>NC_067157.1:55346458-56014270 GCF_903995435.1 Acomys russatus
GATCTAGGGTTCCAGTGTGGCTAGCACATGGTCCCAAAATAGGTTCTCCTGTACTTTAACAAAGTGCCCTGGACCTAAGCTGCGTAAACCCGTCTAGTCATTTAGATCCGCCTCTCTTGGGCTTCTCCGGGCCTCCCCGAGGTCTGCATGGACCCGATTCCAAGAACCATTTGCCCGTATGACACGGCAGCTCACCATCCAGGAGGCTCAGGCGGAGTCACCCTGGAGGCAGGGATGGTGGATCCTACATGTAGTTGCCCAAAGTCTCTCCCTTGGGCTGATATTTAGGGCAATTTCTACTTGAAAGGCCTGTGCCGGACTGAGTCTGTGGTGCAGCTGTTTGTTCTGTGTTCTCAGTCGTTACTGCAGCTGTGCTGTGAGCTTCAGAGTCTTGCTTGGTCTACTTCCCCTCACCCCCAAAGCTGGGTTTGGCCAACTTGGGACTGGCAAGCGGCAAGCGTGCTCTTCCAATGAGCTCTGCGGCTGTCTCGCCTCTTCCCTTTATCCAGGGCTGTTATTCCAGTGCCTCATAATTAGCTGCTAGAAATAGCTCCCATGTGGCCTTGCCTGGGCGAGGTGTCCCTGGAGGAGTGGACATTCCTCTGCTTGCCTCTGTTGAAATCACATTCCCGGTGAAAAGGCAGGGCTGAGAATGAGCCCCAGTGAATGCTGCCCTTGTAGGAGGCTGTGGACTTAGATTACACAGCGTTCTCCGCACTTGACCTCCGCAGGCCGTTCACAGCGAGCGAGCACCTGGACCTCATTCCCCGGGAAAATGAAAAGTTAATACAAACACAACAGAAGAGACAACAACATCTTCACATAGTGTTGGTTTTTTGTTTTGTTTGTTTTTTTTTTTTTTTCCATGCGCTCACAATGTGAGATAAAATAATTCGCATTCTTGGGATCCTCAGCACATGATTGTGTGGAAACTTGAGCAGCGTAGACTATTTGTTTTATTTATAGGCAGAGTTATGGTGTTTCAATAAAGGAATGGCACAGGCTTGACAGTGTCCCTCATGACACGCTTCCTCCGCCTGTATTCTGCGCATTACACATAAACCCTCTTAGGGCTTGGAAGGGAATAAGTTGTTCCACTGTCTTGCAAATGCCACCGTTCATTAGGCACTCACACCTGTCAGGCAGCAATCCCTTTCCCAGAGGGAACCTGAGCCCCTTCTAGAAGCCACCATCCCCTGCAGCAAAGCAAGAGCTAGAAGCAGCCTGTGTCAACTCTCTGCTGTGCAGCTTTGCCCTTGTGTGGCTGCCCGCTGCTCATCTTTCTAATCGTGCTTGCTTAGAGTCGTGTTGCCTAAACTTTGAACCAAATATTTTTATTTAGTTGCAATGCAAATTGGAACTATTTAAAGAACTTTTTGATTTTGGGTCTTTTCAAGGGAGTTAGAGCGGGAAATGAAGATGAAAGAGTTTAAGGAAAAATAATCTATATTGTAGGTTCACCGAAGTACAGCTTCCTCCACATACCAGCATTCCCCTAATTGTTGAAATTACTTTTTGCAAAATTCACTCTGTCATCTCCAGAGAAGTAATTCATTTCTATTTACTTTCACATTTTCTTTTCTTTTTTTTCCACACTCTTTTTCTTAATGGAAAATTGGCATTCGGGAATTGTCAGTCATTTAGGGGAAACCATCAAGCCTTTCAGTATTTTTAATGTGAGCCCTATACTTCGATAATTATTTCATAAGAACATTCTGGCTCCTTGTGGGGCCCTTCCCCCCACCCCCTTTGGATTCTCTTGGTTAGATACAAAATTACACACGTGATGAGACCGAATATTAGCATTCTCCAGTATGACGACATGCCTGAGCGTGGTTGCATATTTATGCTGCTTAGTCCTATGGGGGACAACGTCTCCAGCCTGTTACTTATGGAACTATCCTAACTCTGAACTGTCCTCAAGTGCTTTAGAGTCTGTGCTGGGGGACAGAGCCCCCTGCTGGAGGCCTTTGGGGACTTGCTTGACTTCCCAGCGGTGCCAAGGGCCCCTCCCAAAGGCCCAATAGCACCATCAACGCCCTGGAAACGGGACAGGCACAGGCGGGCAGCTTCAGCTGCCAGCACGACTCAATATAATCTCAGATTACTTTTTCAAAAACGCATCCTTTCCTTTAGAAAGCTTTCTAAGAAAGACACACAGAGGCCCACTTAAACCATAATTTACTCGGTGAATTGGGGAATTCTGAGGAAAATATTCTTGATGTTGATGGCAGTCATCCATCAAAGGTTTTCCTGCCAGGTAAATGTTTGAAAGAGTGGACCCTGGATAATGAAATGTAACTTCTTAATATCATTGGACTTCTCGGAGTTAGCTAACGAAACACTGTCAAGTAATGCTTTCCTCTCAATCTGTTCGGCTGCGGGCTTTTACCATTTTCCAGGAACTTTTTTTTTTTTTTTTTTTTTTAATTACTCATTGGCGTCTTTGTTACATTTCCTGGATTCTTGCTTTGTTGGTGCTTACCCCCAAACCTGGGTCGCCCGTGCTTATGAAGACCTTTCTCCTTAGTGTTCAAGCACGCTCTTCAACAACATGCTGTTTTCGGAAGCGTGGCTTGAGAATTGCCCGTATTTTCAGGTCATGCGTGGGTGAACCAAGTCCCTACTCCGTGTGGAGGGGAGCATCGCCCTGCAGCTCCTCTCAGCAAACCAGGAAGGCACCACTGTGTTCACGAGGATGATTGGTTCCTACTTGAAATGTCTTGACGAGGGACTGTGCAAAATCACTTCACCAGCGTGATAGGATAATTCACTAGAAAACACATGAAGTTTCACGGAAAGGTGTTATTTTTTTCCTGGATTTCCATTTGAAATATCCACATGGCTTAGAGTGTTTAAATTGCATTTTAGTCACCAGCCTCCTATGCCTGATGCAATCTTGTCCTTTCTCTACTGTGGGTTCCAAATTTTTGCATCAATGAAAAATGCTTCAGTGGAAGATGCAATTTTTAGTCTCAAAAGCAAGTATTGACCTGTTCCCGAGTAAATTTTAAAAGAGAGTGTCCGAGATTGTCCCTCGGGGGACAGGGTTCAGTGAGTGTGCCTCCAGCTTTGTTCTTGAGGGAACCACACAGCTGGCGTTCTCTATTGTTTAATTCTGTGAAATGTGGTATGAAGGATCAACAGTATCGGGGTCACACAGAGCCTGCAGGGTGGCTTTGCTTCCTCTTTGCTTTCATAAGGATTCATGCCAAGTCCTCCATCTCTCACCTCTGTAAATCCATCCCAGGGGCCCGTGCTCAGCTCCTCTCTGCTAACTCTGGGTCCAAAAAGACAGTTCCCATGTGGTCACCCCGCCCCCCCACACACACACACCTGCACCCCTCCTGCAAACCACAGGACAGGGAGGACAGAAGGACAAAAGGATGGAAGGACTCCCAGCAGACCTTCCACACAGGTGGGCCCAGAATCCCCCCCACTTGCCTCATCTAAAGTCGATTGTGACTTCTCAGCCTGACTGCCCAAAGTGCTTGCTTTCTGTACGTGGTGCCTTTACCACAGCACGATATGCAAATATATTCATGAGAGCAAATCCTTGAACATTAGATGAATTAGATCATTGTTTCTTCCATGATAGAAGTGTGCATCACTCTGAAAATGGAAGACTTGGCTGTAACTTTCACATGACACCTGTTGGCTGGAGTTACTGTCCCCACCGGCTGTGACGGCCCAGGCTCTTGGGTGGAGTTTAACAGAATCTTGCCTGGCTAGTTGCTCCCTGCTCCCCACCACTTCCAGGTATTGAACTCATACAAACTCTGTCATCCTGGCCATGTGTGGGACCTGCTGCTGCTAAAGTGTACAGCCTCACTGGGCACCACTACTGGCTACCAGAATTCTGTCTTCCCCAGACCCTGCAAAGAATTCCCTGAGCTGTAATCTAAGAGTCCCTGCAAAAGGCAGATCTGTGTTGTCATCAGCACACCCAGTTCTCCGTAGTTCAGCCTGGAGGGTGCCACATGGCTCACCCTGACACATTTGTAAGACTTTTTCTTACAAAAGCCACGTGGAAGCTTCTAGAGCAGGGATTCTCAACCTTCCTGATGCTGCAACCCTTTAACACAGTCCCTCAAGTTGTGGTGACCCCCCCCAACCATAAAATTATTTTCATTGCTACTTCATAAATGTGACTTTGCTACTGTTATAAATCATAATGTCAATATCTGTGCTTTCCAATGGTTCTAGGCGACCCATGTGAAAGGGCTGTTCGACCCCAAAGGGGGTCACGACCCACAGGTTAAGAACCACTGTTCTAGAGGAGCCTGCTAAAGCTCCCTCAATGGTTCAGGGACACTTCTTCAGTAAACTCCCACTTCTCAGCTCTCCGTGGCTGGGCTCCTCCCCTTAGTTATTCTGTGGCTTTCTTCAGGAACATGAAATGTTCTCACCTTATTGTCCCCCACTGCTGCCCCAGCAGGCCTTTCTTGAGGAAGCTCTGCCTACGTGGTCTCCAGCCACAGGACCACACTCCAGGCTCCTCCCCCTTCCTTACAGCGAACTGCACTCTTCCTAGGCTTAATAAACACTCCCCTGAATGAACAACAGCATTATTCTGATGTAAGTTACAGTCCTCTATGCAAGAGCTTTTTAGGCTCACAGCCCAAAGATCACTTCAAAGCCAGTTTATATGCAAAGTCAGGGACCTCACTGAGGGCCTCACAATAGGCACAGGGCAGGGGATTTCTCTGCTACTTTCAATATCAAAAAGAAAATTCAAAATCCGCATGGCTTGATTCTCCTGTGTAGTTGCGCCCAGCTACACTCCTGTTTCCTAAATTTTCTCTCAATCCCACTGCAAAATTCTACGGGAGGGTGTATCGGAATTCTCTCTGCCTCTGTGCCTCTGCCTCTGCTACTGTCTCCATCTCTTCTTAACTCCTCCCACCACTGCTGTTTTGCTTTATCAGCCAACCTTGCTTTACTGCCCCCTTTCTCTCCACTTGGTCCACGGTACTCTGTGGACCATCTTAGAGGACCAGGAAGCATTCTGGCTTAGGCATCAGGTGCATCACGCCAGCTCACAGCCATCCCTCAGCTACAAATGGGGAGGTGGCCGTTAGGTTCGTTTTCTGCCTTTTATTGCCATCTATCCGCTAGGTGGTTCTCTATGATTCAGCTTCATGGCGGGGGTGGGGTGGGGGGCGTAGAGCAGAGGGGCTTGTGGCAGGCAGAAATGAGTGGTCTGAGAGCCGTGCCATCCTCCATCCTTGGCTTAAACTGTAGATTATGGCAGATTCCTTCTTGTTCCCCCCCAGTGCTGCTCACAAACCAACCTGTACCTGCTGCACATTTTGTCTGAAAATCATAGGTCATACACATACTAGTTTTCCCTACCTGTGTGGGGAGGTTGGGGGATGCTGACAGCCTCATGTTCTATGTGTTGGCAGATGCACAAGAGGCCAGCTCTCCCACAGGTGCTCTCAGCCTCCCTCCCAGTCCTTGCTGTGTGTGCTGGAGTGTGGTACCCGGTGTTCACCTCAATTGCCCATCATCACTCGGGTTTCAGAACATTTGAGAGGATGGAAGGATGATGTCAAAGGTTCTCCTTCTTTGTTTATTATTGGTCTGACTAAATTTTAAATGTTGAAGTTCATATTTCTTCTGTGTTAAACTTTGAAAGTGTTGCTTGCTTTTGTTCTGAGCCGTGATGCACTTTATTTAGTTTTGGTCTCTAGGGACAGGGTCTCAGGTAGCTCCGTACTGTCTCAAACTCACTGTGACGCAGAAGATGACCCCCATAGTTATGAGATTCTGTTCTGTCTGCCTCTGTGCTAAGTTCTGGGATGACAGGAGTGGGCTGCCTTGCCTAGTTTATGCAGTACTGTGGATTAAACCCAGAACCTCACGCATACCTGGCAAGCCTTCTATCCGAGTGCATACTATAGATTGCATCCGACAGTGCCAAGGGTCTGCCCTGCCCAGTGTGGCAAGAATGTCCTTCCCTCACTCTCATAGCTACCCTCCTATGGACTGGGGACTGGAGAATCCAAGGCTTAGGAAATTCATCTGTCATCAATTGCTGTTAAGGACCCTCCCAATGGGGGGTGCATGGCTAAAAACAAGCACAGTTGACCTAGCACATGTAAGGCTGAGCCAATTTAGGTTTTGCAGTCTGCCCGGGGATGGGGATGACTTCAGACAGGAGTACAGAGTTTGGATAGGTGATGGGGATGCAGGCAGCCTTGTGCTACATCTTCCTGTTGGATTATCCTAGGGTACCCATGATGACAAAAAGGCCACAGAACAGCA
The DNA here is from genome assembly GCF_903995435.1 of Acomys russatus. Classification (NCBI taxonomy): domain Eukaryota; kingdom Metazoa; phylum Chordata; class Mammalia; order Rodentia; family Muridae; genus Acomys; species Acomys russatus. The sequence continues at coordinate 55,352,729 of NC_067157.1, forward strand.
AGAGTGTTACCCTTAGGGATGTAGGTCATAAATGTCAGCTGAGCTGCTCATTAAGGCCCCACTGGCCAAAGTGATCCACAGCCACACTCAGAGTTGATGGGAGAGGGATCCAGCCCAGGGATGTGGTAAAGAGGGCCAGATGCTGGTAACTTCCAAGGGAACTGAACATGAGCTGACAGCAGTGTCACAGCTCACAGGAGGAGCATCTGGAATTGGAAGGCAGGGTCTTGCCTTTACTGTAGAAGCCAAGTGACTTAAGTCTTCAGGAAGCAGAGCTCAGGTCTGGGGGTCAGGGCAGGGTGGGGTGGTGTTTGCCTTGGCCAGCAGGGCTGGACTTCCTGTCAGCTGCTCCAAGCCTTTTCCTCTTAGAAACAGGTGTTGAAAGCCAGAGACTGGAGGTGAAAAGCTCATTCTTGGGTGGAACATGCTGAAAACGGTGAAGAACTTTTCCCAGTGCTCACCTACCTGGCCCTAATCTGGTTCTGGGACTCCCGTGCACTTGTTACGACTGTTTGCACATCCCCTTCTCTGAGCCTCACACAGCTCTCCATTTGGGGCCAAGTGTAAATGCAAAGTCAGGGTCTAAGATCCGCTGTCCTTTTCCCAGGATGTGCGCCCTAGGCTCACAACTTCAGTGGGCTGATTTCAAGGTGGAAAATAGGCTCTGGCATCTTTGTCCTTCAAGGACACCGTGAGGAATTGGCCAGCTTGTGCATTAGGGTTCTTTTCTGAGGGCCATGGTTAGGCACCTGATAGGTTACCTTAATCACACCCCTTCCTTCATGTACACATTTCCAAAATCTAATTATAGTGTATGTGACACCCGTGACCACCCAGAGGCTAGAGATTAATATAAAGTCACAGCAGGACAGTGTGTTCCCAAGAGCAGTTTACACGCCACGGCAAACCTAGCCCCCCAGGATCTGCTGTTAACGTCTGGATGCCTGCACCGTTGCCTGAGCCTGTGGAGAAGGTTCTCTTTCTTGCCATCTAGGCTAGCTGCGAGCAGCTCAGGCGTTTCCCAGTGGCACACATGGCTCTCCTTCTGGAATCTGACATTTGTGTTCTTGAGGCTATGCCTTTATTCTGAGGGAGTTAGTTCCTCTGTAAGAATGTATCCTATTTGCTTTGATGTCCCTTATTTCTGGTGTTCTCAGGTAGGGGGCATGCTGTTCTTCCTGCTCAGATAGGAAGCACTGTGCCGAGGGGGTGGCGGCGGGGGTGGGGGAGTGGGGGGGGGCAGGGGCACTGTCTCTCTAGGGCTTTGTTTAGCGCCACTTAGTCCAGAATTCCAGCTGGGCTCAGCACATGACAGAGTGAGGCACTGTCCTGGAGCAAGACCCTACGTGGCTGGAAGTGCTTGCCATGTTACAGAGCCCCTTCCTTACTTCTGGAGACCTTGGATATATATGTGAGGACTTCTGGAGGCCACTGTGGCAACAGAGAGAAATGTCAGTGTGTGATGACCTTTGTCTAGCTGGCAGCAGCTCTTGGTAGCATAGGGTCTGACCAGCAGAGAAGCAGGCAAGGGGAGTGCTGACAACATTGGAAGAAAGGGAGTGCTGCTTAGTAAGAACCCCAGTGCAGAGGCACACAGGTGCAGAGACACACAGGTGCAGAGACACACAGATACAGAGACAGGTGCAGAGACACACAGGTGCAGAGACATGAAGGTGCAGAAACACGCAGGTTCAGAGACAGGTACAGAGACACACAGGTGCAGAGACACACAGGTGCAGAGACACACAGGTACAGAAAGCACAGCATCACAACCTCCAGGGAATAAAGCCCTGGAGCCCTTGGTGGGAGAGCTGAGCAAAACCTAGTAATTAATTCAAGAAGGACGGGCATGGCAGTGCTCATAGGGTCCAGCACTCTTCAGCATAGATGTCTCCCAAGACTCTAGAAGTTAAGTTGAATCAGCCAGAGGCTCAGTCCTCAGAGCTTTTTGAGATCTACCGTACAGCATTATTGTGGTAATTAATTGTAATGTAGTCCTTATTTCAGATTAGTTACAAAACTAAGTTTCCAGTGTTTTATGATGTAAAAATAAGTGGCAAATACATTTGTTAGCTTGCTCAGACCATTCTGCCCCTTGTGTGCCATCCCAGGCTCGTGTAACAGCGTACGGGCACACAACTGCTTTTGTCCGCTGAGAATAAGAGTAGACAAATGGCTCCGCACATCAAGTCTGTTTTGGAAGGTCATTCGTATGGAGCCTAGAACATGAACCACGAAGGGACACTGGACTCGGGGCCACTGGAACCTTGCTGAGAGACTTGCGCAGTGGTGGGTGTTACCTAAGCTGCACCCCGGGCACTGGGCAGTGACGCTCTGCAGCTACCCATCTCAGCACCTGCTGCTTCTGTTCACATCAGAGCTCATGGTCAGACACTGTGGTAGGTGGGAGTACCATGCAGGAGAAGGCAAGTGATGCCTCATAGGACCCTCTTTCAGGACTCAAGTGACCACAAGAACAGCAGAGGACTGGCTGCCCCTATACTCAGCCATATTCTAAAGAAGGAAGGAAGAGAGTTCTGGGTGCGGGGGTGGGGGCTCTTCTCTCCCCATGTCCTGCTATTTCATAAGCAGAAAGGAGCAACACAGCTTATAAAGAGATCAGAAACAGGCACTCTCAGGATTAGTAACCCCGAAGAAACCCTGTGGCTACAACAGGCCAGGAAAGAGAACACAACAGGCCCAGGAGAGAACAGCCGGGGGTGGGGGGCGGCCCTCCTGCCCCAGGAGTGTCAGGATGTTGAGACATTCATGCCTGGTGACAGGGCAAGAGCTAGAATGCAAACCTCCAGCCTCCAGGCTGTAGATGAGCCTCTGGGCTGGCAGTAAGTTCCATCGCATGGTCAATGGGGTGAAACAGAGTCCAAATTCAGCACTGAAGGAAAGAAAAAAAAAAATCCCAGCTCCTTCTCTTTCATCTCTGATATGATGACCGTTTAATAACTGGCATTCCTTTGTATTGTCTCAGGTATGTAAAGCCTTGCTTTGATTTGGAAAACAAATATTCGGGCTTCATTTAGATGCGTGTTAGGAGTGAATATTTAGCACTTGTGTGAGGATTGTGCTGTGTGCGTGTTGTGTGTAATATGTGCACATGGTCATCTACTCCACATTAGACCTTTCTAGTAGATGTTTGCAGAGGGGAGCGCTTTGTGTTTGAAACTCTACACACGCCAGGACTTGTTAATATTCTTTCTTGTCCATGCCGAGGGCTCTCTCCCGGAGTCTCAGCAGAAACACGCCGTCATTTCTATCACTGACCCAAGGGAATCCAAATTATTTTCAACTGAGAGGGTATCCAAGACTTCAGACTCTGTGCTAGCTCTTGAAGGGCATGGGGTACAGATGGAAAAGGTAAGGCTACCCCGCTCTGTTGTCCTGCTGTCTGGAAATGGGTGAATGAAATAAACATCTTTTGAATCTCCAGACGCCACAGGGGCCTATGTGACATCTCTGGGTGGCTTCACTGCCATGTGCGGCTGATTGGCTATTAAGGTCAGGTGCTAAGAAATCAAGGTCATGACACACTGCATTCTCCTCGGGCAGCAGGGTTCAGATAAACTCAGTTGTGGGTGATGCCACCAAGCAGATAAGGTGACAGTTTTTTTAACAGTCTTAAAATACTGTTAGGGCGAGGAAGAGCTTGATAAGATCACAGCATTTTGCAATGATTTAAACGAGATTTCTTTTGTCCTCCCCAGCTCTGTCACTCATACTTACCACACACACACACACACACACACACACACACCACACACACATACACACACACCCACACACACCACACATACACACACACACCACACACACCACACATACACACACACCCCACACACACCACATACTCACACACACGCACACACCACACACACACACACACACACACACACCACACATATACACCACACACACATACACACACACACCACACACACACCACACACACACATACCACACACACACCACACACACACACACACACACACACACACACCACACACACACCACACACACACACCACACACACACACACCACACACACACCACACACACACACACACACACACACACACCCACACACACACACACACACACGCACGCGCGCGCGGCAGCTGACACTTCTCTGGAATAGACTGCTACAGATTGGCTTTTGAATATGAATGCAAGAAATGGCTGTGACTCCCTCCCTGGCTCCGCCATGTCTCCCAGAGGCTTGATTTATGGCCCGGATTACTGGAAGCAGTAATTCTTTGCTCTTTATGATGTTTTGGTGGTAGGTGCAGTAGCCCGCAGTCAGAACAGCACGATTTCAACTAGGTTTTTACAAAAAGGTCCCTGCAGAAAGGGTGCCTGAGAATTGGACGGCTTCTGTAACAGAGCAGTTAATAAGACACAAGCACATTAATCATGTGACAGCTATTGGCTTTAGCAGGGAAAGGCTCCGGCTTTTAAAAACAGCAATTTAGGTGGAGACTGTGTTGAAAGAGGCTAGCTGAGTTTGCTGTTTTTAATACATAGTCAACAGCTGGCCTGCACTGGGGCCATTTGCAGGCTTCTTGTCATGTGTCTGGAATTTTCAGGAAATCCAATAAAAGAATTGATCTCTTATTTTTCACCCTCTTATCACTTCCCAGAACCTGAACTGTACTAAGGAATTAACTAGTTACTTAGTAATTCTGGAAAAAGTACCAAGAAGTGTTTGTTTGTTTTTTGTTTTTGTTTTTGTTTTTGTTTTTTCAGTTATCTGGGCAGTGTGTGAATCTTCCAGCTCTATTTGGACACAGCTGAGAGAGATTGGCAGTGGGCACAGGAGGAAAAAACCAGACATATTTGGCCAAAGTAAAAGATGACTTCCATCACCAAGTTGAAGGAGATGGTCCTATGTAGAGAATGTCATCTCAAAATAGATCAGAATTTCTGTCCTTTAGACCAACAGAGGTTTAGAGTATGAAACACTTGAAGTAAACTTAAAGTGGTTTCTTGAATGTATCTATAGAAGGGAACTGATGGCGAGCATGGCAAGAAACAGACACAAGAAACCTACTCAAGTCGGCAGTGACCAGATTTGTGGTTCTCCACATAACTACTCGTATTAGTGAGATGAAAGAGAAATGGCCTCTCGGGCCATGGGAGTCTCTAAGATCAGGAAAGCATGTGTAGTGAGACTAAAGCAAAATCCCTTCTGAAGAAGAGAAAGTGACGATTACTAATGATGACACCAGAGTTTGAAGATACTGAAATCATGGTTGTTGGGACCAGAGCCAGAACCTGGGACAACTTTAGGTTCTGAAGCTCCATGGCTGCTCAGTCGCCAGCAACTTACTGTGTCTTCTTGTGCCACAGTGTCCCTGCTGTTTATCCATGCAGTGCAACAGGTCCTAACTCAAATGACTGCCATGAGGGTTAGGTGCCATTAGGACCTGTGCATTTATAAAGACTTAATGTTCTCACACAGTGAAATATCAGGAGGTAAATTCTGGAACACTGGCCTTATCAACTATAGTCTGTTGATAAAAAAATGACGGCATAGTTGTGGATTTAGAATACAAAGAAAGTGTTCGTGATAAATAACACTCCCAGGTTTTATGATTTGCACAAATTCTTAGCGAAGTGTATTTCTTAAAGGCTTAGAAAACAATGTGTTTTATAGTTTCTTAGATCAGCAAAGATTAGTTGATAAAATCCACACTGGTTGGAAGCCACACATTAGGATTAGATGGCTTGGTACAGATGAGGAGGAGAGCGAGTATGTCCTTTTTTGGAGAGAAGCTGGAAATATCCTTCACTGTTTTGTACTCTGACCCTTGGCATGTCAACTCTTCCTCTTCTTCAAGTTTATGCTAAGAAAATAATCATTGATATATAAAAAGATTTGTCTGGGCATTGGGATCCATACTGCAATAAAAGTGAGCAAGTTGTAGCTACGAGCCACAGTGGATCAATGTTAGGATTATAAAATCTGGTGAGAGGAACTACGGAGAGGAATTTGTATTTTATAATGTGGATCGCTGGGAGGTTTTATAGAGTCAGAGGCAGTCACAGAGAAACCCGCGTGTGAGCGGAAATGGAGTGATCGTCTGTGAAAAGTGCCAGCCGACAGGAGCGGAAGAGGCAGTGTTCTAGTCTGTTGCTTTTCTGTGCAGTTTAGGCCATGGACCCGAGGACCTGATGCATGCCAGGCAGGCACTCTACCCCTGAGCTGCACCACAGCACTTGGCAGTTTTTGATCTCGGGTGCCATCAGCAGATATGTATCTCTCTCTGTCAACCCCCTGAGTTGTGTGTGCCTGTCCTGTGTTCTGTAGGCTTTGCATGTTCTTTTCTTTAAGTCAGCGTTACATGTTGTTTAATTTTAAGGAACATTATTCTAATCAAGGAACATTATAATGAAAGCATAGGTATGTTCCAACACACTTGCTTATCTTTATTAGCATATTTTAACGGACAAAGTAATGGGTGTCGTCACGATATTCTCACACATGCATACGATGTGCGCTGAGTCCAATCACGTTTTTATTTCCTTGTCCTCCTACTTTCTCCTTCCACACTCTGTACTTTCATGTCCTTCTTCATGTTCTGCATAGCAGAGAGAACGCCAGGCTTGTTTGTGGGAGACAATTTACTTCACTTACTGTGATGATCTGGCCAATCTCAAACAGAGGGAAGGGAAAGAAATAATAACGATCAAAGCTGAAGCTAATGAAACGGAAGCTGAAAGAACAGTACAAAGGCCCCAGGGAAACAAAGAGCTGGTTCTTAGAGAGAATAATCAAAACTGACAGACTCTTAGCCAAACTCACCAAAAGAGAGAAAAGACCCGGTTTAATACAATTAGAGATGAAAAAAGTGGTATGACAGAAGACGGAGTTGAAGTCCAGAGGACGGTTAGGGGTAGTTAGAAAGCTTCCAGTCCAGGAAGTCAGAAGACTGCTGGGGACGGATGCATTTCTAGAAGCATAAGAGTTATCTAAATAGAACCGAGAAGATATGAATCCCTAAATAGATCAATAATGAGCAACGGGATGGAAGCAGCAATAAAGGCCCCTCACAAAAGAGAGCTGAAGGCTCAGTGGATTCACGCTTAATTCAACCAGACGTTTGACAAAGCGCTCACACGGATGCTCTTCAACATTAACTCTTTGTGCAGAACAGGAGACAGCAGCCCCTCAACCACCTCTGCCCAAGTCAAATTTACAGCCATGTTGTTATCACTATGTGGTAAGTGTTAAAATTAACAACAAAGAGACTCCTAATTAGTTATGTTTGTATCAATTAACAAGGGCAAAAACTACCAAAGCAATGAGCAGAAAAGTGCTGCACATTCTAGCATGCAAACTCATTTTCCTATAAAATGATAATATATTTATATTTAAACATAGGTACTTGAATTCTCTGGAGGTCTCTGTAAAGATATAATAGACCTGTAGTTTAATAAATTACCCATCTGTATGCCTTTCTATGGTTTTTATAACAGTTAAATGAAAAATTCTAGAAGCAAGCAATCCATCTATTAGGTGGTATCAGCATCTATTACATTAGATGAGGTTTGTGTCATTATCCTGGGACACAGACATTCTTGACTCGGTGTTTCCATACTCTGTCCTTACGATCCATGTTGGCCAATACATCTACTGTGCGGCACCACACCACTTGTGTTTGAGTGGCAGCTTTCCATGTTAACAGTAGCGCACCTCAACTGTACAGACAACGGGCATCCCTGAGTTGCATCCCAACACAGATCGATCCCCTTTGGTTGTTCCTCCATGGCCACGCCTCATCTTCTCATCCTCTCCCTCGTTCTGAGAGCTCTTCTCTTCTCAAGTGGGAGAAAGGGTGTGACGCTCATCTTGCCGGGTCTGGCTTGTTTCACTTAACATGATGATGGGCAGTTCCATCTATTTTCCTGGAAATGAGGCTTTTCCCTTCCCCCCCTCTCGCCCCCCTGCTTTTCAAGACAGGGTTTCCCTCTGCAGCCTTGTCTGCCCTGGACACTCCCTTTGTAGATCAGGCTGACCTTGAACCCTCTAATTATCTATCTGCCTCTGCCTCCCTGAGTCCTGGGATTAAAGGTGTGTGCCACCACACCCCAGTGCAGCTTAGCTCTTTATGTCTGGTCCCAAAGCACAAAACATGAGATGCAAAGGAGACGAGCCGTGCGAGGACAGATGAAGTCAGTACTCTGTGGCTCCATGATAAGTCAAAAAAACAAAAAAAACAAAAAAACCAAATGGAGACAGAGTTATGCTGCCACCCACCCTGCCTCTCGGAGTGTAGCTCTTGTGGAAAAGCTAACTGTGGAACTGTACTAACAGAGAGTATCATGGGTGGCTTTGCTCTCCATGATGTCTGCATGTGGAATCTGTTTTTTTCTGCGGTTGTTACTTACTAATAAATATTGAGAATGTGCAAACTCCCAAAAGGTGTCTGCAAAAAATAATCAAATTGTGTGTGTGTGTATGTGTGTGTGTGTGTGTGTGTGTGTGTGTGTGTGTGTGTGTGTGTGTGTAATGAAAAGCTAAACTTAAGGTTGGAATTAAAAAAAAAAAACCCTGTAATATGAGTTAATAAATGATGGTTAGAAATGATTACAGAGAAAAAACGATGTGGAGATTGGCTTGGGACTATGGCTGAAGGAGTAAGCAGAGGATGTGGTGTGTATCATATTAGCTCCTGAACAAACACCTGAGTTTATGTGGAGTGAGAAACGCCAACCAGAGAGGCCAACAGAGCAATCCTGGCAGCAGTTTAAGCTGCTATGTGGAGATAACGGGGATCTTTAAATTATTTTTCCAAAAATAATTTTATCTGTATTCTCTCAAACATGCACTGTAATAAAAAAAAAACAATAAATACTATTTTTTAATTGAAAATTACTAAGGCAAACTAGCTTATTACATGCCCAAGCAGCAAGAGTCTACACACCTTGTGTAGGAAGGAAGCTTCTTTCACTGTGTCTGTAATTTGACTTGGAATTCAACGAACACGAGGTTCTAACACACAGAGAACACCTCCCCGGTGCTCTGCCTGGCTTCTGTGGGCTTGACTTGAGACACAGTCCTCACACAGGATACCTCCCCAATGCTCTCTGCCCTGTTCTGTGGGTCTGACAGACTGGGCACTGGCTCCGTGGGGGTCTCTGCTTCTTAGATGCTTTCTCTTGGCTTAGAAGATGCTGCCCAAAGCCCTGAGTTCTGGGTGCTTCAGATCTCAAAGAGTGTGAGTGCTCATGTGCTCCTGCTGGGGAGAAAGCAGGATTTGTACACACCAGCAGCAGACAGTCTATTCCCCTCCCTCTTCTAGACAAGCTGAGGGGGGTGGGGTGCAGGCCTTACCTAGACCCCACACTCTTGCTCTCTCACAATGCTGTCTTCACTTTGTTGTGGGAGTCTCACCATACACAGCCCTGTGTGCGAGCGTCCCGAGGCTATCACAGTCCAGGAACCCACCAGCTGGGCAGCTGGGCAGTGTTTTTCTCAGATGGCAGAGTTCAGAGGAAAGCATGTTCTTAAAGGGCAGCCCTGCATGCCTGCTCTGCCTTGCAGTGTTATCTAAGTGGTGTTGCCCAAGGGTCAGTGCTCATCAGAGGGGAGTCCGCCAAAGTCCCTCCTACCATCTCCGTATAGTCAGGTTGTCCCACCTCCAGGGTACGCACAACGTGTGGCTATGCTGTGTATTGTTGGCTTGTATCCAAGCAGGTGGGTAGATGTCCTGGAGGGTGGAGAGTGAGGAAACAAACCTATCAGGCTTCCATGGTGTCAGCTGTTGAGGATGGGAGTTGGATTCCTTTTCTTTTACAGAACAAGTGTTCACTCCACAGGGCCACTGTCCTGGCTTCCAGCTCTTCCCAGAGCCTTCAGAGTCACATTCCATGTAGTGGCTGTGGCCCCGATGAAGAATCCAGGTCTATTCACTTCGCCTTGAGTACATTGAGCGGCGGCAGAGTTCTGAGGCCCTTGTCTCCTTGTCACATTCATGACCATGACATCATCTAAGCACAAAGTGCCCTTGTCTGTGTTTGGTGCAGGGCTATGGATGCCTACAGTGGCCAGACTTCATGGCAGATTTGGAATCAGAGGGCAAAGGGCAGCTGCTGGCACAGCCACTAAGTCCTGGGTTAGGGCGGGGGAGGGAAACTAGGACTGCAGCAGAGGCAAGCGGCTCAGAAGTTCTCCTGTGAATAGTTCTGAGCTAAAAAGAAACGACCAATATCTAATCACATGCCCTTCTAATCACATATTTTTAAGCAGCAAATTTTAGAAACATGTCAACAGAATTCACCATACCAACCCACTTACGGATGCCATGTTAACACATTTTAAAAGGACATCTGATGGAATTTAGGAGGTCTTCCAAACAGCACATCTAAGCAAACCAGAATTAGGAAGAAATAATTTGAATTTATAAGAGACAATTCATTACAAAACAGAAACCCCAGAGGATGTTACTGTCAATGGTATGTAAATGGTAAGAGGCTAAACCCATTCCCACTAAAATTATGAACAAGACAAAGGTAATTACTGACACAATTATCTGATATTTCAGAAGATAAGAAAGAAAACGCAATAATATTAACACGCTGGCAAAGAACAGACAAAATTATTCTTTTTCTGATGATAGTTTGAGTATATATCTATAAAATTCAAAATACTCTAATTTTAAAAGTTATTGCAATTAGTAAGTGGATTTGCTAAAGTAATTAACTGTGACACATGGACCAATCAATAACTTTTTTTTTTCTAGCTAGTGGCAACTAGCTAGAAATTAAAATAAGAAAAATCATTTCATTAGACGGTAAAGGCAATTAACATAAAGTATTTATAAATTCAGTTAATCACAAACAAACTGGGTCTTTGTGAAAGATAACAAAAACTTAAGGAAATGGAATAATATCTTCAGACAATGGGAACACTTTTTAAAAGTTAAATCCCATTAAAGTGCCAGATTTCCCAAATTAATAAACATGATCATCAAGCTTAGTTTAAAAAAAAAAGTCTTTCCCAGTTCTGAAATAAAGATTTAGAAGAACGACTCTTTGCACAGGGATGTGATGAGAGATGCTGGGTAGGTCAAGCAAGATACATACTTTAAAGCCACTGAAATCAAACCAGCATGGTCCTGGCCTGCAGAGAGACCAGTTCACCGGGAGCTTGTTGAATCTGACAGTAGAGCCCAGGGGATTGTGGGAGTTTGACAAAGCAGAGCTTAAACTCAGTGAGAAACGATGTGCTATTCTAGAAAAGGCTCTGTATGCCTGGCTGCTGCTCTAGGGATAAAATCAGGTTGACCTCTACCCCATAGGATGTATACAGTACTGAATGGGTTGGTGACTTAAAAGTGGGAGCTGTACCAGGAAACTAGAGAAGTTATAATATAAATCTTATGGACGGGGTTTTTTTTGCAAGCACAACAGTAAATTCAGAAGCCAGAAAAGAAATGATAAGCCTGCTTGACTATTTAAAGACCAGATACCTTTTGTAAGGTTGTCGCTGAATGCAGTCAACAGACTGATAAATAATTGAGAAAAACCATTTTGTGCCAGGGAACTCAGAGGTTAAGTTGGAAGGGAGAGTAAAGGGCCAGATTTCACCATTGTGTAAGGGACACTTACAATGGGTGGTATGTAGAGCAGCCACGAGAAGCCACACAACACACACACACACACACACACACACACACACACACACACACACACACACACCGGCAAAACCCTCAGTGTCCCGAAGATATTCCAAAGCTGCTGGGGCTTCACCACAGGCAGGGAAGGGACCGCTCTCCTTGCACCTAGCACCCTGAAAATCAGCAAAGCCATTTGGGGTGTGGGAAGACTGCACTGCTACAGACTTTCAGTTGCAATGGTTATGTTTTTTCCCCTTCAAAACATATCCAGAAACTTCTAATAACACTTTTTTGTGCAAGTATACATGTATGTGGTCATGTGTGTGTGTGCGCGCTCGAGTGTGCGTGTGCCTGTCAGTATATAAATATGGAAGCTGCAAGTGGAGTGAGGCTTTGAAAGCCAAGGCCACCAAGAATGCCTGGCCATGCCCAAAACTTACAGGCCAAGACACTAAGTAGATTTCCTGTCAGAGATCCCAGAAGGAAGTGGCCTTGCTCAGCTCTGTAGGTGTCAGGCTTCTTGTCCTAGGAGAGGACCCTGCTGTGTGGCCATTTGCTGTGGTTGTGCTAACTTGCTAACGTGATAACCTGGCACCAATTGTCATTCTCTTTGCACGCTGCTCACAAGCAACATCTTTCCTTTTAGGTCATGGTTGTTGAATGACTAAAGCCCACAAGCAAATCAGAAGCTATCGGTTTGGTAGCAGCCGGCTGTGTTTGGGATCCTTGAGTCTGGGCAATCAAACAACCCTAGGGAGCCGAGTTAGGTGATCCAGCTCAGAAAGAGTATTTATTGTCCGTGTGTGTGTGTGTGTGTGTGTGTGTGTGTGTGTGTGTGTGTGTGCGCGCGCATGTGTGTAACATGATAAAAAGCACCTTTCAATTCCATTTTTTTCTAATTTCCACATAATGATGTTATTCAAGTAGCTTTTGAGAGGAAAAATTATGGATATAAAAGGAGGAAGGATGAGACCAGGAAGAGATGACAGAGGGGGCTACAGTTGGCATGTAAAATGGATGAATTAAAAAAATTTTTAAATTAAAAATTTGCTAAAATTCAACAGTACATATACAAAACACACATTTTAGGTAATCTCAATATTATACCTTCTAAAGTATAGTTCCAAATGTGGCTTCCAGACAAGATAGAGTAAAGGGGCTTAGCTTTATTCCCTCCTTCTTTCCAAATAAACAGCAAGACCAAGAACAATATGTAAGTAATAGTGGTTTTCAAAATACCCAACATGAAGCAACAAAGAGTGGAAATCCGTGAGAAATGAGAACAAATGACACAAGCCTCATGATTTATCTTCAGAAGATACGGTTAGGAGAGAGAAAAAGAGACAAGCTGCACTCGGTATAGAAATTACTTGTAAGGCTCCTATCTGATCAAAGGCTCATACCCAGAATATATTAAAATCCTCCACATTCAACGATGAGGGAACAACGCGACTGAAAACTGAGCAAATATGTGAGTAGATTCTCCTTTGCAGACGATAGAGAGGTGGCAGGCGAGCACATGAAAAGGCCTTTGACGCTCTCAGTGGTTAGAGCAGGAAAAAAAAAAAAAATCAAACCATGAATCTTGGCAACAGCCAAAACCCAGCCATGAAATTTTATGGTGTTTTAAAAAGTCTGCGATTGATGGCAACCTGTCATGTGAACTCAGGGTGGAGTTCTTCCAATTGTGCTATGATGTGAGTGTTCAAAAAAGAAAAAAAAAAAATCAGATTTGGGGGCATCATGGACTTCCCATTTTCAGATTAGGGATGTTAATCTTTAAAGCACAGCATATGGGGCATGGTGTCTGGCCACTCCTGTGTCACGAGGGGTTTCTTGGAATCTAGTAGGGCTTGTTCTTCCCCCGGCACTGTGACAGCATTTGGAATTAGATATTAGCCTTTAGATATCAGCTGACGGTATTCTCAGCATGGAGCAATGCTTGAGCCAACCCCAGGCTCCACCGCCGTCCAGCTGTGCAAGCTGGGAAATGTTCCTAACTTCCAAAGCCTGTTTCTTCACCTGAAAACTATGGTTCTTGTAAGGGAGAAATGAGACCTTGTATGTAGACACCAAGAACAGAGGCAGATGCACAGTACAAGATAAACTTATTTTACTGTTTGTGGGTGGTCCCTGGATGCACTCCATCCCGTGACAGTTGGGTTTTTAGCATAATTTTGGAGATTGATGGATGAATGAATGGTTGAGCAAGTGAAGTTAGTAGGTTGCCCTTTTTTCATGATGTTTTCTTTTTTTGAAAATTCAGTCTGTACAAAAATCAGACCAAGCTGTCTAGTAACTGACTATAGAGTTATCCATGAGAGCATAGTCTTGGATCAAGCTAGCTACATAACAAGATGTGTCACTCACCTCAACTCCTATGGAAACAGTGAGGGGCTTGACAAAGAAGTAGGCAAACCTGTCAAGTTTGATGCTCATTTAACAATTGTTTTGTAGGAAATGGGTCAAGTCTATGATTAACTGACAGTTAACTATGTTTTTTCTGAGGTATATATAAATGTAGAACTTGCCAGACTTTCAAAGCTTAAAAACAAACAAAAAACACTCTTTTTGTTTATTTGTCATAGTTACTGTAGTTATGATAAAAATTTCTTTTTTAAAAACTCATTTGGAAATCTCTTGAGCAGGCTGGGAGTTCTAAACATTCTAATAAATTTTTTTTGCTACATTCGTATTTAAAAGTAATATACCCTCTAAACAGTTACATTCAAGATTTGTTTTTCCTCAGATGTGTAAATAACACATAGTAATTTGCATCTCATGCATAAATATCACCCTGATGCAAACAAATATTCAGAAAAAGTTCTTGTTTCTCCATCTTCCTCGATTCTGGTGGCTTAGGTGACTAGTATTTCCAGGGGGACGAGGGCATGCATGCTAGAAGAATTATCACGAGTGACTGCTTTCAGGGGTGGGCACTGAGAGTGGCGTCCCCAGCTCAGCCTTTCATAAGGCCATTGGAGGTAGTTCCAATTGCCTTCTGTAAGTGACAAGTGTGGAGGTTGCCCCAGAATGACCCCTGTTTTCTTACTTAACAGCATCAACACGACTTAAACTGGTTCTCATTCCTTGACGTCCCACGATCCCAGAGATGAGGAGTTCCTGTGGGGAGCCATGTCTGGCTGAGCTAGCCTCCCTCAGGCACAGCCCCGTCACCTGGCTTCATGCTGGGATGGAGTTACAGGAAGTTCCCTCCGTGGCCACATTGATCTTGTTGTCTGGCTAAACTCTGCAGCTTGTTTTATACTGTGAATTTCCCGCACCACTGGTTTCTTATCTGCTGCTCATTTGCCGGGCCTCAGCCTGGTAAGAAGACATCTCCGGAGAGCCTGCCCTCCTTTACAAGATGTGACTACAAGCACCTCATTGAGCTGTTCGCCCTTGGTGCAGCTAAATCTTTCAGCAAATGCCTGCCAGTGCTCTGAATAAAAGGTGCTACATGAAAATAAACAATGGCGCCCTTCTTGTGGCGCTGTTTATCCTACAAGGAGGGACATGCCTTATTTACCTGGTGGTGTTTTCTTCCTATGAAATGTGCGAGACCTGTGTCTCTAAAATTATTTATTTATTCTGTCTCCTCTCCTGCCTCTGAACAACTTAATAGACATTCCTGGAGCACCTGCTGTAACCAGTTTGCATGAGATGATATAAGAAGCCTGGGCACGATCTTGCTCCTCAGAGGAAGGTGGCCTTCTGGGAAGTCAAGTTGGAGAGCAGCCTGGTAGCGATGCCGGGCAGGACCCAGTAGGGCCCACGCATTCAAGCAGAAAGAAAGACTCCAGAAAACATGGAAGAGAATAAGTGAGAACTGTGGTCCCGAGAGACTAGAGTTGTATTTGATTGCTAAATGTTCTGGAGGAGGCATTATTGAGATTGGATCTCACCATCAGGACCTTGCTTGGTACCTGTTACCTTGATGTAGCCCCAGGCCCAGTGTGAAGAGGACATTGCCGTCTATCCTCCACAGAGCAGGAGGTGTGCTTAGCCATTTCCTGCCTCTGAGACAAAATTACTGAGATAGGCTCATTATAAGAAGGGAAGGTTCATTCCGGACCAAAGTTCTGGAGAATTCAAGCCCATGGTCACTTAGCCTGGCTAATTTTAGGCCTGTGGTGAGCACCGTATGGTGGAAGTCTGAGGCTGTGTGTGCACGCTGGGGGCAGGAGTTTTTGGTGCTGTTGTTCATATCACATCAAGGTTTAAATGGCTCTAGGTCCCTTTATATCAAGCTAGGACACCCATTAGTGACCCAGCATCTCACTAGTCCCTGCCTTTTAAAGGTCACATCACCTCCCAACAATATCAGCTTTGGTATCCAGTCTCTAACTCATGGGCCTTTTGGGGACATTCAAGATCCAAGCTGCATCAAAGGTATGTATTATTAATAGTTACATTCTAAATACTGTGACACAAATACCTGACAAAGTCAACTGAAGGAGGAAGGTTCATTTTGGCCCACGGGTTGAGAGGTTACCATCCATCATGGAGAGGAAGATTTGGCAGCAGGATCATGTTGCAGCTGATCACATGTCTGTGGTCAGGATGCAAAGCAATGCCCGGCCTTCCACTCTCACTTTCTGCTTTTCACTGAGTGCACAACCCTCAGGATACACCAGTGGTTTGAAATAAACTAACCTCTGACTACTGCTTGCCTTCAGTTTATGGCTGGGGGTAGAAATCATAATCCCTAAGCCAGCCTTTCACAAGGCCAGTAGAAATAAATCAAATTTTAATATTTGAGCACACTAGGTGTTTGGTCATTGACTCATGTAGCCACTGCCTGGGAGGGGCTTAACTAGAGGGCATCGCCCCTCGGGTGTTTTGTGGATATTCATCAGCACAACTTAAATCAGCTCTAGCTGCTGGGTGGGCTTCCCTCACTAAGTTAAGTGGCTCTGGAAACAACTTCACAGACAGTGTATCTCCTAGGTGATTCCAAATGTGGCCAACTTGGCAATGAACATTATCCATCAAGAGGGTCTTTGTGGAGGAGGGGACTTTAGGAAATTTGAGGATGGGGTCAAAGGGGAGATTTTGGAGGATGAGAAATGACTCAGTCAAGGCCTTGGCACCAGATGTACATGGAGAAAGTCAGGCCAGGACGGCCAAGCAGAAAAGCTAAATATGAGACAAGAAGCAATGAGACCAGTTAGGTAAGAACAGGGACTTTCAGGGACATGCACCCAGCAGATGTGGATTGAGGCTTTGCCCGTCAGTGTGGAAATCCTCAAGTGGCATAGGGTGAGAAACAGCCATACAGCAGGTGGCAGGGTTATCAGACATCATGGAGCTGTGATAACTGAGCTCAGACCTTGTCTTCACCACTGAGTTAATTCTGACTAGACTCCCTTCAAAGACTAGGTATTTTGTTTCTTAATTAATTAATTAATTAACTTTGCATCCTGGTCATAGCCCCCATCCTTCCACTCCTCCCTGCCCCATCCTCCCTCCATCTCCCTCCTCCCCTATTCATAAGAGGAACTCCCCCCTTCCCATCCACACCAGCTCATCAAGTCACATCAGGACTGAGCATGTCCTCTTCCCTTGTGGCCTGGCAAGGCAGTCCCACCAGGGTGAAGTGATCAAAACACAATAGAGTCCATGTCAGGGACAACCCCCACTCCCCTTACTAGAGGACCCACATGAAGCCTGAGCTGCCCATCAGCTACATCTGTGCAGGGGATGCAAGTCCAAAGACTGGGAGTTTTGTCTAGGTAGTAGGTCTGTAGGATTTACTGCAGCTAAGTGTTCTAATCCATGATCCAACTGTTTTCTCTCAGAGAAATGATCCTAAGCTCCATCAGTCCTTGAATAGATTCTCCCAGGCGCACGTGTGCACATCCACACTCGTGTTTGCACGTGGATATCTGTCCATGTGCAGCAGTAAGTTCCCTAGTCTTCTACCCAGGCATCACAGGGGCCAGTGGCTCTCCAAAGATTACCATTCTGTGTTCTGGAAAATTTAACCTCCCTGTTACAGCCCCTGCTCAAAGACCACTTACCCAATCACAGTGTGGCTATTCTAACAAGCCAGCTATAGCCATAGTCCCAGGTTAGAGCAAATATGCTGGCAGTGCAAAGTCTCTAATACTAAACCTCTAACACAAGACCCTGGCTTTCTCTACTCTCAGATTCCAATAACATTTAGTGATGGAAAATGAATTCCTGTGATGCAGATTCAGTTGCTCCCAACTGTGTCACCTGTGCCCACTATGCAACTCTCATCCTTTTTGTTTTATAGTGTGACACTTTCACTAATATCTCACACCTTGAGATGTTTCCCCATGTAAAACATTTTGACAACTAGTGATTTTCATTTTTCAGTAGTAAAGGTGTGTGTGGAAACCTCAGGGCAGCGGTTCTCGACCTTCCTCGTGCTGTGACCCTTTAACACAGTTCCTCATGTTGTGCTGAGCCCCTCCCCCCAACCATGAAATAACTTTTGTGGCTACTTTGTAACTGTGACTTTGCTACTGTTATGACTCATAATGTAAATATCTGTGCTTGCTGATGGCCGTGACCCATAGGTTGAGAACCGCTGCTTTACAGAAGGCTGTTCTGTGGTAAGTAACAAATAGTCAGGAGGTCTTAGAGGGTTTTAGGTGAACAGTAGAGATCGACTAAGGTCAGAGAAGAGGGTCATAGCAGGTTAATTGTAAAGTAATCAACATTTGAAGGGCTAGGAATCTGGAATGATCTACGGTGCAGAGGAGGATGGGCTGGGATAATGATGGAGGGCCTGCTATTGCTGTCATGATCTTCTTAGTTTAAAAAACAACACAAAATCAAAACTTGGTCTATTTTGCTAGTCTCCTTTCCAAAAGTCTGCCAAGCAGAAAAAGTCCAGAAACAAGTCAGAACAGATATGATACCGATTCTGCTAGTAGGAACTTGGTTATCTCTTATCTCTAAAATTGTTTTTATCAAAGGGACTGGGCGCCTTGGCTCCCATCCAGCATTAACCACACTCTTAGAGGGAAGAGATGGTATCTCAAAGTGCACTCAGTGAGAAGCCGGGGTGAAGGTATATTCCTGGGTTTGGGGGAAGAGGTGCTCATAAGAAGCAGCGTGGTGGGGGAAGTCAGGAGGTCAGGAGCTGTGTGCAGTCTGGTAGTCTGCTTCTCTCAAAGTACCATATCCCTGAGAACATCTGTGGAAGGAAACATGTAATTAGTAGGGACCCAGGCATGCAGGCAGTCCCCATCCAACTTTCAGGAACATGGCCAAGGGTTAGTTAGTTAACTGGCCTGTACAGCTTGGCCACACAGACTTATCTGTTGTTGCTCTGTTGT
Organism: Acomys russatus; assembly: GCF_903995435.1. Taxonomy (NCBI): domain Eukaryota; kingdom Metazoa; phylum Chordata; class Mammalia; order Rodentia; family Muridae; genus Acomys; species Acomys russatus. Next base: position 55,371,675 of record NC_067157.1, read on the forward strand.
TTATTTTTGTTTTCGAGACAGGGTTTTTCTGTGTCATCCTGGCTGTCCTGGACGTACGTACTTTGTAGACCAGGCTGGCCTCGAACTCGCAGAGATCCACCGGCCTCTGCCTCTCCAGTACTGGGATTAAAGGTGTGTGCCACCATGCCTGGCTTGTTGCTCTGTTGGATTGCCACTCTCAGAGCAGGTACAGATGCTCAGTGGATCATCCAATCAGAGGAAAGTCACACAGACTCCAGGCTCTGCAGATTCTGTAGCCACTTGGCTTTGGGCCTTCCCACTGATCTTTAGAAAGCCCAAATCCACCTCCTTTCTGTATCCATGGCAGTCAGACCACTATCTAGGGCAGTGTCCAGGCTGTCTCTATCCCTGGTCCAAGCCTTGAATGGGGCAGGCCTCCCTGATGCCTTCTACCCAAACCCCAGTAGATCCAGCTCCCAGCTGGGCCAACTTTCTCTGGTTGCTTTATCCAGCTTCCTGTGTCTGGCTCGTGGCTTCTGTGTTCTTGTCTTTCCCCTCCACAGCCCAGGGAGTTGTAACCTGGCCTCTTTTCCACAGCTATCACCCAACTCCAGGATGGGCAGGAGATAAGGATGGATGAATTGAAAAAGATAGAAGAATTTTGTTTTCTTTTCCAGGACAATCTGACCTTCAACCTCAGAAATCAGGGCTCCTATTCTCATGCCCCGCCCCCCCGCCACGGGGCCAGGATACAATACATGCTTTAGATTTTACCTATTTGTTTCTCAGACTAGAATACTGCACAGGAAGTCAGGCCGGTAGGAGGCAGGGGTGAGGTGGGGGTGGGGGTGGGGGAGTGGAGTGGGAGGGTGTTTTAGTCAGAAGGTTTCTCTACAACCTGATTATTGGTTTGCTTAACTCCATAAGTAGAAGAGAAACCTTGAATCAAATTTTAGAAGGAGTATCCATTCTTTTCCTGGGAACACACACAACACACACACACACACACACACCACACACCACACACACCACACACACATATATACACCACACACACACACATACCACACACACACACTCACACACACACCACACACCACACACACACCTTTTTTTTTGATAGGATATCAGTATATTCAGTATGTTCTCTGCAAACTAAGCAAGTCACTGATTGCTTTGGTTCTGCCAATGCTCCAGAACTTTCTTGCTGAAGCAGTTGAGCTGCTCTGGTGAAATGAGACTTTTAGTTATGAAAACAATTTGGTCATTTCCCCCCTTTGGTTTTGTTGTTGTTCTTCTTTTTGAGACAGATTCTTTCTCTGTAGCTCAGGCTGGCCTCAAACTCACTATGTAGCTCAGGCTGGCCTCAAACTCACTATGTAGATCAGGCTGGCCTCAAACTCACTATGTAGATCAGGCTGGCCTCAAACTCACTATGTAGATCAGGCTGGCCTCAAACTCACTATGTAGATCAGGCTGGCCTCAAACTCACTATGTAGATCAGGCTGGCCTCAAATGTGTCATCTTCTTGCCTTAGTTTCCCAAATGCTTGGATTCAGGACATTTGTCACTGTGTCCAACCACTGTTTTGTTTCTTTACATTTGGGAAATACAGCTCAGGAGATAAGGCCATCCCATTCTTACGTCCTTGAGTGGAATAGTTCCACTCAACCGTAGTTCCTTCCACTACAGACAGGCTGGTTGGCTTACGTGACAAATTCCAGTTGAAGACTTACAGATGAGAAATTTAAAGGTTAAAATGAGCGGAGTAGTTTTTTAATGGGTGACATTGATTGCTGGCACCCAACTAATTACTCTTCAGTGCTAATTATAGAGATGGGGTCTTGTGCACCACTGGCAGGGACCCATCACTAAGCGATCGAAAAGTATTTATCTGAATTGTCTTTATAAAACAGGCTTGTTTCTTTTTAATCGTAACATTTATACATTGAAATACTTGTGAAATGCTTTTGGCAAATTCTCAGCCTTTTCACACACGGTGCTTACAGCATACTGTATATTAACAAATTGCTCTGGGACATGGTCTCAACACAGCTGAAAGGTAAGGGAAAGGGACGGACCGCTCACGGGGCTGGGCTGCGGGGCTGAGGTGCACGCTTTGAAGCGTCTTTGAGCAGTGGTGCTCCTGTTTCCTAGTGCACAAAGAAGGCAGCCTTCTTGCCCACTGACTCAGTTCCCCTGTGCTCCATCGACCCTCACAAACTTTAATGCTGCTGCTGAAGCCATTTCCATCTCTGTCCAGTTTGGCTTCCCGTTGTACTTGTGAGCTTCTTCTGGTGTCTTCCTCTGAGTTCTAAGAGAACTTGGGATTCTAGGATTCTGCAGACAAAGCCACTTTGAGAGGATCTGGCCGCAAGCAAGAGGTGTAGAGGTGTCACATGACCTGCTTGGTGTCAGTTTCCTGCACTGCTCCTTATCTGCCCTGTCATAGAGCCTTCCACTACCACTGGACTGAGTGTTTTGAGGTACATGTTGTTACCCATATTTATTTGACAGGGTTGAATAAGTCCTACATGCACGCACGCACACACATGCCTCAAAGGAACCTAAATCCCATCTTTGCTCTGATTCCTCAGGGTGAGTTTGCCTTTGTCTGTGAGGTCCCTGTCAAACCCTTCTTGCACACCGATGGGTGGTGATTACAGTTGGGTGAGGTGCTCAGAGAAAACCTGTGTGGATGGGGCTTAATTATTTCATCTGCAAAATTTTTATGAGAGAGGTTCCTTGAGACTTCAAACTGGCAGCCAAGTGGTGGTGGTGCACGCCTTTAATCCCAGCACTCGGGAGGCAGAGGCAGGCGGATCTCTGTGAGTTCAAGGCCTGCCTGGTCTACAAAGTGAGTCCAGGACAGCCAAGGCTACACAGAGAAACCCTGTCTTGAAAAACCAACCAACCAAACAAACAAACAAAACCAAAAAACAAAAAACAAAATGAAACAAAAAACCCAAACTGGCCACAGTAAAGAAACCCCCTTCCCTTCAATAGCAACTGCGGAGATGATTGTACAGGCGAGAAGAGGCATAATGAATGTGCCTGGGTGTCCCTGTGCCCTGCCCACCACCTGCATGTCCCCTAGGCTCCACATGGGTACCCATGGCTTTACTCACAATCCTCCCCCTAGTCTGTGATAACATTGAAGCCCCGTGTGCCCCTAGCCAAGTCTAATGGATCACGCAAGAGCTGTAATAATGACATTTTGTTCCATTATTATAATTTGTTTTCAGGAGGCATATTTTTAATTATTTGCATGAATAATGTCATTATGTATTCGTGCCAATACAATTCTTATAATTAATTTACATGATGGAAACTTCTTAATGATTTTGATGTCAATGTTAATAGCAGGATCTGATAGCTGATCTGTGGGTGTTGACATAAATCTGACTTTTAATATAGTGTTGCCAGCACCAGTAGCAGTATAAAATTACTCTGTAGGGAAGAAAATAACCCATGGTGTGTGTGTGTGTGGGGGGGAGCACAGAAATTCAATGAAGGAGAAAGAGAGCTTTGCTAGGGGTTTACAGACCCAGAACCAAACACGTGCACTGAGCTGTCACAGGGGTGACTTCTGCAGCCACAGATTGGTGGAGAGGAGCCAATATCCAGCCTGGGGTTTCCTCCTGGGCAGTGGTTCTCAACCTTCCTAATGATGTGACCTTTTACAGTGCTTCATGCTGTAGTGACCCCAGCCATAAGGTTATTTTTGTTGCTACTTCATAATTATACTTTTGCAACTGTTATGAGCCACAACGTAAATATCTGATATGTAGGATATGTGATGTGTGGTGCCTGTGAAAGTTTCATTTAACCCCAAAAAGGGTCATGACCCACAGGTTGAGAACCATGGCTCTGGGGGCCCTCACTGTGAGAGCATCGGCTCCTGCAACTGGTTTGCGTTTCTACAACAATAGCAATAACAGCGCCTCAGCGGAGGTGTTAGAGACTCTTGTGGGCTACAGTCATATGTTTGGTGACTTAAGCTTTTCTGTTTAACAGAGGAGAGAGTATAGCTTTGTTATCTTAAGGTATAGAGCAAAGGGTTGTGCTTGTTAATGACGGCGGCTACTTGTGTGTCTCTGTAGATGAAGAAGGTGAGGGGCTATCACCTGTTAATGGTGTCACCTTCTCAGGTGGCCTACCAGGGAATCCATTTACACAGGGTGGGGTGCTTGTATAGTCTCTGTAGGTTCCACTTGGATTTCAGAGTTTTAAACACAAAGGGGAATAGCCTTGCGCAAGCTCACACGTGTGCACATGGCAGAGTACAGATAGGAAGCAAGGCAGACAGCATCCACGCATGGAAAGAGAGGTTCATGAGCCCCGAGCTGTAACTAAGGATCCATGACAGTTAGTGTATGACATCCCAGGGAGACACTGGCAGTTCTATTTAAGGTGGTGGCACAGGTAGGTTGAGCATGCTCCCATGGATGACCCCACATCCAGAAGTAAATGAGCAGCACCAACTGGGTTGTTAAGTTAAAATAAATGAATAAAAGAAAGAGGACACAAATTTGGGGAGGTAGGGAGATGGGTGTGGATCTGGGAGGAGTTAAGGGGGGAAGTTTGCTGTGAATGTGATTTTTAAAATATATCGCATAAAAATTTCAAAGAATTCGTAAAAAGAAAAATGGAAAACTACGTAGTAATACATAGATATATGTGTGTGTATATCTATGAATGTTTGTGTATACAGATCATTCATTTATGGTTTTGAAATACAGGGGTTTTGTGCATCTGCTGGTTTGAAGGGCTAACACTATAAGATCCTGCCAGTCAGGCCTTCCTTTTCTCTGGGTTGTGCAGCTTACTTTATGGGTTCACTTTGAACACCATAAAAGCCTCTTCCTCCCTCGGCTCCAGCGTGGTGGGGTTTCCTAGGAAATGTTGCATTGTTTTTTACTCCTCAGCACCATACTTCCTTTGTAAGATCTACAGTGACATCAACTTTCAAGTCCAAGGTCTTGAATAAAGTGAACCTGGGAAGAGGTGAAGAGTTTCCAGGCCCACCGTAATGTTAACGCTCTTTTGGTATTTAAGGATGCCTGGTATTTATGGTGGCCGGAGCAGATGGTAAAGGCTGTCCGCTGATTTCTGCATAGCGCTCTGGTTACGTAGGGTGTTGAGTCAGGAAAAGGACAGAGCTGGTGCTGTATCAGTGAGCGGCAGCGTTTCCTCTTCTCATTGACGGTGAGGGCTCCCCTCCCCCTGCCCGCAGTGACAGAGCCTTGTGGTTGGTAGAGAGCTTACTGACCTCAGTTCTGCTGTTTGAAGGGTTTTCTCATAGCAGCAATTGGCAAAGGAACAGACAGGAAACAGTTTATTGTGTTTCTTTCCTTGTCGGATAAAGTCTGACTTCTAATCAAGGGTGAGACACCCCCCTCCCGCCCCCGCCTGTCCCCGCTCTGTAGTTTTCTCATTTCTGCCACCAGAAAACAAGTAGAAATGGAAGACAGGAACGCGGGCCGAAGTGGGAGAGCGCTCACTCCGTTTGGGCAGCTCTGCTGACTTGGTTTCATAAGCCTCATTTTAAGAAATATTAACAGAGCACACGGAGGCTAGGGGGATGGCTCAGGGCGCAAAGTTAGTTGGGCTCTTTAGAAACCATGTAAAAAGCCACTGTGGCAGCATGTGCCTGTAAGCACATGCAGAGGCAGAGGCAGGCTGAGCTCCGAGGCTCAGTGGCCAGGCCTTCTAGCTGACACAGCAAGCCCCAGGTTCACCGAGAGACCCTGTCTCAAAACATATGGTGGAGAAGCAATTAAGGAAGACACCTTGAGGTCAGCATCTGGCCTCAAGACATGTTTAGCGCATGTACGCAGCAGCGGCAAAGGCAGAGGCAGGGCAGAGAGGCAGGGAGCGATCATATATCTTGCCTCGTTGCTTACAGTTCACAGCTACCCACTGAGAACAGGAACATGCTTTTGAAAGCTTCCGAGAGAAAACTGTGCTGCGACTCCTGGTACTCAGTTGAAACACCACCTCTGGCTCTCTCACACGCGTTGGTGAGTTTAAAGTATATTATTCCATTCAATAATACACAACGTCTCACTCAAAAATTATATAAATGGCACTTGATAACCTTTCAACACTGTCATAGCACTTCATTTTGTGGTTTCAAGTTTCATTATAAAATGTGTTATGTGTAGAATGTCACATGTTGCCCTTAGAAGCTTGCTGTGGTTGAATCACCAGCCACAGATTGATATCACATAGACTTTTTTTTTCCCCATTGGATTTCCATGTACATGTTGCTGATGATGGCTCATATGTATCAAAATCCCAGAATTTAAATAGTTCAACGTGTGTGATCACTTTTCTTTGCTGTCGGCCTGACAACAATTGAGGAATTGCCTCCACCAGCTTGCCCATAGATACACCTATAGGGCATTGTTTTGATTAATGATTGATGTGGGAGATTTGAGCCCATGGTGGATGGTGCCACCTCCTGCGCAGGTGGTCTTGGTGGGTGGTGCCACCCCCTGCTCAGGTGGTCCTGGTGGGTGGTGCCACCCCAATGTAGGTGGTCCTGGTGGGTGGTGCCACCCCTGCTTAAGTGGTCCTAGTGTGTGGTAGTGCCACCCCCTGCGCAGGTGGTCCTGGTGGGTGGTGCCACGCCTGCTCAAGTGGTCCTAGTGGGTGGTAGTGCCACCCCCTGCACAGGTGGTCCTGGTGGGTAGTGCCACACCTGCACAGGTGGTCCTGGTAGGTGGTGCCACTCCCATGCAGGTGGTCCTGGGTTGTATAAGGATATAAGCTGAGATAGCCATGGAAGCAAGCCAGCAATCGATGTTCCTCTGGGGCCTCTCTTCAGTTCCTGCCTCTAGGTTCCTGCCTTGAGCTCTTGCCCTGCTTCCTCTAATGATGGACCTGGTCAGTATTTTATCACAACAATGAAAAGCAGGCTAGGGAGTTATATAACCGCTTAAGAAACATTTAAATATTTGTTTTCATGGAAACCCCTGCCGCATCACTTGTTGGCCACTATGTTTTATGTTTGGCAAAGCAGACGTGACCAGTCAGACCTAGGCCAATCACATTTAACTTTGGAATGGAAAATGTCTAATACTAATACGTTGACTAGATCTAATTAGCATAAGCTACTGCATACCAGAATGTGTTATGGTAGATCCCAAAGTCTTCCCAGCCTTGACTTGGCTCATCTTCTGGCTGGCCAAGCTCCAGCCATAATTGTTGTGTTAAGGCCCCACATGTGCTACATTTACTGCTAACTCTGGGTCTTGTTTTGGCTTTTTGTTTGTTTTTGGTTTTGTTTTGATGGGCAGAGCTGAGTTTCTGAAAGCCAGCAGCCAAGCTGGAAAATCAAGGCTTATAGTTTGGCTTTTACGTAACTTTTAACCCCATGCTTAGGCAAGTAGGGATTACATTGTTCCGTCTTTGCACATCTCCCTTTGTTTGGATCTACTCACATTTGAAGCCTGCCACTGAGTGAGCTCGGATTCTTCAGGATGCATCTGTCTTAAATCAGTGTTCTATCGATGTGACAAAACACCATGGCCAAGAACCAAATAGGGGAGGAAAGAGTTCACTTGGCTTACACTTCCAGATCATAGTCCATCATTGGAAGAAGTCAGGGCAGGAACTCAAATCGTGCAGGAAGTTGGCTACTTACTGGCTTACTGGCTTGCTCCTCACCGCTTTCTCAGCTGCTTTCTTATAGAACCCAGGGCCACCATCCCAGGGATAGAACCACCCACAATGGGCTGGGTCCTCTTCCATTGGTCACTACTTGAGAAAATGCCTTACAGCTGGATCTCATGGAGGCATTTCCTCAACTGAGGCTCCTTCCTCTCTGATGACTCTAACTTGTGTCAAGTTGGCACAAAAAACCAGCCAGAACAGGGCCCAAGCAGATCTAGGGCATGTGAAAGTTACTATGGAGAAATAAAGTTCATGTATTAATTGCTGCACTTACATACAGAAAACTCCACCTCATTTCAAGATCCTCACTCTCTCTTAAACCCTGGCTCGCCCAGTAATCAGACCATGGAAGGGCTCCTGAATTCTTTTGCATTCTAATATTCAGCTGTACTCTAGATTTAACTTTGGGTAAACCATCATACTAAAAATCTACCCCCTCAGGAGCAGTGAGGATGGAAACATTTCACCCTACATCAGCTTTAGATGCATTACGAAGAAAGGCATGGAGGAGAGCAGGGACCAGTGAAAATACACTGCTGTCCAAAGGAGAAGGGCATGGTCCCCTGGGGTTAGAAACATGAGTAGGCTGAGGAGGTAGCTCACTTGGTAAAATGTTTGTTTTGCCAGCAAGAAGACCGGAGTTCCACACACAGAACCGATGTAGAAAGGCCAAGCATTGTCATCTTAGCGCTGGGAGGCATGGGCAAGAGGGTCCCTGAGGCTCCGTGGACAAAGCAGTGTAGATCTGCTCAGCAAGTTCCAGGCCAGCTTCTAAAAACAAGGTAGATGGTATCTAAGGAACAGTGTCCAAAAGTTACCTTCTGGCTTAGAAACATGTACACACGCACAGACATACAGACACACACACACACACAGACATACAGACAGACACACAGGCACTGACACACAGAAACACACATACAGAGACATACGTATAAATACACACACAGACACACACACAGACATATAGACAGACACACAAACACACACACAGACATACAGACAGATACACAAACACACATAGACACTGACACACAGAAACACACATATAGATACACACACAAATACACACACAAACATACAAGTCAGACATGCAAACACACATAGACACTGACACACAGAAACACACAGACACACACATATAAATACATACACAACACACACGCAGACATACAGATAGACACACAGACACTGACTCACAGAAACACCCACAGACACACACAGAAACACACAGACACACACACAGAGACATACACACCACAGACATACACACAGACACACAGAAACCCACACACAAAAACACATGTAGACACATATACATAGAAACAAAGACACACACAGACATACACACAAAACACACATAGACACGTACACACACACACACACACTTTCTCAGAAAGGCAAGTGAGTGGGAGAGTGGGTCTGTGGAAAGCATGACAGAGCAAGTGTTACACAACAGCAGCGTGGTGGCTGTGTTTGCCATGGATAATATGGGGTAAGGTAGAGTATAAACTCCCCACAAAACAGCAGGTTTCAGCTTTCCTCAGCTGCTTGTAGTTTTTGTCTATGGTTGAGGGCAAGTGGTATTTACCTATCCCTTTCAGCACATCTATTGTCATCCTTGTTAAACTCACATTTAGTCAGTCATGTTGGTGAGACTTTATGGATGTAGCTTCTGGCATTCTGAGGAGATACAATCTCACAACAAACTCCCTGGTCCTCTGGCTCCTACAGTATTTCTGTCCTTTTCCACAATGGTCCCTGAGCCTTAGGTATGAGAGTGTTTTATAGATGCATCCCTCGAGTCCGTCCTTCACAACTCTGTGAGTGTCTTGTAATGGTCTCTGTCTTTATAAAGAGCATTTCCTTGCTGAGGAGTGAAGACTACACTTATCTGCGGATACAAGCAAGAATGTTTAGAACATAGTTAGGGATTATGTTCTGAGATCGATGACTTCGCTAACACCGAGTAGTTAGCTATGATTTTAGTACCAGGCATAATTTCCCTCTTGTTGAATAGGCCTTCATTGCAATTAGAGAGCTAGCTGTTGGTTACTGCCAAGGTATGTGTGCCCCTACTGCACTATTAGTGTGATATCATGCCAATTGTGGTCATTGATTTGGTTCATCGTATGATGTAGGCGTCATAGCTAGGTAGGAGGGTTGGTTGTTTCCCCTATTTGGAAGTTTGCATGATGCCTTCTGGTACCATGAAAGAGAGAGCTCTTGGGGAGGAGGCATTCAGGTTGGGTTTGGGTCACGGACCTCTGGGCCCACCCTTCATTCTTCTTTCCCCTCTTCCTGGGTCACTTCTCGGCTTCCTCTCACGCTCCTCTGCAGTATCAGCCACAGCATCCCTGTACCCCACTTCTGCCTCAGCTCCCTTTCACTAGGCCGTTGTTGCCATCATTTATAGAGTCTTTAACCAGGCACTCGTGAGTTCTCTGCCACACCTATGATTTTTCTCCAGACTCTGCCTCTGTTACTCACTGGGATCACTTCATCTGTAGGGTTTTCTTTGCTCTCCACACTAAGCATCACTCACTAATTCTCATCCTCTGTGGTTGAGTATAGACTACCTATACCAAATAAGAAGTATCTCCCAGTACCCAAGTACCATGCAGTTTTTATTACTATTGCTCTGTAGTACAGCTCAAACTCATGAATGGAGATGTCTCCAGAAGTTCTTTATTGTATAGGATTGTTTTAGCAATTTGGTGTGTGTGTGTGTGTGTGTGTGTGTGTGTGTGTGTGTGTGTGTGTGTGTGTATTCTTTCAAGGTCTTTGAAGAACTGTTTTGGTATTTTGGTGTGAATTGCAGTGAATCTGTAGATTGCTTTTGGTAACATGGCTGTTTTTACTCTGTTAATCCTATTGATTCATGAGCATAAGAGATCTTTCCATCTTCTGATATCTTCCTCAATTTCTTTTTTTCAGAGACTTGAAGTTTTTGTCATGTAAGTCTTTTCCTTGATTGCTTAGAGTTACACTAAGATGCTTTATATTATTTGTGGCTATTGTGTAGGATGTTGTTTCCCCAATTTCTTTCTCAGCCTATTTGTCATTTGTGTATAGGAGGGCTACTGAATTTTTTGAATTGATTTTATAACTTTGCTGAAGGTCTTTTTTTTTTTTTTTATCAGTTGTAGCAGTTCTCTGGTAGAATTTTGGGTCACTTAGTTACACTATCTATCATATTATCTGTAAGTAGCGATACTTTGATACTTCTTCCTTTCCAATCTGTACCCCCTTGAACTCCTTTAGTTGTTTTATTGCTCTAGCTAGAATTTCAAGTACTATATTGAAGAGATATGGAGAGAGTAGGCAGCCTGGTCTAGTCCTTGATTTTTTGAGGAATTTCTCCAAATTTCTCTCCATTTAGTTTGATGTTGACTATAGGCTTGCTGTATATTGCCTTTACTATGTTTAGGCATGTGCCTTGTATCCCTGCTTTCTCCAAGACTTTTATCATGAAGGGTATTGAATTTTGTCAAAGGCTTTTTCAGCATCTAATGAGATGATCATGTGATTTTTTTTCCAATCAGTTTGTTTATATGGTAGATTACATGATGGATTTTCATATGTTGAACCATTTCTGCATGGCTGCGATGAAGCCTATCTGGTCATGGTGGATGATGCATTTGATGTGTTCTTGGATTCAGTTTGCGAGTCTTTCATTAAGTAGTTTTGCACCAATGTTCATAAGGAAAATTGGTCTCAAATTTTCTTTCTTTGTTGAGTCTTTGTGTAGTTTAGGTGTCAGGATGACTGTGGCTTCATAGAATGAGTTTGGCAATGCTCCTTCTATTTCTATTTTGTGGACTAGTTTGAGGAGTATCGGTATTAACTCTTCTTTGTAAGTCTGGTAGAATTCTGTGCTGAAACCATATGGCCCCGGGTTTTTTTTTGGTTGGGAGACTTTTGATGACTGCTTCTATTTCCTTAGAGGTTATAGGACTCAGAGACAGAAGCACTAACCAAAGAGCATGCATGGAACAGACATAGGCCCCCTCCGCACATGTAGCCCATGGGCAGCTTGGTGTTCATGTGGGTTCCCTAGTAAGTTACGTGTGTGCTGTCTATGACATGGGCTCTATTGCCTGCTTTCAATCACTTTGCCCTAACGAGGCTGGTCTGCTGGTCTCGGTGGATGAGGAGGAGTTCAGTCTTGATCCCCTTTGACGGACTGGGATGGGTTGGTGAAGGGAAGCTCCCCTTTTCTGAGGACAAGGGGAGGAGGAATAGAGGAAGAGGGGAGGAGGGAGGGACAGGGAGGGGAGGAGGGAGGGGCCTACGATTGGGATGTAAAGTGAATATATAAGTTAAATGTAAATTTTTAAAAAGATGTTTTAATATATAAAAAAAAATCTCCCACAGGCTCAGATGGTAGTGCTACACAGGAAGTTGGTGGAAAGTGAGCAGAGAGTGATTGGAGGAAATAATAAGGTCTTGTGCAAACGCTACACCTTGCTCCCAGCCTCTCCCTGCCGGATCTCTTCTTGCTGTCTGGTGTCATGCAGCAGCGAGCAGCTATTTCTGGCTGTGTATTTTCCTCTATGTTGGTCAACCTCTTCATGGCTTAGGGGCAATGGTGTCAACATCCAAATCCATGAGCCAGAGTAAGGACTTTCTTGATCCAGTCATCTCTTCAGGTGCTGATCACAGCAACAGAAAAGCGGACCAAGTTGGGGTCCTGGTCTGGCTCACCTTCCTCTGCCCAGCCCTGCGATGCACCCGACTTTTATGCAGGGTTTTGATGGTCTCTACCAATTCCTCTGACTCTGGCCCTCTCAATCTCTACATGGCAGCTGTATTTTTCTCTCCATGTTTGTTCTTTCAGAAGAAAGCAACGCTGTATTTTAAACTTCTTGCGGGACATTCAGTATGCTACATTACTATCCTATGAAACGTCAGGTGTCCATAGAAATGACAGTTTGAGGAAACATTTCAACATCCTAGTCAACATGTATCTAGTATTTTATAGCTGGCAGTGTGGTGTTGAGTGGGGCGGAACTGTGAGTCACTCCTGGGTGACCAGAAGCCTCTGCGTGTCTCCTCTCTCTCTTTCTCTCTTGAAGGTCTGACCTACTTTCGGTTTCAGTCTTCCTACAGTTGGCTCCTAGGACTTTCTCTAGACATGGCTCTCCTTATCCGCAGGGACAGATTTCCTGAGACACAGCTGCGTACATTTGCCTGGTCATTCCACTCTCCTCAAAAAAATAAAAAAAATAAAAAATGAAATCAGAATCCTCTTCCTTCTCCCTCAAGTTTGAGCTGGTTGCCATCCCAGTCACCTGGAAAGTCTCTGAGTTTCCCTGTTAATTTCTTTTTGTTTTGTATTCAGCTTCTGCTCACTGTAGGGAGTCAGCGCTGGCTGCCTTGCTCTGGGTTCTCTAAGATTTCATGTTTATCTTTCTCCTCTTTTAGCCTCCGGTGCCACCTCAGTTTCTTGTGGTGACTTCAGCTAACCCTCTTTCTCTCCTGTTACTAAAGGAATGGTGGGCATCTCAACTGTGTTCATGTTATGCTTGGCCAGGTGACTTTAGTGAAAGGAACTGTGACAGACCTGGCTTCACAGGCTTAAGGCTGTGCCCTTACTCTTGGTCTCACACCCGTGTCAGGGCTGTTGCCCTAGGTCTAGGAGAAAAGGGAAACCATGCAGAGACTGGCTCAGCTGACCCCAGTGATCCACAGATCAACATCTGAACAAAGGCTTACCATTACCACAGCTGGAAATTCACTTAGGTGTGGCTATCATCCTGCCTTTTGGCCTCACCCTGCATGATACAATATAGTTTATTCTGTTTGTAAGGTTAGTTCGTTCTTGTTTTCTGCCTTAATACCATAGCCAAACCACCTCACTGGAATGCTCCAAACACACCCAAGCTTTCTGTGTCCCCGAGCATTCTGCATATAACTTCACAGGCTGAGAATGTCTGACCCATGGCGCCTGTTTGGTTTTTAAATTCCAAGCCAAGCGAGTCATCGATGCCATCTTTCCATCAGTTCTGCGTCATTCTCTCCAGCACCGCACATGTTCTCTGCTTTCTTTCAATTCCATCCAAGCTCACTTTCAGTTTACAACACTGTTTCTGTATGCCTGCCTTCTGTTTCTCCCCATCACGCCATGCCACCCTGCCCCAGCACTCAGAGCACCTGACTGTAAGCTCTGTCTTTACTCTTTGTCAGAAGAATGTCTTCCTCATTTTCTGTAGTTTGAAAAAGTCAATATATTAAACTAGACTATAGCTTTTGTTTGAACTGACTTGAGAAAAACAGGGTGCATTTCTCCCAGGACCTTAAAACATCGCCTGAGGCAGTGGGCTGGGATTTGAAGTTGCTTTGTGTCCTGAGGAAGTCAGAGGGTCTGTGGCAGATGGAGTCTCTCTTGGGCACTTCCCTGGAGGAGCAGCACATGGCTTAGTGCTCTGTACTCTGGGGATCAGAGGCTGGTGGGACCAGGGCTGAGCCAGGCACAGAAGCAGCAGCTACTGTCAAGGTGAGACACATCACAGGCAAATTAGACACCTTAAGCAGGTGTGTTTGTGAGTTCCACTAATGACTTCTTATTATTCCCATCCTCCTGCTATTTGTACTGCAGGCTTTATTACATTTGTTCATATGTGTGCATGAGTATACATATCAAGGCACACATGCTCTGGACAGAGGTTATTGTGGGAGAATTACCATTTTCTTCAACCGTGGGGTCCCTGATCTAGAACTCGGGTCCTCAGGCTTGGTAGCAAGCACATTTACCCACTGAGCCATCTTACCAGTTCTGTGCTGCGGGTTTTAAGTCACGCATCCCAAAGCAGTAGCAAGCCCAGGGAAATCTCATACTCGAGGCATATTTTGCAGCAAGAGCCACATCACATCTTACCTCTGCCATTAGGGTTCCTGAAGGAAGAAGGTCCCACCCAGAAGTAGAAGCTCCCTGTTGGTGTGACAGAGCACGATGGTCCCCACGCCAAGACTCACCTCTGGAGTGTTTGAGTAGCTAGCCCACTGTCTCCAGTGACCAGGAAATGTCACGTCCTGGGCCAGTCGAGTCATCTGGGCTGTAACAAACATCTGGGAGGTGTATGGATTAGCTCCTGCCTGCACGGTGGCGTCTCTTTCCCAACCAGTCATGTGACACAACCCTATGTATTTTATCTTAGCATATCTTTATGAGATAGTTTGAGTCTTAGAAATAATTGCTTCTCTACAAGAGGACACAGGGATCTATGGTCACCCAGGTAGACAAAGGCAGACAAACCCTGGGCTGGGTGCTATGCCCAGTGACAAGCCTCACTGTGCTAGATACAGATGACAAGGTGCCATGCTGACCCTGGCCAGCCATCTTCCTCCCTGAAGCTTCACTGGGTGAAGCTTGATTCAGACACTAGGGTTCTGAAATCTGTAGGGGACTGATGGGGACTGATGGGGACGGATGGGGACTGATGGGGTCGCAAGCTAAGGGAAAAGACAGCCTTAAAAACGAGAGGGTTCCTGGCTGTGTGTTGAGTATTCTGCCCATCATATAAAATTATATTATTGTATGAAAAGTTAAAAAATAAATATCTGCTTCTGTATTGTAGGCTTACCAGCTACAGCCAGAAAATTGACCAGTGTTTGGAGATGTGTGTTTCTATATAGCTTATTAAATTGTACCTTTCTGTAACATTTAGTGGCTTCAAGTGACCTTACACAGACACACACAGACACATAAACACACACACACGAACACACATACACACACATGCACATACTCACATGAGAGTTCAAAAATACACAACTTTATGTTTTTATCATTATTACTGTAAATAGGAAATGAAGTTACCGTCCTTGAAATTATAATGGCAGGCACACAAAGACACAGTTGCTGGCACAGAATTCAATTAAGAGATAGTAATCGCCCCTTGGTGACTGTGTGAGGTAGAAATATACAGGCATGCTAATAAGTCATATCTTAAAGCCACTACGTTTATCAGCCAGCAGCCAGACATAGGCACACGTGTGGGAAGACGGCGCTGTTCTGGATATTTAATGAAAAAAAAAACAGCTCTCTCCGTTTAAGGATTTGTGTTTAATCGTTCAGCAACATTTTCAAACATCCTGGCTGGCGAGCTTCTCAATTAGAATGGCTTGCATTAGATTTGTGCTCCACCTGGCTGAGGAGAATGGGAGGGCTGGGAAGGAGACACTTAGCAATAAGCAACCTACGTATGTATTTTCAGAGGCCTTTCTTGCCATTTTCTGACCTTTGAGCTGTGTTTATGTGCATCTGCTGTCTGAACAAGTGCACTAGCTGAGGATGCCTGCAGAAGGCGTTCATTAGCGCGCTAGCCAGATGACTGACTCCGCAACACAACCTTTCCTTAGCAGAGGCTCTGTATTGCTCATTGCTTGATTGTTCTAAGAATGGATTTTTAAAATATTTACAGATGAATGCAGGAAGGGTGCAGAAATACAGAGCATTTCTGTTTCCTTTTTTATCACATAAGTGGAGATATTTGTATAGCGGGTCAAAGAAATTCTGTAAGCGCTTGTCTGGATAGATCATATTGAGCAGCAGCAAAGGCTAAAGGAAGACAGCCGTGCACTGTGAGTGTGAGCTGTTCTTTCTGGAAGGAACGAGTGGGTTCTTATCAAAGGAAGACCACCCCTGTATTTGACAAATAGGAAAATGGTCTTAAATTGAAGCAATCCAGGAGCTATATTTTTGGCTGCCAAGATTAAAACCTTCATCTTACAGAATGGTTCAAGAACAGCTAGTCTACTGGCATCTAGGTCATGCAATTTGCCTGGAGGTGTTACGTCGCATTTGCTCTGAGCAGCTGCCTGGGGGAATGTGCCGGCTTAGCAGATGGTTATGCTGGGAGAGTATCCGCCATTTGGGGCCTTGAGTCAATCAAGCGCCCACAGTTCTTCAAAGCGTACAAGGAGCTGGAAGAGAAAACATACACACAGAACTAGTGTGGCCACAGACCCACCCAGGACTAGTGTAGCCACAGACCCACTCAGGACTAGTGTGGCCACAGACACACCCAGGGCTAGTGTGGCCACAGACACACTCAGGACTAGTGTGGCCACAGACACACTCAGGACTAGTGTGGCCACAGACACACCCAGGACTAGTGTGGCCACAGACACACCCAGGACTAGTGTGGCCACAGACACACCCAGGACTAGTATGGCCACAGACACACCCAGGACTAGTGGGGCCACAGACACACCCAGGACTAGTGGGGCCACAGACACACCCAGGACTAGTGTGGCCACAGACCCACCCAGGACTAGTGTGGCCACAGACACACCCAGGACTAGTGTGGCCGCAGACACACTCAGGATTAGTGTGGCCACAGACACAGCGGAAGGGAGTGTGGCCATCTAGTCCTCTTTTCGAACACTTGCATCACTTTGAATATTTCCTGTTTCAGCACCAAGCCTTTTCCTTTTCAAAGCAAAAAGAAGAAAAATTGCTTCAGACTTCAGATGTCTAACAGATTTTAAGCCATCAGGAGTTGAAGCAGATGACGAGGCTGAGTCTTGAAGATAGTTTGAGACTGAACAATTGTTCGTAGTTTTCACCCTAGCCCAACCAACAACCAAGTTCCAAAAATTAAGGTCCAGTTCTTGGCCTGCACATCTCAATGACCCTCCTCACTAGAAGGCCCAAACTGCTGTCCTTGGGGATATCTGTCTCTGCAGGACCCTCAAAGTGATCCCCACATGAAGTAGAGAGATCCCATCTACAGCGAGACAAAACCACACACAGTACCAGAGGTGGACCTCAGCATCTGCGGCAGCCTGCTTATCAGTGAGATAGGATTGTGTGAGTCCACAATTCACTCTACTGCAGTCTAGAAGGTTCTGGTCTAGTCAGATGATGACTCAGTGGCCTGCACTTGATCCCAAGTGTTTACAGTTTTTCTAAACCTTGCCTTTTGCAGCCCAACACAGAATGGTGTGGGCAGTGCAGAAGAATAGACTATGGGGACTTCTTTCTGAGATTATAATATGCTTAGAACATTTCTCCTTCCCTTTCCTCCCTCCAAGCCCTCCCTATACCTCTATCTACTCTCCTTTAATATATGACTTCCTTTTTAATTGTTGTTATTGCATGTGTATGTGCATATGCATATACATACATACATATACACATAATGCACACACATGTATATGTGGGTGTGTATATACATATATATATATATATATATGTATGTATATATTCCTAAATATGACCTGCTCAGTCTGTATGAGTCTGTATGTTACTTGTGTGCATGTTTTCAGGGCTGACAGTTTGCCACTGGTCAACCCATTTGTGCTCTTTCCCAAGGAAGGCCCCCCTCCCACCCCTAGCTTTCTTCAGTTGTCTGTAGTTCTCTGAGTAGAGTTGAGGCTCGTTGGGCTTCTCCTCATCCACCTCGGCATGTCTATTGGTGTCATCCTTGCTCATCTCACAAATGCTTAGAGGCTTCTTTCATTTTGCTCAGTATTCTAAAAGTGCACCTAGAACCGTGTGCTTATCGTAACTCTTGATGCAATAAAGCATTCACAAAACCCCCGTGATCCTCAAAAGAAATAACTGATGGTGGCTTTTATGGTGTAGAAAAAAAGATGAGAGCGTGCCTGCTCTTACTGGGGGAGTAGGCTCTGTTTGAAATCTTTTTGGATTCAGTGTTGTACACAGGGATATATCAGAAAAGGTTCAGCAGTTAAGAGCATGTATGCTTTCCCCAAAGATCTGAGTTCAGATCCCAGGATTCATGTCAGGCAGCTCAGACACCAGTAACGCCAGCTCCATAGATCTGACACCCTCATCTGGCCTCTGCCTGCACCTGCACCTGCACTCACACCCACCCACACACAGATACACACACACACACACACACACACACACACAACACACACACACACACACACACACACAGATTTTTAAAAGTCATTATCAGTGATATTTCTTGATCATTTTAGGAAATTTGGACATTATTTAATCTGTTGATATGTGATCAGATTGAATTACGAGCTGCTATAAACACGCCAGTACTAGTAGACTTAATCACAATTTAAATGTACAACCCCAAACATGAGTCAAATCAGAACTCTGTGCAGCTAAGAATTCTACCCTAGACAGGACACAAAGAGATTTTTTTAAATGCAGAATATGTGATGAAATTCATATGAAAAATTTGAGGATTTATTGTTTTCTTACTTTTAAATGAGCAGTTGGCCATAACAGCAGTAGTTCGAAGGAACTATAGAAAACCAAGCAGGTGTCTCCCTGAACTTCAGGGACTTGCTGTTTATTTGCGGTCATCAACCATTTTAGACAAATGTATAATTAGGAAGTGACCTTTGTGTGCTGGTCTATAAGTCTTGTGGGAAACCAGGACAAGGAGCTTGAGGAAGAGGGGGTGTGAGCATCCCAGATGGTCAGTGTAGACTGTGAGGCTCATCGTATTTATTTTCCCATGAGGGACTTACATCATGGGGTTTTGTGAATCTGCCTTGAATCTTTGTGTTTAAGTTTAGTGTTTCAGCCTTGCACTCGGGCTCACAGACTCAGGGCTCACTCTGCTCCAGTATGCTGCCTTGTAAGTTCCTGGGTGGGGCAGGGGGAGCGGTATTAGAAGACACCACTGGATAAATGGATTGGCTCCCCCAACCTTTGTTTTTGAAGACGTTTTAGATGGTGGCATTTACCCTCCCATGGCCTTCATAAGCAGTATGATTGAAGAAGTGTGGATTTTTGTTCTTCTTTTTGTTTGTTTGTTTGTTTTTGTTTTGTGGTTGGGTTAGGATTTGAACCAGGGCAAGAAGGGAAATCAGTCTTTCCTTGAGTCCACTCTTGGCTCTCTGGTGATAAGGAGGGTTGATTACTTCTGTCTGGACCCTGCCTCATAGCCGATCCCAGCACAGAACACAAAAAGGTACATGCAAGTACACTTAGCAGGACTCTCAAAGAGCATCCACAGAGTAAGTGAGGAGAAAGAAGGCTTTGATGATAATGCTGAAAATCTTCACATGACAAGGTCTAGGAGAGCACCCGTGATACAGAGTGTAAGCAGTACCCTGCCCTGGAGTCCATGGAGTCATCTGGGAGGGAAGAGAACAGTTCAACGATGTGCTCTTTCTCCTATCTTCTTTTACTGCCTGCAGTTAGCTTTGTGTCTCTATGCTAGGCTCTTGGCCTCTATCCTGTATAATGAGCAGGGGCTGGAGTTTCTGAGTCATGTGATGGATTTTCAGATGGAAAAAAAAAATGTAGCTCAGGGCTGAGGGTAGATCCGGTGCATGCCCATGTGAGTTCAGTATCTACAAACAGAAGATCGTGGAAGCAAAAGTCACCCGATCAACCTTTCAAACCCAGATGAACAAGGCTGAGAGGATTGGGAGAGAGAAGGCCTATGGCTGTCCACCAAGCTCCAATAGTAAGGGAAAGTGGGGTTGCCCCTTCATAAGGCATTTGAAGCTTGATCCACAGGAGGACAAAGAGCTATTCCAATTCTGAGTCAATGGGCCGAGCCCTGGGGTAGGGGATTGTATATGCCTTTGTGGGTATCAGCTTCCTGGAAGTCTGAGGCACTGGGGATAAGAGCACTTTGAAGAGTTTGAGAAGTGAAGCTAACCAAGCTGTTGTAGCCCCGTCAGTTTTAGCATGAGTCCGAGATGCCAGACATGGAACTGAAGGATTTTTTATTGGCCCTGTTGTTTTCACTTTAGTGATTTCATTCTTTCCTTTTGGAACAAGACTATTTACTCTGTCATTATATGTTAGAAGTGTGTAAATTGTTTTATTATTATCTTTTAATTTTATAGGAGATCATAGTTGGGAGACCTTGCTCCTTTTAACCACTGAAATCATTGATGACTATGGGGACCTGTAAGGTTGGGCTGGGTTTATTTTATGTTATAGCATGGTCATAGACCTGAGGGAATGAGAAATAAAAGGCTATTGTTTAAAACTGATGTGTTTGTGTGTCAAGTTGACAAGGGGTGGAGTTGAGATGGTCAGTTTTGTTAACTTGACACCGTGTAGAATTACATGGGAAGTCAATCTCAATCTCAGTATTAGGTGAGGATCTTAGCCATTGTTCTATTGCTGTGGAGAGACTATGACCAAAGCAACTCTTATAAAAAAGAAAGCATTTAATTGGGGTGGGGTGCTGGCTTACAGTGTCAGAGGCTTGGTCCTTTATCACCATGGCAGGGGGCATGGAAGCAGGCCAGTGTGGTGCTGGAGAAGTAGATGAGAGCTACGTTATGATCTGCAAGCAGAGAAAGACAGGGAGAGGGAGAGAGAGAGAGAGAGAGAGAGAGAGAGAGAGAGAGAGAGAGAGAGAGAGAGAGAGAGAGATTGATGTGGGTGGCATGGGCTTTTAAAACCTCAAGTTCACACCTCATGACATACTTCTTTCAACAAGGCCACACCTCCTTCTAATAAGGCCACACCTCTACTAATGCCACGCCTCTAATAATGCCACACCTCCTCTAATAAGGCCACACCTCTAATAATGCCACGCCTCTAATAATGCCACACCTCCTCTGATAAGGCCACGCCTCCCAATCCTTAACTTTTCAGTTACATTCCCCGGTAACCAAGCATTCCAATATATGAGTCCATGAGTGACAATAGATGTAAGAGAGGTAGGAAGACCCAACCTGAATGTGGGTGGCACTGTTTCGTGGCCCACATAAAAAGGGAGGCGTGAGCTGCACACTCCCATGCATGCATTAACTCGTGGTCTCTACACTTAGTCATGATGTAATGCCATACCTGCTGCTTCAAGGTCCTGCCACCTCGACTGGCCTGCAGTGATGAACTATGACCCAGACACTCTAGCTCCCTCCAGATGCTTTTATCACAGCAACAGGAGAAGAGACCAAGATAGCATGCTTAAAAAAATTCCTTCTCCGTATTGCTGCAAAGAAAATCCTCTTCAGTGCACAGTGAGGAAAGCGCTCGCTGCTGCAATGCTTCCTTCCTTCCTTTTTTTATTTTAGTCAGAGTAAGTCTCTATTCTTTACTGAACATCATCCTTGGAGAGCAGGATTTCCAATTTAAATAAGAATTTAAATATCAATAAGCAAGACATTGCAGCTGTTTTTAAGGGCTGGATGCTGTAAAATTCCCC
Organism: Acomys russatus; assembly: GCF_903995435.1. NCBI lineage: Eukaryota > Metazoa > Chordata > Mammalia > Rodentia > Muridae > Acomys > Acomys russatus. Next base: position 55,393,436 of record NC_067157.1, read on the forward strand.
TTCTCTGCTTATTGTTATGAGTAAAAGCCAGATTTAATTCACACCCCTTCCTAGATAGTCAATTATCCAATTGTGTTTGGCATGGGGTCAGCCTCCTGTCAAATAGTTCTTACTTATGCAGGTGGCAGAGTGAAAGAGAAACCAGACAAATAGCCAAATGACTGCAAAAAACAATAAAAGCTATTGCCCCAACTCAAATGCAAATAAACAAAGCCCAGGCAGGTCACTACGGTGCTGCAGATATGATGACCTAAGGCTCTTGGAAGTGACAGACAGAGAACTGAACATCTTGTCTGGGCCTAGCCTTAGGCATATCAGGTCATTTTTGCCACAAGGCAAGCTGTCACCACCCTTCCCCTCACAGTGCAGTGTTGACCTTTCCTGATACCCCCACAGGCGAGCTCTTCTTTCCTATAGCCTCCTAGCAATTGCTTAATCTCTGCATGTGCCAAGTGCGATTGGATGCTAGCACTTCCATCTTTGTGGGGAAAGGGGTGGCATTCCTGAAAGTATTCCCAGCTCCTTCATAAATAGTTAATCTAGAGCAGCTATGTCTCTGGTTTAACACACACGGCTGTGCTACTGCCGGGTTGTGCCACTAAATTCTGAGAAGTCTAAAAACTTATGTCTTCAGTTAATAAGTGATGCCAGAGCTGTGCGTTCAGCAGTGATGCATTATCCCGGACAGATATTTTTCAATTTTATAAAGAAGTCTTTTAATTGGACTGTTAGGAATTCTTAGTAATTTATTCCTTCATATTGCCCTCAAAATTCTGATTAGATGTGGGCTAACCAGAGAATCAGTGAATAGATGTCTTCCGGCCTCAAGCCAGGCACAGGCAGGGAAGCTGCTGTGAAGGTACAATCATTTATGGTGGGTGTCCATGTCCCCTTTTCTGTCCCTGGGAGAGTGTTGAGGTTCCAGCCAGTGTCCCCAACCCAAGCCCACCAAAGTGGCTCTGTTTGGTTCACAGGTCGCAGGAAGAGAGTGACATCCGGCTGCCACATGAAGGTGGATGATCCTGGCAGGTGCTATCTCTGCTGTGGTCCTGCCATCTGCCTGGCTAGCTGGTTACTCCTCTAAGAGGGTCTGACCCTAGGCAGTTTTACAAACTCTGCAAGGAGGTTGCAGTGCTCAGGGCATGTCAAGTCTACGGTAGACCACCCATACCTGTAATGACATCCCCTTGGAAATCCAGTCCCTAAACCGACAGCCATTGGGTGTGACACTCAAACTGGAGACGTTTCCTGAGAATTTTACATATGAGAGCCGTGACTAGACCTCTGTTGTGTCTTGTCTTGAGAGATCTTTCCATCTCCTCTGGCGAGCCCTTTAGATCTGTTCAGCTTGCTTTGGTGGATTTTCTGCCTCACCTAGGTAGTGTGGCACACCAGTGGTGCCTGACATCCATCACTTTCTAGCCTATTCTCAGTCCCTGTGACTGAGGGCCATGACAGGAGTTCTGCAGGAGTGACGGAAATCTTATACCCTCAGAAATCGAACCTCACAATGGTATCAATCACAGTCAGTTTCCAGCATCCTCCTGGAACCACTGGAGGCTATCTGGATACCCCCGCCCCTTTTTTGTCAACTTTATACTCTGAGTGAATGTGTACTTTGGACACAGACCGGCCTCTTCTGGTATTGTACAATCCTGACCGGCCAAAGGTGGCTTGGTAATACATGTCTGTCTCTGGCTTTGGTGCTATCACTTGGTCATTTAAGAGTCACAAGTGTGCAGAAGGCCAGGCTGGACCCACTTGTGCGATGCCCCCAGCCTGTGTTCATCGCCTCTGAGTGCACAGTCTATTGGCCTCATGCTTCTGAGGTGCACACGCCACAGAACTGCAGACCATGGCTGGCTTGCTTCCAGGCCTTTCAAGGTGTATGCTCACCAGCTGCCATTTCAGCATTTATTCCTACTCCACCATACTGGGGAGTTTTATGTCAATTTGAGCAAAGCTAGAGTCACTTTAGAAGAGGAAACTTTGGTTGAGAAAATGTCCCTACCAGACTGTCCTGGGTGCATTTCTTGATTGATGACTGATATAGGAGAGCCCAGCCCACTGTGGGCAGTGGCAACTTTGGGTTGATGGTCCTGGGTTGTCTAAGAAAGAAGGCTGAGCAAGCCATGGGGGGGATAAGCTGGCAAGCAGGCTCCTCCGCGGTCTCTCCTACAGTTCCTGCCTTCAGGTTCCTGATTTGAGTTCTTGCCCTGATTTCCTCAGTAATGGAGTGTCACCTGGAAGTATAAGAAGAAATAAACCATTTCCTCTCCAAGTCACTTTTGGTTCTCATGTTTTACCACAGTACTGGAAACCTAAGACACTCAGTGGATTTTAAAAAGCTTAAAGATACCATCTTGGAAACAAAAAACGACTAAAAATGGCCATAGCTTTTTGCTAGTAGTTTTACTTTTCATTTGTGTGCATGTGCATGTGCGTGTGCATGTGTGTGTGTGTGTGTGTGTGTGTGTGTGTGTGGTGTTTGTGTGTGTGTGTTTATGTCTGTCTGTCTGTCCATGGGTATGTGAATGTTTGCGCAAATGCTTGTAGAAGTCAGAAGAGGGTAACAGATTCCCCTGGAGCTAGAGTTACAGGGGGTTATGAGCTATTTGACGTAGGTGCTAGGAATTGAACTCAGGTCCTCTGCAAAAGCAGAGCAGCAAGTGCTCTCAACCGCTGAGCCATCTCTTCAGCTCCTGCCACTTCCCTTGCCCCATAGCTTTTTATAGAGCAAAAAGATTAGTCTAAGATGGACCTTTATATTTATAATTTTGGCTCTTTTTCTAGACTTGACTCCACCCACATGTATTTCCTGACTCATCAAATAATATCATTTTTTTTTTCCAGAGAAAAGGACCTTATTAAGAGCTCAACAAGGGGTTGGGTGGATAGTTTGGTCAATCAATGCTACAACATGTAAGCACAAGAACCAATAATAATATGAAAATAACTCAGCATGGTGGCACAAGCTTGTCATGCCAGCGCTAGGGACGTAGAGACAGGCAGACATCTGGAGCTTGCTGGCTTGCCAGTCCAGCCTAGTTAATAAATCCCAGGCCAACGAGAGAACTTGTTTGAGAAAACAAGGTAAACATTGTCTGAGAAATGACCCTTGAAGTTGATCTCTGACCTCTACATGCATGCACCCACGTACATGTGAACCTGCACATGCATAAGCATGTACATACACAGAGATCTACAAGTCTGATACTTTTAACTCCTCGTGTGACCCTGTGTCATGGCTGAGGGTTTGGATACAGTCATCGTAAGATGAGAAGTTGTGAATGGCAGACATCAACGCCACATCTTCTATGGCATCATGTACTGTGCTGCTGAGGGTTGGCACCCTGCAGGTAAGCAACATTTGCACAGAGGTTGCAAGCACACCTTGCAGAGGGCAGAATCACCGGAGGCCACTGGAGCTCAGCATTTAGGGGCTTTGCTGTTAACTACAGTCTCTGTGCACAGGAACAGATAAGCAGAGCTATTCCCTTCTGAGACTGAAACAGCAGTCTTTGCCTTTAATTGAGTCATATGACAAAAGGAATTAAAAAAAATAATTTATTCACTTTACATTCCAATTGTAACCCCCTCATCTCGTCCTGTTCCACTCTCCCTCCCTCTTCCCCCTCTCCCCCTCCCCTAGTCCTCTGACAGAGGGTACCCTCCTCCCCTACCATCTGACCCCAGCCTATCAGGTCTCATCAGGACTACCTGCATCCTCTTCCTCTATGGCCCTGCAAGGCCACCCCACCATGGGGAAGTGATCAAATAGCAGGCACCAGAGTCCATGCCAGAGACAGCCTCTGCCCCTCTTGCTAGGGGACCCACATGGAGACTGAGCTGCCCATTGGCTACATCTGAACAGGGGGGTCTAGGTTCTCACGATGCCTTGCCCTTGGTTGGTGCGTCAGTGTCCGCAGGCACCCTGGGTCCAGATTTGTTGGCTTTGTTGGTCTCCTTGTGGAGCTCTTGTCCCTTCCAGGTCCTTCTATCCCCTTTCATCTTTCATATGATTCCCAGTGCTCTGCCTAAAGTTTGGCTGTGAGTCACAGCATCTGTTTTGATGCCCTGCTGGGTGGAGTCTTTCAGAGGACAATTGTGTTAGGCTCCTGTCCTGTCCTGTTCCCTCTCTTCAGCTGCTTCTGAATGCAAATCAAGCATCCTCCCTAAGGTCCTCCTTGTTACCTAGCTTCTTTGGGTGTGTGCCTGTAGCATGGTATCCTGTATTATACGGCTAATATCTGCTTATAAGTGAGTGTATATCATGCCTGTCCTGGTTCTGAGATGGAGGGAATATGTAGCCACCTCTTGTTGGAGCAGCAACTTACAATGCGCTGTAGTCCTGTGGGTTGTCCTCAAGGACGCTGCTGACATCTAGAAAAAAATCCCTCCAGCCTGCGTCAGCCCTAGAGAGGACCTTTGCAAAACTGCAAGCCCAAGCCCGAGCGTATGTCTGTGCACGCTGTGCCCCCTGAGGGAGCAGGGCATCTCCACTTTGCTCTGAATGAGTGGATAGAAATTTGGAAATCCCAAGGCTGCTTTTCTTTGCCTTGTTAATAGAGTTTGCTTGTCAAGTAAGCGGCCACGGTTATAGGTTTAAGTGAAGTGACCATCACTACACCGACGTTTCACAGGAAAGGCTCTTGGTTGAGCATCCTTGCTGGAGGAAAGGGTTCTTCAGCTTGCTTTGACTCCATGAGAAGCATGACAGTGATGCTCCATTGCTGAAAAAATCACCTGACTCCTTTGTGGAGTAACACTTCACAACAAGCCCGTCCTCTCGGGACAGCATGCCCTGAGTAGGGACACAAATGTGACCTCGAATACATCAGTTTCAGGTAGTGTCCATGCATTTTGCTTTATTGCCCCAGTGGGCAGTTTAAATAATATCACTGAGGACTATGTATGAGCACACTGCTGAGAGGACATGGATATTTTTACAGTGGACCTTGAATTTGTTTTCACTGAGACGCCTTAACTGATTTTCCTAGATGTTTTTGTTCTGAGACAAATGGGTGTGGGCAAAGCCGTACAAAATAAAAATGAAAAACATGATTACTTTCAAATATTAGGATCATGGAAGAGTCAATGGTTGACATCTGAGAATTAAACTTAGACCTTTGCTAAAATGAGTATTTCCTTCCTTGTTTATTTTTCTAATGAAATAACAGATCAAATTACCACTCTCCACGTTATACTTTGTATCCCCCAATAAAATCATAACTTTATCTTCTACAGATTTTATTAAATGTACAACAATGTGGCTTATTCTGGGAAATAGAAAGGAAAGTCACAAAAACACAAGGTTATCCTCAGTGTCGTTCTCCCAACACTGTTCCTGTCACCTCCTGGCCCGGAGGCCGTAGCTGTCCTGTGCCCAATGTCTGCTGATGAGTTCTTGGGAACATGCCTAAACCTCTCAGTTCCTGTTTGTGATCCCGCAGAGCCCGCCTCCAGCACAGCCCTGAATGGCGTCATTGTAACAGCCTGCACGATATTTAAGATGCTAAATGGCCCACATTACTAAAGAATGCCTTTCAAGAGAGGAAAATTAAATGACCAGCGAGAAAGGATCTTCACAAGTTCCTATTGTACGTGACACAAAGAGGAGCCGATGCATTGAGGTCCAATTCTTCAAGGTCTTCAGGGGCTGCCAAGCTCAGGCCCCATCCTCTGCTTCCATGGGAGTCTGTCTAGGCTGAAATCTAAGTCCGAATGAATGGCTCTGCGTGGGGCGGGAGTAAGCCACAGCTGTGATTCCAGCTCACTGGGGGTTTCTGTTTTAAAGGCGGTCAGGATTGAGTCTCTAAAATTATTTGATTTGGGAATGGAATAAAAAAATTTGATAATATCTGATTTGTAGATTAGCCCTGGGTAGGGAAATACTAATTTCAAGTATCACTCACCTTCCCTTTTATCTAGTCTCTTGGAGCTGTAATGAAATTAGGTAAAAAGGACTGAGTCCAACTCGTAGGAAGCTCAGGGGAGCTTGCACACTGAACTGGCAAATTAATCTGTGAGCAGCCTGCATTCCAGCACGTATTTAGTCAATATTCAGGGAATGAGGAGGTGGGGAGCACATCTTTTTGTCTATTTACTCATTGGAATTTTTCCAATCACCACACTGTGAGCTTTATGTATCTTCCCCAAAACTATGAATTTTCAGCTTAATTGTGTTTTCTTTTCCCTCCTGACTGAAACTTGAACTATTGAAGTAAATGTATTTACATGTTAAACTTCCCAGACTGAGTTAGAAGGAGAATTAGAAAAGGACTTGGGAGACAGGAACTACACTGAGCTCAGTAGAGAAGCTCATTATAAGGCTTGTTCCCAAACAGCTTTGCAATTAATGCAGCAGGAGGAATCCTACAATCGATAGACAAATGCGCAAACTGCTAAAGGAAATATTTAGCAAGGTTTCAGAATTTGAGGTTGATGGGGGGATTTCTGCTATTTGAATTTATTATTATAAGGGGTGCCGCACTGTATACTATGTCACCCTAGCATTCCTGTGATCCTAATGCATGCTGTTAAACATGCCTGTTGGGTGCAGGGGCATACGTGTGCGTATGTGAACATGCAGAGACCAGATGTACCCTTGGTATAATTCCTCTGGCCACTGCATACCTTATTGCTGTTGTTGTTGTTGTTTAAATGCAAAGGCTCTCATTGGTTTTGTAGTCCCTTATTTGGTAAAAGTTTGCTGCCCACTGAGCCTGAGGGATCCACCTGCCTCTGTCTCCCCAACTCTGGGATTACTTACTCCTCCCACCAGGCCTGGTATTTATGTGTGTGTGTGTGTGTGTGTGTGTGTGTGTGTGTGTGTGTGTGTGTGTGTGTGTGTGTGTGTGTGTGTGTGTGTATGTGTGTGTGTGTGTGTGTGTGTGTGTGTGTGAGAGAGAGAGAGAGAGAGAGAGCAAGAGAGAGAGTATTCTGAGGATCCAGCTCAGGCCTTCATGCTTGCATAGCAAGTACATTGTCTTCCCAGACTCCCAGAGAGTGCTGACTCATGAACTTATTCAATAAGCACTGTGACTGAATAGTGCAACATTCTACTGGAGAGAACTTAGAATCCATCTTTTGGGCTTGAATCCTGGCTCTATCCCCCATCATCTGCTCAAACATGGCTAAATCACTTGACTTCCCTGAGCCTCCTCTTCTCTTCTGTAGAAGGGGTAGTAAATAAATAAGGGATATGACAAAGCGCATCTTTTAATGGCATGCTACAAATGTTGGCTTCCCTGGTGCCTGGTGACACAGAGCATCCTCAAAAGGAGATGTTTAGGTAGCTGTTGTCTCTGGGCTGGAGCACTGTCTGCACATCACACTCTGAACCAGGCATCAGAAGTGGTGATGGCCGTAGTTCCTCCCAGGCATCGGGAACAGCAATGGCTACACCACCTCCTTCAAGGCAGTCTACTGTGAGGGAAAGACTTTCAAGCAATTGAAAATAAGACAGCATTACACATGTTGAAAACACAGTCATCACTTCAAGTGCAAATGAGAATAAAATTTATCGAGCGAGTGAACAAATGATTGCAAAGATTAGATGAGTGCTGTTATAGCCAGACCTGCGTGATGCAAGAACACAGGGGCAGGTACACTGCTCCACGGGAGCCGGGGCGGGGGGGGGGCAGGGCACGTTTCTGTGCTAATGACTGAAGAAGACAAGCTCACCTGTGCCAGATGTTCAGCGCTGAACATGCTCCATGGCAAAGCGCCCTGTTGGAGAGATGCATTACTGTAGGTCAAGAGGACAAGAAACAAAGCAACAAGCTTCACCAGGGAAGGGCACGCTGGCCTAAAAGACTTAAGAGAAAGAGTGTCTGAAAAGAGACTCCCAGAGGGGAGCCGATCTGGAGGCAACTTTGAACCAAGGACAACACTAGTGATGGTCCCTCATCCGCCCTCTTCTGGAGACTCACCAGCAGACTGTGTTGCTTGCCTCCTGTACTTAGGCCTGCATCTTGACATGGCCTGTGTTCTGGAAGGATGGAAACACTGAGGCTTTTAATTCTAACAGGGACCCAGATGCTCGGCACAGATGACGTTTGCCTACTACCTTGTGGCCCAGGTTAGGGAGCTCTTCCCTCTGTCCTCCTGGCTTATGAAGTACCTCCTCTTAGGAGGTGAACTAAGGTGCTCCAGGGTGTAGCTCAGTCTCTCCAGAGCCGGCCGCATGTCAGGACTGCCTTCCTGGCTTGGGTGTTGCCGAGATGATGCAGTCATTTCTGCCAAAAGTGTATAAGGAGAGAGCATAGGGCTCCCCCCCCCCCATCCTTACATCCTCTGCCTTCTGGCTCTTTAGAGGTCTTGCATTTCCACTTCCCAACAGCTAAAAACAGCACAGGAAGCACAGGCCCATAGTGTCCCTAACCTTGTGCCTTGCCAACGAGGGCATTATAAACAAAATCACATGATGTCACTGCCTTCTCTTATAGAGTATCAGAATTGCACAAGGAAAACGACGTTTGATGTCAAAGGCAGGGTGCAAAGTTCATTTTCAAAATAAGACAGTACTTCCGGCTATGTTTAGGCTTATAGAGAACTCCTCAGATTGTCTTTGTTTTTTCTCATTCACATTGTCACAAACCAATAAAAATTTGGCAAACATCAGCAGTAGCTCCCCAAATGTTTTTTCATGCCTGATCCCTGGACTCAACATTTAGATGCAGGAAGGGTATGAAGGAGCTGGTATTCCTTTAGCGCCGTGGTCAACTGTGGCCATTCACAGCCAACAGCAACTATTCATAGCCAAAGGGCACATTGTCCCTGCAGACAAGTGAGTCAGTCTCAGATCTGTTCTTCCTTCCCTAAAGGCATTTCTGGCTTCACATTAGTGCTCGTGCTGGGAGCCACTCCCGCGGAGGTGTTCCCACTGGCCCTGGCTCCCCAGCTGTGCAATGTCATCCCATTGCTCCCAGGTCGCAGGATCTGGCAGAACTAAGTCAGTGCTGGAAAGCAGCCTTTCTCCTGTGCTTCTAACAGGAAATCCTTAAGTACAGTGGGGAGCGCTGCACAGCCAGTGCATCTGGCTTTTCTGCTGTTCGCCTTGATGCTCATTAGGAGGTCGTCTTGGAGTGTGATGAATATGTCAGGTGATCCGCAAGAATGGGAGTGTGAAATGAGACATCTTGTCCACGTGCAATCACAATTTTCCTGTGTGTGCATGTTGTACGCATGTGTGCATACTTGTACGTGCGGGTTCTCTCATCTGTGCAAGAGTGTGTAGAAGCTAGTGTGAACACAGAGCTGTCTCTGTCGATGGCTTCTCCGCCCGATTTTGTGAGGCAGTCTTTCGCTGAACCTGGAAGCCACTGTTTCTGTTGAATTAGCTGCTCACAGAGCCCCCAAGGTCCATCTGGCTCTGCCATGTCCCTCCCCCAGTGCTGGGTTACAGATGTGTACAGCTGTGAGCAGCCTTTTACATGGATGCTGTAGCCCCAGACTCAGATCCCTGTGCTTGCATCGCAAGTGCTGTAGCCACTGAGCCATCTCCTCATTGTCTTAGGCTTTTCATAATCCTTTGTGATTTATCCAGTTGTATATTAGACTTCTTAGTGGTTCTTTGTTTGTTTGTTTTGATTTGAGTTAGGAAAAGTATGTGTTTTGAGAATCCACTGGTGGGATCCCTAGTGTTAACATATGGCTGAAAGCATGTTTGGTCCACATATGTGGCCTTTGTTTGCTTCTGTTTTGTAGGGTGATGGGTGCATAGGTACAGCTTAAGGCAGTGGTGACTGGAGAGAAATGTTTGTAGGAAGCATTTTATAGTGTGTAAATAGAGCTTTGATATGTGGTTCTATTTTGATGCTCTTTAGTGTCTATGATTCAATTAATTGCACTTTTGTTTGATTTTGAAGAATCTATTCATGAACATACTTGACTTGTTAGAGTAAGTGGCTCCATTGAAAGATGTTCATCTCTCAGGCTTTGTGCCCTGATGCAGGTACAGTGTAAAGGCCTCCAACTACTGAACTACATCAACACATGTCTGCCAGTGTCTCCCACTCTGCTGCAGGCTGCTCATCAGTCCTGACTGGTTGAGGGAAGCCCATTGCAGCCTTTGCCATTACCTCCCACTGCATCTTGGCTTGCATGACCAGAAGGTTCTGAGCCTACGCCAGTCCTTCCTCAGGCTCCTTGTTCCCCGACTGTCAGCATCCCCTTCCCAACACCCTCAACAGGAGGGAGGAAGGAGAGGTCTGCCCTCCAAGGCTCTGCTTAGGTAAGGGAGAAATGAGGCCAGCAGTAGTGTCCACGCATATGGTCAGGACTGATCCCTGGTTATCCACTTGAATCCTGGCAAATCTCCTGGCTAATGGCAGAGCACTCATGGTGAAGACAATGGCCACCATGGTGAGGATAATGGGCACCTTGGTGAGGATAATGGCCACCATGGTGAGGATAATGGCCGCCATGGTGAGGATAATGGCCACCATGATGAGGATAATGGCCGCCCTGGTGAGGATAATGGCCACCTTGGTGGAGATAATGGTCACCATGGTGAAGATATCGGCCACCATGGTGAGGATGATGGCCGCCCTGGTGAGGATAATGGCCGCCCTGGTGAGGATAATGGCTGCCCTGGTGAGGAAAATGGCCACCATGGTGAGGATAATGGGCACCCTGGTGAGGATAATGGCCACCATGGTGAGGATAATGGCTGCCATGGTGAAGATAATGGCTGCCATGGTGAAGATAATGGCCACCTTGGTGGAGATAATGGTCACCATCGTAAAGATATCGGCCACCAAGGTGAGGATAATGGCTGCCATGGTGAAGATAATGGCTGCCATGGTAAGGATAATGGCTGCCATGGTGAGGATAATGGCTGCCATGGTGAGGACAATGGCTGCCATGATGAGGATAATGGCCACCCTAGTGAATATAATGGCCACCATGGTGAGGATAGTGGTTGCCATGGTTCCAGGTGTGACCACTCAAGCAGGTGTGACCTATTCCCAGCCTTGTACACTCTTCTCCTCTGTCAGCACCAGACCTGATAGTTTCTGCCCTCTGTGAGAGAAGGAGTATCTTAGGCTTTATCCATGGCAGTTGGGGTCCAGACCCATCCTTTTTGGGTGCTGTTCCTTCTGGATGTTAGCTTGGCAGTCCCAGTAGCAGTGGTGGTGACTGAACAAAGTAATGGGGACAAAGTGAGCAGTGAGGTAGGGTACTCAGGCCTCCTCAAGGGCAGCCCTGGTGCTGCCTGTCCAAATCCATCTGGTTTATGAGTTTCCCAAGCCGAAGAGCAGATGATGGGCTGTTGCTGGAAATGCTACTATAATGGAATTTATAATTTATAGTAACATAATAATGTCACATAATAATATATTGTAATAATGTCATATCATGATGTTATAATAATTTATAGTGATACTATTAACATGTTACTTACCTGCTGTGCCAGTTAGTGACAATTGTCAATCTGACAGAATTTAAAATCATGTGGGCGATAGGCCTCTGTGCTTGCTTGTGGAGGGAGTTGCCTTGATTGCATTGAGATGGGATGACCCACCCACTGTGAGTAGCACTGTTTTTTGTCTAAGGTCGTGGCCTGTATGAGTGGCAAAAGGCAGCTGAGCACCAGCAGCATTTATTTATTTCCCTCTGCTTCCTGATTGTGGATGTCATGTGACCAGCTGCTTCAAGCTCCCTCTCTACCCAATAATGTACTTTACCCTTGAACTGTGAGCGAGAATAAGACCTTTATTTCTGACTTTGCCTGTCACAGACAGGAAAACTACCTATGGTGCTTTATTACTTCAGGCTAAAAGTATTGACTCCTGAGTGAGTGGCCACATGGCCTTAGAGCTATGTGTGGCTCTCGCTGTAGATCCATAAATGTTTGTGTCACATGATGGCACCTAATAGCGCCTAGAGGTGGCTATGGAACGGCCAGAGCCAGGTCTGAGCAGCCATAGCTGAATGCTACTTCTTGCCGCTAGTTTACATTTCTCTCTACTCAGAACTCTCCATGAATGTTCTTTGTTGTAAGCCATGGTAGTCTTTATTTTTCATAGCAGACATATGTATATTTTATGGAGTTAATGGCAAAAGTGGCATTACTTGCTTGTGTTTTGGGTGGCGTCTCTAATGTTTTCCGTGTGTGTCAAGGCATCTTATCTCCTTCATTTTCAATCTCAGAGAATCAGTGCATGGAGTAGGCAGTACAGACTGCTCACTTCCTGTCCACAGTTTCACATAGAGAGGAACGGATGAACACCTCTTGCTGCCCTGCTCCCTTGCTATATCCACACTGCCCAGGATCCCAGTCAGAGAATGGTGCTGCCCACATCCAGCCTCAATTAATGGAATCAAGGTATTAAGTGATTCTAGATGCTGCCACTCTGCCAGCTGATGCCAACTATCATACCTGCGTGTTCTTTAACCTAGTGTGGGAGATACCAGAGCCAACCATTGAACACGGGTTATGTGCACTTCCTTTTTCTCTCTGTGTTCCACTCTCATCCGAGCTTCTGCTTGCCTAGTTTCATTGCTCTCAATGCTTCGCTTTCAGGCCATCACACAGACTTGACCTCCCTCCCGGTGACTCCTCCAGAAAGATACCTTCCACTGGATAGCTCAGTCTATAGCTGCCCTTCCACATGGTGTGTTCCAGAGCAACAGGAGGCCGGCTAACATGTTTCTTGCTCTTCAAGGATCACTGTTGATCTTGCTCCCCTAACATAAATAAAGTAAAATCAGATAAACCTAGCAATGTCCCTGATGCATCTAAGATTTTTGCTGGCAATGCCTGGCCTCCTTCTAACTGACCCCCCCCCCCCCCCCGCCACTCCATCTCTTCTCCAGTGTGCAGCCCCTTACCTCTGGTGACATTCTTCTAGGTAAAGGGTCAGTGAGCACTCGGCCCCACACCCCCATTCGCTAGTCCCCTCCCTTCCCACATATACTTTCTGCCTCGGGCTTCTGGTGTTCACATTCAGAGCCATTTCCCTGCATTTACTATTATATAGCTGCATTCTCCACACAACGTGAAAGGCCTTGCTCTGAGGCCCGCCCTCTCCTCTTCAGCTCTCTTATTCTTTTGTTACTTCCACACCCAAGATTTCATCTGAACTGAGACACCCCCAACTCATTTATGCTGCCCCCTTTCCCAGCACCCTTCCCTCCCTTCCTCTCCAGTTCCTGTCCTCAGTCACCATCAATTTCATGGCCCATCACAACTTCCGCTCCCTTGAACACACCCTAGATACTTGTGTTTCAATTAAACCAACTCCATTAAGTGTGTGTCCACACTCAGCAAGTTAAATGTGATCTAGAAAACCTCATAGTTGTGCCTAGTGAGAGAAGCTATCCCTGTGTAAACATTTTAAAAGTATTTTAATGAGCATATACTTCTTATCTGTGATGAGTTTCCTTGCGAGGTTTCATGCGCGCATGTAATTTGCTTCAATCATTATCATCTTCTCTTTACCTTCTTTTCTCTTGCTCTCATTTCCATCGATTCCTGTCCAACTAGGACACTGGCGAGTGCTCAGCCCTGCCAGGCAGCACTAGCCCATCGCTGCACAGGACTTGTTGGCCCCATCCCTTCCTGCCTGCCTTACTCTGCCCTTCGTCTCGGTTAAGGACCGTGTTCCTTTCAGTGAGCAAATAGATATAAAATGCAGCAAACGCCCTTGGATTTCTGCCAGCATCTTCCCATTTGCCAGAGTCTCTTGTTCTGTGCTTTTTACTTTACTTGTGAAATGCTCGCTGGGTGCTATTTAGACATGCAGCTGCAAGTAACTTTAACTGTGCATTCCATATTCGTACGGAAGACCTCTTCAAATACAAAACCACTGGAAATACAAGTCCCTTCCTAATATAGTCTTCAGAAAATTAACTAGATATCTGGCCAGAAGATTAAGCAAAATGCAAAGGAGCAAAAATAAACTTTACTCAGCGGCAGCCATGTCTTCTAGGCTCAGCGTGCTGAAGCCTAAGAAACGGGATGGCTGCAGAATCGACAAATGAACACGCTGTCTGAATCTCCCATAAGTTTATGTAAAATCGTTGACCTGGATCCAAGGGCAGACCTTTTGAACACAATCAATACAGGTGCAGGCAGATAAGAACAGTCTACTGTTTTATTAAAGTGCATCTAATTCAGAACTCAATAACCCTCACACATCCTTAATCAGGGTCGACATCCCAGGAAGCGTTTACACGAGTGATCTGAAGATGCTGGCTTCTGGCTTGTTAGAGAAGACATTCTACAAACAAGAATCTCAGAATCTCATTTATTCGCCCCTTGGCAGAGTTCCCATCCCCCACCTCTTTAGGACCTCCACATTTTTTTTTTTTTAACCACAGAAAATTTGTGAGTGTTCCACTCCTCTATTCCTTTACAATGGAATGAGTCTTCTGGAGTCACTGGTGACAGGACATCCTCTGAGGTATACTGGAAAAGCTTAGCAGGTTCTTGGGAATTGAGTACTCCCAGAGAGGGAGGGGGTGGGGGACTCTTAATTCAATCCCTGGGAATAGGCTCTCCATTCCCTCATCTTCCCCAGCACTGGTGCCCTGCGAGATTTGAAGGAGGCCGTGTAGCCAGGAAACCATTAACTCATTTCCAGAACTAGTAGGAAGAAGAGGAAGGATGAGGAGGAGGAGGAGAGGATGATGAAGGATGTATGCAGACAGGAGAGGGCAAGCAGGGTGCAGCACTATTTACCTAGTGATGTCTGATCTTTAGGCCACCCCTAAGCACACGCTGCTGCCAGGTGCGAGAGCAGAGCCTTGACTCATCCTCATTTAGTTAACTCGACGATCACTGGAAGTGTGAGCTCTGACATTCAAGCGTGATGTTCTTTATCAGCAGTGTCTCTCTGCTGACCTAGGCATTTCCTAATTCTAATAAGAGCCATTTGAGAGGTGAAGAGGGTGGGTAATGGGTTCAAATCCATCAGTCCAGGCAAGTGTGCTCATCCCCAAACCCCAGACAGTGGAGGGTGACTGCAGTCAGCAGCTTCCTCTTTACAGAGAAGAGGGCAACACAGCCTTGTCATACCAGCCTCGCTGGGGTAAAGCGGCTCCTTTGACCTTCTCCAGGGCAGAGAGAATCCCCCACCAATGTTTCCATGCGATGCATGAGAGGTCTTTCTCTGGATTTGTTTACCTGACTCCTTTACCTCCCACACTTGGCTGTTCTAGCCACATAGAAGCTGAGCTGACACTGACCTAATACTTATCAGAATTGTATACCGGCAATCAGCCAATTTTCTTTCCAATGACTACCAACATTTATGTAAACATACATACTTTTCTTCTGGTCCCACAGTGGGCATCCAGGGCTTTGTGTGAGCCAGGGAAGTGTTCTCACACACAGGTATGTTTTCAGCATGTTTTTAAGGCTTTATACAAATTAAGTGGGGCCAGCAAGATGGCTCAGTGGGTAAGGTGCTTGCTGCTAAGCCTGATGGCCTGGGTTTGATCCCTGGGACCTTATAGGGTCAAAAGAGAGTACTGACTTCTGCAAGTAGTCCTCTGACCTCCATATGCAAGCTGTGGCATGTGCACCCCTACCCCCCTCCCCAAATAAATAATCAAATGTGAAAATAAATAAGTATACTATTTTTTATTTAAAATGTAAATAAAGTTTGCATAGCAAAGAGACTATCTAACACTGGGTGATTTCGCATTCAGCTGCCGAAGGCTCCCCCACTGTTTCTGACCATCTTGCGTGACTGTCACAAACTATTTGTGTCCATCTTCCCCCAAGAAGGTTAATCGGTGGCTTGGAGGACAGATTTGCATTTGGAGGCTGTGGTGGGAGAAGGAGGTCATCTCCCGTGTGAGACAGATGGAAAGCAGAGATGCCGATTGAAGAAAGCAGGGGACCTTGAGAGACAGGGGATGCAGGTACAGCCTAGTGGCTAACGCTGCACATTCCCAAAGGCTATGAATCAGCACAAAATGACTGACACTGGGTGTTGTCCAGGGAACCCAAAAGTAAATAGTTATGCAATCTGTTATGTAGTTAATGTGGCAAAATACCACTTTTGTGTAGAATGAACACACACACACACACACACACACACACACACACACACATATCTTTGATATCAGATATGATTTCCCCAACCCCATGACTTGCGCTACAGGCCGTTTCTCTGGCGGCTGTGTTTGGTACTCAACATGGATGCGCCATTGTCAAAACCTCTCCCAATCTTGGCTGGTTCTCACAAGGAGGAGCCCGTGGGAATCCCTCTATTTGTGTGCTCACTATTGCACAGGTGAGAGGCTGTTTCTCTGGGCAGATGGTTGGAAATGACTCAGTTCCTCCTCAGGGTATGTACAACGTAGTTTGACACTCCGGCATCCCGCCTCCAAACGAGCCACAGAAATGTCTTTGACATAGTCCCCACACTACTCATCGTTAAGCAGAGCCTGACAAAACCATTACCAGATGAGATTTTTAAGTTGTCTCTGTAAATTAAGAGAAACACATTCACAAGTCACAGGACACAGAGAGATAGTGCAGGGCATAGAATGCCCAGAGAGACCAAGGACATTCTAACTTTAGAATAAAGAGCCCTGTATCTGAACCCATGATGGAGCTGGGATGTGCCTGGGATGAGGCAGTGAGCTCCAGTCCTGCTTTCTCCTGTAAAGACTTCATATTGGACAAAACTAGCCGCTCTTCTCATTCTCAGGAGGCATTCTTTTTTAACAGCAATTGAATTCTTGGAATTAATAAAATGAGTTTATAGCAAAAGTGAATTCATAGCTTTTGTCTAATGAGTGAGATTCTTTTCCCTGGGGGAGGGGCTCCTGAATTCTTTTTGTCTCACAGTACAAGGCTAGGGACCGACACGTGTTGTCAGGGAGATGGCAGAGTCTACCTAGTGAAATGGGAAGGCACAGGTACAGACTTAGCTCTTTCCTGGGGGGAATTAAAGTCTATTTTTAATCAGTGCTGCAGCATAGAAGTACCATGAACCATGAACGGTGGGGATGAATACAGGTTGGCAGCTTGTCATCCCAAGACAGGCTCAAAACACCTCAAATCCTAAGCCGAAAAAGCCCAGACAAAATCACAATAACTCGGGGCTAGAGAGATGGCTCAGAGGTCAAGAGCACTAGCTGCTTTTCCAGAGGTTCTGAATTTAATTCCCAGTAACCACATGGTGTCTCACAGCCATCTAGAGTGAGATCTGGTGCCCTCTTCTGGTGTGCAGGCACGCATACAGATGGAACATTGTATACCTAATAAATAAATAAATAAATAATTTTTAAAAATCACGATAACTCATGTTTACTGAACACACACTTGTTTTGCACCATAGGTTGTACTTGTATTTTTTCATTTTTCCTCTCTAAGAAGATATTATTCTTACCTACAGGTTTTCCTGTAGCTTGGCTCTAGACATCTTCCAAAGACCCATATGATGAAAGCTTAGTCCTAGGCTGGTGCTGGAAGGAGGTAGTGGACACTGAAAGAGGCACCCTAGTTGAGGGAGTTGAGACCACTGGAAACATGTCCTCATGCTGTGTGACAAGTTTCAGCCTCGTCCTCCTGCTCCTTTTGGTTTTGTGGCATGAAGTAAGGAGTTCTGCTCTACCAGGTACTCAACACTGGCCTAAATATGGTAGCAGCAACAGACCATAGACCAAAATCTCCAACACTGTGAGACTACAGAACCCTTTTCTCTTCGCATATTGGTTATCTTGGGCGCTTGTTGTAGTGGCCAAAAGCTATTACCACATTCCCAAGGACAAACGAGCCTTCCTGGGTTCTCGAGAGTGGGGTATGGCTGCTTTGTGATGCTGTGACTCTCAAGTGGACATTCCTCACACCCAACTCTGCTGGTTCCCTAGGCAAGAGCTGCATAGACCACATGAAATGGGAACATACTCACAGAAGAAGGCTCCCCATTCTGCACGGTCTTGCTTTGGGATCCCAGCCACCAGCTCAGAGCCTACTCTGGAGCTCAGCACCCAACTAATATTGATGGGATGGAGAGATATAGAGATGGATGATGAGTGGGTGAAGGATGGATAATGGATGGATGATGGATGGGTGGATAAATGCAACTCAGTGAAGCTTCTACTGTGTCAATCTGCAAACAAAGTTGGGTCAAAAAGGTAAGTAAGATCTGGGAAAATAAAGACCCGGAGAAGAGTATACTGCCTTTCAGAAGCATGTACAACCTTCATGTATAGATGAGGAAGTACATCTCTGTAAGCTAGCTAATAGGAAATTCAGTGTGAGAAAACAGTAAACTTATGACAACCTTTTAAATGAGAGCAGGGAAGGCTCCAAAACACTCAATCAGGGGCTATCCCAGAGCTAACGGCATTGAGCAGAGCTATCTGGCTGATATCCATGGATGTCTCCCTTGGGTCTTTGTTTAATTGGACCGAATGTGCTTTGAAGGAATGGGCCTGCAGCTCAGTGTTCTGGAGTGTCATAATTCATGTAAAATACCATATATGTTATTTTTGAGGGCTGAGAAAACCGACACAGAAAGGAAGTATTTCACAGAAAGGAAATATTTCACTCTCATTTTGCTTCCGTCCATAAATCATCCTTTCCTGTTCTGAAGACCCTACTGTTTGTATCTCAGCTTCTATCTCACTACGCTGGTTGAAATGTGCTGCTTACTGATGAAAGCAGCCCTCTGTCCTCAAGGCAGGACATCCTATTTTTGGGAGAGATGGAACATCTGTGCTGAAGACTGTGAACTTGGACATCGCATGTCTCATTAAAGCCCCGTGCCACTGCAGAAGAACCACCTGCTCCATCTGAGGAAGGAGGGGAGCATAATTGTGCTGTGGACCTTGGTTGACATGTGTGCACAGGGGAACCAAGCCTACCCTTCGCTTAGGGATACCACCCTGTACCATGCCATCTTCTTGCTTTTACATGACACAACAGAGAGGCAAGGCATATCGAGTTGTCATTGAGCTTGGGAAGCGCCCACCGGAGCAACAAGGAGGAGTGCTGTGTGACACTTGATGAAGTGAGGCATTGGTGTGGGTCTCACTTGACGTTAGCGTGACCAGAACACGTCAGAAGTTAACTGAAAAAAAAATGCAAAGAGTTCTCACTCTTTTCTTTTATTCGTCATCTAAGACTTTTTCTCTGTGGCTCTTTATTGAGTGGCTGTGCTGTATGGCACAAGTGGGACCCTAAGGGAAAATGGAAGAATAAATTGTATTGAAAAACAGTGAAGTTAAAACAAAAAACAGTTACACATGGCATGTGAGGATCTGTGTCTGTGGACATTCACACTAGCAAAACACAGGGCACACTTAATATCATTCAGTCACAAAGGTGCTTCTGGGTCCAGGAGACGCACACATTCCGTTGTGCAGAGCACAGCTAAGAGTCACTTTATCTCGCTCCTGTGGGGACTCCTGCAGAGCAGAATAGAATCTTATTAGGGTAATGTGAATCTTAAATATATAATTTATCAGACATCACCAGGCTCTGGTTTTTTCATGATGCTTTGACGCTAGACTGTGTCTGTAGCAAACGCTGAGGGAGCTCGCAGGTGCGAAGTAAGGAACTAACACTTGTTCAGTGGACTGCAGGCACTGGGCGTTAGACAGGACTTTCTGTGACTTATGTAATTCTCAGGCCTGTCTCAAGAAGAAGTTTTCAGATGTCCTATCAATCAGGCAGGTGTAGGCCAAGTCATGTCTCCAAGACCATGTTTTCTTTTTAAAAATATTTTTTATGACCTGAAAATTGTACACATTTTACCCTGCCTATTTCAATAATCTCTATTCCCTCATCACCGCCTTCGATAGCCTTCTCATCTCTCCGTCCTCCAGTGGTTTCTTTTATTGATAACCCCTGATTCCAATTAGTGCCGCCTATGTGTGGGGGTGTGGGCCATCCTTGGAGGCTTAGGTACCCTACTAGCAGAGATGTCCCCGAAGGAGACCCCTTACTGCCAATAGATCCTCTGCCAAGTGGAGAGGGTGGCTTGTGTCCCATACCTTCTCATGGTGAGAGCTGTATTTTCCAAGTTGTAACTACCAATCTCCACCTTATTATTCAACAAAACAACTGTTATAAAAAAACAAAACAAAACAAAACAACAACAACAACAAAACTGTGGTTCCAGTGAACCTGTGGTTCCTTTTAAACTCTGATATTTTATATCCTTTCTCAGTTTTTTTCCTTGCATCTTTGGCAAAGTATTCAACTGAGGAATATTTTACACAAAGCTTGAGTTTTCTTGCTCCCCAAACGCTTAACTTCACACGTCCTTCCTGATTTGCTTTCTCCAATTTTGCCTAACAAACTTTGTCATTTTTTTTGTTACTCAAAATTTGATTTATTGCCTTTATACAGCAATAGCTACTGATTAATATTGAATATAATAGATTGAATTGACATGCATAACATGGAATACAAATCTGGCTTATGGCACATTTATGATTGTTGCCTAAGGTTTCAATTAGGACTATTCTTTGGTTGTGTTTAGAGTTTAATTTGTCACATCATATTATGAGCTCAGCAAGCAGATGTACATTTATGTCCCCTCCTCTGTTCTTAGTGCCAATTGAGGAGGGGCCTGGCAGAGAGGAGCGTTCCATTCAGCACAGAAGAGGTTTGGGCATCAGACGTGATCTTATGTATCTTTTTTGTAAATCTTGGTAGCATCTTTTCCAAGAAACTTGAAGTTAGCCTCTCCCTCAGGCCTCAAGCCCCTCCTACCAGGCCTCAAGCCCCTCCTACCAGGCCTCAAGCCCCTCCTACCAGGCCTCAAGCCTCTCCTCCCAGGCCTCAAACCCCTCCTCCCAGACTGCCTTCATCCCCTTGGGCCTTGTTAGAGATCCAGAGTCCTCCTACCTCTTCCTCGATGCTAGCTATCCTCAGCCACTTCTCCTAGCCAACCTCTATTCCTTCGCTGTTCCTCAATGACCAGCAGAACCCTTTCCACCAGGGGCGACACATTTTGATACTCAGCCAGCATGCTATAACACCGCATCATCCCTCATAGGAGAAGCTGCTTCTTGTAGTAGACATGAATTAACACAGAGACCCCAAAGTGGGCAACATGCAGAGAACTCTCAGCCCCTCCCCTCGGGGATCTGTGCGGAAGAGGAGATGGAA
Organism: Acomys russatus; assembly: GCF_903995435.1. NCBI lineage: Eukaryota > Metazoa > Chordata > Mammalia > Rodentia > Muridae > Acomys > Acomys russatus. Next base: position 55,414,527 of record NC_067157.1, read on the forward strand.
GGGTTATAATAGGAGCCAGAGACTACTCTAAGGAGGCAGCATGTCCCACACACAGCAGGATGGATGCACATGTGAGCTCACAGAGCCTGTGACAGCATTCACAGGACCCGCACATGTTCAAACCAGAGAAAAATCCCAGTAAGGATTGGCCCTAACCAATAAGCTATTTGCAACTGATGTGTGTGTGTGTGTGTATCCATGTGTCCTTTTTCTTTTGTTTCTCTTTCTAAAGTCTTTCCCCCCTTTTTTGTGTGAGAGAGAGGAAGAGCATGAAGTTGGGTGAGTAGGGAAATAGGGGGATCTGGGAAGGCTTGGGGAGGGGGAAGAATTGTTTGGAAAATTAAAAGAATAATTTTTAAAAGGCAATAAAAGTTCAACCTCCTTTCTCCAGATTGGATTCCTCCTAGCCTCATTACTGCTGAGATCCATCATCTACTCTCCATAAAAGCTCTGGGCTCCGTATTTCAGTGTCTGCACCGTCAGGCCTCAAACATCGAGGGCTATAATTATTTTCAGGACCAGCAAAGGCAACGCTTGGCAAGGCTCAGAAAATCCTTGAAAGGAAACATGAATAGTTGTCAGGGATAGAATGTTTTCTGGATTATTCTAGCTTTTAACCAGAGGATGAATGCTTTCTAAGCGTTCTCTTTTCCAGTGTGGTTTGTATGCACATGTACACATGCATGTGTGCACTTGTGTGTGCATGCGTGTGTATATGTAGTAGCATGTGCTTGTGTTCTGATGTATGTGTGTGACTATGTGTTCCTGTGAGTACCCTAGTGTGCATGTAGGAGTGTGTGTGTGTACATGCATACTTATTTGGATCCATATGTGTGTCTGTATGCACCATTATAGCTGTGTATATGCATGTGTGTTTCTGTGTATGCATATATACATATACATGTGTGTTCCTGAGTGTGTATTGTATGCTTATATATGTGTTCGTGTGTGTGTACCTGTGTGTGTCTATACATATGTGGTTGTGTATGTGTGCGTATCTGTGCTCTGGTGTCTGCGTGTGTTCTCTTGTGTGTTCGCTCATTTTTGCATTTAACCTACATTGAACTCCCTTTGATGTCTCCTGCAGTCTTCTGCCTCTAGATTAAAATTGCTGTCTCTGGTTTATCATTCAGTACCTTGTTTTTGTTCAGCACTCAAAGGAGGTAGCAAGATGCAAATTATTCAAACAGCTCTAAAGTCATGATTATTTAGTACAGCAAAGGGTTGAAGGAAGATAAAAGCTTGTATCCTTAAGATGCATGAGGAGGAATGCTGATACGGCACCAAAGGAAAACCACTGCAGCCCCCCCTTGTCTTACACGGATAATTACTGGTTACTTTTAATAAACTGGTGATTATAGCATATGCTACAGCCAAGTTGGGACTTCTGAAAGATTCTCGCACTCCGTGGTTTATTAAAGTTCCTAAGAATCCAAATACTCATAACATCCTGAGCCTGTGATTTTTCAACAACAAGTCTTTAAATTCTTTTGACATTTAACAGAATTTTTCTGTGGTGTTAGAACCACGCTCTACACAAAATGCATTATGGAACATTTGATTTTTTTTTTTCCCCTCTATGGGGAAAAATGTACCAATAATGAACTCTTGAGGAAGGAAATCCAGTTCAAGTAGATTTTAAATATGCATGATAAAAATAGAGGTGTACTCCTGGAGCACTGGATGGCGCTTAATCAGCAGTAATTGTATTTCGTGCAAAGCCTTTCTGTTCAGAGCTGGGCTCCCTTTTGTATAAGCTGTGCTGTGCCCTGCGTGGGGCTGCTGGGCCCTGGAAGGTTGCACGCGAACATCTTTCAGGCCACTTCGAGTTAAAGGTCATGCCAAGTGCCATTGAAAAGATAATGTCCTATAGGTTGTCGATAAAGTCTGTGATATGATTTATTAGCTGGAGTCAAGTGCTAATTGGATGGCAGCTGCCTTTGAATGGACCATCTCTCCTTTTTTAAGGCCAACAGGTAAAAATGGAGTTGTTACTTGAAATGAAGTCTCTTAGGCCCAAATGAAAACCTGAGGCTCCCAAAGCATCCTACATTCTATCTATCGTCTGTCTGTCTGTCTGTCTGTCTGTCTATCCGTCCGTCCATCCATCCATCCATCTATCCATCCATCCATTCACCCTTCTAACGAAATTCACCAAATGTCTGTCAAAAGGGGGAAATGATCCTACACTGAATGGAGAGCAGATAGATTTTTTGTCAGTCAAGTCCAGTGTAGGCGCTGGCACAGGGGACCTTGGAGGATGCTTCTTTCTTGTCTAACTGGTCAGGTCTACGATCCTCCTGACGATTCATGTCTAGTCCCCATTCCCCCTGGGATGGTTTCTGTTTCTCCTTTAATCAAAATCTGAAATGCACTGTCAGGACTTTGGCTTGGCTCATTTGCCCTTAGCTACTTACCCCAGATCTTTATTGTATTCACTTTTTTGTCTCAGGGAGCGGCCAAGATTTCAGGCAGTCGATATTAGGGAGGGGCTTCAGTCCCATGTGTCCAATTATAGACCTCTTGCATGTTAAACATGGCCTCATACCCAGACCCTATGATGAACTCCCCATCTGTCCATATGTTATTTTCCCCACTGGGGAACCTCTGCTGTCCTTCCTGCAAGATTAAATAAGTGGTGATGTTTGAATGATGCTGAGCCCCCACAGAGGAGCCAGACTTCCCATGTTGTTTCTTTGCATCCCTGTAGAAGCAAACTTATATCTTACCATCCTTGAAAAGATGGGCCTCCTTCAGTATCTAAATGCATCTACGTGCCCTGTGCCAGGAAAGATGGCTTCCTGGCCAAAGTGGTCTAATTGTGTGTCTTTATTTCTGAATAAGGAGTTTGTTTTCTATAGACTTGCCAGTGAAATTAGAAGAGATCAGCAGATTTTCTTGCTAAATAATTTTTAAGAACTCTAAAAACAAACAAACAAAACCTCTCTGCTTCCCTAGGCAATCAACTATATAGATTGATATTTACTAAAAATAATACACTTTCACAGTGTTTTCTAATATGGAAATGTTTTCCATAAAGCCTTTGGCCACTGCAGAAGATGTGGATGAGTACAGGGCATTTAGGGGGGTTTTGTGGCTATAAACAGCAAAATCATGAAAATTAAAAGAAGTTTAGAAATCCAATAAAACATAAATACTATTAGCAAAGGGTGCAGTTAAGTACCGAGAACAAGAAGAAGTTTGTACATCCACCCGTGAGCTGGCCAGCTTGCCTTCCATCAGTACCTGTAATGGTTTGATGAGGGACGATGGGCTTTAAGGCAGGAGCGGGTGGTTAGCACGAATAGTTTCAGCCGTGCAGAGGATGTCTCCACATGTCTCCAGTTCTTTCTCTTCCGAGTGTCATCACTTATTCTTTTCTAACTTACATTTAAAACATGTAACTGTACATTTTAATAGAATACCAGGTGATATTTCATTTCCCGTGCCCACTGCAGCATCAGGCTCAGCATACCTACTTCCTCGGGGGTGCATCCTTTCCCTGTGAGACAGTGCTCAGATCCTTCCTTCCCGGTTTTGAAAAGCACAGTGTGTACATGTCTTCTGTAGCTCAGACATGAGGCACAGAAGGGGAGCAGGGAAAGGTGGGCAGCAGGGCAGATGGAAGCTTGGGAGGATAGGAGCTCGGAGGGATGGGGAGCAGGGGGAATAAAATTTGCGAGGATGGTAGCAGGTGAGTATGGATGGCAGGGAAAGATGAGTATTAAAGATGATGGAAGCTTGGGTGGATTAGGAGATTGGGAGGATGGGTGGTGGGCTGGGGGAGCAGGATGGTAGCAGGAGAGGGTTAACTGGGAGGCAGGCAGTGCTGCAAGAAAGACACCTGTGGTCAGTCCTCAGGCCAATTACAAGAGCAGTTCCCATTGGGAAATTAGTATGAAAGAAATTAAGAGAACTCTACCACAACACAAGGACAACTCTTGAGCACAAGCTGAGCAAACCTAATCTAAAATCTCTACAATGAAAATGCCTCAAAATTCAAAACTTTTGTATGTTACTCAATGCCACAAGTGGAAAATCCCACATGATGATATCATTTCATATTTCATTATGAAAGTATGGCACACAATCACCTTCAATCTAAGTGTAAAAGGTATAGGTAAACAAAAATGAGTTTTGAGTTTAGACTGGGCTCAGTCCCTAGAATTCTGATCAGCTGTAAGCAAATACTCTAAAATTAAAATAAGCCTAGAATCTGAAAAGACCTGAAAAAAAATTGGTTCCATGAATGCATGTGTGTGTGTGTGTGTGTGTGAGAGAGAGAGAGAGAGAGAGAGGGAGGGAGGGAGGGAGGGAGAGAGTGTGTGTGTATGTGTACACACTTGCACACGTCCAGGAGCAGGTGTAAAGGATGTTTATCTCAGATCAAATAAAGGTGTTAGAGGTTTTGTTTCACCACTAAGCACTATGAACTAGTCTTGAGAATGAGCTCAGCTTTCTGCAGAGTATAAATGGAAAAGGAAGGAGGCAAGGCAGAAGGGCCCAGGTCCTTGTCCACTCAGGGGTAGGCAAATATGTGGTTTGGAGGGTAAGCCAGTGAAAGGAGTCATGTTGCAGGTTTCTGAATGTTTGCCTCTCTTGTGTCTGGCATAATCCAGAACACCTGCATGTGGCCTTGCTTTAGTAACACTCCAGGAAAGCAGGCTTGGCCCGAGAGTTCAAGTTCCCGGATGCTGGTCCTAGCTTATCACTCCCTAGGATGAGTTTTTAGCTGATAAATGATCTCCCCATAGGAAAAGAGAATTGCTCTTGTGGCTCCATCAGAAGAATTAGATACAAGGTCCAGAAAGCAGAACTGGATTTCCAAAGCTAGGGCATGTCCCCTCTAGGCCTCTGCTCGCCTGGGGATGAGGCCCCTGCAATTACTGAGAATGCCTGGTGAGTCAAGTAAAATGCAAATTCTTCACTCAAGATCAAAGATGCTGCTATTGTAGAGATTACCAGGTGTATAAGCCAGGATGAAGTCAATACAATCTTCCTGTATAGTGTAACCACAGAGTCTGAGGAGTGTCTAGCCCTAGTAGACAACAATCAAGGGTGGGTCCACAAAGTCAGAGAGTTTTACTATGTGCAACTCTTCAGAATTCAGAGGCCCTGAGAAAGCATGAATGGCTTTAAGGAGTCATAGACCTCATTACCTGTTCAACAGGTATTTTAAACAACACTTACTCTTCCTTTCATGTCAAATGCAAAATTAAATAACTGGGTTTGAAAATTGTTGCTTGGCGAGACAAAGGGAAGAGTCATGATGCCATCTTGTAAACTGATGCTGCAAGCAGACACAGCCACTTTAAGAAGTTGTGGGGGACTGAGAGAGATGAGGCTTCAGGACCGATGCCATTTCGTGTAGGACAGAGCCCAGATCACAGTGCCAGTACTGCAGACAGTTCTCTGAGAGTACTGCTACTTGTTATGGCATCTGAGCTCTGGACTTTCTACTCTGAGTCTTTTAATGGGTCCCCGGGAGAGCGTCTTCTTGGTTGACCAAAAGCTGGAGGTAGAATGAGTCCTCTGGAGGCCTTATTTAATCTCCTTGTAAGAAGTGAAAAAAATCCATAGCCGTCACCAGGGAGACTAAGATATTTGCAAGCTTCCACCAGATAGCTAGATTTCAGAGGACACTAATTGACATTTCTGAATTATGCCAAGGCAGAGAGTAATCACAAGAATGTGGTGAATTTGTCCAACGTGTCTATGATGTCACAGCCTGAGGAGAGCAGAGAGTTTACCTTTGGCAGTGGCGTAGAAATCCCACCCAGGCTTTGAAGAAGGCTTTGAAGAAGAACCTTCCTTCAGAACATTTTCTTAGGGTAGTTGTGGCATTAACATGAGGATGGACTGTAGTGATAATAACAGCTAGTGCTGATCTTGTTTTCTTAACGATGTGATTTCTGAGGGGCTGGAGAGATGGCTCAAAGATTAAGAGCACTTGCTGATCTTGCAGATAACCCAAATTAGGTTCCTAGCACCCACAAAGCAGCTTCTCAACCTCCTGTTAAGTCCAGCCCCAGGCTATGCAATGCCCTCTTCTGGTTTCCATCAGCAATTGCACTCATGTGCACATACTCTCACATAGATTCATACTCATGAACATAATTAAAAAATAAAAACAAATCTTTCAATAATTTGCTTACTGAAACTAGTTCAACATTTGAAGGTGTATTTCTCTTGGAAGAATCCATTAAATAGATGTCAGAAAGAATTAATGCAGATTAAATTAAAAAGGGGAAGAAAGTGCATATCAATTAAGCACTTAGTGTGTACTGGGCTCAGATGCAAGGTCTATTTCCTGAGTAAGAAAAGAGGTTGCGAGAGAGTGACTCATTAATTAAGACGGGTATTCAATGTTGAAATGCCTAGACCTTTGCAGTTCCGAGTGTGTCCATGAAAATCACGCTTTCAGTCTCAGAATCTGTTTTTATGTATTATGTATGCTGTAATGTTGCATAGCCTTCTGGTCTACCTCCTTTAAGACTGTCCTGTCCTTGACTCAATGCCAAGCAGAAACAAAAATTGTGGGAAGGAAAATATTGGTGTTATGGTTCAAAAACTGAGTACAACTGATGGGTACCACTCTGCATTCTCCATGTATTCCAGGCTGGTCTCTGGGCTATAGTTCTTGGGACTCTCTTCATAACTCTAACTCAATCTCTGGAATGCAGTCATTCCAAGGACAAACTTAAGAGGTGTGAAGTAAATCTTACTAGTGCACATTGAAGTGTATGGAGGAAATACCACAAGGGTGGCCTGAAGGTTATGCTGCTGACAGCTCAGCCAGGGATGAAAGGGAAATGGAGAGTAGAGCTCAGGGATAGGGCAGACTCCATAGTGGCATCCCCAGCCTTGGTTCTTCTTTCCCAAAGGATGTTGAGGTATCAGAGCACATCCTGGGAGTTGTGAGTCTGGATATTTTCAAGCAAGACTATCTTTGAGGTGTTGATGGCCTATAGTGGAGCCAAGGCACAGCTTCCTTAACTACGTACTATCTCATTTTAGGACAGAGGTTAGATGAGGATCTTCCCCTATTGCTGTACTGTTATTATTGGAGGATGATCAAAAATTCTCTCTAAAAGAATTACATTAAGAACATCATGATGGTCTGATTGAAGGGGAGATTTTTCCAAAGATGGGAGAAAGGTCTATGTCTTGAGAAGCAAGGTTCTTGGTGGCATATTCCCATGGAACAGGCCATGTCTATGTTCATGGACATGGCTGTGAGGACCATTTTCTAAAGGCCCTGAAGGCCATGGGAAGGACTGCAATTTGGAGTTATTCTGATGGTAACAGGAAGATTGTCTCAGAGAGGTAATATGAGTCCATCGGTTTGAAAGTGTCCTCTCAAAAAACACATGGAGAAAAGACTTGATGGAACAAAGAGCAAACTAACTGTTGAGACAGGAGGTGAAGTCATCCACCTATGGGGAAGCAGAGTGCATACAACTCTGAAAAGCAGGTGTCAGGGTTACCAGTGGCTTTAGTTGCATAATATGGAACTCTAGAAGTGAAGTTCATCTGCATTGAGCTACACTGTGAGGGACCTGGAATTTACTTCAGAGCTACATCCCACAGGGTAAGCAGTAGGCACAGTGGACCAATGAGGCTGGAGAGAGTGGCCCCTGCATGCCGAGATGGGGATCTGTAGCCGTCTGGGTCCTGGTAGTTGGTGGTTCCTCTATGGACATGTATTCATTAAACTTGAGCGCAGCTTTGGTGATGAACCTTACACAGCCCCTTCAGATTCCTCACCTACAGACTGAGGGCACTCACAGTCACGAGCCTCATGGGCTATTGAGAAGATGAAGCCAAATGGCCAACAGCAAACGCTCTGGCTGGGGCATGCCAGTTAATGATGCTCAGTGAGAATAGGAAAGGCGAGGTAAAAGAAAAGGTGTGCTTTGGACCAGCGGCTTTCTTCTGTCTGTCGTATTGTGAGCGAACTCTACAGAGGAGGAACTCCTCCAAGGCAAATAACCTGCCATCTCTAGTGACCTTGAGTTAAGACCAGAACCACAGAACCACACAGACAACTCTGTTTGTTATTCATACTGTGATTTTGTCCAACAATGTAATCATCCTTTGTAATCAACAGTGAAAATTTGGGGCCTGGTATCTATTTGAGTGTTGGAAAGTGAGGCCATATTTTAAATTTTTTCTCTTTCTATCCCATGTCCTTGATTTAATGTCTACATTGGTATCTCTGCAGATACTTTGCTTAAGACACCCCTCCCCCATTACAACGTATGGTTTACACATTCAGGTTTCAAGTGCTTAGCACGTATGAGGTCCTGGGTCCACTACCTAGCACTGAAGAAAGAAAAGAAAGAGGGTTCATGGGAATAGTTGGTAAAGTTCTTGCCATGCAATTGTGAGTAGCAGAGCTGGGTCCCAGAACCCGTGTTTTGGGTTAGCCAGCCATGATGGAGCTCACTGACAAATCCTAGCAGTGGCGAGGTGGAGACAGGCTGGCTACTTTCGCTAGCTGCCTAGCCAGCTTAGCCTGCTTGCTTAATGACTGTTTGGCCTAATTATCTAAAGTCTGATAAGAAAGTAGTGTTCCTATGCTTTGGTTGTGACTTCTGCATCTAAGATAGACATTTTCAGATCTGCGCCAGCAGAGAGGTGTTTTTACAAGGTTCAAAGCCAGAGATTCTGAACTCATCAAAATGTTCTGTTAAGTTTCCTCACATCAGTGTGGCAATACCCCCGCGTATGCTTTTCTGTCATAATCATTTTCTAGCATGTTCTGCTGTCTGTGTGCTGGGAGCTTCTGTGTTGGTGGCCAGGGTGGAGAACTAAAGGAATGCCTTTGCAGTGACAGAGCCTTCCGGGCAGAATGGGCAGCTAGCCCCACCCATCTGTCCTGGCATTCTGGTCTGTGGCCTTGCAAAGACCTCCACTTGCTGTGACTAGGGCGGGTGCTGGTGCTGCTGTGGCTGCCAGCTGTCTCACCAGCCCAAGCTGTTGGAGGTTGGTCTGATGTACTTTGATGCTAATTAATAAAAAGCCATCCCACCTGGGCAAGGCAGATGAGATAGGTGTGGCTAAGGTTCCCACCTTTGGAAAGACAGAGAGGATCCTGGGAAGGAGAAGGAAGAAAGACTAGAGGACAGGGTCTGAAGAGGAGGAGTAGAAGGCCACCATGGGTTAGATGGAAAAGAAACACATGGGAGGCATGGATGCAGATTTGGCCCAGATGAAGAACGTTAGCAAGTATCTGGGATTATAGATGGGAGGCAGCTTGATAAAAGTTATTAGAAGCAGATGCATGGGATTGAGGCAGGTATCCCATACCTGCCCCACTATGGGAAATAGTTTAGAGGATTAATGTCTGCCCTGCCCCAGGTTAACTAAGGCTTTTTAAAATAAATTAATTAAAATAAAAATAAACAAAAATAAAAAATAAAAATAAAAATATAACAAGTGTCTGTGTCTTGATTGATTGCTAGGCGGCCTTACTGAAGTAATAATAATCATAGGCCTGATAATAAACAATTACCAGACCCGTACAGATAAATTAACAACAACATTGAGCCTAGTACATGATTTATGCACCCACTCCAGAAAGCCCCAAGGTGCTTGCTTCCCTGCACTTGAAGCCTGTACATGACCTGTTGGCCGTGCCTATGGCCTGATTCTCTACAGGTGTGGGTCGACTATACATGTGCCTGTGTCCGCACTGTTCTGTCAGAATGCTGTCTCAAAATTCAAGCTCAAAGACAAGGCTGTTTCAGAGTGAGAATGAAAAGTGCTGAATGAAGCGTAGGACTGTGAGCCTGGGCATTGCGTGCATACTTGCAAAGCCAGGTCTCTGCAGGGCAATGTTGTCTCAAAGGACAAAGCGACCTCACCTCTTGGAGACATGTATTGCTTATGATGTAGGTGGAAAAACTGAAGATGGGCAATCTCTGTGGGCTTTAGATGGGGAGTTATAAGAACGTTAGAGATTTTGTTTGGAGCCACTGCCTAGCGGGCACAGGCTTGTGGTTGAACTTTTTTCCCCTATAGATCACAGTCATAAGGAATTATCCACACCCTCGCCCCTGAGTTCCTACAGGGAGTCAGATATTACAATTATAAGCAGGATGTGGTAGTGTGTACCTGTAACCCAGGAGGCTAAGGCAGGAGGCTCACTGTGGGTATAACTTGTGTTACCTATGGCAAAACCAAAAGTCAAGATAAAATAAAACAAACCAAAGATAAAATATCCATGTGTGATGTTGACTGAACCCAGAAATCCTCACACACTTTAACTTCTCTGCAGAGTTCTTAATCCGCCCTTTTCTGATCTACAAGCAGTGATTTTAGTGTCATGGCTTTGTAGCAGAGATTGGACTCAGTTTGGTTTTCACAAAAATATCATCCTTTTGACATCCCTATCCATGGATTTCCATAATATTTATTCAGTCATAAGCTCAACTACTACCAACAGATTTGGGAACAAGGGCCATCTAGCCATTGGTCCAACTGGAGTGAACTTTTCAGAATCCAAATGTGCCATAGCAGACAGTCACTGCCTTTTACCATGGAAGTCAAGGCACTGGTGTCTCCTGAGTTTGTTAAATGGGAGTTGATAAATAACCCCATGGCTGGGGCCTGGTCACCACTGTATGAACTAAGGACATGCGTGTTTTTCTTCCAAGGTGATTTTTTTTTTTAAGTGCCATGCCCAGTAACATTCCAAAGTGGTTATTTTTACTCACATTGAAAGATGAAGCTGTGGGAGGAGTGTTTTTCCGTTCTTCCTTTGGTGGTTCACACACCCTTGCTCTCCCATCCTCCTAATTCTACCTTGTTAATGTCCCACAGGCTGTGCTTAGGGCTTGACTGAGGGGAAACGTGAGCCAAATGGGGCAACCCTGGTCCCAGAATGTTCTGCTGAGTGGTGGGAGAATCCTACCTGTGTGTCAACTCTAGGTGGGGGCTTTATTTTAAAAGGAGAAGGATTAGGACACAGCCCCTGTCCTGCCTTTGTTGAAATTGAGTGGATCGTAGGCCTTTATTCTTCTGGAATCCAGGCAGTCTAAGTTTTATTTTTGGATCTAACAAGTAGCCGTGTAACAAGCTGCCATGCTTAGCTAACGGGTGCCTTGGATCTAGTGAATGTCACTTTGATGTCAAGCCATTGGTATGAATTAACGTGCCTTATAGGAAATAATTAGCAAACAATTTTTGCATTTACTATAGAGAGATTACAAGGACAAAGCTAAAAATAGTCCCCCAATAGCTACAAGTCCAACATTTCTATTTCCGTGTTATCCTCCTACCAAACTCAAAACACAATCTTTTGTTTATCCAAGCAGCTGCTGTTTCACTCTGGGTGTGCTGAGCACTCAGCCACAGCTGTTCCCTACCCTAATTGGTGCAAAGGAATCCAAGGTGTCGCCTCACCGGCTCCATCATTTCCTTTCCACCCAAGCTTTCCTTCAGAATTGTATTAAGTTTTTTTTTTTATTGCTATGATTTATTTTAGTAATAGTAATCATTTCAAACTCCTTCTGTAATTATATCAGTTGTCCCATTGTCCTGACAAGAGCAACCTACAGAAGGAAGGGTGTGTATTGGCTTGGAGTTGGAGGGAGCACACTCCATCATGGCGAAGAAAGCATAGTGGAGAGCGAACAGAGGAGCTGGTCACATTGCATTCACGGTTAAGAAGCAGAGAAAGATGCATGTCAGTGTTCAGCTGGCTTCCTCCTTTTTGTCTAGCCTGGGACCTCAGTCTAAGGGATGGTGCTGCCCACAATAATTAAGGTGAGTCTTTCTACCCCAATTAACCAAATCTAGATAATGCCTCACAAGTCTGCTCGGAGGCTAGGCTAACCTAGGCTAGGGGAGCCTTCACAGGCATGCACACAGGCTAGGCTAACCTAGGCTAGGGGAGCCTTCACAGGCATGCACACAGGCTAGGCTAACCTAGGCTAGGGGAGCCTTCACAGGCGTGCACACAGGCTAGGCTAACCTAGGCTAGGGGAGCCTTCACAGGCATGCACACAGGCTAGGCTAACCTAGGCTAGGGGAGCCTTCACAGGCATGCACACAGGCTAGGCTAACCTAGGCTAGGGGAGCCTTCACAGGCGTGCACACAGGCTAGGCTAACCTAGGCTAGGGGAGCCTTCACAGGCATGCACACAGGCTAGGCTAACCTAGGCTAGGGGAGCCTTCACAGGCATGCACAGAGGCTTGTCTCTTAGGTTATTCTAGGGTCATGTCCAGTTGGCAATTCCACCACAGTAATTTAATAGATCTGAATTAAACTCCGTGAACACATATCCCGTGAAGAGCGATAAATGACGAGTCCGCACACACACCCAGGATTAGCTGTACGAGAACCAGCGGCTGAAAACATACAGTATCCTTATACTGGCAATATGCTCCCATATAGCCGGGCATCACTCTCCTCTTATGAAGGTGAGAGAGTAGAAAGAGGCATTTACTGAGAGTCATATGTTCAGTCCACTGCGGGGAGGGGTGCAGCATCGATCGCACTGCATGATATATATATACACACACACACACATATATATCTCCTGCAATTCTCTGAGGTTTCCAGGAATCTGATCTGGTGCCTTGATGAGCATGCTATTATCCTCGGGGAAATTAAATGTGTCTGACACACGTTCCTCCCTAGTTCATGAGCCCATGGTATTGCAGCAACGGCTCTGAAGCCTGGGGCCGAGTCCTATCCCCACCCTCTGTCTCCACCACTGGTTGGAGTTCATAGATATTGACAAAGAGCACACTTTACACCTGCAGCCAGCTTCACATGTGGTCAGTGAGTTACGGCGAACACTTTCAATGAAAACTTCTTTAGGTCTTTTGCTATTGCAGGCCCAGGGGAGGTGTGAGCCCAGTGCCTTTCTATTTCCTTGTTGCCTGGAGTTTTGTTCTATTTCCCAGACATTTCAGAATTATAAAGGTGTCTATCGGGCCCAGTGACACTTGTCATTTAAACTGTGGGGACATTTAAACTCTCCAAAAGAAGGGAAGTCAGCGGCGGCTTGTTTGGGTGGTGCTGATCTTGGCTGTCAAAGTGACACAGCTGAAAGAGAACTTCAGTTGAAGAATTGCCTCCATCTGATCAGCCCGCGGGTTTGCCGTGGGGGTGTTTTCTTCATTGCTAATTGACATAGGAGGAGCCAGCCCACTGAGGGCGGTGCCATCCTAGGCAGGTTCACCTGTGCTGTGTAAGGAAGGCAGACAAGCAAGCCAGAAAGCAGTGGTGATACCTCCACGGCAGCGTCGACTTCAGTTCCTGTCTCCAAGTTCCTGCTTTGACTCCCCGCCTAGGATTTGCCTGAGGATGGATGATAGTCTGTAAGTTAACGTAAATTCTTTCCTCTCCAAGTTGTTTCTGGTTACAGTGGTTTGTCAGAGCAGCAGAAAAGTAAACTGAAACAGAAACCGATGGCAGGGTTACAGAATGCTGCTTGGTTGGACATGACCATGTTAGGGTTTTGGGGAACCACTTGGAACTTTTGGCTAGAAAAGCCATTGGGTGTTTTGAGCTTACCAGAATGTTCTATGAGAGTGTAGAAGATAAAAAAAACTAAGAGAAGTGGGGGTGGTGGAGGCCTGCTTTGTCAAGCTTCAGAGTCCCTCAAAGACTCTTTTGACATTCTTTGTGTGGTATATTTTTGACCAAGAATTTTTGCTTTACTGAAACAATGGATGCTGGTCAGCTGGGACCAAACAGACCAGCTGTGATTAGTAGGCAATCAGAATCACTGAGGGGAAATCTGGGAAGATTTCTCCAGGGTCAGTGCAAAAATATATCCATGCTCCAGAGGAGCGAGTGCGGCTCCTAAAGCTTTCAGCTGAACTTGGTAATATGTAACAGTCTCTCACATGGAATTGGTTTTTTTTTTTTTTTTTTTTACGTCATGAAGGCTGAAGGATTGAAGAGCCATGGAGAGTAGATGAGGCTTGACAGTGTGAAAGGCCACTAGCCAAAGTGCGGCCTCAGTTTCGGTAGAAGCCGTAGCACTAAGTGGAGCACAGAGAGATACTGAGGTTATATTGTAAGAGAACAAGAGATGCCGTTGGTGAAGGGGTGCTCTTAGTTATAGTGAGACCCCAGATTTGAGAGCAACTGGGATATCTAGCAAGAATGGTGTCAGGTGTGGAGTGGACCTGAGCCAATCAGAAAAACTGCCCAACTGGGAGCCCGCCCAAGTCCCCTGTAGCCCGGAGTAGCGTGAGTTAGTTCATCAGACCATGAGCTTTTGGCATTGTTAGATGCTGGTTTTGCTTTCGTGTGATTGTCATTGCACCCTGGTTATTTCCTCTTGGAATGAGTACGTATTTAACTTGTTTTGGCTTTTATTTTATGGGCGCCTACAGTTAAGAAAACCTGGATATTTTTAAAGAGACCTTAGACTTTTAATGTATAGAAGTTTGTTTGTTTGTTTATTTTTTAAGACCATGGAACTTAACATTTGACAGTGTTTTGTACTGTGATACTAACATGAGATCTTGAGGACAAAGGAAGTTTATGGCTTTACAGTGATAGCCTTGTGTTAAGTTGACAAGGGGTAGACTTGTGACAAAGGAAGGTTATGGCTTTACAGTGATGGGCCTGTGTCAAGTTGACAAGGAGTATTCTTGTGGTAGTTACTATTGGTTACCAACTTCACACCCCCCAGGAAGAGGAAGAATCTCAACAGAGGAATTGTCTCCATCAGTCTGGTCGGTGGACATTTGTGAGGTGTGTTCTAATTGATGTAGGAGGGTCCAGTCTACTGTGGGTGGTACCATCTTTAGGTAGATGCCCTTGGGTTGTGTAAGAAGTGTAAGTGAGCAAGTCAGTGAGTGGTGTTCCCTCTATGCTCTCTGATTCCATTACTGACTTCAGGTTCTTTCTGCTAGCTCCTGTCCTGGCTTTCTTTGATGATAGATATAACCTTTCCTCCTCAAGTTGCCTTTTGGTTATTACAGTAATAGAGAAGAAAATCAGGACAGGCTCCTTCCCCAAAGAGCACAAGTCCAGTCAGTGGGTGTGAGAGTAGGGTGGCTAGAACTTAAAATGGTTAACACTTAAGTCACCAGATTTGATGTCCGTGTCAAATGCAATCATAACAACAACTCTTAGACAAGGAAGGAAATGAGCAACGGGCTCTGCCAATAGAGCACCTGATGGGGGCCCCTCTGTTGAATTGTGCAATGTCGTGCCTGCAGTGCTGGTACCATTATAAAGACTTTATGAAAACAAAAGCATATGCGTTCACAAGAGGACCAGAGATGCCACCACAGATGGTACGGGCCACTGGCCTCAGTCAGGAAAAAGGTGGCTCCTTCAAGGCAGTGTCTAAATCGCCAAGAAAACAAGAAAAGTTGCACGTAACCCTCTCACACACTCAGCAATGCAAAATGCATCGATGTGTGTGGCACCCAGGACTCTGGGTTTCAGAAAGCTTGACCTGGTTGTGTTGTGGTTACCATGGAGACTGTCGGTGAGTGCGTATGTGAGGGTGTGTCCTGGAAGACAAGATGTCAATTAGGGCTTCTCTTCTGCTGAAGTGGGGACAGAAGCCTAACGGAAGTTGAACTCGACCTTCTCATGTGTACAAATTGCTTTGACGAATGTGGTGGGCAGAGTGTGAGGCCGTAGCATGAGGCCACCCTGAACTGTCAAGGATTGGAGAGAAAAGTGGAATCCTCTCAGAAAGAGACAGGGAAGCCTCCAGGCAGGTGGCTCAGGTGCCTGGGGACTGTAGCGGGAGCTGTGGCCTGTGTGGGGTAAGGGATGACGAAGGGGGTCACAGGGTCACAAGGGCACACTAAGCTATATGGGCGGCACCTACCAGGACTAGACACAGCTTTTCTTACGTTAATTGAAAATTTTAAACATGTTAAAGTGGTTTGAAATATAAGGTCACACAGTTAATTTTGCATCATTTTGTGATTTGGGGTGTTTTACTAGGATTTTATTCACTTTTAGAATAATATTTCTTCTTACTAATGTATTCTGATCAGATTCCCACACACACCTAAGTCCTCCTACAGCTGCCCTTGCCACATTCATCTCCCGGTCCCCCAGACATTGAGTTTCTTTTTAAAAACCCAGTCAGTCTAAATTGTGTTGTTTGTCACTTGTGTGAGTAGCCTTCCACTGGAACATGGTCACCCCACCTGGAGTCCCATCGTTAAAGAGAACAACTGGCTCTCACTCTCCACCAGTGTCAGCTGCCAGTAGGTCTTCAGGTAGCGATGGAACTGGATGCTCACTTCTCCTCTTCCCTGCTGTCACAAGTCCTGTGAGTGTATTGTGTAACTGCCCTGTTGTGCCAGAAGACACAAGTCTCCTTAAAGTGATGTTTTATCTCTGGCTCTTAGTGATCATCCCTCCCAGTGGGCTGTGAAGTACATGAGCCTTTAAGGGAGGAGTGTGGTACGGGTGTTCCATTCAGGGCTCAGCATTCTGCAAGCTTGTATTATGTGCATGTTGACCAGATGAGGGACTCTGCAGCAGGCTGTACTAAGTGTAGCTTAGATTGGGAAAATGTAGACATTAAGGAGTTTACTGATAGAATTCTCCTTCCTCCTCCTTTAAAAAATATGACTTTGTGCTTACTACACTTGAATATTAGGAAGACACCATTTTTCTAGTTCTCATAAACACTTTAAAAGATGCTTCGCCGATCTTTACTAACCTAGGTTCCTGGGATTTGATAGGGATTTCATCAAATCTTTGGATTCAGAGCTCCATGGGCATTTATGTTCTTTGTATTTTGTGTTGTTCATAATTAATATGTGGCTTGTAGTACATTACCATGTCCCTGTGTTTAGATATGTTTTAAAAAACCATTTCAACACTGAGTTGTGTGAAAAGTCATGTTTTGATATAGGTATTCATTCATTGCAAGACTCTATTTCATTGAATACATGTAAAACTTTTGTAACAGGAAAAATAATTAAAAGCTATTGGTTCAACAAAGCTACTTAGTATCTCTATCTTATCACATAATTCTCTCTTTGTATATGTATGTGCACTAAGAATGTATAAGATAAATTCTTCTAGCAAAATTAGAGTGTACAGCAGCATTAGCTATAGTCACTGGACTATACATACATTAGAGGTGTAGTTTGTTCCTTTCTAATGACATTGATTTATCCAATCCCTGAACATGGTATGTCTCTCCAACTTAGATTGAAATAATAAATTCCTCTCAATAATACTTTTCTCAGGGCTCTATGTATCTACCATAAACATTTTTATTCTAATATTTACTATTTAATGTGGTGTTTAAGCATTCATTGTCTACGTGTGTACCATTGCTATGTAGAAACACAGCTAACTTCCCGTTTATTGCTCTTAGTTGACAATACTGTTAGTCTGGTTCTTTTTAAATAAATTGTTAGCAGATCCCTTTAGCTTTCTGAAGGTGTGCGCATTAGCTGAAGGATCAGAAGCACATGTCTTTTTCAGCAGCCATGGGAACTTATTTTTATTTTCTTTCTCTGCTGACCAGGATGCCAGTGTTGAAGGTGAAACAAGATAGTAAGCAGTACAACAGAAAGTGTTGAACAATCCCTTTTCAGATCGTGTCTCTTGGGCAAGGTATTGGATGTTTAGTCTGAGAACTTGGCGCTGCCTGTCAACATCCTCTGTGAGGTGATGAGAGCTTTGTCCTTGTCACGATTTTCCTGCTTCAGAGGGAAAAAAATCTCATGAAGGTGTTGATTTCTCATGGGATATTTTGATAAATGGTGATTAGTAACAATTAGGAAGTGTTGTTAATGAAAGGTACCACTAAGAGTCTAGAGAAACAAATGAGTAGAAGCTGTGTGTCGGTAATACACGCTTTGATAAAAGACGTATAAGGAAAGGCAGTTAACCCAACCGAACTGAGCAAAAAGAAGTCAAACATCTTTGAATGGACAAAGCTTACCCAAAGAATAACTATCCATGAGCTCATGCTAACATATATTAGCATATATAACATATATTATATAATATATTCGAATATATATATATAATCAAATAAAAAGTAAATGGATGAGAAGGGGCTGATAATCCTTATCGAGATACTATAAACTACAGCATTTGTTTCCTCCTCTGAGATTTTGGGCTCTTTTATGCAGAGGTGAGTGCAACATAGTTGTTGGCCTCCAAATACTAGACCATTAGATGGAAATATAGTTATGACGCTGGAGAAACTCCTCGGGCGCCACCTTTCTGAGGGATGAAGGCTGTGGCAAGCCATGTTAATACCATGTACTCTGATAATGATGCTGAGCGACTTATGTCCAGATTCTCTGTGAAATATAACTACAATTCTGAGCTCTGTTCAAAACTGAGCAGGCAGGCATTCAGACAGACCCTTGGGGTTTAGGCTGGAAGACAGGAGGCAATGGAAGGAGAGTGGTCTCAGGTGAGGGCTTGGGAACAGGCTATAACTGAATAAGTAGAGGCAGATCAATTCCACATGTCCAGGGAAGACTTCTGACATGCCTTCTCATGACAAGCATGAGGCCCTGTTTCAGCTTCACCATCTCAGAGGAAAGGGACCAAGTGCATAGCAAAAGAAAACCAAGCCCAAATATGTTGGCCAAATTATTTTTTAATGCCAATTATATATCAATGGAAGTAATATTACTTTAAAATCATGTTTTCTGTGCTGTTATAATATCCATTCAGTTTCTATGTAAGCGGTGCTAATGTGGAAAGTCATTCCCTCAGCGCACACGCAGTAATGAAGTCACTTAGATGAGATCGCCTACTTGATTTATCACCGCAAACGGGTGACGACAACACTACCCTGGGAAGCTTTTGTAATTTATCAAGTTTTGCTGGCCTACAAAAAGGTAATTACTTTCCGTAGGCTGATGTGATGTGTGAACCAATACCAGCACTGGAGATATTTGCCATGACCAGTCTTTTATTCAAAATTTAACTATGACAAGTTTGCTATATGTAGAGCAGTCATTGCAAGTTTCAAGGGCACAGGGTGAATGCTTTCGCGGCTCCACATGTCACTGTGAGGAGGGTGGAGCAGGTTTGTTGTGCAAACTAAGGGACAATAAATGCTAGTAACAAGGAAGAACATTTAGACCCAACAGAAGGAGGTTGTCCCTGGTAATTAGTTATCCCACATGGTTTGTTGTAAACGGATGCACTCCCAACTCTGAAAGAATCAGCAGCTCAGTGTAATGTCAAGGAGAAACAGAAATGATTCTTACATTATGCAACATACACTAGGCTACATTACCTAGATTACATGGCTGGAGCGTTTGTATTGGCCAAGACATGGTGCCATCCAGCCAGGGTTCTGGACACGATTTCCATCTTGACAACCAGTTGAGTTTGCAAAGTGAATGGCTGCCTTTTAATACGTTGCTGTGGTACATCTCGGTAAGTCTGTGTCAGACTTCATTTCTTAGGGAAGGTGGAATGTGCTTCCACAGATCCTGAGCCTGATGGATGTAGAGGACATTTCAGATACCATGGTTGTCCATGGTCTTCTTCCTTTCATTAACACAAGGAGAATTTAGGTGGCATGCAATACCACTCAGAAATTGTAACCAACGGGTGCACAGTAGAGTGTCTTAGTCTCTCTTGGTGGAAGATGCTACCCTTTCCTTCCTGAACACTCCTTCTGCACATCTATAAAGAGTCGTGTCTCTGCTCCGTCATATAGCACCGTACTTAGTTCAAGAACTAATAGGGGACACACACTAGGGAATCCCAACCGGCACCTGCTCTAAGATTTCTCAATGCAGCTGAATGTGAGCGTGTCCCTTATTCTGATATCCCTATGATGTGGCTGGTCAGCTGCAAGGCTGTCTTCCTTGCCTTAGCAGATGGCCTTCTGGAGCCAGGGACACATGGCCCTGAGTGTGGACATGCTGAGATGCTGTTCTCGGCTTCCACAACTCCACACTTTATCTGCCTGGCTCATGTGACTTACCGTTAGGATACCTCACTTTTCACCAATAATGACCCTGATGCTATCCCCAGAGCTAGTCCCAGTTTGAGTTTGGAGACATTTTTTTTTCCTTGACAGTATGAGAAATGAATTCGAAAAGAAAAGTAATAACAATTAATCAGCAACCATTAAGGGCCAAGAGAGTTAATTATGCTAAGTTCTTGGCACACACGTATGGAGTGAATGCTTAAGAATTGCATCTTTTCACTGGAGAGAACAGATGAGATGTCCTGACTGGAGAGATGTAATGAAGGCCTCTCTGCAGAAACACAGGGATGCACTTAAGGTCAGAAGCCCTGATAAAGGGCCTGTGTAGTGACAAGCTCATAGAGGTAGGAACTTGAAGGGAGGCTGCAGAGATGGCTCAGTGCTGACAGTGCCTGCCATTCCCACAGCAGAAGGCTCCTGATAGCTCCAGTTCCAGGAGACTTGATGTCCTCTTCAGGCCTCACACAGACGCAGACACAGACACAGGTACATAAGCGAAAAGAAATGAAGTATGTCTTTGAAAAATTAAAGAACCAGAGAGGTCAGAATAATACTCAGACTTGCTGATAGAATGGTGAAGCTTTAAAAGGGAGACATTTTGGGAACTCAATTGAGGTTAGGGGGATCTGGGACTTTCACTATGCTCTACTTACATTAAAACAGGCACATTTTGAGATCACAATACAACACCAGTTTAGAGCGGAAGTAATTTATTACACACAGAATTGAGCTGAGATACAGATGAGGAATTAGGCTTTTGATTTATGCATATTTATTCAGACTGTCTTATTTCTCAGGAATGGGGATCAACGACAGTTCTCAGAACTCCTCTGAACCATGAACCCCTGTTTTAATGAACTTAGAGCTGCACATGAAGAGTTCAGAGTAGCTTCCCTGCGAGGACGTCAAGAGTGACTAGAATAGACATGGATGCCAAGATAATGCCGGATGGGGCAGGAGGCACCACATCTTGCCTCGGAGTCAGGAATTGTACAGTGTCTTGGGAACCTGTTTACCCACGTGTGCACCTCAGTGGGGTGACTCCAGTGACCTACAAAAGCTAAGTAGGCATGTAACATGCAGAGGAAAGTCCAAGGGTTGCTTAGGGCGGAGAGGGTGACAGCTGAGAGAGAATGCTCCCAGTCTGCCATCACTGGGTTTCTGCAGCACTCTTCCTACTTTATGACTGTTGGATTGGGGCTGCTGCTGGGTCAGCTGGATGAGTGGGAATAAAGCTGTCTGTGTCTTAGGATAAGGCGGGCTCATGTCCTGGGGTGTGTGGCTTCATAACTACTTCTTTGTCTTTATTGGGTTAATAGAGGGGGACTAACGTCAGATCGAGCAATGGCACCGCCGCCTCCATCCCCCCTGCCCTACTCCCTGATGAGGCCCTGGGGGTAATGTAATTGTGGAGAGTGGTTGTCGGTTGCGGAGAATATTGAGTATATTCCACAGTGTCTGCTTTCCTCTGCCCATCAGAAAAAAGAAACGAGCTTAGCTCTCTACAGTGAGCAGTAGCCAGGTTCCTGGAGTCATGGCAGTGAGTGTCCCTGCCCCCGCTTCGGATCTGTCACGCCTATACCATGCCACACTTCGGCTCATATTTCATCAAAATTGCTGTTGCACACTCCCGCCGGCTTGTCATTTCACTGGCTTCTACATGCTGCCCGCAGGTCTCAGCTCCACTTCTAGGCATTTGTCTTGTCTTCCGGTGTAGTGTTTGTGGCATCTCAGGTTTCTTTGTCCAGGAAAAGCCAACGGTTTTCAGTTCACTCAGTTCTGTTGGTGGTGATATTATATTGTTATTATTACATGGAAGGATGGCCCTTAAGCTCTTGACACGTCAGTGCAATCAATGTAGACAATATATCAGGAAAAGTAGCGATAAGCTCAGCACTCATTTGGGAACTGAGTAACTCCTTTATAAATAATCAGGAGATCAAAGGCTGGGTCTCAAGGCACCAAAAAACACAGAGGTCTAGAACAAACAGAGGCAGGACATAGGTGTGTGTGTAAGAGGGTCAACGCCACTCTCACTGTAGGCTTCTTACCCTAAATACGTAGACTAGGAAAGCAGATGGCCATTCAGTATGTTAATGTCGCCACCCACCCACCTCCCCCCGCCCCTTAAGGACTGAAAATAAGAACAATATAGTCACAACATGGTTAAAAGGAAATATATGATAATGATAAGAGCACAGACCACTGCAATTGAAACCAGAAATGTAATAGAAAAAGAATTGTAATGCAGAGTCTCATCTTTGTGAATGTCTGCACTATACATTCCCCCATGAACAGAGCGGAGAAAGTGATGGAGACACAAAGTAGCCACATGTGTCTGCCCAGGATGCCCAGCATGATATCAGTCAGGTAAGGGCAACTCACGCTCTTAGGAGATTTGGAACATGCCAGAGGTTCGGGTGGCCTTGGTTTAGAATCACAGGAAGCAATTGATTCAGATTGTACTTGACACAGAAAGTCCCCTTTCTTTAGATGTCAGGCTCTGCTTGGGTTTCAAGGTTTATGAACCACACTGCAGGAACTGAGGGGTGGGGGGGAAGGCGGGGCAGGGGCAGCTCAGTGCAACTGCTATTCAGGCAAGTGGACCTGAATTCACATCCCAGCACCCACATAACAGCTAGCCATGGCTATGTTTGTCTTTAGCTCCAGCCTTGGAGAGCAAACTGATTCAGGGTGCTTGTTAGCTGACCAGCCTCATCCAGTCAGTGAACATCAGGGTCAGTGAGAGACATTGTCAAGAAAATATAATACGGAGAGCCACAGAAGAAAATACAGAATGTTTTCCTCTGACGGCTGCATGTTCACACATGGGCATGTACTCCCATGTATGTGCACCACCCCCAACATACACCTAAGCACACTGCTGCCCACTGATAGCTGTTCAGTCCGAGCAAGATGAAAATGTTTTGTAAACTTCTGTCATGTTTAGGCAATAGGAAATTGTTGGATTGGAGCTGGAAATCCCACAATCCTTTTCAGGGTCAGAGCCTGGTGCAATGGTCTCTCTTCTTCAAGGCTTCGTTTTAGAATGAGAAAGTCTGAGCCAGGTACTGCTATGCCAGGCCATAGTAGGCACGTCTGTGTGGTCAGTGTGGATAAACACACCTGACATTACCTGTAATCCCTTGTGCTTCCCTTGGTCTGGTTCAGCCATAATGAAAGATAATGGCAGCATGTTTACATTTCACTGGATTTAATTTGCTGGATTATTGGTCCCTCAGGAGATATTATAATAATCATTATTATCTTCAAGTAATCAAGTGCCAACATCTCAGGATGGTTTATTCAGAGTCGTGGAACTGACTGTTTATTTGGAAAAAAAATCTGTTTATAATACAACATGCAGCCACATTATGGCGTTTGCTGGAAGGGAATACCAGCAAATTGATTTGCAAGTAAAATATTTTGTAGAATTAACATCAGTGCCTTTTTGTGACTTGAAATATTCTGAGGTTTTAGAAACAACCTTTTTTCCCCCCATTTTGCTATAGTTTGGCCTTTTGAGAATGAGCCTTGCTGTATAGTCCCAGCTGGTCTAGAACTCACTATATAGACCAGGCTGGCCTAAACTTGCAGCAGTCCTCCTGCCCCTGCCTCTGAGAGAAGACTCTCTCATGCTCACATTTTTTGTAATGTAATTTAAAATTTAAAGGTAAAGAAGAGTTCTGATATCATGGTTTTAAATATGGACACACTGATCAAATGTAATTAATTAACAAGGAGGCACCATGTCCACCATCTTTTCTGCTTCCTTGGTTCTCATTTAAAATGTTCCTTACTGTTTGTCTTGGGGATGCACACTTGTAATTCCCAGAGGCTGTGGCCGGATGATGCTACCTGTGGGATGGCGGCTATCCTGGTAGGTTTTAGACTTTCCTGTGTGGTTGAGGTCCTGTTTCATCGAAAGGAGGAAAGGAAGGGGGTCCTTTACTGTCTAGAGAGCACGGGAGGCTCATTGGTTCTAAGAAAGTTAGCAGGCAACTCACTAGTTCCCAGCAGGACCGACGCGTTCCCCATAGCTCTGCAGAGCTTGCCTTTGTCTGCATGCAGCACAGTTCTCAGCTTAACACACTGCTGCTTGGCTACTGTCACTTGATTAAATGCTTACAACTTAGTTCCTGCCCTACATCCGGCTTCACTCTCCCGTAGGACAATCGTTTCCATGTTGCTCTTAGTGATGAAGATTTTGAGAATCTTTGGGATATCTATATCTATATCTATATATATCTCCAAATTTTATTTTAAAGTTTTAGAGTTCACGAAGTCTATGAAAACATCAAGTCTATAGACCTACTTACATAGATGACATAGTTCCATATTTGATTTTTATGTAAAATTTTGATAGATTTCTTATTATATTTAAATCTTTAATATCTTCTAAAACATGTTTATACATCATTGGTGAGATTGCATTTTTTTGTAGAATGACATTTCAGATTCATTTGTTTAATTATATAAATTTATTTTTATTACATGTATTTACTTAGTGTTGGGGGTGATGCTTGGAGTGTCACTGTGCCAATGTGGAAGTCAGAGAAGAACTCATGGGGGTCGGGTCTCTCCACAATGTGAGGCCTGGGGATTACTCAGGCTTCTTGGCAAACAATGCTATCTGATGGGCCATCTTTCCAGCCTGGTCTCTAAATAATTTTTACTGCTGTAGAATAGAAATGAATTATAATTTTGAATATAGGCTTATATCCAAAGATTTGCCAAACCCTGTCATTTCAGATTTCTTCTCTGTCTGTCTGTCTCTCTGTCTCTGTCTCTTTCTTTGTCTATCTGTCTGTCTCTCTCCCCCTCCCTCCCTCCCTCCCCCTCCCTCTCCTTCTCTCTCTCTCTCTCTCTCTCTCTGAGACAGGGTTTCTCTGTGTAGCCTTGGCTGTCCTGGACTCACTTTGTAGACCAGGCTGGCCTCGAACTCACAGCGATCCACCTGCCTCTGCTTCTCTGAGTGCTGGAATTACAGCATGCCCCACCGCACTGGGAAAGATTTCTTGATAATACATGATCTTATCTTTTTTAACTAATGACAATTAGGCTTGTTTTCTTTCAATATTATGTCTAATTTCATATTTATTTGGGTATTTTTATTTGCTTTTTTTTTTTTTTAATCTTTGCCCAGAAGAAAGTGCTTGTAACCATTTAATCTGTTCTGCATTTCATAAACATGGGGTAGAAGGAAGGACACAATGAAGTTCGTTTCGCTGTGTTCCTTTGGCTGCCACAGCCATATGCATGCGTGTGCTGTTACTCACACTTTATCAGGATGTACATCTGTGTGTGCACATATTATTTAATTCTGCTATAAAAATCTAGACGGCAAGACAATCATCATGTATTTCAGAACCTTATGAAAAATTGAACCCCAAAATCACATGTACATTCTGTAAATATGTTATTAGTTAAAAAGAAAATAAACAGAGGATGGGGTGTTAGGTCTTCTTTGGCAGTGGAATACCAGCTGGCTGTGTGGGGACCATGGTGGAACTGGAATTTGGTAATTTGCATGCCCCCAAATGAAAGTCAGACAAGAGTCATCAGTGGATGGAAAGGGGAAATTGTGTGTGTATGTGTGTGTGTGTGTGTATGTGTGTGTCTGTGTGTGTTAAGGAGGATCTGAGATCCTGTCACATGACTTGTTCAACTGTTGCGCTCTTCAATTGTTGAGACAGTTTCCTACTGCCTCAGCTGCAGTTCTTTATTGGCTCCATTGCTGGCCATTGAGGGCCAGGATCCTCAGGTCTCTGCGTCTGCACACTGGGATTACAAGAGCAGGCTGCCGTGGCTGGCATTTTACATAGATGTTGGGCTGAGAACTCAGATCCTCAGGCTTGCACAGCAAGCACGTTCTGAGCTGTCTCCCCCACCCCTGGTGTGTCTCTTCATAGCCTACCTGTTTATTTTTTAAAATGTCACAACAGTGGAAGTTGATTGCTTCCTGATGGGGCCGGATCTAACTTCCTAGTAAGTGCAGAGGACACAGGACACCAGTGCCTCCAGGGAAACGTCTAAGATGGGCATAGGTCCACCTGTCATATTCTGTGTGAGAACACACATCCTGGATCCAGTTACGATGAAAGAACAGACAAGCGAGTTCCTGCTGACAAGATGAGGTGCGGAGTTTTCCACAGATGCCAAGGCATTCAAGCAAGGCTGAGGTCTTTCAGACAAAAGACAGTGGAAACGTCTGCAACTGAAAGCAACACTGGTCCCAGACAGGTTCCAGCCCTGGTGATAACTTCCTGGCATCACCGGGAAGGAAGAACAGGACAGGTGGTGGCAAAACTGCAGATTTTAGGCCAGATCAAGGCCTGTAGGTACCTTGCTGAGGTAGGTGACTATATTGTGGCTGTGCAGGAAGAGTTTCCTTTTTATATATCTGTGCAGATGCCACAGCCCACATGTGGGGCTTGGAGGACAACTTTCACAAGTTGATTTTCTCTTTCCATCTGTGTGTGGGTCCTGGGGAATGAAGCTCAAATTGTCAGGCTTGGTGGCTAGTGCCTTCGGCTGCTGAGCCATCTTGCTGATCCTGGGTTTTCTATTGTTAATCAATACAAATACTGGAATAATTATGGGTAAAATTATCCACACAGAAAATTAATCCAATTTTTTGTCTTGTTTTGTGTAAATAAATGTCATTAACATATTAGCCCCCCACCCCCAATCTGTAGATTTAAGTGTTTGCCTTTGTGAGAATATAGGAAATATTTCCATGTGTAAACTTCTGAGAGGCATAAGATGTCCCTTTTAAAACATATTAAGGGCCTCTGTCATTTATGGCAGGCGATCAGAAGAAGAGCAGGGATTTGAACCTTGGGCCTTCAGACTTCCAGTCTGATACCTTACTGGGAGGGGACAGAAGCTCCACAAGAAGACCAACAGAGCCAACAACTAACCAGGGCCCAGAGGGGCTTGTGGAGACAGAAGCACCAACCAAGGGCCATGCATGGACAGGCCCTTGGCCCCCTACACTGATATAGCAACTCCGGCTTCACGTGGGTCCTTTAGTAAGGGGAGGGGGGCTGGGGAGTGGGCTGTCTCTAATGTGGACTCTGTTTCCTGAGCTGTAATCACTTCCCCCTGGTGGGGCTGCCTTGCCAGGCCGCCAGGCTGCAGGGGAAGAGGATGCACTCAGCCCTGGTGGTGAAGGGCTGCCATTTTCTGAGGAGTAGGCGAGTGAAGATGGAGGGTGGGAACAGGGAGAGAAGAGAGCGAGAGCTGTGATCAAAGTGTAAAGTAAATACATTTAAAATGTACCAGGACTACAGAGTTACTTTAACAAAGTAAGTTTTTAAATATACATTTGTTTTGCTCCCATCTTCTGCCCCGCCCCCCCTCCTTTTTTTTTTTTTTTTTTTTTTTCTTTTTCATTCACCAGTTTGGAGAAAACAATGCCTGACTGTAGGGCTTGTGGCTGGTTCTCAGTTGCTGTCTTTGCAGGTTTCCGTGGTCTCTCTGGGAAGCAGAATGTCTGGAGAACGGAATGCAGTGTGTGCAGGCCTGATAAACAAAGCCCCCACCCCCCACCCGCTTCCTTCCCGTTTCCCCCTCCCTTGTGCTTTTGTGAAGTTTCCCTTATCTTGGCAAGGCTTCCTTCTGGTGATCTGGGCATGCGCAATGCATGCTTAGAAAACAACCCATCAGGAAACAGCACAGAGTGAAGTCATCCTGCATCCTGGGCCCTGGCTTCCCCCTGTGTACCAGCCAAACCTCCCTACACACACAGGGCATGAATTGGAGCTCTGTTTAGGGGCCCGGGGTGGAGGAGGACGAGGTTGGGGGGGACCAGCAAACAGGAGCTCAACTTTCTCTTCTGTCCATTCAAATGGGAGCTCCCTGTCACTTATCTGCACAGAAAAAAAATAGGAAATTCGTTGGACAGCTCCAAAGAGAGAGCAGGATGTTAAAAAGGAAATAGACGGAAGTTCTGTGTCTGGAGGGAACAAATTCTGGGCGCTTTCACAATGGTGTGCAGAGGCTGTCCCAGTGGCTAGCACAGCGACTCAGCCTCTAATATGAACAGAGCTTTTGATTTCATGGTTTAACATAAAATGACCCAAATAGAACCAAATATAATTACTGATGCCGATGCAGTGGGTTGTTCCGGGTCAGCAACTCCTAGCTGGCTTCAGGGGTTTTTACACAGGGTTCAGAGGATGTGTGTCTTTCCTTGCGTCGCTTGCATTCGTAGGGGGACGGAGGAAGAAGTCGCCAACGAATTGTTTGCTTTAATCGCTGTTTATTAAGGGCCCCTGAATACTTTTTTTTTTTTTTTTTTTTTAAGAATTAGCTTGATTTTGCAGAAGAGGCATTGTCATCATGGGCCTTTACCACTGGCTGACTGGCAGTTACAAGGGAGCCCGTGGAGCTCACTGGGTGAGGGAAGGGAAAGACCACCTCTCTGACAAAGTGCTAAAAATCCAGTTTTTACTTCCTAGAAACAGATTTAGATGTAACTGAGTTAGAAAAAGTATCAGTATAAAAGTAGTACTGGGGCAGAGTTGAAAGTAGGAAAATTAAACAAACAAACAAACAAAAACAACGAAGGGAAGCTCCTGACCACCTGTATTCTAGAAGCAGAAGCGCACTCCTTAGGCATTAACAGGCATTCACTTCCTTCCTGTTGCTGTCTGGAAGTATAGTATATCTACTAAACTAAAGGAATGGCATGCGTTCTGTGTTATCACGTTCAGATTTTTTTTGTTTCAAGACAGGGTTTCTCTGTGTAGCCTTGACTGTCTTAGACTCACTTTTGTAGACCAGGCTGGCCTCGAACTCACAGAGTTAAGCTTGTCACTGTCTGTCTCCCTGAGTGCTGGGATTGCAGGTGTGCGCCACCGCACCTGGCTGTGTGTGTTCATCCTTTCAACTCACTGCCTGTTCCCTCTAAGGACTGGCTGAGGCACATCACATTCCCCTCAGCAGTGAGGGGGTTTCCCAGCCGCCTTGCCAGGAGCTTGAGTTTGCACTACGTTTTAGTCATTGTGGTAGATGGGTAAGGAAGCCCCATCTTGGTTTAATTTGCATTTCCCCAATGGCTACTGACATGCAACATTTTTCATTTACCTCTTCTATTTTCTTTTTTGGTGAAATATCTTTTGCCCATGGTTTAATTGGCTTGCTTATATTTTGTTTATCACTGTTAAGATTTAAGAGTTCTTTATATTCAAGAATACAGTTATTTCTACAAGTACAATTAGCTATTTTTTAAAACCATCCGGAGCATGTCTTGTATCATTCTTAATGACTTCACAGACCAGAGCTTGTGTTTCAGTCACACTCTGTTTTGGAAAATCTACTCTGAGAACTTGGACATTTGGTGCCTTGTAGCCACAGATTCTGGAACTTTATCAGGCTTTTTTTCCTGAAAGTTTGGAAATGTTTGATATTCTACTTAAATCCTGTAGTTCATTTTGAAGTAAATTTTGTATAGGTGTGAAACTCAGGTCGAGGTAAATAAATAAACATTTCTTGAGGTGTCTAATGCTTTCCGTACCAGTTATTCCTTTCCTCCATTGATTTATTCTTTGTGTTTTTATTGAATGCCAGTTGAAACTGCCTCTGAGGATCAGGTCTGGGTCGGTCTTTCTGCGGCAGACTGTTGTGTCTAACCTGGACACGGCGTGTTGTCTTGGTGCTGCCTATTCAAGTCCTGAACTTGAGCCAACTGACTCCCTCTGCTTCCATTTTATTTGGAAAATGGGCCTTTAGCTTGTTTGTAGCTATAAAATAGTTGGGATATTAATAAAAGCTTCACTAAGCATTTACATCACCTTGAAGAGAATTCTCATCTTCACTGTGTGGTCTTTCAAACTGTAGACATGTTCCCTTCATTTATGCCCCCCATACCCAAAATCTTAGCATATAGACCCTATGTATTTATATGTTAAACTTTATATCATTTTACTTTTCACTGAAGAAAATGGTACTGTATTTAAACTTTGGTCTCTACTAGTTCCAGCACCCGTGGCTACAAGACACCAAATGTGCAAGTTCCCAGAGTAGATTTTCCTAAACAGAATGTGACTGAAACACAAGCTCTGGTCTGTGAAGTCATTAAGAAGATATGCTACCAACTGTAAAAAAAAAATACTTCTGCATGTTTTTAACATATAGAAATGTGATTGAATTTCAAGGGCTGAGCACATATCTTGTGATTTGATTAATTCATAATGGTAATTTACAATTTCTAATAATTGACATGGTTTTTTTTTTTTTGAGGTGTACTGTGGATGTTGTCAGCTGCAGGACAGTGTAATCTCTTCCTTTCTGTCTGCTGCTTTCCTTCTTTCTACTTTGGAATTTGTACTGGCTAGACCACCCCTCCTGCTGTTGTATAAAGGGGGTACATGCACAGACACTGAACCCCCATCATAGCATTAGGAGACAGTGTCCAGCGGTAACTCGGTGAGAGCTAAGGTTTTGTAAATGTTCTTCACTTACTTAATGACATTTCCTTCTATCCCTAGTCTTCTGTGCACTCCTCTTGTCTGTTTCTGTTTGTAATTCATGAATTGGTATTAGATTTAAGATGCTTTTTCTGTGTCTATAGACTCCTATGGATTTTATATTTTTATATTGTTTGCATGGTGAACTATATGCACTTCATCATATTTGACTGGGGAACCAACCTTGCATGTCTGTAATAAATCTAACTTGGTCACAGAAACTAATTATACTAACATATTACTGATTTTGATTTTAGGATCTATGTATTTCACATCTTTTTTGGCAGTTGTTATTGTCAGGCCATATTATGAGACATTAGCCAAGTATGTGACTTATAGTCCAAATCTATCTCACATTAAAACAAGCATATTAGAAAGGACTTCCAGACAGAAGAGTTGCGTGTACACCCATTTCTCTTTTTGTCATTACATCTCTCCCAATCATGAGGCCACAGGCTTTCCCAGGTACTTCACTGTGACTGACTAGACCCCCAGTTCTGAGGTCACAGGAAGAAATGGGAAATTCAGAATGAAAACTTCTGCTTTAATTCTGTATGTCTCCATGAAGTAATTTACCAATTCAAAATTATTAAAGAAACTTCCCCCTGACTTCTGTCCTAATTGTAAAAGTGGGTTAGAAGCAGACCCTCTCTCTTCTGTCCTTTATTTAATCACATAATCAAAATGCATTTGAGCCCATAAAGAGGCAACAACTGCTGCAGATGGTGAGACCCGGAAGTGATGGTAGCCCCCAAGGATTGCTCTCCAAGGACTTCGTTTTGAAGATTCTGTCCCTGTGGGTGGGGGTAGGTGTTGGGCTTTTTTATCACATGTATGTGAAGTTTCCTATGATAAGACCGAACATTAGTATACTCAGATTTAGTCCTTTGGGAGTTTGGTAGGAAACAAAATCACTTTTAGTTTAGAGTTGAGCTTCGGGGGGACGGTGGGATTTTGTGTCTGGAGTTTTCTTAGATAACCTAAAGGAAAGGACACATTGATATGAAGAGAGGGTGTTACCCAGGGGGAGGACTGAGGGAAGGTATTCCAGCCAGAGGGCAACATGGGGGAGAGCAGAGAGATTCTGTAACAGTTGCTCTGGTCATGGTGTCTCTTCACATCAATAGAACAGTGACAAAGACACACTGTGCTTGGGATCAAGGGAACCCTGGTGAAGAGACAGTTGTCACGTTGACAGTTTCGGTGAGCCTTTCTTTGGAGGCTGGGAGAAGTTGAAGCAGGGGACTGGCCTGAGCAGATATGGGTGGGGATGACCACTACCTACCAGAGGGAAAGATGACTGGTGGTGGGCTCAGGGACAGAGTGGGGATGGTGACAATAAGACCTCCACGAGTCTTAGGGAGGTGGTGCTGCTTGAATGAGATGGGGAGAGAAAGAAGTGGGTGAGGGTAAAGACTCACGTGATTGACTTACAGACAATTGGTGAGGGAGGAGAAAGAACGGATGTTTAGATGCCCATCTTGGGGCTTGAACAGGTGAGTGATGAGTGAAGGCATTATCAGAGTCAGAGGACCGAAAGGAGAACAGGTCCTGAAGGATGAAGTTACCTTTTTGGATTCTGCATGTTCAGCTCTGTAATAGTATGGAGGAAAAAAAAACACACAAAATACTTATGCAAGTGTGTACATAGACACACACAGAGGCACACACACACTGACAACATTTAAAACTATGCATTGACATGGATTAAGATTCTGAGGAAGAGCCAGGGAGACGGCTTAGTGAGGAAAGACACTTGCTGCAAAGGCTGGAGGACCTGAGTTCAATCCCCAGGTCCCACACTGTAGAAGGAGAGAGCCAACCCCCCAAAGTTGTCCTTGAATCTCCAGATGCAACCCCCAACACACACAAACACAAACAACTAAATACAGTAAAAAGAGGTCATAGAGAAATGTGAATTGTGGGTGGAGACAGAAGTAAGAACACAGGACTTGGGCAAACAAAGGCTTTTAGTGAACTGAGAAATATGCTTAGCACGCCTCTCCAACGTGCATGGAAAGATGAGCCACTTCCTTTGATTTCTAATCACATGCTCTCTGCATGACATGAGCTGGTGTGCTGCTGGGCAGGTCCCGCTCAAGGGCTGGCCATTGACTTCTGTGATTGCATTAAGCATGTCTGCCCAACCTGTGAGTTCAACCCCATAATAGTTAAAAAAAAAAAAAAAAAAAAAAAAAAAAAAGCAACCAACAAACATATAAAGCTGTCCTGAAATCCAGACAACTACTTTTCTTAGTGCTGTGCATGGAACTCGCAGTCCATACGTGTCAGGTGGAGCCCGCAGTCTGTACGTGTTGGGCGAGTGCTTCCCCACCGGCCGTATGCCTGGCCCTACCACATTCTACTTAAGATTCTGTTAGCTTAGAAAGGGTTTGACTGGCAAGCAATGGAGCCTTGGCCCTTGTAGCATTCTTGATTTGTTCTCTTTTTCTTGCTTGACGCTCCAGTGTCCTTACACAGGAAGACCTGGATTCGTTAGCAACTGGCAGGCTCCCTACCCGAGGCATGCTTCCTCTGCCAGCTGACTTTTGCTGTGTCCCCTCTGGGCTCAGGTATGGTCTACTCCATATTTTGTAATACTCCTGTTCTTGAAAGGCCAGCTCTGTTGCCATATCCGCTACCTTAGTGCAGCTCCAATTTGAGTGTTTTGGCTTCCATTCTGCTGTCATCTGAGTCAGCTTGTGTTTCACATCCCCGGCTAGGCAGTAACCTATGGGACCAGGCTTGCCACTTGCACACTTCCTGGGGTCTGCTGCAAAAATGTCTCACCAAGTAACTCTCTTAGTGGTGGTAATGACAACAGTAATCTGCCCTCAGTAAATTATCATTTATTTTGTTGCTCACGGCCAACCCCAGGCCCCAGAGGCGGTTCTTATGCCGATGCAAGTGGAGTTTTTACCATCAGGGTTTCTAAGTCGGGAGCAGGCAATAGCCCAGCCTAAGCTCACAAAGCTTCCTTCTGTGGGAAGAAAGCGGAGAAAGAGTTTTGCTTTGCTCCAGTCACTACCGACTGGAGTAACATCAGAGTCATACTTTCTAGGACATTCAAGGCCTTCTTCACCGGGACCTATGGACTGCCTGCCCTGTGATGATCTCCGGTCACCGAGAAAGTGTGGCAGGCCACTTGCTTCTCTCACCTTTCTCACTTTTATTTCTGTTTTACATTCTGATACACACTCTGCTAGAATAACAGGCCTCTCGGAGGGTCACGAACACAAGTGAGGAGGCTTCAATGGGCAGGTGGCCGATTGCCTCGTGGCTGCTGCCTAATAGACCGAGCTAATCAGGAGAACTCAGAAGGTGGGGGAGCTCATTAGCTGGCTGTGTTCATTCCTGAATGCTGAACCCCGGGGGCGTTTGCTATTTTTGAGCACTCTTGAGTGGGTAAATGTAGAGGAGACAAGGACATCTTCCTCCAAAGAGCTTTACAGGGGACTGGAAACGGCACTGGCCTTGGGAGCACTTTGTGACGTCTGTGAAGACCGGATCTTCCTCATAGTCACATTAGGTTCTCCAAGAGGGAAGAGCTAAGGGGACCCCATGCACATGAGACTATGGGGGCTCTACCAAGGACGAGGGAGAACCAGAGGGCAAGTCCAGGATGAGGCAGAGCCGGGCTGGGTTCACGTCTGTCAGAGCAGACGCATGAGGAAAGGGAGGTGGTAGCAATGGAGTTGCTGTTCCATCTCACCTGCCTCTCTCATGAGTCCCTGAGCAGAGGTGGCACATTTACAGGTAGTCTGCATTTGGCAGAAATGGCTCAGTCCATGGCCTCCGAATGCACCCTAACTGGGTACAGCTCAGGGTACCTATGATTTTCAGTATGATTGCCATAGCAGGACAGTGTTTGCTGGTCTGGGACCTACAGCAGGCTCTCTTGAGGGAGGGACTAAGTAGTGTGTGTTGGTGGTGCATTGGCACCTCCCGTCTGTGTTTTCTGTGCCTTCACTCCAAGCCACTGCTTTTTATAGCTCTTGTTGTATGTACTCACTCCCTGTGGCGGCCAGAGCAAAACTCTTACGAACTCATGCAGAAATCCCCACACAATCATTGACACCAGAGTCAGAAGTTCACTGTGGCTGGAGCAATGTTTCCTCCAGTGGAGGAGGTTCTTGCAGCTTCAGCTTCCAGTGTCCCAGGTGCTCCTCAGCAGGTGGTAACATCTTTCTAGATCCTTGTCTCTGTCTTCACATATGTGTGTGTCTATTGCAATTTTTAATTGGCTAAATTGGATTAGGACTCACTCACCCTATTGGCTGAAGCTTGTTGATATCCAGAAAGATCTTATCGCAGTGTGTGTGTGTGTGTGTGTGTGTATGCACATGTACCTGTGCGAGTTAGAGATGCATGTGCTTGTGTGTGCACACACGACAAAACCAAAAGGTGTGAGGTGTCTTGCTCTGCCATTCTCTCCCTTGATGCCTTGAGATAAGGGTTCTCACTGAACTGGAAGCTCACACTTTACCTAAGCTGGCTGGTCAGTGTGTTCATGGTATCCGCCTAGCTCCATCCCCCAGTCCTGGGGTTATAGGCATATGAAGCTCTGCCTGGCTTTTTACCTGTTTGCTGGTGATTTGAACTCAGGACTACATATTTGCACAGGGAGTGTTCTTACCTACGGTCATCTCCTTAGCCCGTTAACATATCTTAAAGGAACACAGTTCTACTAAAATGGGGCATACTTGCTGGCACTCTGAAGCTTCTCTCAGACGGTCCCATCCCTTGGCAGTTGCACCATCTCACCTAGGATTTCCATTGGCTTCTGTTCAGTTTCTGTCAGCTGGTCAAGAGACAGTTAATGGGACCCTGTGGGCCCCATGCAAATTTTCCCCTGTCATAGTCACAGGAAAGCAAGATCAGCTCCCTAGTCCTGGCTGTGACTTTACTTTCCTTTGCTGGCCCCTGGGCAGGAAGTTTGCAGTGGTCAGGCCCCACCCACAGCTTATCAGTGCGGTCTTCTCAGTGTCCCCTGGCAAAGGGAGCTGGAGATCCAGAGAATTCTACCTCCTGTCGTGAGCTTGCTCTTGCCTCTCCACTTTGCTCTCTAATGCTTGCATTCTCCCCGCTGGGAACAGACACCCATTAAGAGATCTTAGTTTTGGCCTTTGGTGTGTAGAATTTGGGGCACTCTTAATAATACATAACACACAAGAAGTTATAGGGGGAAATGTCTATGGAGAAAAACGAGGAAGGAAAAAAATAACCAGATGCACCTGGAAATAATATATCAGTGAAGACAAAGAAGGGAGCGTGGGAGGCCTTCAGACCACTACAGTCATGAGAAAATCTTGGCCAGGTCATTGAGATAATGAGTCCTGGGCAGAGGAAGTACGAAGTCTCCATTGGACTGTTTTAGTCAACAGAGTCCAAAGCAGCCATTTGTGTCAACCCTGAAAACAATGCATTGGACGTGATGGAGGACGGGACACTGTGACATAGGCTTGATGGCAGGAGTATCACAAAGGCCTTCAAGGACAGCTGCCTAACATAGAGGCCACTATACCCTCTCAGAAAACACTCGTGACCAGCAAGTTTCTGTTTGATTTTAGATAGGTGCCTCCTTCACTGTTAGTCCAGTGGACCAGGATATCTCGCCTAACTTTTCTTGTCTTTGCTTTTACACCCTTCTTTCCGTTTGCCTTGGCTTTCTCTTCATGGCGAGACACACACACACACACACACACACACACACACACACACACACACACACACACTCAGACACGTTCCTGCTGCAGTGCTATGATGTTCTGAAGCAAATCTTATTTTTCTCTGGAGAATCTCTGACTGGGCTGTAAGTCGGCAGAAAGTGGCCAGGCTGTGGTCCTGACTGACATGTCTGTAGCCAGAGGATCCCAGGGAAGTGGAGCGAATGGGGACAGGACACCCGGGGGTCTCAGTTACAAAGAGAAGAGATGCTGAGGGGTAAAAAGTGAGAGACTAAGGAATGTTCTGGAGATTTAAGAAAAATCCGTGTGCTGAGTAGTGAGGGACTGGGTCCCACCTGGCAATGGTTTGGATATTATTGTAATCCAGGTGGCTTGGACTCAGGGAATTGGGTCAGTGTGGTGCTGGCGAGCAATGGTTTGGATATTGTTGTAATCCAGGTGGCTTGGACTCAGGGAATTGGGTCAGTGTGGTGCTGGCGATAGAGAACAGAGAGAGAAAACTCGGTTGTCTGAGGTCTTTCAATGGAAACTCTGACAAAAATACTCAATAACCAGGTACTAAGTAAAGGGCATGATTGATGAGTTAAAAATAACTTCGAAGATTTGCATGTGGGGCAATGAAGAAGACCAGTTCCATCAACGGAGAAAGCCCAGAAATTGGTTTTATGACAAGAAAAATGAGTGGAGGGTTGTGACTTATTGCTCATATTTACAAAATGTGTGAGTGGGTCCAGAGCAGGCTCCTTCTGATCTCTGCTCTTCTGATCTCTGGGTTTAGCTTTTCTTCTTCTTCTTTTTTTTTTTTCCATGTTTTAAAACAATTTTATTGTTTTAATTTTATTTCTAAAGTTACATGTAAATATATGTTAAGTCAGAAAAATATATGTGCACACGCACACTCACATGCACACACACATGCTATAAAAAGTTATATTAAAATGAGCATTTTTTAAGACCAGGCAAATATCTTCCCGTCCAGGCTGGATAATGGGGCAACCCTTTAGGAGTAAAATGGTCCCACAAGCATGCAAACATGTCAGGGATAGGCTTAGCTCTCCTTGGTGGCTCCTCCTTACCTCCCTGCAGACACAAGCTGGCTCTCAGCAGATGTTGGGGTGTTTTGGATTCATTTTGAGGCCACAGAAAGTAGGAACTGACCCAGAGCCAGGTGTGGTGGCACACACCTATAATCCCAGCACTCAGGGAGGCAGAGGTGAGTGGATCTCTGTGAGTTTGAGGCCAGCCTGGTCTATGAGCGAGTCTAGGACAGCCAAGGCTACATAGAGAAACTCTGTCTTGAAAAACCATCCCCGCCAAAGGAAGTAGGGACTGAAAGCATCTGTGCATGTGTCTGGGGGTCCCCCAGAGTCTCCTGGATCTCACGCTAAGAATTCTTGGGTGAAGGATGCAGCAAGAGCTCCGTGGCGTGAATTCTAGGAGAGCAGGGCAATTGCCTATGATGATTTCATGGCGGGAGCCGAGGGAGAGGAGACAGGATGTCATCTGGCCAAGTACTCACTGAAGAAAGGGCTGCGGTGGGGGCCTCTGGAGATACAGCCAAGGAGATGCCCTGCCAGCAGGAGGATCCACAGGTGCCTCTGTTATAGGCCTGTCAATCCTGGTGCTAGTCCCATCGCTGTGCCATAATCTTGACGATGGGCAGACTGCTTATTCATAATCTGGAGCACACGGCTTAACAGATAAATGCCTAATTATTGGGGGCTTAGGCAGGGAGTCCAGTTTGTAAAGTGCTTGCCTGGTGAGCATAAAGACATGGTTTGATCCCAGGAATCCTTATAGAAAGCCAGGCATGGCAGTGCATGTTTATAATTGCAGTGCTGGGGAGGAGGAGAGACAGATCCTTGGGGGCTTACAGGCCGGGCTAGCTAGCCTGGACCGCTAGATGGCATCTAGGCCAATGGGAGATACTGGCTAAGAAAGAAAAGGTACACACGAGGGGTGAGACAGGAGGTTGTCCTCTGGGCTCCACACCTGAATACAAGCATGGATGCACACATACACGCACACACTCATGCACACATGCACACACACATACACACACACACACACACACACACACACACACACACACACACACACACACTGGGTAGAGGGAAGGGAAGAGAGGGGAAGAGGGGGCGATGAGAAGGGGAGCATATACAACTGAACACTGTTGAAATAGCAACACACACAAGCATGGTGCCCTGAATTCAACCCCAGCAGCCATATACAAAGCCAGCTGTACAGGGTATGCCTCTAATCTTAGCAGCGGGGAGGGAGAAGCTGGCCAGTCCCTGGGCCTTACCGGCCATCCTCTGTAGCCAGACTAGGTCCCAGTGAGATGTCCTGTCTTGAAGGACAGTGTATCCAGCTCCAAAAATACTTAAGGTCAAGCTCTAGCTTCCACATGTATACGCATGCACATGCGTGTAAACACACAGGAACACATGTGAACGCGTGGAGGAGTACACACATGCCAAAAAAGAAAGAAAGGGAGCGAGGGAGGAAGTAAAATTATTTCAGCACCTAAAAGCAAGCAAGAAGCATCAGAGGCCCTGAGTGGAGGCCACAGCTACCGGGAAAGAGTGTTGGGAGAGACAATGGTTTCCACTGTGCCCTCTGTAGACAACATCTCCACGTCTCCCCACTTCTGACCTGCCTCTCAACTGGAGTCCCTTCAGAAGCCTGTTTCCACTTCCTCCTTTCTTTTTTCTTTCCAGCAATTTCCTGTTAATGGCAGCTCCAGACAGTCTTTTGCCTTCTGGGGCATTTTTGTTTTGTGCACTTAGTTTTCTTTTTTTTTTTTTTTTTGCCAGGATTAAATTTTATTTCATGTTGATAGAAACTGTGAAAAATATGACATTTATCCACATTACAGCACAAGAATTCAACGGAATATTTCTTACCCCAAATAAAACTTTATTGATAGTATAAATGAAGTAAGTTTATGTTCTTCAAAGTAAAGCAAAATAATAAATGATTGTTTGAAATTGATTTAAATCCAGACATAAACATATGGCTTCATTGTTAACATTCTATCTAGTTCATACAAAATGATCTTCAAATCAGTTAGCACCCATTTATAAAGATGCTTCTTAGCATGGTCTGGGTTGGTTGGAAAACAGCAGGAAAAGCTACAGTTCAGAAATAACCGTAATTTTTGCAACATGTTCAACTGTTTGTTAAGTTAGGATTTGCTGAAGGAGGCAGAGGCAGGAGGATCACGAGTTCGAGGCCAGCCTGTACTGCACTTAGTTTTCGAATGCTCCAAGGACGCCGGGTCTCATGTGTCTCTGCCACCCTATGGTGACAGGATGCTTTCTCCACAGCCAAGTAGCTGTTTGGGAAGGAAGGAGGGATCACTGCCTGTGGCCAAAGACTCAAGCATTTGATCAGGTGGCAGGTGCCAGCCAGCCAGAAGGTGCCCTGCCCAGCAGATTGGAACGTGTGGACAGGTGTGTGCAGGGTGGACAGCCTGGCCTCACCTGAACAGCTCCAGCTTTGATGGGAGCAATAGTGATTCAAGCTGCTTTATCCAACTTTTGAGGAATGCAGGGGAGGCATACCAGAAATGACATGTTTCTCTCCTTTCAGGAGGTTAGGGTGAGACTGTGTCCCCTGGGAAGGAGGCCTGGGACTGATGACACTGTCTTTTTGGTTATTCGTGGCGATGGCTGGTAACACACAGCTGACACAGTGGGAGCTGGTTTCTGCAGCCAGGTTCCAGCAGAGATCGGGCTCCCGGCATCCCAGGACATGGGCCATATTCTTTCTCTCTCCACAGAGATTGAAGCCTTCTTCTCTTCTTCCCTTCTGAGGACAGAGCCGAGTTCCGATGCAGCTGCCTCTAAATGTCGGCAGTGGGCACAGTTTGAAAAGTAGGACCTTAGTTCTCGTGAAAACTCCGTCACCCTCCTGCCGTCCATTGACTTATCATCTCTGGTGTCACCATGACCAGAGCTTTAGGCCGTGTTTGAAGGTTTGAGACTGAAGGATTACACTTGGCTCCTCAAAGGCTGATGCTTGTTCTCATTTGCAGGTCCCATAGTTTTTATCCCTTCATTTGAGTCTGTCCTTTTCTCTTCCACCTCTGACACCTAACACGACCAAACTGGCTCTGTTCCCTTCTCATTCTTGTCCTTGCTCTCAAGCCTTTTTTACTTTTTATGCAGAGAGAGAGAGAGAGAGAGAGAGAGAGAGAGAGAGAGAGAGAGAGGAAGGGGAAGGGAGGGAGGGAAAGGGTAGGAGGCTGGCGTTGCCATGGCAACAATTCTGATGTGGGTCTTTGGGTTTGAGATTTGCTTGTAGGAAAGTACTGGCCTCAAAGAAGCTGAAAGAGGGAGGGAGAGAGGGAGTGGGGGAGAGAGAGAGAGAGAGAGAGAGAGAGAGAGAGAGAGAGAGAGGGAGAGAGGGAGAGAGGAGAGAGAGAGAGAACACAAAAGGGAACAGCAGCGGAAGTGGCAAGTAATGATGGCAGAGCAAAACCCTAAATGTATTTGTGGTGACATCACTGCCTTTCCCACAGGGGCCATTGACACTGGACCAAGCGTTCATTCAAGGCCCCAAAGCCACTCTCCAGTTCTGGTTGGGGGAGCCCCCACTCTCTCCCTGAATGCCTTTTTGTTGGGGAACAGTGGAGCATTTCTGAAAGCCTGCATAAATGACTGAGTAATTCCCTGCCCTTGCCAGGAAGTCCGAGCCACTTGTGAGCTGACAATACTGGACTGTACCTCCTGCCCCATGCTGGAAGCTCCAGCTGCGGCCTTCGAATTCTAAGAAGGGCTTTGCTCATGCGGCCGAGGTGAGGGTAATATTTTGTACATCTCCTCTTTTCACTAAGACATAGTCATTGCTGCCGCTGAGACCACAGGAAAAGCCCTGACCACTGAGGTGGCTCGGGTAGTAGAGGGGAGGGTGGATGGTGAAGGAAAAACATAAGAGAAAGGAGGCCAGAAAATGGGTCAGTTCGCTGTATTGTGGGACTCTATGCTGACAGCGAAGAGATGGGAAAATGAACCCCTGAACTGGACCTATTCCTTCAGGATGCCGTCCACTTTTGGAAGTGAACTTTGTTGTCTCCTGTGTAAGAAAGTGCAGCAGCTAAGGCAGGTGGCATGCCCGGCGCTAGGGCTGTTAGCTTCCTTTTCTTTTATATGTCTGCAGGAAAATGCCTATTTACTGTTTAGCAGCTTCCTGTCCCAGATTCACCAATTCAGCCTTTAAAGGAGGGCTCCAGGCTAAGTAGGTGTTAGCTCCATTGCCATGTCAGTGCTTAGACCATCCCCTGAAAGAGCCAACAAGTTGGGTCAAGTACATCCCCGGGGAAGCCCAGAACAATGTTTCTAGTAGCTGGATACAGTGGTGACATTTTAAAGAATGCACAGCATGGCAGGTGTTTATTGTCACACATGTTGTTTCGGTTAATTTTCTTGGCAACCCCCCAGAGATATCTTTTCCCGGTGCCTTTGGATATGGCCGTGTCCCCGCGCTCACACACTGCCTCTCTCAGCGTGGCTTCATTTCTGCCTTTGTTAGAGTCTGACCTTGGGTTTCTCAGGGGCTTAGATTTTGGTTCACAGAAACAGACAGGGTCAAGGAGAAGGCAGGGACCTTCTTGGGGGAGGAGGAGCAGAGCGCGTGGCCTCGGTGCAGCACCACTTTAGTTAGACCTTTCACCCACACATTCGCTTCTTGGAAGACACAGGATGGCCCAGACCTATAGAAGGACCTGGAGGAAGAGAGGTCAACCAGATTCCACCAGCTGTCTTGCCAACCTCAGAAGTTGCTAGATTCAGGGCTATGGTCTGCTGGGAAGGCTCAGGAGGATGGGATGACATGGATAAGACCATCTTCCCAGAAGCCTGTCTGTCCAGCTGTTTGGAACACTGGCCCCAGAGAACCAGAGAAGGGTTTGGGATGAGAATGCCTGGAGGCGGTAGCTTCTGAGAGGGTTGTGGATAATGTGGGTGAAGGAAGGTAGCGCCCTCCAGGGGCATGCCAGTGAGGAGAAAGGAAGGAACAGGAGGGACGGGGTTGAGCGTAGAGCACGTACCAATCTGTCTCTCCCCACCCTGGCCATCCACCAAGACAGCCACCAAGCAGACAGCAGGTAGATGGAAAAGTACACTTTAAAAAAATTTATTACTGTTTTAAATTTTTTTATGTACACGTGGTGTTTGGCCCACATGTATGTCTGTGTGAGGATGTCGGATCCTCTGGAACTGGAGCTACAGACAGTTATGAGCTGCTATGTGGGTGCTGGGATTTGAACCTGGGTCCTCTGGAAGAACAGGCAATGAATGTTCCTAATCGCTCGGAAAAGTACACTTTAAGCAGGAATCTCAGCCTATATGAGGAACCAGAGTAGAAAACACAAATCATGTGCCTATGGGGCCATTTGGAGAAAAACAGAATACAGAAATTAGCACACAGAAACTGATAAACCAAAAAAGAAAGCAGGAGGGCTAGAGAGATGGCTCAGAGTGTGTGCTACACTTCAGAGGACCCAAGTTCGATTCCCAGCACTGACATCAGGCAGCTCACAGCTACCTGGACCTCCAGCCTCTCTGAGATCTTACATATCTTCCTTCTGTAGGCATCTAAAACTCCTGTGTACACACCCACCCAGAGATATACACGCTTACACATTAGAAAAATGGTTATTAAAAAAAAAAAAACCAGGAGAGAGAAATGAACGGTGACTAACAGTTAAAACTTAGTCAAAATGACTCAAGGAAGTATCTGAAGATGTGGAAAGAAAGTGATTAAAACAAATAGCTAAAGTTTAAAGTGGAAGCGGTGATTGTGTCGCACACTGATTCCAGAGATGAGGGGGTGGGGGTGAGACAAGAGAGGTGTGAGTTTGAGGCCAGCCTGAGCTACACAGCACGAGACCAAACATGACAAAGTGATAGAATGGAGAAGACAGAGCTGGACTGCATTAGTGAGTAGACGTTGTTCTAAGATGTGAATATAAAAAAACACCATTAACAGGCAGGCAGATCTGTGAGTTTGAGGCCAACCTGGTCTACAGAGTGAGTCCAGGACAGCCAAGGCTACACAGAGAAACCCTGTCTCAAAACAAACAAACAAACAAAAATCCCCAAACCAAAACAAAAACTCCATTAATGAATTTGAACATGGAAAATGTGGGCAACGCCTTAAAAAACTGCAGGATAAGGAGTGCCTGAGTCTACAGAGAATGGAGGAAATCCTAGAGGAGCACCAGCACACACCAGTGCAGGTAAGTGAGCATTTCCTGCTCCACTGCTGTAGCCCATAATAGATATAGGAAGCATAAACTGTTTCCATGGGAGAAATGGAGATGGGTAGCAGGTGCCGCTCCTTACAGAATCCAGCCAGTGGCTGAGGGAGGTACTGCACATATTTAAGTGCTGTGTAAGTTTCAAGGGATGATGTAAGGTAAAGTGCCGACCGTCTTTAGGAGGCTTGGGCCATGTAGACAGACAATGGAGGATCCTCAGGGGACTGTGGACCAACCTCGCTTGTTACCAGTGATGGGAAAATCCAAAATCATTCACCATGCTAATTTTTGGCTGAAGTTCCACATTAGAAAATAATTTTTAAATATATATAGGACATCACTGTGTAGACCAGGCTGACCGCCAACTTGCTACAGTCCCGCTGCCTTTGCTTCTCAAGTGCTGGGATTATAGGTGCATTCCACTATGCCCACCCAGGAATGCTTGCTGATATCCTTTATGGTATAGTTAGATCTAAGGAGAAAAATTAGATACGTGTTTCTAAAAGTGTGGGAAACAGTCATAAGCAAAATCTATTCCATTCCTCATTAAGATCTTGAAAAAATAGGATTATATATATATATATATATATATATA
This sequence comes from Acomys russatus, assembly GCF_903995435.1. Taxonomy (NCBI): domain Eukaryota; kingdom Metazoa; phylum Chordata; class Mammalia; order Rodentia; family Muridae; genus Acomys; species Acomys russatus. The sequence goes on from NC_067157.1 coordinate 55,458,482, forward strand.
TTTAAATTTTCCTTTATTTTTTATTTTTAAATTTTATTTTAAATTAAAAAAAAAATATATATATATATTTATTATTAAGGGAAGCATAGTAGTGAGCACCAGCAGTCTGAAATCTCAGAAGACAGAGGACAGTGCTGTTCATGCCAGTCTGGGATACATCCGTCATAAGATGCTGTCTCAAGGATAGAATAGAAGAATAGAATAGAATTGGATAGAATTGAATAAAATAGAACAGAGTAAACAAACATGTGGTGGAGACGGAGATAAAAGAAAAGTCATGGACTTAGCTAATGTGGGTCCTAACTTAAATCTAGACTCTGTCCTAACTGGGGTGCACTAAAACTATTCCTTTGAACATTCGAAAAAAAGATCTCCACTCACTTATTTTTTTTTTAACATTCGAGAAGTCCTGGCCGATGTTATTGGATTAGAGTAAAAAGGTAACAGCAACACGGCTGGGAAACAATACAATTTCCTTAGCTGACATGATAAAATACCATGAAATCCCTCCAAAGAAATAACGATAAAGCTCATCTCATTGGAAAAAAAAAGGCAATCAATTAGCAGAATATAAAATTAACATATAAAAACCGATAGCCTTTATAGTCACAAACAGCCCATCAGCATGCATAACAAATGAGAACAGTTCCAGTAGCTGTGGCATTAGACGGTAAAATGTAAACTAAAGCAGAATGGCTTGAAATGTCCTGCAGCCCATTGCCCCACCCAGGGAGGCTTAGGAGCATGGGAATGTCTCACCATCATCAACTCAACACCTCCCTCCAGCTTTATCTCTGAGTGTAGCGCAGCAGTAGCTAAGACACATGTGCACACATGCATGCATGCATACATACACACATGCATGCATGCATGCATACATACACACATGCACCCCACACACCCATACACACAGAGAAATGCACACACATGTACACATGCACACATACACATGTGCACACACGCACGCTTTCGTCACAAAGCCAAGTCGCTGGATGCTGAAGTTCCTGGGAAAGGAAGAAGTAAGCTGTAACAAAACAAAATACAAGTCTTCTCTAAGAGCTGTGGGTGCGTTTAAGGACTGATGGAGTAAAGAAATGACAGGTTTAGAAAGGACTCCACGTACATGTTGAAGACTTGCACGGCTGGTGGGATAGATGCCTCACAGGGTAAGGGTGCTGTCTTCCGTGTGACGTAAGCTGCACTTGATCCTCAGACCCCACATACAGCTTCCATCAATGTGAGGCTCACGATCTGAGCCTGGTCCCCAGGACCCACACAGTGTGAGTCCCAACTCCACAAGGTTGTCCCCTACACGTGTGCTGTGGTAAGCACGTTCACACATGTATGCAAATACACAAGAATGATAAGTAAAATTTTAAAAATTAAAAGTCAGTATAATGCAAAGGTGCTATAAGCATACGTGTAAATATTAATATACATCTGCAGCCCTTTGGGGAAAGATAGCTTTTTAAAATAAATGATATTCAAATGAATTGTCAGCCTTCTTGGGAAAAAGAAAAAAAAATTAAATACATCCCTATCCTGAAAACAGTTCTAAGAAGAACCCGAAGTCCAGCTGTAATCATTGAATAGTTCATAATTTAATACCTTAAAAACTAACTTTGTGCAACATATGCGTCTTAAGTTAGGTCAAAGGGCAAATGACACCCTGTGAAAGCACGGACAGCCAATTATGCACCTCATGTACAGAGAACTGTAATGGAGGAGAAGAGAATTAAATATCTTCCATGCAATTAGATGTGAGTCATTCACTTATGGGCAGAGATCTCCCAAAAGAAATATGAAACAACCATCCTGTTTATTTGAAGACTATGTCTTGAGTTCACTCATAAGAGCAGTTTATACTCAGATGGCAGAAAATGCTGCTCCTTACCTGTCCATTTGGACACAACATGGGAGCTTGGCATTTCATTCCACTGCTCATGCCTGGCCGTTCAAAATGTTCCAGCCCCCATGTCAGGCACTCGGTGGTTTCAAATGTGACTGTGTGCACAGCTCTCTGAGCCTTGTATAGAACTTTAGAGATGGTGCTGGAAACATTAGACATTTCTTCAGGGTGAAAAGTATGCTCTGACAAACAAGGACCAAAACAAGTGACATGGCTTTTCCATCTGACCTTCCGGGAAGACCTTGGGATGCCTGCCCCACGTCAGGCTTTTAGGTGTTACCTGGGGTGTGTGTAAAAGTGACACAGGCATCGGTGGCATGTTCTCAGTGATGCAGAAGGAGCAGGTGGCCCAATGTTTCTGACAAAGCATTGTCACACTCTGCCCGGGTTCACCTCTTCTGTGGAATTTTCTAAATTGGGGTGCTTACTTAATAGCTCAAATGATTTTCACCGTTAAACTCCCAGCCGTGTGACCCCACAGCGCACAGAAAGTTTTGTGGAGTGCAGTCCACTCGGTCTCAGCAGTATGCTTTATACTTCCTCAGAACAGGCTCTTAGGGTCTGTAGAATAATTAAATAATGAGATGCAAGCAAAAAACAAAAACAAAAAAATCAAAACTTACTAAGAAACTTGTCTTGCCGTGCACTTCTTACGGGGGTAACCTATTGAAGGAAAGCTCCCTAAAATTAATCGACTGTAGCAGAAAGGTGATTTTGTGAATGCGTCCAGCCCCCTAGTTTTATCCATCCAGTCCAGGAATGTCCCCCAGAGCTCTCCTCTGTTATCAAAGTTTCAATATACTGCGCTCCACACCCCTCCCCACCATCTGCTTCAGAGGTGTTTGCACCTTTCTAGTTTTCTCCATTTCTCAACGAAGTTGGCCTTTCCTAACGAAGTGCCCAACAGACACTTGAAGAGCAAGGGAGACTTGAGGTGTCAGGAACTGGAATGAGTTTTTGACAATTGATGGAGGCAGGCTTTGTGAAGTGGGCCACAGAGCTGGAGGAATGATTAAAGATAGTCTATGGTCATGTGATAGTTACGTCATATTAGAGGCCTAAAAGGAATTTTGTCATATCAGGAAACGTGTTCTTCTTTGTTCTGAAAGGGGTACTTTCACTGCTTAAGACCCTTGAGGTCTAAAGCTGAGCCACTTGGCATGGATATTGGGACAGCAAGACCAAGGTACCATGGTGCCTGGAGATGCAGTCATGACTCATGTGGTCTGACCCAAGTCATGTCCGTCCACCCATCACAGAAGATTGCACCATGCCAGGAATGTGTGAGGTACTTGTTGATGGCAGTTTGGAAAATGAATGGATTTAAGAGATGATTGGAAAGAAGAGGACAGACTGTGTGTGGTGATTTCTTGGTGTGTGTGGTGATTTCCTGGATGAGGGGCTAGAGGAGCAGGCAGGTCAAGGATGACTCTCAGCTTCCTGCATAGAGCCAAGAGTTTCCTGGGTGTGCTATACAGTGTGTCCAACAGATGGACAGATGGCATGAGTGGTTCTGAGCTGGCATGCTGGAGATCCTGGTGGGATTTCTAGACAGAAAATCTAGCAGGCTTTTATGCAGCTGAGGTTCAGCACAGGAAATTACAAAGAACACACATCTCCAGAAGAGAGAGGGGTCTCCCAAGAAACCCTGTACCGCTTTCCTGCAGTAATGAAAGGGCGATGAGGAGCTTCCTGTGGTTGGAGGTAGAGTCATAGACCTGAGGGAAATCTGAGCGGTGTGGTGTTCAATGAGGCCATTCATGGCATAAAGGAATGTTTCTTGTCCTTTATAAACTTACACTTTGTATTTCTCTTGCATAAGAACCCGGACAATTCTACTTTCTCTCTCTTTCCCTAATTGAACTCGGCTTTACTAACCCCAAGCTAGCATAGGGTCTCTTGTTCTCACTGATCTATTAAAGAGGAATGTCCCAACAGATGGGACATTCTGGGAGTCTAGGAACGGAGACCAGTGCCTTTGAGTTGCCCTTGACCCCAGCTGACACACTGTCTGCTGAGAGCTGGCCTTTGCTCTGGGACAGAACAGTTTGGCAGTGTTTACAACTAGCCTGTTCCAAAATGAAGCCTTTTTTTTTTCTTTTAGGATTTAGTCAACTTCTACTGAACTTGCAAACCAATAGCATAAAATAGCTTATTTCCTAACATGTGAGTAGAAAATATTAAATTTTCAAACAACAAAAACTTTTATCCACCCCCTTTTATTTTCAAGATTATAACATCCATTTCTACTTCTAAGGCAAGCTTGGTTCCTTGATGGTTTCTGCCCATTCAACTGTAGGGATCTCCCCCTGACAGGCTTCCTGGAGACTCCTGCATACTTCCTGCCTGCTCAACAGGAAACACTGTAGGGGAGCCAATCTAGGTTTCTTGCAGATAGTCTACTTGCCTGTGGACTATGGAAATGCTATGAGGCTAAAATTTAACAACAGAAATGAGTCTGACCAAACAATAAACACACACACACACACACACACACACACACACACTGTATTATGGTGAAGCTTTAATGACTAGATAATAAAAGTGCTTCTTCAGGAGAGAACGAGGTATCAGAACATAGGCTGTGCACGGGTCATGTTTCTATAATTCAGTCAAGCGACTCTGGGCAAGTTATTTAAACGTCCTGAATCCCAGGTGCCTCATATATTTAATGGAGAGATCTTAATGGTTGTTGAAGGGATTAAGTGAGATAACGTATATTAAATGCTTAGCTCTGTGGCTGGCGCAAGGCAAAACACTCATCATGAAAATAGTAATTATTAACTACCCTGCTTCGCCTATAGGAAATGAAGAGGCTCCAAGAATCTGAAAGATTTATCTCAAGTAGATGACAGCCATGCTATTTGAGGCACCGTCATAGAGAGCCACAGAGAATGGCATCTTTGTTGAGCTATTGATCTGCCAGTGCTCTGGGGAGGGAAACGGTCATGTCAATAGCTTGTGATTGAGCTCAGCAGATTCCCAGGGCCTCTAATGAAAAACCAAATGTTCTGTTCTGATAGAATCAGCAGAAAGGCTTTCTATCTTCCTATTTGCAGAAGCAGAAGGGATTTTAGACTTTTTTCTTTTCCAGTGAAAACATCAAAGGACTCCTTTGCATTTGTTTACTGTCACTTATTCTGTATGTGCACGTCCGCACGTGTGTGTGGATGCGAACATAACCCTGGTGCTCATAAGGAGGTCAGAGAACAGTTTGCAAGAGTTGGTTCTCGCCTTTCACTTCTTGGATCCCAGATTTGGCTCAAGGCCTCTCAGGCTTGGTAGCAAGTGCCTTTACCTAGAGAAGCCATCTTGCCAGCTCAGGATTAGAGAATATTAGAGCTCTTATGTTCGTTTGCTTTTCAAAGATCACATGTGTTAGTGTTCTAATCTACAGTTTGCAGCTCTTATCTAGAAGACAGGCTGCCAGGGAGCTGGGGCCCCAGAGTTCCTCCAAGAAATGTGGAAGAAAGCCACTGGCTTAGAATGGAGAGCAGTGTCCTGTTTGCCTAACACTAGTGATAAAGATACTGGGACCATGTCAAAACCCGAGGAAATGTGCATCGCTTCACTAGAGAGAGATGGCCACACGTGTGTTGGTCCTACACAGAGTTGCTGCAGCCAGGGAACTTGTCATCAGTGAACATCATGCCTAGGACAGGTATAGCAGCCCTGACCCTCACCTTTTTTGTTGTTTGTTTTTGGAGACAGGGTTTCTCTGTGTAGCCTTGGATGTCCTGGACTCGCTTTGTAGACCAGGCTGGCTTTGGATTCACAGAGACCTCTTGCCTTTGCCTCCTGTGTGCTGGGATTATTAGGCATGTGCCACCAAGGCACCCATACTCTCAAAAATATAAGGAGCAAGGATCACTGATGCGAAACCAGAACCCTGATGTCACCACTGGGCAGAATGACAGCACAGACCTATGACATAGAGATGACTATGTGGATACCTGCTTGTCCATTGGCATCCATGGCTCTTGAGAGTCGGCTGACGTCTAATGGTAAATAATAATATTAATGAATGAACTGTGCTGTTGTCTGTGCAGGTCTCTCATTTCCCTTGTTTCCCTCCTTCCTCAACTCCAAATGACAGCTAGACTTAAGAAACTGGATGCAGGCTTGTGGGGGATCTGAGTCATAACCGAAGCGGCCACCAAACATGCTAGCTGCCTTCACAGATGACACTTCCATGCCCTGAGAGCTCGAGCCAAATGGGCAATGAGAGTAAAAGAACGCTGCCCCACGGGTGAAAGAACACAGAACAAAGTGAATGGGAGCACTCAGAACCTCACCCAAAACTCTGCAAGAATGCTGGAAAACACGCTGCAGATGAAAGGAGCCCAGGAAGAGGGGGTGGGGATCTGGCTAGCCGGAGCAGGGACAAAGCCATCAAGAGTGAAAAGACTTAAAACAACTTCTATTGAGTAGCAGGGGTGGGCTTGGCTACAGGGCAGCTGGCCCTGGAAAGCCCGGGGCCTGGAAACAGTCTACACAGCTTGGCTCAAGTAGCCTGCAGCTCCTGGTTAATCTTCATAGAATGTAATTTTAAATTCAGGTACGTTGTGGCCTCTCAGGGATGAATAGCTAATTCTACCAGGTCATGCTGTCACTTTAAATATCCGTGAGAGCTGCAAGGAAGGAGATCAATTTTGAGAAGAAATCACATTTGGGCAGCTAGAAACAACCTTATTTTAGGGAGAGTGGGGTAATCTGAATAGAGGGTGTTATTGTGTGAATCCGAGACTCCCTTTTGCTATCTTACCCTACTTTTATCCAAGCATGCTACAGACATAATTTTATTTTTAATACCTCTGTGTTTCAATGTGTGGATCCACTGGCAGTTTGATTCATTTATGCAGGTGTATATACATTTCTAATCTGCAAATTCAGTTAGTTTAACTCTCTCTCTCTCTCTCTCTCTCTCTCTCTCTCTCTCTCTCTCTCTCTCTCTCTCTCTCCCTCCTCTCTCCTCTCTCCTCTCTCTCTCTCGCTCTCTCTCTCTCTCTCTCTCTCTCTCTCTCTCTCTCTCTCTCTCTCTCTCTCTCTCTCTCTCTCTCTCACCCCAGTAAGTTCTACCCAGAAAACAAGACCGTCAGTATACAGCTTGTGCACCCTCCTGAATTCTTTCCTCTTCCTTCGGTGTCACCGAAGCCTCCTTCGGTGTCACCGAAGCCGTCTGTGGGTCACCGTCACAGATGCCAGCAGCTGCTGCTTCCCCCATTACGCCCTCACCACAGACAGTTTCTCCACACACAGGGCTTAAGCAGAGATTTTAAAACACGAGGAAGTATGAAATCTCCTTACTTTAAGCCCTCCAGTGAAAAGGAAGCTACAGATTAAAGAGAATAAAGTGAGTACCAACCAGAAGCAGCACACGGACCTTACTTGTATTCTGATCTGAACAAAGTGAAAAGAAAATTACGTGCACGTTCAACTGTTACACACAGCCATGCTGTCTGGTCACTAGAGTGCAGCGTTTAAGGAACCATTCAATGTTCCAGTGTGCTACACACTGAATTATTTATGTGGGAAAGAAGCAGAATTAAGACTTTGTAGGACAATTGTGGGAAGGGTGCTTAGCATGGCACACACGAAGCACTAGGTAAACCCGGCATAGTGGTGCAGACTTCAGTTCCAGTACTGAGTGGGGATGGGTGACGCTCGTAGAAATAGAAGTTGAAAGTGATCATCAGTTATGCAACAAGTTTGACGCCAGCCTGGGATACATGGGATTTCTGTCTCAAAAACAAGACGTGATAAAATAAAATTGGGAAGGTGCTGATAAGGAGCTGGGGGGAGGTTGGATGAATCAAAGATGCTGCCCATTGCAGGTGGGTAATGCCAATGCAAGATTCACATTGCTCATTTTCCACAGTTTGAGTATATTTAGCAACAACTGTTATTGAGTCAACAGAAAAAGCCCCTCCATTGACTTCCCCAGGCACCCTGAGTAAAATCCAAGGCCTGACAACTTTCATAGCCTCATCCCCAGGCTCCCCTTCTCAGTCCGCCATATTGGTTTCTGCAATACTCATAGCTCTTCCCTGGCCTGGGATGTTAGTGCTTGTTCGGCCCTCAGCTGGGATGGGTTCTGCAGGTGTTCCTCTGGCCAGGGTCTCTTGAGAGACTGTGCTGTCACCCCCCTGCTTTGGTTCCTTTCCACCTATTGTCTGTACGCTTTCCTGTCTGTGACAGTCTTCCTGTGACACTTGCCTCTTTAGAGCTCTGACTTCTCCATCTTCCCACAAGCTTGGGAATACAAGAGAGCACGTGTGGGCGGGGCAGGGCATGGGTGTCCTTCAGCAAATGTTTGGTGGATGAATCAACAAGTGTCCCCCCCTTGCCCTCCCCCGCAAGCAATGCAAAATCCATTCTCGTGTGGCTGACCTTTCACTTGTTTTCAAAATGAGATTGAGAGAAAGAGAAAGACACGGCTAACTACTTTTTTATTCTCCCTCCTCCTCCTGTTTCTCTCTGAAAATTGCAATGGGGGAAAAAAATGAGAGAACCCTGAGCATGCTGGCTTCCCCCAGGACAGTGGGGTAGACAAAATCCACCCTCATATACCCTTCTACTTTCCTCTCTTCTTGGCTTAAAGTGTCTCTGGTTGGCAAGAATCTGATGATCTATCAGCGAGTATGCCCTGAGCAGTGAAAACAGGCTTTTATCCTTCCAACTTCAGACGTGTCTCTAGTTGTTCTTCCTTTCCCCTCAGCTCTGAATCCTTTTCTCCTGCGATGGCCCCTCTGCCTCCTCCCCAGGTGGCTCTCTTTGCATTAACTTAGGTCATATCAACACAATTCCTTTGGATGTTCTAGAAAATGCCATTAAAAATGAAACACAGATGGTGCCACAATGTGAAATCTTGTCGGTCAGACCCGTAGAACACATTCTGCCTAAGGGTGCAGAGGCATGGGAGTCAAGGGGTTAAACTCATTTTCAATTTGCCTACAGATGGATGCACCCAGCTTTTCCTTTATCTGAGAAGCCTACATCCATAGGACCGCAATAACAAATATTCAGGAAGCTGCATTCAATGTGGAATTTAACAAAAGGAATTAGCCACAGTGTGTGAACAGTAACTTTAAATAGCAGAGTGACAAAGGAACCGCAGCTGATAAAAGAAAACCGGTAATTACTATATCAGTGCCCTTTGCACACGAAGTTTCTAAACTGTATTAAGAGGTTGGTTCACAACTCTGCCTTCCTTTTCTGCCATCAAAATAGAGCAAAATAAAATATAACAGAGGCCAGCTATGTCTCTGGATCATTTGAACAAAACCACACAACCAATGTAAAATGTTCTTGTACACAGTGCAGCTTCTAATTGCAAAATTTAATTGTAAAAAAAAAAAAAGCTAAGGTATTTTTATAGAGCCTATTTTACAGCACCAGTGTGGAGAGAAAAAGTAGAAAACTAGATTTCTCAGCTTTCCTACAGGAGCGGGGGGACCAGAGCCTTCCTCTTTAATATTTAATCTGAACTTTATTAATTCTTTTAGACACGAAGTGACTTGGCATCTAATACATGGCCACCTCAAAGGCTGTGCTGAGTTCAGCTCCTGGGATATAAAGCCCACATAAAGGCCTTTGGCCGACAGTGTTGTCTGTTATCATTTTAAAATCAGCTGTATTTTTCAAAAAGCCTTGATTGGAAACAAGTACTCCTATCCCATGGTGCACAAACAACCAAGGAGGTAGGGTGCGAAAATAGAAAACCACAAGCATCCACCTACCCACAGCCGGGCAGGCAGTCAAGGCGTAGGAAGATGTCCGAAGCATGCTTCTTGAAATGGGGCTGCATTTTGACTTTCTCATCCTAGCTCCCCAATCCCTGCTTTAGCTTACTTGATATTATATTCTTATTCTTAGACAAATATTTTTAAAAGATTCATTATTTTTAGGTGTGTGTGTGTGTGCACACGCGCACGCTTGTGCATGAACTACACGTGAGTGCTGGTACCCACAGAGGCCAGAGGTGTCAGTTTTTTTTGGCGACCGGAGTTCGAGGCAGTTGTTGCGAGCTGCCCCACAAGGGTGCTGGGAACTGAACTAGGGTCCTCCGCAGCAGTGGTACAGGCTTCCCAACTGCTGAGACATCTCATTACCTGAGCTTCGTGAAGGCTAAAGCATCCCTGTGTAAGTGTCCTAGTGTAAAGGCCGAGGGGATCAGCCTGAAGCTGGGGACCATCAGACAACTAGCCACCTGAAGGGGGCACATGGCTCTGTGATCTTTTGAAGATCTGCCAAGCAAAGGACAAAGATACATCCAAATGAGTCTGGAAGGGCAGAACCAGTGTCCACGGGTGACACTGTGTGAGTATGGAGCTCCCTGGTGACATTCATAATGCAATAAAAGAATGGTCTTAGAATTAGTTATATCTGTCCACAAATGATGAAGACAGGTGGATTTTCCTGTGTAGTGGAGAAGTGCAGACTCCTGAGTGCTCTGCGAGCTGTGGGACGGATTTACCACGGTCAGAGGTATTGCTCAAAGGATCAAATGCAACGCTAGATACGTGCATGCATGTCAGAGGTCAGAGGTTGGTGTCTGTCCTTAGAAACGCAGCCTGTTCTAACCTGTCTGAAATTAATCTCTGGGAAAACATTGCTTTGTTAGGGATGCCACTTCCCAGCCTCATTTGCATATGCTTAACATCTGGCAACCCCGCCTTTTCCATGGCCTTGCAGGCAGAGGTGGAGTCTGTCACTTCAGTGTCACAGTGGCTAGGAAGCCCTTCTCGGTCTGTCTGTAGCCTGATGCTGAGCTCTGGGAAGCTCACATGAAGGCTGCAGTCCTGAGAGGGAAGGAGCTTCAGGCCCCAAAGGCTCCCACAGTCCAAGAACTGGTCTGGCCTGACAGAGAGGCCATTTCTAAACCCTCCAATTCAGACATTCATTCATTCACTTCCCCCTCCCTCACACAGCCACTCAAATTCCTTCACAATGTGATGAGATTGGTGATTCCAACCAACGGGATTACCACTGGGGTTTATAGATTACAGAACAATTGGTTTTCCAGTTTTAATTTTACCCAGGACAAATGTTTCTGAATCTGTTATTTGTTTGTTTTGTTTGTTTGCTTTATTTTCGGTTCTAATTAAGAGCCTTTGTTCTGGGCATTTTACTCAAACCTTCTCCAGCAGGGAGTAGATGGTCTGGCCGAACAAGTGAATAGCCCTCTTTTTCACGTACATTGTGAGTTTTCATCTGTGTTTCCTGGGCAGTGTTAGGGATATTCAGTCACAGATTATTTTGGGATCAAGGCCCAGGGAACACAAGACCCCTAAAAGGGACAAAAATGGCAATTTCACCAGTGTCTGAAGGACAGGGCGACCATACAGAAGCTAGAAACAGCTGCCGAGCAGCTCAGAAGATCGTCTTCCCAGATTCTTCAAGGCAGCCGAGGGGCTGAGCTGAGAAGCCAGATTTCTTCTGGGCACACATCACTCTCTTCCTCTCCTCTGAAGGACACTGAATTTCCATAGAACCACAAAGGCCAGAAGCACGATTAAGTCCAAAATAGCACTACGTTAAAAAAAAAAGTAACCTTGGTTAAACACACAGAGTACCATTCCACAGTCCGTGGCCACTCAGCGCGAACAGACTGGAGACATTACGAGGGGAAATACATGGGCCGCCCTTTACAGGGTAGGACCTGGGGCAACAAATGCCTAACCTTTTGTTGGTAAGCAGGATGATTAGTTAGTTCAGGCGCCAGCATGGTTATTTCCTGTGCCAGGTTCAGTTGAGTTCTGAGAATGTCAGTACTATGAGCTCAAACCTTCATCCCCAGCCAGATTCCTACAGAGGGAGGGGATGATGGGAGGGATGGACAGCCAGCTTGTTTTCCTACAGTGTGGCCAGTTCTGATCTGTACATATGCGCAGATCCATATTTAGAATTTGACTAGGCAGAGAGTGCCGAGCCACAGTGGCTCTGGCTTGCTACCCGAGCGAGGAGTTCAACGCCGAGTTTGTATCGGGAGCTCCGTTCCCCCCTCCCCACAAATCTGCTAAGACAGAACATGCAGAAATGAAGGTTGCTTGTCAAGGACACGAGACATTTGTGTCCTCCTCCTACCAGTCTCTGTCATATTGACAGGTAGATGTAAGGCTCATGTGGGGACATGGCAGGTCAATAATGTCAATATGGTTTTGAGTTTCCATTCAGCTTTTCTTTGACTAAAGAGATAGCTCTTATGTATAATTAAGGCTTGAGAAATGGTGGCAAGCACTTTTCCTTAGAGGAAAAAAATGAATGAGGGCAAAAGCTAAGTGGGCTGAAGGCTGTGACTTTCCTCTTGGGTCACGTGGTTGGTGGTAATTGCAGGCTGCATTGCTTGCTCCCCTGGAGATGTGAAATGTCCTATTGGAATGAATGTAGCCGAGAGCCCCTAGGTTCAGGGTATGCTGCTGCACCCCACTTAGATGGGTCCTAAATTTCAGAGACAGTCTAGTTATGACTAAATTTTCAGGCCCAAAGTCCCTCACTCCTCTGACCTCCACTGTGACCAGTTACTTCCATTCCAACTCCCTGAGAATAGTCCTGTTGCTGGCAGCCTCTGTGTCCTCAATGTTCAGCCACGTGTGACTTCAGCTGGCCGGAACTGAGGCTGCAGGTCTCAGGAAGGGTCAGTGTCCTCAGTGAGTGTCTCAGAGGAGTCTGAGCCAGTGAAGGTGAGACAGTCACTGTGTGGTAGTGGTTCCTAAGCCCTTCCTCAGACCTGGTGACCCTGAGAACCCCTCGATGTTATTCCCCTGGCTCCCCCTAGTGGCTCAGGGGACCCCAACCAGAATTTTTACTATTTTTTTAAAATTATAATGATATGATTTCTTCCCCCTAGTTCCTCTTTCCCGATCCTCTCACACACCCTTCCTAGTTTTACAACCTCATGATGTGGCTAAGGAGATCCCTAGCACGCCTGTTTATACAGAATTCTACCACATTTGAGGGCAACAGGGTCCACCCTGGTTCCAAAGCCCAGCATGTGGGGTCCTGAGAGCTCTGGTGGGTTTTTTTTTTTTTTTTTTTTTGTTCCTGCCAGGGACCTTAGGGGCCACTCAATTTTTGAGGTTGTGTTGGGAGCCCCATCTTTTTCTTTGGCCACTCTTTAAAGACATCATGAGGCCACACTGGCCTGGGACTCATCCTGGAATCCAGGTTGGGTTCAGATTTAAGTGACTGCCTGCCTTCGCTTCCTGAGTGTTGAGTGGCAGCACGAGCTATGGTGCCTGTCTGTTTTGACGGAAAGTCTAAGGGCAGAAGCTGAGGGACTTACTCGACCTGGAACCAGTCCTGAGCCCTCTGGTTCTAATGTGACTGTGATCTGCACAGTTCTCAAACATCCATGAAACACCCACCATATCGCCACAGGTGAACCAAACCAAAGCAGCAGCACCGCCATCCTCATATTGAGCAAGGAGCTTGCGTCCCCAGATCCTTGATGTCGCTGAGGATTTGTATATATTTTTAAAGAAACATGAGCAAGTTAAGCATATTGCAAGAGAAAGTTGTAGCACTCTGTAGCAGAGAGTACCACAGAGAAAGAGGCCAGAAGCAAGTTACTGTGGTGGTTTTTTTGTTTGTTTTTTGTTTTGGTTTTTTGTTGTTGTTGTTGTTGTTTTGTTTTGGGTTTTTTTGTTGTTTGTTTTTGGTTTTGGTTTTGGTTTTTCGAGACAGGGTTTTGAGGCCTTGGCTGTCCTAGACTCGCTTTGTAGACCGAGCAGGCGTCAAACTCACAGCGATCTGCCTGCCTCTCTGCCTCCTGAGTGCTGAGATTAACGGTGTGCGCCACCACTGCCTGGCTACTCTGGGATAATTTTAATCTTCTCTTTCCTCTTTAATTACGTTTTTCTGGTCAGAGAAGGAGGGGTATTCTATTAAACATCCTTAAAGGACCTTTGTTGGGGGATGGGACAAGGAACGGGGCAGTTTGCGTGGGTAAGCTTGGGACCTCTCGATCCAGCTGGATTCAGAGCTTGGCTCCACCATCTATTGGACCATCATATTCAGTCCACAGCCACTACCCACCCATATGTTTTGTGCCTTCATCTTGGGGACTGGCTGGGGTAAACTGTGAGCTCTTACTGAACGTAGACCGTTCTTACTGGAAACGAAGACAGAGTGCAAGTCTATTCCTCTGTTACTTCCGTTTGGGCACCCGGATGAGTCACAGTGGTGCTGCCGCCATGCGGAGGGAGCCATTGCCCACCTAGTGCCAGCTCTCGGTGATGGCTGATGCAACTGTTGGAAACCAGAGGCTTAGCTCACGGGATGCTTCCACAGTGGAGTCAGAATATGCTTTATTTGTGGAGGGCTGATGAAACTCTGGCCCCGGCTATCTTGGGAAGCTGCAAGTGGCTGTGTGAAACGAGTTTCAAACCCAAGCATAGCTCTGAAGACAGGTGTCCATAGGCAGTGATGGCGCTGCTCTTACAGATTTTTTTTTTTTTTTAAATAAGGAAACCAGGCCTTGAACAGATGATGGGGAGCCCAAGGAACCCAGGGAAGGGGGACACGGGGGGCGGGGGGAGATAAGCAGTATGAACCAAAAGTAAGAAAACTGGCTGTGAATTATTCAGCAGGGAATGCACACATGCACACACGTCACTCCCTGTATCCCCCATGGCGCCCCGATTATTCACCAGCCTGCCCATAGGTGACCCTGGGAGCCATTTGTTTCTCACTGGCGTTTTTGTTTGTTTGGTTTTTGTTTGTTTGTTTGGATGGTAGTTGTTTGTGTGTCATTGGCCTTAGTATGCTGCTGGCATTGGGCATCCAGGAACGTTGGTACTTCTCAGTCACTTTTAGCGCCCAAATACGGGACTTTGCCGGCTGAAACATCTTACGATAACAGCATTTAAATATGCAACGGGCCATAAATACACAGAGTGCAACAGCCGGGAAGCTTTGCTAGTCGCAGCTTTGATGTTCCGCGAACCACCGTAGCTGGCCGTCCCGAGGCTTCTCAAAGCCTCTTTGGACTCAGCACACACAGCTCAGTGGATCCGGTTTTCCACTCCTCCCTTCACGAGGACAGCTGTCTTCTCCCGACTCAGAGGAAAATCCTTTTTGTGCCCTGGCCTGGCCATGCTCCCTGAGAGCCTCATGTTTCCTTTCCGCCCTGGGGTGGCAGAGGGTGAGGCTGGCTAGACCCAACCAGACTTTCCCAAAGTTCCTGTGTCAGTCACCACCTTGTCGTGCAGCAATATGCTATTTTTAAATTCTGGTGACTGGAACTCTTGATTGGCTGTGAGGAGAAATGGAAGTTCAGCTGGATTTGTGTCCTATAGAATACGCAGAGAGAGAGAGAGAGAAAGCCAGGGAGGCGTGGGTAGGATACTCCAGCTCCCTCTGTACTTAAAAAACTGCTAGTGACGAGCCTGAGTGCTTTCGTTTGATGCCTTCCTTGATCGTCAGATCCCGTGGTCGCTGCAGAGAGCAGGGAAATGGCTGGCTGCTGCCTGTAACTAAGTAGGGTTGCCACTTTCTATGGTGAGTCTGGGTGTCCCAGGAACAACAGACTCAATCCCGCAGCTCCTGTGTCCAGGTGCGCCCTCTTGTGGGGGGAAGTGCTTTTGGCTGAACTTTTCGTCTTTTTTCCCCCTTCCTCAGTTATTTTTAAAATTTGAGAGTTTCATACATGCGTATAATATGTTTTGATAATTTCTCCCCCAACTCTTCCCCTTTATAATCTCCACTCCCCCTACTTTTCTCTCCCTGCTTAATGCTTCTTGATTTTAAACTCACTGAGTTGCCTGTATGGACATGGGTGTAGGATCACCAACTAGACTTTTTTTTTTTAACATAAATCTCATTTTTTTTGTATTAAGTGTGTACTCAAGTTATATATCTGGAATAAAAATATTAGTTCGTAGTTTGAAGAGAGGAAATTGGAGGGATGGGTGGATTTATTATTCTTACCAATATGATCAGTACTTACCAGAGCCTTCACTGGGCCTTGTGATAGCCTTTACCCTACACATGGGTATCCCAATGCATATTCATTCATATTCTCTCCCTCCCTCCCTCCCTCCCTCCCTCCCTCCCTCTCATTTTTATCTTTGAGAACAAGTCCTGGGTGAATTCCTGTCTGTGTCCCCTCCTTGTGTTGGTGCATGGTGGGGCTGGGGTAACACAGACAGCTACCAGCTGTACTCCTCTCTATAGTCAGCAGGCCCTGCTCAGCTCTCCACATGCCTCGGTTTACCCAGTCCTCACAAAAACAATGTGACATCTGTAGCCTGAAGTGACCAGGAATGAAGGTCCTAGAGGACAGGAGGCTGGTCAGCAGGGTGCGCCCCATTTCTCTGCTGCTTCTCCCCACTTCCCTCTAGTCAGTCTGTCCCCTCCTCCTCCCTTGCTCTCCCTTCTTTGCTGTTGTCATTGTTACCAAGGTGGCAGGGTGGGCCTCATTAGCACAGGCTGGCTTTCAATTTGTTGTATAGCCAGCATTGGCTTTGAACTCCTCACCCTCTGAGATCTGGGTGCCCGATTACAAGTGTGCACCACCACTGTCTACGGTCCAAGTCTGCCTTGGGCCCAGCACATCTGAGTGCTCTCCTTCCTTTCTGAGTGGGCATGTGCTCTCAGCACTTGCTCTGTGTCAGCTGTGTTCAGATGATGGACACAGCCGAGCAGCAGAGGACGAGTCCGGCAGGGGCATTTGAAATTGACTGTCATCTTTGGGTAGAGACAGAGGCTCATCAGCTGGCAGTCCTTAAGAAACCCTGATATGCCTGGTCCTGGGAACCCAGTGAAAAATGGGAGAACAAAATCCTCCTCCCTTCAAAAAGAACAGAGAGTTTGATGGAAAACAAAGAATGTGGCATGGCAAAAGTGCTGACAGGGTGGAGGTGAGGGGGCAGGAATGAGACAAGCGCTGTACTGAACAGTCTCCGAGTGTCACGGAGTAGAGGCAGGGGGAGGAGACAGCTGCCTGACCATCTGCAACGGAGACTTAAGCAGGAAGGGACACAGGAGAGGCTGTAGCCCCTGTGGCTGCCTCTGTACAAGGAAGTGTGAAAAAGCAGGGTGTCTAGGACCTGGGGACAGTAAACAGGCCTAGGAGTGATGGAGACATAGGAATGTTGAAGCTTAGGAAGGTGATGCTGGCTACAGCACGTGCTGGGACCTGTGTCCTAGGCCAGCCATGGGCTTTCCTCGTGGGCAGTGAGTCTGGTGGAGCTGGCTAGGTCTCTGCTCCCACTTACAAAGGAAACTTGATTGGCATTGGAATTAAACCCTGTTTGTTCTTATATCCACTGAAAATTCCCAAGGAAGAGCATTTCTTTTCATGGTAGGCCAAGTTTGTAGATCCTGTGGTGAATTATTTGAGGAGTCTTTTGGATCAGAACCTCTAACTTGAAGGTGTCAAAGTTTTAAAAATCAGTGTTGTACATGACCATAAAACCTATTTGCTAGGGGTTTCCCCTTCTTTTTGTTAAAGTATGTATTGCTGAGTAATAAATGCTTTCTTGTGGGGAAAAGAAACAAATTCAGTGGCTGAGACATCAGCTGTCAATCTTATAGAACCCTGTGAATACAGAGGCCTCCCTCCCCTTTCACTGACACCCCTCCCCACCCCCCACCCCCCACTATCTTAGCAGCTGAGGAGATAGCAGGATGCATTTTTGTGTCTTTTTATTTCTCTCTCTTTGATATTTCCCTCCATTCCATGTGCTTGTGTATCTGTGCATGGCATATGTATGTACATGTGTATGCCACACATGTACAGGGACCATAGGAGGGCATTGGTTGCCCTGCTCCATCTCTCAGAACCTTATACCCCTGACACAGAATCTCTCCCTGGACCTGCAAGTTCCAGCAAATCCTCCTGTTTCTGGTCCCACAATTCTGGGGTTGCAGGCACATGCATATGGCTGCACTGAACACTGAACATGGGTACTGATAGCCTGAATTCAGGCCTTCATATGTGCACATCAGGCATCTTAGCCACTGAGCCGTTTACTGGTCCCTTTCTGTCTTAGTCAGCGTTTCTATTGCCACGAAGAGACACCATGGCTACGGCAACTCTCGTAAAGGAAAACATCTAGGCGGAGCTGGCTTACAGTTCAGAGATTCAGTCCCTTATCCTCACGGCAGGCAACATGGTGGTGTTCAGGAAGACATGGTGCTGGAGAAAGGCGTGAGAGTTCTACACCTGAATCAGCAGGCAGCAGGAAGAGGAAGTGACACTAGACAATGCTTGAGCATTTTTATACTTCAAAGCCTACTTCCTGGTGACACACCTCCTCCAACAAGGCTACACCCCACCAATAGTGCCCCTCCCCATGAACTAAAGGGACCATTTTTATTCAAACCATCACACTCCCTATTAATTTTTGTTGTTGTCGGTGTAAAAATTTCACAAGAAACCCAGAAGTAAGGCTTTCTTCTGAAGAGGACTCTGGGATGTCAGTGGATCCTTTACATGTCTATTTGCTTTGCTGAGGAATTACTATATAGACTGTGTCACACTTACGTCTATACACCTCAAGGCACTTGGGCTTTATCTATACACCCTGAGGATGCCCATGGCCTTGAACACCCCTGCGTTCCGTTAGGTTCTGCTGTCATCATGTGCGGTCTGTGGTCTTCATGGTTTATAGTGCTCAGTGATGTCCTGTGACACAGGTGTGTCACCGATCACCGGTTCTTAGAACTCCTTCACCTGCATGCTCACTCTCTGCTCCTGGTCCCAGCAGCCTGTAACATCTCATGTCCTACGAGTGTTGCTGTAGTTTGCCTTAAAGGCTGTCTGTTGCAAACCTCACAGTGATTAGGCGTCCTGTCAAGGTCCCCCACCACTGCCAAGTTATTTGAGTCTCAGACCTACGTCTCAGCACAGACCCAGGTGTCCCCCAATATTTGGACCATTCCACGCTTTGTTTTTCCCTTTTAAGTCTTATCTGCTAAGAGTTCTTTTCTTGCCTTGCTTTCAGTAAACCCTCAGCTGATGTTTGTGAATTGGATTTGATATGAATTCAAATGCTGTAAAATCATGCTCCGTCACCATGAGGGAGGCAGACCTTAATGGAGGGGGCACACTTCAATGGGCTTTGTGAGGTAACTTCAGCCTCACCTCCATTCATATCCACTCAATGTACAGTGAAAGCTCCATTTCAGATGTCCGAAGGCTATTTGATGGGGTGTACTTTCCTGCCAGGTTCCAGGGTTTAGTGTTTCTGCACACCTTACTTTTAGATTTTGAGATCATTTAGGACCTTGGCATTTCACAGGCACCATGTAGGAGCTTGTTAAAACAGCGGCTGCGCAGATGAGCCCTCCTACCCATTACTGATGAATCCAAATTTACAATGGTCTGTGTGCCAGGGAGAGATGAATTGCCAAACAGAATTTGTGGATTGGAAAAAAAAAAAAAAACAAAAAAGCTTCACCATCAGTTTGTAAGGATGGATACATATTAGAAAAAGAAGAGTCAGTGCAAAGCTATTTTGTATTTGCTTAGAAGTTGAAAGGAGAATTTAAAACCATACGGAGTCCCCAAGGCACCGATTAATAGCCTATTCCGTGTGTTTGATTCTTGCAAAGTGAAGATATTATGCTACAGAGTCTCCTAAAATTAAGGAGATGCGGATAAAAGAAAAATCACACGTGATTTCCACATTCTTCAGCCTCTCTGTGAAATTTCTAAGCCTCGAAGCTTTTCTGTTATTTATTTATTTCTTGCTTGTATTGGTGTCAAGAGAGAGGTATGCCCACATTTTAACTTTGAGTGTTAGTTTTTCCCTAGGCTGGAAAACAAGCCCAACGATCTAATATTCTTGTTTTCTGTGTACAAAAAAAAAAAAAAAAGTAATAATAATCTTAGTTGGTCTCTCTTTGACTCTGTGCTCACAGCTTATCCCATCAAAGATGGATAAGCTTGGTGAGGGCCCCCCAGGAACCTGTTCACCTCTGTCTGCTCTGCAAGTTGCAGCTCCGGGCTGTGACGCCCTGCTTGGTCCTTCCCTTCGGCTCTGGCAGCAATCTCCTCTGCTTTTCCTCCTCGCTCTCTCTTGGCTTCGCAATTATCCCCCTTTGAGGATTAGCTCTCTGCTCTAGTTCAGTCTCACCTCAGACAACTGTCTTGTAGTTTTCCTACCATGGGGACGTCTCAAACGTTAGAAGACTATCACATGCCCTGGCCAGCATGGCTCTCACGTGTCTCAGTGGACCAAGTCAACATGGTACAGCTGGCAAACCAAGACGCTTCTAAGTGTGGTGTTTCCCTTCACTTCACCAGTGCACCCCAAGTCTAGTGGAGAGCATGTGGAGAGACACAGGCTGGTGGAAGTGGGGAAGTGAGGAGGAGGAAGAGGAGCTTGCTGACCAGATTTCTTATGACAAGATGATCAAGAGACCAAGGGGGGTGTTGAAGACTGCTGCTCTGAGCCTTACTTAGAGCTGCTGAGGGGATTCCCTGTGCCGGGTCATGTGATGCAAGATGTTCAGGTACCAGAATGAGGCCTTGCAGGATGATGCCAATGGAAAGCCTGGGTGAGTCCGCCCTCCCTGGACATGAGGCATGCCAGAGCCAGGCTCTCTAGACACCAGAGGGCAATGAGAAATGTGTAGAATCTGAGACTATGGACGGAGCAGAGTAGCTGTGAAATGTGTCCTCCTGTCAGGGGAACCAGCTGCACAATCACAGACATGCACAGCTGTTTAAATAGTTACATGTGTGAAAGAGTCTTAAAGGTCATGGCAGTGTTTGCATAGAGAATGGCCAGAGGAGGACGGTCACGTGGTGCTACCTCACGTCCATAGGCAGGCAGTCCTGTGCTGGTAGCTAGTATCCATAGAAATAGGAGCGGCTGGGCATCATGGTCCAGGATCCTGCAAGGTTAAGTGTAATCAGAAGTCAGCCCCTGCTTGATGAGGGGACTGAAGTTCATGCAACAGACACGACATAGACTGGGAGCCAGTCAGGAGAAAAGAAAGCCAAGCAGAGGCCTGGGGTCTGCCCCCGCCCCTCCGCCATGTGCTAAAGGGCCACCGTTATGGGGAAGACAGATTCCAGCCACTACAGAGCTCCAGAGGGCAGGGCTGGCTTCTGGGGAAGAAATGAACAAGAAAACCTTTTATTTCATTACATGGAAGAATGTCTTAGCGATTAAGGTTACCCAGTGATGGAGAGGGCTGCTGCCTCAGACAAGTTGTGCTTGGAACCTTGACCTACTTTGAGGAACTTTAACTACCAGGAGGTACTCAGATGCTCGACTTATTTCTGTTTCCCTTTCAAGAAGTTAAAAAATAATGCGGAACTGTGTTTACCGCTGTTTGATCTTGCGATAGTGTCTTCTTTACATTGTGTGATTGGCGTGAGGGTTACTTTAAAAAGAAGCCATTAGAAGAACAGAAGCTCGCAGCTCTTTTGGTGATTTAGGTATAACGGTCTGGTGGACAGATAACAATATTTACTCATTGATAACAACTCAGGGTCACGGTTAAAAGCTTCTATCTTTGGATGAAAGTTGACATCAAGACTAAAAATGGCCAGGCATGGTGTCACACATTTGTAAATCTAGCCCTAAGAGCCTGAGGCAGGAGAGTGAGAACTGAAGACTGGCCAGGCTGTGTGGTGAGCTGAAGATGAGCCTGGGCTACAAAGTGAGAGACCCTTTCAAAACCAAACAGCCAAGTCAACAGAAATACTGAGATGCTTATGACTGTTACATCTCTTTCCCCATTGTACTCTTGTAATTGACTGTGTGTCTCTACCCCAGATTGCTATTTTATTTTTTCAGGATGGTAATTCTGTTGTTCAGTGATCCAATGAACCACACTCACCATTCAATTAAATTGTTGTATAAGTAATAGAACGAAAAATTTGTTAAAGATACCAAACCGAATGCAAGTAAAATAAAATAATAAAGAAACACATAAATTTATCCGGAGGTTGTAGCAGATTTGTGTCCTAGGAAATGGCTTGGTATTAGCTCAGGCTGTTTTCCAACAATCAGCTTGCACTGCTGCATATTGTGATAGCAGATGCTGCAGAGGATGAAGGCCGTGACGTTGCTGTACAGATGTGGAATTGAGGTTGGCAGAAGGGTCACAGCATTAAAGCACTGAGAACCGTGGCTCTTAAGGATGAGACGTCTCTCCAGGGCTTTTTGCTGTAAGGCACTAATCTCACCCAAGGGGCTCTGTACCCATGACTTCATCACTTACCAAGGCCCCAGGAATCAGATTTCAACTTGTCAATCTGTAGTGGGGGCCACATAGCTTCAAACCCCCATGCTGGCATGACCTAGTTTTCAAGCCCGCATATGTAGTGGTCCTAGCGCAACCACTGAAACTGCAGAATTAAGTCAGTGGTGTTTATTCCACCTCCCAATGAGAGCACATCCCACCAGCATAGGCCATTGGCTGACCTGAGAGACTGGAAAAGCTGAGGAGAAGGGACCCATGGGATGTTCTGTCCAGCCTTTTCTCCCATGGCCTCATTTTCATCAGAAGCTACTGGCTTCTAAGCGGTAATGGGAGGAAGAGGAGACAGGTAGCACTTTCTGCTGTGGAGGCCGCTGGAGACGGTTGTGAGGGTGAAGTGATAGTGTATGCTCCCTTTGCACTGAGGGGCCACTGTGGTTCTTGGAGCATCAGAAGCCCCTGTGCTGGAGGCTACATGAAAACACCTGGACATAGGGTTGTGTGTATCTTCTCTTTTGACTGGCTCTTTTTGAAATTTTCTTGGTTGGTTTTTATGCAAAGAAGGTTTCATTCACGCTTCCTGCTGGGTCTTGGGGATCTTGTTGTGAGGTCTCAGGTAGCACCAGCTGTCTCTGGAAAGCCGTTATGATTCATCCAACACTGGGTAATACTTAAATCCTCTGCTTGTTCCAACCTTTCCAAAAGAACAAGCAAATGCTGATCAGTCCAGCTGCATCCAAGCCAGGAGTGTCTGTTAACCACAGCAAATGTGCAGATGTAATTATAGTCAGCTCAACTCTTAGCATCTTGACATCACCTTTGGGGAATTTTTCCATCAAGATGCTTACATCAATTTTAATCCACTTAAGATCAGCATTTTGTTAGAGGCTAAAATATGAAGCCTTAGAAAGGGTCTCCTCACCCCCAAGCCATTCTGCCTTAGGGTTATTACAGCCACGGTGAGATACCATGACCAGAGAAACTTGGAGAGAAAAGAGTTTACTTGGTTGACATTTCAATATCACTGTTCATCATTGAAGGAAGTCAGGACAGGAACTCAAGCAGGGCAGGAACCTGGAGGCAGGAGCTGAGGCAGAGGCCATGGAGGGTACTGCTTACTGGCTTGCTCCTCATGGCTTGCTCAGCCTGCTTTCTTATAGAACCCAGGGCCACCAGGGGCAGCAGCACCCACAATGGGCTGGGCTCTTCTTCATCAATCATTAGTTAATAAAATGCCTTCCAGCTGGAACTTATGGAGACATTTTTCTTAACTGGGGTGCCCTCCTTTCAGGTAGCTCCAGCTTGTGTGAAGTTGACATAAAACTAGCCAGCACACATCCTAAACAAACAGAGGAGTGTGGGAAATCTAGAAACTGCCTATGCTTCTGGAAAGTTCTGTTGTGGACCCAACACTGCAGCTGCACCCTCAAACTGAGTGTGCGTGGACATTCTCCTGTCTCCATTTCCCGTCACTGCTTTCCTGCCTTGAAGAAAGACATGGGTGGAGATCATACCCAGTTATTTCATTTTGTTTAGGTTTTTTTTTTTTTTTTTGAGACAGGGTTTCTCTGTGTAGCCTTGCCTGTTCTGGACTCACTTTGTAGACCAAGCTGGCCTCGAACTCACAGAAATCCACCCGCCTCTGCCTCCCAAGTGCTGGGATTAAAAGGTGTATGCTGCCACACTCGGACCCAATTATTTCATTTTAACCATTGATTATGTGAAATGAAGTTCCCAGAAAAAAAGAAGAAGAAGAAGAAAAAATATGCACTCATGTTAAAGATTTCCCCAAGGCAAGATGACTGTCCTTTGATGTTATGGAGAGTTAAGGTGTTGCAGAGCAGAGCCAAGTACACGGAGCCACTTTTAGTCTACCTAAGAACCTTATTGATGGTTGTTTAGAAGAGCACACACGTATGCACACAAATATGTGCGCACATGTACAGGGGACCATTTTGGTCCGAGAATACATGCAGTGGTGGAAACAGAGGCCTGAGAACACAGGTCCACACAGGCGCAGCTTGGAGACGGAGCTCTACTCCTTTGTGGCCCTGGGACTACAGATGAACTTTCTGGAACCGTGCCCACGCAGTCAGTTTCTGAATTTACCATCTGATTTATGTGTAATGAGGACAAGGATGGGACCAGTGGCATGCTTCTTTTCAACCCCTCACTGGGACAACATCACCCTAAGAAGGGCTGAGTGAAGAACTCTCTCAGCCAGGCTGGTCCTAAGCTGCACAGCTACCATGGGCCTGGGGACATCTGTACAATTACCTCCACACTGTCTCCATTCTTTGTCCCTGGGGTATGTTTGCTGCCTTTGAAACATGGATCAATATTTATGCTTTACAGAATTTCCATTTAGCAGGTTTGAGCATGCCCATGAATTAATAGATAAACTTGTTAAGGACTGAACAAAAAAAATAATAATGAGTTTGTTGATGTAAATTGGTCCTCAGCTGGAAGTCCAGGCAAAGTAATCACACAGTTTTACTTGTTGACAGTTACATTTCCTTAAATCAATTATCCTCATGAGTTTTCTACACTAGCAGCTTGCTGTGACTATTGGTTGGTAAAGCACCAGCTAATTGTTTTGTATTTTATTACTGATGATTCTGGGTTTTCTTTCTCCTGAGATATCACAGGCTATTCTGAGACAACCACACTAAGTGACCTCCTGTTGAAAAGAATTCTTCCTCCATGGTGCCATTTTCTTAACTGAGAAGTGCTTTCTTAGTGCAATAAAAGAGACATTGCATTTTATTAGGCTTACACAAATTGGATAAAAAGGATACAATGCAAACTTTCAACCTTAAGTCTCCTGCTGCTGTTATGCTAAGTGCTGAGGAGACAGGGAGAGGCTCAGTGAGGTGAACTGTGGAGGAGTAAGCCAGGCAGGGCGCCTCTGCCTCCACCCTTCCTGAAGGAAGAGAATAGGAAGAGGATAGTGTGGCTGATGTGTCCTTTGTCCTTCCCTGCTGCTCTGTGCCTTAGAATTCTGTATCCATGAGGTCTGCAGAAAGAGGGCTCCATCTCCAGAAACCCCACCACCTTGCCTTTGACATTTAATTGGCATGTTTTTTTTCAGTTTCTTCTTTAAATATTTTATTAATTTATTCATATTACATCTCAATTGTTAGCCCATCCCTTGTATCCTCCCATCCCTCCCTCCCTCCTGTTTTCCCCCTACTCCCCTCCCCTATGTCTGTGACTGAGGGGGACCTCTTCCCCCTGTATATGCTCATAGGGTATCAAGTCTCTTCTTGGAAGCCTGCTTTCCTTCCTCTGAGTGCTACCAGGCCTCCTCATCAAGGGGACATGGTCAAAAATGGGGCACCAGAGTTCGTGTGAAAGTCAGTCCCCACTCTCCACTCAACTGTGGAGAATGTCCTGTCCATCAGCTAGATCTGGGTAGGGGTTCAAAGTTTACTGTATGTATTGTCCTTGGCTGGTGCCATAGTTTGAGCAGGACCCCTGGGCCCAGATCCACCTGTCTTAATGTTCTTTTTATAGGTCTCTAGGACCCTCTGGATCCTTCTATTTCCCCATTCTCCCATGCTTCTCTCACCTGAAGTCCCAATAGGATGTCCTCTCCTCTGACCTACTTTTCTGGTAAGTGAAGGCTTTTATGGGACATGCCCCTTGGGCTAGTTTTAATTGGGATCTGAAGTGTTCTTTCCTCCATTGTCCAGAAGGCCCTTCCGTCCACTTTGGGCTCTGGTGAACCACCGCCTCACTCTTCACTCACTAGTGGCCATACAGGTGATGCAGCTTCTGCTTGGCCTCCCTTGGTCTCCTTCATGCCTTTGTTCTGTTTATCTTTCTTTCTTTCTTTTCCCAGATGCTACAAGGAATGAATTTCTTGAACATGAGCAGTTGTTAATGGCTTGCTTTGGTTTCCTTGGGAATGTGTTTAGGGTAGGCACTTGTATGATTAGGGCTTTGCAGAGTATGGCCACTGCAGGCATGACTGTGACTCTCTGGGTGTGGCTCAGGCCATTCCTGGACAAGACCTCAGGATGTTTTTTCATTCTTCACAAATTGCTTATTATCTGATTTCCTATCACAAAGCTCATTGGAATCTTCCCAGGGCGAAGAGCTGAGGAGGCGGGCACATCATAGTGACCCACGACTCTGTCCATGACCTCTTAGCCTCAGAAGAATCGTTTCTTGGATTCCTGCGTTGTCTTTCTCTCCAGTGATCATCCCACCTCCCTCTGATGAATGATCATAATGAGCAGAGTTAGCACAGGGATAATTTATTTAATGAATTGTTACTGGCAAAGATTCCTATGATGCTGAGAGACCTAAAATGTGGGAAATTATCTGCTTGATTTATGAAAGCCGTGATTACGGGGGTTTAATCATGTTGGCAGAACACCTATCCTTTGTATTTGAATATGAGTAAATCAATGCTCGACTTACTTGCGGTTTACTTAGTCCTTGAGACACAATAAAGCTAATGCCAATATCCTCTGCTCAGCTCCTCTCTGAGCTGTGCTGGGAGTTTTTCGGTATGGAAGACACTCTGTGGCTCAGGAGTGGTGAGAGAGAGAAATGTCTGGGCACTCAGGACCTACTTTTTGGATCAGTATCTACACAGGTCTTTCCTTGAGAAGAGCGAAATATGCTTTCCCTCATAGCTGTTTGTGAAGGCAACCTGCATACACCTGATTCTATGAACGCTGGTATGAGCAATATGTATGGGAATTTGTCTTTTCATAGGTTGAGGGATCCCATGGTTTTCCCACCATCTTTCCCTTCATTCTATGTAACTTTGAAAATATCTTAGAGGAAATGAGTAACAGGTGTTCCCATTGTGGACAGCCTTGGCTTGGCTAGGACTTTGTTTTGATCAGAGAATAAAATGAGTGGGTGTGATTTAAGAATGTGGTCCTCAGCTGTTTGGACCAGTTGTGGAATATTTGGGAAGGTTATTTGGTCTACCTGGAGGAAGTGAGTCACCGAGGGCAGATCCTGAGGTATCTTCCTTGGCCTTACTTCCTGTTCATTCTCCCACTTCCTGTGTGTGACTTTCCTGCCATATTGTGTTCTATCTTCCTAGAACTGTAAGCCAACATAACCGTCCTTTACTTGACTTGCTTCTTGTCAAGTGTTTGGTCATAGCAATGGGAAATGTAACTAAGACATGAACAAAGTGGGAGGGGAGACTGACCAATTTAGAATCAGACTAATGAAAGTCAGTCAAGATCACTATGAGCTCCTTGGGTCACCATAACTGGTGTTTGGGGCTCCGTGAGGAAAGGTCAAGATAGAAGATGTGTGACAAGGTTAGGCCTAGGCCTGTGCCATGTGCTTGCAGTTTGGCATGGCGTGGCAATGCTACCATTGGGACTGGACGACATTTGATTCCTTCTTAGTTCCTGCTGAGAAAAACTCACAGTTTGGTTAACAGAGCAAATAGAATGTGCGAATTCTTTCTTTTGAATTCTTTGTAATTTTTATATTTTAAAGAAGTAAGCTCCATATAAACTTTCTGGTATTCTGCTTTATGTTCTGTTCTGAAGTGTCTTCACAGGAGAAAAAATCATTTGCATTATGCTTTGCTACTTGGAGTCAAGTACTCAGAACAGTAAAACTATGAAATACAACAGAGTTTCTTTAAAACATGACAACAAATATTGTTTTACGATCTTCTACATGTGATGTATGTAGTCTTCACACTCATCCATATTTTTAAAATACATATTTATTAACTGTATTTATTAACAATGTGTAGAATTGTTTTCCATATATTGATATTTGTGTAGCCTTGTGTGCTGCAGTTTTACATTCAGAAAATGAGGATGTTTGCTCTCCTTACAAAGAACAAGGTAATTAATTTGCTATGCTCCTTGGAAATAGATATTAACTATTTTTCCTCAAGACTTTGATCTATAGATGTCTATAATGTTTACGTGAAAATGACTGTGTCATTATATGTGTGTTCTCCAAGTGGTCAATATTGGCCACACGTGGCCATCACATGAGTAAAAGGGAGGTAATTTTAGAAACTCTAAAATATGAAAAAATAACACAAAGATCCCTTAATGGTTTTACACTGTTTATATAGAGAAATGACAGCATTTTTATATGTTAAGTCTATAATTGTAACTAATTTTACTTTAAGTTTTTAAACATGGTTAATAAAACTTTAGGTTACACCTGTACCTCTTGTTACATTCTCCTGGACGGTGGTATTAAGCAGTGCCAGACCCTTGAGCCCTAGTGATTCCTCTCTATTCTGTCTCACCTTCCAGTTGAGTGATGTCACCCATATAGCTGTCTGCTTGTATGTTGTGCATTTGGGCAGTTCACAGCACTGTTTGGTCCGTCTCTTCCATCCTTCACCACAGGAAGTGGACCATCTCTGGTTGGCAGAGGTGGCCGGGACCAATTCTAGAAGTCATACTGGATGTGGCTGTCTTGGGCTTGTGATTAGTAATTGTTTATGTTTATTAAAATGAGCGTGCTCAGGGAATTCATGGGTTTAATTCCAATAGTATTTAACTAACAGCTATTACGATCTGTAGTTTTAATTAAGTCTCCTGTAGTTGTGTGCAGGCCCGCATTCAGGAGAGACTGCCTGAGCAGGAATGGAGAAAGGATGGCTCTTGTTTGCAAGTGGAAAGTGTCTAGTGCGACTGCAATATCTACCACAGCAATTGGAAACTAGCCACTTATTGCTGCACGTTGTGCTCATTAATTATGATCCTTCCCAGCATCCTTATAAAGAGTCGGTCCCTTCCGTTTACTCTCTCTGCCTCTGGGGTGGGGGTAGGGGAGCTAGTGAAAGTTATTTTGTAGCAACATTCTTCAATATTGAATTTTCTTAGTGTTTATTCTAAAATGAGTTTACGTTTAACTAAATACTGTGTGCTTTAGAATAACGACAAAATTTTAAAAATTAGTTACTTTGTAGCTAATGCATGTTTTAAGTCCCAGTCTCTCAGTTTATTTAACACTCACTGATTCTTGGGATTTCCCCTATGGTGGTGTTTTGTTCATTTAACTATCTCTTGGGAATTTTGTTGAACATTATGTATGTTTATATCCTGCAAGCAATATCTTTTGTGACATGCATTACAGACTTAAAGATGTAAAGCTTGTTTAATAAATGCAAAACCATAAAAACTATTTACATGGACAAAAGAAAACTAGGTACAGGAGACAAAGCCCTGGCACACCACCCACACTTGGCATGCCTTCGTTAAATTTTATCATTATGGAAACCTTGGTATGAAATTATTGTTTTGCCAAAATAGATACGCAGTTGCCAATGTTTTATGTAGACCGCACTGCTGTGCAAGTCTCTTGTCTGTTGCTGTGATAAGGCAGCGCGGTAAAAGCTCCTTGAGGGTAAAAGGCCTCCTTATGCTGCCTCACAGCTCAAGGGTCTCGCTCACTGTGACTGGGGGTCACAGCGGCAGGAGGGTGACGCCTGCGGTTCTGGGATCAGGGAGTAGACGTGTGCGGCTCATTTTCTCTTTTAGATATAGCTCAGGGTCCTGATTTAAGGAATGGTGTCACCCGCGGTAGGTGGGACAAATCTTCTCATCTCAATTGATTTAGTTGAGACAGTTTGCCACCAGCACACTCAGGAGCCTGTATGGGGAAAAAAAGAAAAAAAAAGCAAATTCACAAAGAAGTCACAGTATTTCCCCAGAGCAAAACCACACATAATCATTGTTTGTTTATTTTGTGGATAGGACTCTGTCCTAGTCACCTTTACCTGTCAACTTGACACACTCTAGAGTCACTTGGGAAGGGTCTCAACTGAGGGACTACTAAAATCAGATTGGCCTGTGGATGGGCCCATAGGGGACTGCCACTGTGGGTGGCGCCATTCCTTAGGCATGGGGTCCAGGGCTGCACAGGAAAGCTGGTTAAGTGTGAACCTTGGCAACCCAGCAAGAAGCATTCACCCATGGTTCTGCTTCAAGTTTTCTGTATGAGGTCTTCCCCTGACTTCCCTCGGCGATGCTCTATGCAGCCTACATGGCAGAAGCAAGAAAGCTGAAGTAAACCCTGTCTTTCCTGAGTTGCTTTCGGTCAGTCGCACAATAAGACTAGGCCAAACTCTTTCTATCCCCATCATAATATTTTTATTCGTTAGGAATCACACATTATGCACCCTGGACACACTCCCTTCCCCGTCTCCCCAGGCCCTCCTCCCTACCCTTGTGACCCCACTGCCAAAAAAAAAAAAAAAAAAAAAAAGAAAGAAAGAAAAGTCCAATTTGTGTTGTCAATCTACTCA
The DNA here is from genome assembly GCF_903995435.1 of Acomys russatus. NCBI lineage: Eukaryota > Metazoa > Chordata > Mammalia > Rodentia > Muridae > Acomys > Acomys russatus. Next base: position 55,488,817 of record NC_067157.1, read on the forward strand.
CTGGAGCATAGTCAAACATCCAATGGCCAGATCCCCAAAGAAAACTGAGTCCTCTACCTGTACATCTGCCAGAAGCCATCGCTGGGGGAGAGCTACACTTTAGCATCCTTATCATGATTTTTAAGAGTTCTCTTTGATAGCTTTCCTTTAAAACTAACCCGCTGTTTAGCTTGTAGCAAACTCAATTATAGAAACTATTCAGAATATGCTCTCTGTGTGCAGCAGAACTGAGGTAGAAATGAGTAAAAGAAGTAAAGGCTCTAAATTTCTGAAGTAATAAGTACCTGAAATGATGAATTAATAAATAACTGATGGGCTCAATAGAAATTTTAAATTACTTTAAAAGAAATGTGGAGATAACAGCTACTTATAAAAAGTGGCAGGTTGCTACCGAGTGATGCATGGATGGGTATTTATATTACTCGCACTATTTATTAGAAAAATAGAACCATGCATATTGTTACTATAAATAATCACTTTAAGAAATTAGGAGAAGTCAGTTATATGAACAAAGTGTAGAAAATAAAATGGATAAGGAGCAAAAATTGACAACAATATAAACACAATAGAGAAAATGAAGGGAATTTGATTCTTTAAAAAGAACAAACAATTGGCAGGCATCTATTTTTAAAAAAGAAGATTAAATATAAAAATCACTCATATGGGGAATGAAAATTTATACAACTATTAAAATAGTCCACTTAAAAAAAAAAGCTTCAACAAGCAAAACTTATGATCACCAACTTGAAAATTTAGATGAACTACATTCCCAGGGTAATATAACTGAGCAAGGCTGAAATGAATGATTTTAAGTGTAATTTTGAATGTGAGGGTTAAGCTGAATATGTAACTAAAGTCTTCCATGGAGCATTCCCTAGCACCAGTTGTGTTCCATGTGCCCCATGGAACGTGGGCAATAAAACAACCAAAAAACCCAAAGGCAAAGGCCAATTATTAGCGTTCATAAATGAACTTACTATTTCTGGATATAAAAGTCAATTTTTGATGTGCATACCTACAATGTCTCAAAAATTTAAATGGTAATAACATCTTAAATTAAATGGCTAGATTTCCATCCAATTAAATGGTTTTGTTAAGAAAAAATAATGGAAACTGTGTTGGAAATCATTAAAACAACCCAAATAAGCACAGGAATATGGAACATTCAGAAATTTGAAAATCCAGCGTGACAGTTCTATAGACACTGGTAGTTTTGGGCTTTCTTCTTTAGGTGTAAAGCTTGGAGAGAAATCTGGTATCTAGGGGCAGGCAACAACATTCTGTGAGGAGACAAGGCGACAATGATGTCCTGTGAGCAGGCACAGGCAACAGTGATGTCCTGTGAGGAGGCGCAGGCTACATTGCTGTCCTGTGAGTAAGGCCAATGCTTCTTTCAGAGAGTGAACTAGCTTCTTTTGAGATGCCTGTTCAGGAATTATGGTTGCTTGCCACAGAGTTCAGGAGAGGAGAATCATGGCTGGCGAGCACCGGGCTCCTGGCGTTTAGTAGTGTCCCTCTGGCTTGCTCCTCTCTGCTTGCCTGCTGTTAGTAACTCTGAAGGCAAGACCCTTGCTGTGCAACCTCAGTATCCTCCGAGGAATAACAAGTCAATCTTTTGTCTCACTCCTCCCCTTAAAGTGTGAGTGTGGTGATACCATATTGCCATTTCACATGGAGGAAACAGGTGCTCAGAAGTGTCTGCTATAGGACCACCCACAGGATTCTGTCCAGGCTGACTGAGGACTCTGTTCCTAAGCACTGCACACTGCTGGATCTTTCCGGTTGCACTCTTAAATGTTCTTTATCTTCAATCACAGCAAGCCTTACACCTCCTTTTATGGCTTAAGGATTTCTGTCCTAGTGCCTCTGAGTGAGGCCCTAGTGGGCTGACGCCTTCTAAGCTGGGGCATGCCTTAGAACCTCCAGCCTTTTCCCCTCTCCCTTTTAATGGGAGTTGACTCTTAGCTCTTAATTTCTTCATGAGGATTAGTGACATAAAGTCAATCCAAGCCAAATGAAAGGTAATAACATTTGAGGCTGCACTGGTCTGTTTCTGCCAAGTTCTAGATTGGGGTGTAGCCCTTGCTCACCTTCAGCCGTGCACTGAAGCTCAGCCAAGGGGAGTTTTCTCTCTGTCATGGAAGGCTGATAGACAACACAGAAATGTTTTTGGCTTATTGTCTAAAGTGATTAAAAATGACCTTTGGGGAAATCTCAAATGGTAGTACCCCGAATTTGAAATCCCCTTGCTGCGTTGGTCATCATGAAATCTTTTTGAGGCTTTGCTTTGTCTGTTCCAGGAAGGAAGACAGGTCAGAAGGTGTAGCTACAGTGATCATGGAAGGCCAAGGAACAGTTGCTAGATTATAAACCTACAAGATGGAAACAATTATTTTCTAATCGTTGCTTTTATCAAATGTTAATATTGAGGGTTACTTAATTTATTTTTGCTTTGACACCATTTCCTTGTACCCAAAGAAAGCGCAAAGAAAAGCTGTTGAAGAAATTTAAAAGCAACATAAATTTTGCCAAAATTCTAATTTATTATATGCCATCATCTAACTGATCACAGAACTTTACTGCCTCTTGACATGGGGATGGCATATGTGGCAGGAAGGGCAACACCTGTGGCAGGAGGTTTCTTGGGCTTTGCTGTGTAGCGAGTAAGAGCTCTGCACACATTACTGACATGATTCTTCCAGACACCTGACTGAATGAATGACAGCATTGTGTCCATTTCACACATATGAATTTTGAAGTACTGAGATGCTAAGATGTCAGCACCAGGGCTAATAAATTGCGTGGTCAAAGATAGGGAAGGCAGGAGCCCCTTTCTCATCAATAACTGCCACAAAAGTGACTTAACTTGGACACACTGTGTACGTGAAGAGCTGGGTGATTCGGAGGCCAACTGCAGACATCTCCATTATAGGCGAAAGCAGTCACAGCTCCGCCAAATCAAGCTTCGAGGAGCTTGCAGATAAGAGGAGTAATTTTATTGAAGTCAAAGCTACTTTCTGACAGGTGATTCTGCAGCACCTTGACGTGTTAGAAGCCTAGCGCCTCCTGCTGGAGGTTGGTATTTAAGGCCACAGCAAAAGAACTTAGAAGGTACATCTTAAAAGTCTTTGGCAATGATGGAAAATTAGTCACAAGAGTCAAATTTTAGAAATAAAGAGCTAGTTTTCTCACCGGGCTTAGGCCACCAAGGACAAGTGGTTGTGGTGTGTTGAAAACTTAGAGGAAGTGCAGGCACATGGCGCACTGGACAAAGAGTAATCACTTTCATGCCATTGCAAAGTAGCAGTGGTCACTTGCAGACAGAGAAGGCGAAAGTTGAAAGTTGAGAAATAATTGCTGTTAAAAACAATACTGTATGTTCATAATAGCCAGAACATAGAACTAGCCTAAGTGTCCCTCAGTAGAAGAATGGATGAAGAAACTGTGGTACATTTACACTATGGAATACCACTCAGCTATTAAAAACAAGGAATTCCCAAAATTTGTGGACAAATGGATTGAACTAGAAATGATCATAATGAGTGAGTTAACCCAAAAGCAGAAAGACTCAAATGGTATATACTCACTTATATATGGACACTAGCCCAAGGGGCATGTTCCATGAAAGTCTTCACTTACCAGGAAAGTGGGTCAGACTGGAGGACATCCTATTGGGACTCTATGTGAGAGAAGCATGGGAGAATGGGGAAATAGAAGGATCCAGAGAGTCCTAGACACCTACAAGAATAACATTATGATGGATAGATTTGGGCCCAGGGGTCCTGCCCAAACTATGGCACCAGTCAAGGACTATACGTGCAGTGAACTTCGAACCCCTACCCAGATCTAGCCAATGGACAGGACATTCTCCACCGTTGAGCGGAGAGTGGGGACTGACTTTCACATGAACTCTGGTGCCCCATATTTGACCAAGTCCCCTGGATGGGGAGGCCTGGTGGCACTCAGAGGAAGGAAAGCAGGCTACCAAGAAAAGACTTGATACCCCATGAGCATATACAGGGGGAGGAGGTTCTCCTCAGTCACAGTCATAGGGAAGGGGAGTAAGAGGAAAGTGGGAGGGAGGGATGAATGGGAGGATACAAGGGATGGGATAACCATTGAGATGTAATATGAATAAACTAATAAAATATGTTTTAAAAAATAAGTGAAAAAAACAGTACTGCCTGAGTTTGGGAACTAGGTCATCCTCACATGTGTGAAGATTGAATTGTGCATACACAACCCCTTGTAAAAAAGCTGGGATGTCAGAAACGAAGATCCTTGAGACTCACTGTCCACCCAGCCTGCCATCATCAGAGACCTTCAGGCCAATGCAAGAGCCCATCTCGACAAACAATGTGGAGGATGGCTCAGGCTGTCCTCTGGCCTCCACGTGAGTGTGGACATGCATGGACCTACACAAATACATACCAAGTGATGGTGAAGCTGGAAAAACAGGTGAGATGGCGGCTGGCGTATGTTGTGGGATTCCTCGCTCTGGGTGCTTATGCTAACCCATCCTGGCTTTAAAAACAATGCCAGACACGCCCAGGGAAGGAGAGAAGCAGCTGCCTGAAGCCCAAGCACCTGGCGCAGCTCTTCCCTGGAAGCCTAAGAGGAGTGAGGGGCGGGGCAGGGGGGGGATGAAGGGCAGGGGAGACTCACTCAAGGTTAGGACCTGTGGGCTGCAGGAGCTCTGTGCCTCTTCCCTGTTAGACTTGTTGTTCTGGGAAAGGCATTCACATGGTCTTGCTTCTGTTCCTTTGCAGAAACACTGCACACTTTTTTTTTTTTTTTTTTTGCCTAGAATTCCTTTTGTTTGGAAACATTTTGGAAATAACATTAGATTCAGTTTCAATGGTCCCCACATTTCTATCATTTCTCTCAGCTGTCCCAAATTTATCTTCGTTTCGCAGTTCTTTATAACACAATATTATGTTATATATAATATATAATCATAAATATACATATATATATCATACTTCTTCTGTTACCAAAACAGCGTTGAATATAAATAAATGTAGAAATAAAGCAAGATAAATGAATATTTCTTCATTTCCAGATGTAAAAGTTCACTTTGCTTGAACAAGCCACCACTCAATAGACCCACAGCAGAGGGTTTTATTCTGAGTTGAAAACATCTTAGCTCTGTGTCCTGGGGTCCCGTGATCACTGCCGCCTTCAAGCCAGCAGCCTAGCCTGGGCCATCCTTTAGAGGGCACTTACGAAGAACCACACTGAAAATGGGATATTCTGAATTCACATCCCAAGAATAACTTTAAAACAATATATACTTCAGCCCAAGTTAATTATAATTTTTCACCATACCAGGTCTTAAACCCCATGAATGAATAATTGCATTCAATTCTAAGTTGAATAATACTATTCTGAGGCCTCACAAATCACTAAAAGGGACATTTCTAAGTAGCTCCCTCTAAGAGCATGTGGCATTATTATGGAATTCATCTACTGAGAGAAAATTAAGTTACATCATATAAAATTTCATGTTAAAATACAAGCTCTCATAAAACCTATTAATGTTACAATATTGTTCAATACTTTTTCATGGGTCTTTTAACATATATTTTATTCCAAAGCAAAATCAGCTCACATTTTCCACTATACTTAATTGACCTGAATCCTGGCGTAATAAATTCATTAAAAAAAAAAATCATAGGCTTCCCAAATGCTCCATGATTGAAAGAGGTTCACCTGCTTCCACTCAAGCAGCTCAGCCTTTTCTATTACCTACATTATTTTCTTTTCTTTGAACTTTCCCCTGATAAAGCGTTTTAGGTTAAAATGCTGCCACGTTAGGCAAATAATGCAAAATAAGATCCCACACAGCTCTGGTAAAGTTCTATAAAATGTCACAGAGAGAATAGCCCCAGAATTTTCATGTTAAATAGTAAGGGTTTTTTTTTTTTAATTTTTTGTGCTTTAGGACTTGAAAGAGGTTTTCCTCCTTGGTGGATGCCTGAGGTAGTGGTCCATGTCTCAGGCATCTCCTAGACCCAGGATGCTGATGCTGCCTTTTATTTGGCTCTCTGTTTCTCCCTAAAATACCTGCTTTTAATGATTTACCATGGTGTCTAGAGCCAAGTAACTTTTGCTTGAAAAGTCTGAAAACAGCTAAATAGGTGTCTTAAATGAACACGCGATACTCAACAATACTGCCAATAAAAATCTAACTATTGCATCCATTTGATCCATTTGTCTATAGAACTTATTCCCCCTGCCCCCAAAAAGGTCCCAGAAATCAGTGGTGAGAGGAGTGCAGACTTCAAACCACGCCTGCCACGCCAATAGAGAAGCTGCTCCTCCTTGGCCCCTACTCCCCAAGCTCAGAGAATTCAGTAGGGCAATGCCCCCTTCCCAGGATCCACTAAGGATTTTTGTCTTTCTGTTAAGGAGTTTTATTTTTTATTTTATTTTTAGGGAGGCTCTGGGATGACAGCAGGTTGGAGGCACAAGGAAGGCCTGTGAGTTAGACCCCATGAGTTTAAGGTGCAGGTAGCCCACAGGCCCAGGTGCTGAGTGTGGAACCTGCTATGAAAGGGGCAGATGAGAAATAAGCACATGTGAATTTTGATCCCGATAAAAGGCAAGTTTGAGTGAACTTGACTTTGGGAACAGCAGTGGGCGTCTAAGGAGGCCACGGCAAGCTTTCATATCACAAGAAGAAAAAGGGGGTTCTAGGCAGTCAGCGATGGGCCAAAGAAGAGCACAGGAAGAGGCGAGGAAAACCCACAGGGAAGAGCAACACACACGTGAACACACTGGAGTAACAGGGAGCTGTGTTCCTCCCTTCTCAACCTGTCATGGCGTGCCGGATGAGGAAACCATTACAGCCGCCATTCAGGAAGAAGACAGGCGGCTCTGTCCACAGGGAGAACACAAAGGCTGGCCACACTTCTGTGCCGGAGGGACTAGAAGCATCCAAGGCTGCCAGGCAGGGTGCCCACCTATGATCATAAAATGGTGTATTTGTACTTTAAGGGAAAGCCGTGGAAGGCGTCTCCTCAGACACACACAGTGCCGGAAATATCCAACAAGCATTTCATTGCCCCAACAAATTTCCGAAGATAAACTCCAGGTAACCAATGGGAAAATAATAAGAATTGAAAACACAAAAATGGAGAAGGCAGTGAATAACAGGGGATGGCTGCCTTTCCTTTTGAGGGGTCCATGCATAATAGAGAGCTATCAGCCAGGTCTAGAGGAGAAAGCCTTGATCCACCAGGAAATGCTGCCCGAGGGAAGGACCCCCACCATTCTGACACAGGGTAGACTTAAGAGGAAACACATTAAAATTGCCTCTTGGCTTGCATTGTGTTAAGTTCAATGGCATACAGGCAAGCATGCTTACAACCATGCTGAAAAGTCAGTGAGCGCTCTCTGTGTGTGCGTGTTTGTATGTGTGTGTGTGTGTGTGTGTGTGTGTGTGTGTGTGCGTGCGTGTGCGCACACGTGTTTTCACTTTACTGAGTTTCCTAATGGGCACATCTCACTGTTAAAAGCACCTGTTTTAGTTTCTTCATGTTGCTGTGATTTAAAAGGGCAACCAAAGTAACTCACGGGAGAGAAAGTTTATTTTGGCTTGTAGCTGCAGAGTGGGGGGGTCTATCATGGTGGTGGTTGCGCGGCAGCAAGCAGCTGGGAGCGGTGGCAGATTACACCTTCAAGTGCAAAGATAAAGCAAAGTGGGGAGTAGAGAGAGATGGGGGAGAGGGGAGAGAGAGTGGAAATGGGGTGGGCTATAAACTCTCACAGCCCACTCCTAGGGAGGCACTTCCTCCAGCAAGGCTCCACCTCCTCAAGGCTCCACATGCTCTCCTCACAGCGCCACCAGCTGGGGACCAAGTGTTCAGAGACTTGAGCCTGTAGGGGACATTTCTCCTTCAGGCCAGTACAGCAGGTATGCAAGCTGCAGAGACTGGAGAAATCCTAACTAACAAAGCTGCTGACACTCTGGAGACTCCTCATCCCACGTTACAGGGTCTGCCACCCGCCCACTGCTACCATCTGCCCATCGGAGACCCGCCAGTGTTCTTGCTTCAATCTTCCGACGTTGCTTCCTTCTCTTGACACCCTGCTTTGTAGTGTGACACTGTGATTTTGTGTGGCTTCCTTCTGCAGCTTAGTGATTGTTTTCATCCTTTCATTGTACCTGTTCTCATGGGTGTTCGCCCCACAGTTTTGTCCCTACTCTATGACTGCTGGCTGTTGGCTTATTTTGTGGGGTGACCAGAGAGTGGCTGTGAGCCTCTGCACCCAGGAAGAGCATGGTACCAGATGTGACTGTCTTACTAGATATGTGCAGAATTTTAGGCACTCTGGTTCTTCACCAAAGCTGGCAGCTATACAGTGGTATCACACTCTGGCTTTTAAGTAGTATTTCATGCTGATGGTAAAGTTGAGCACTCCTTCATTTTGGGTATATGAATAGTTTATTTTGTGAAGTATCTGTTGAAGTTCTTTTGTTTTGTTCTTTTTTAATTGGGTTGTCTGGGCTTTTTCTTAATTGATTTCTAAGAGCTATTTACAGATTATGGATACCTGCCTCATTTCAAATACATGTGGTATAACTGACTCTGGGCTCCAATTCTGTGAATTGTTTTGCTACCATCCAAATGGCAGAAGATTCTTCTTAATTTTAAACAGACCTATGAATCAATTCATTTCTTTTTCTTCTTATTCCATCCTTATGTACCTTTTACATTTTTTCGTACTCCAAGGATGTAAGAACCATCCCTATATCTTCCTCTTTTCACTTTATTGTTTGCCTTTCTCAATGAGATCTGAGATCTGTCACAAATTGATTTCTTTGTACAATGTTCAAATACATTTGTTTTCCATGAGGGCAGCTCATTGACCCAGCACCATGCCGAGGAGGTGAACACTTCACCTCTTGTGCCATAAAGTGTGTGTCTTAAACCAGACACCGGTATAAGGCCTGTTTCTAGGCTGGTTTCCACTAACCACTTTGATGCCTTTGTCTGTCTCAGTCTTTCTTCACGAAGCTGGATTTCTCCTGTTCATTGCACAGATGTGAGGTTGTGGAGAGGAAGGGCTTTCCTGGCCCTGAGAAGGAATGATGCTGCCCCCCGAGGTTTTTAAGCACTTTGTACATCCTCAGAAAGTTCTAATACTCAGGACTTGGGAGATATTGCTAGATTTAACTTATGAATCAATCTAATGATCAGGTCAGAACTGAGGGAGAATGGCAAGGACAACAGCACCTGTCTACCTGGGGACCATGCAGGTGTGCTGGGCACATGGTCACTCCGAGGAGATGACAGGTGTCGGCATGGGAAGGGGCTCCTGGCTGACCCTCACCTGTATGGCTTCCTCCTGTGGTCTCAGGCAGCTGGATCCTGCTGCTGCTCAGCAGACAAATGTATGCACGTGCGAGTGGTAGTGCAGAAGGACACGTTTCTTTGGTTAAATTTTATCAATGGTCTCTTGGAATAGAGAACAGAAAAGGCAGGAGGTAGAGTTGCCATGGCCTGTGTGCTGCAGTAAAGCCCCAAACCTGGCTGAATTAAAACTTTCCTTGAAATCGTCATCTCAGTCCCATACACTGATGGGGGTCTTACTTGTCACTGACTGTGTGTGACTCAAGTGATGGTCATCATGGAGAGAGGAACAGGATTGAACTTAAGTTCAAAAGACCATGGAGGATGAATGTCATTCTCTCGAGTTTACCACATGTAGCTTTACAATGGCATTTTGGTAAATCAATTTATGATTTTTAAAAAAACAACTCTTAAGGACATAGAATCCTTTGTGGGTCTATCATGTAGATTTCATTAGAGAGTCTATAGTTAATCAGACATTGTGCTTATGACTATTTGCCAAGGGTAGCGGTCATTTTGTGAAACAGGAATGTCACACTGTTGGCTGCTGGCAACACAGGCATTTTCAAAAGAAAAGCACATGTCAGCTGCCCCTGTCTGCTTCATCTCTCCCTGTCCCTGTTGCTCCCTCTTTGTGTGTGTGTGTATTGATATAACACACATATGCACATTCACAACACACACACACACGCACACACACACACACACACACACACACACACACACACATATGAACCAGCATGTGCTGTGTTTTTTCTGTGCACATGGGAAACAGGAGAAAAACGAGGAGGCTGAGAGGAAGCCTGGATTCTGGTAGAAGGAGCAGCCAGGTTCACGGGAAGCAGAGCCCAGGATGGCCATGCATGGAGCGAGGCAGGGTGTAGCTGCAGCCCAGGTCCATGATAAAGGAGAGGGCCAGGGGAAGAGGGGGCTTTGAAGGACCCCATGTCCATTGTAGAGCAGTGCTGGGTGCCAGTACTCTGTGCAGTGTCCGGGATGAAATGCAGAACCTGTTTCTTTCCTGAGGACGCTAAGGGCCCTCTTAGACTCCTGCGACTCAGGAGAGGGGAAACCATTCAGAAAAGCACATTTTGAGCCACTGTTCCTATGGAGTCCCAGCCTGATCTATATTTTTAAAGTCACCTACCAGGGCCCCAGGTATTCAGAGTTCTCATGGGCAAAGAACGGAAGAGTTGGTAAAGGCTGGTGGTGCTGGAGAAGACCTTCAGTGGTGGTGGGAGTTCACGTTGGTCCCCAGTTTCCCCCCCTTGTGTGTTTGCAGGGAACTGGCAGCTTCTGAGACATTTACAAGCTTGCTACAAGGTGACTTTGCAGGAAGTTCGCCCGAGCATCCTCAGTCTCCCCACTGTTGGCTTCCTGAGGCCTGCCTTGGCTGTGTCTTCCCAAGTTCACTGTGCCCACTCATGTATCAGTTGGGGACAGTCCAGTTTGGACCTCTGCCCATTCTCTTTGCCCAGCACTTTAACAGACCTAAGGCAGCTCAACCAGGCTGCACACCCCACAGTCAAGAAAGCAGGAAGGCAGGCTGCTTACCCAGCAGTCAGACAGCATAGCTAGGAAGGCATGATGAAAGTCAGGGACCCAAGGAGACACCAGGGATGGGGACAAAGTGTCTGTGCACCCTCCCGTTGCAGGACAGGATGGCCGCTGTTGCCAAATTGCCCACTAGTTTGCAGATGTCAGCCAACTTCTGTTCCCCTCATAATAGGGATGTTTGTCTTTTAGAAACACTTTTGAGTTCCATGACTGGGGTTTCCAGGGCATGAGAACTGCCAGTGCTGGAAAAGAAATTAGAAAAAAAAAAGGGGGGGGTTGGTGAGAAAAAGAAAAGAAAGCCACAAAACAGTTCCTTTTTTTCCAGGCAAGAAGGCGCTAACTGCTCCCAGCCTAAGGCTGCCTTTGTTTCTGCTCCGAGATTGTCTTTGATCCAAGCCAAGTGAACAAAACCTCATTATCTTACCTTTAAATAGAAGGATTTTAGCAGAAAAAGTGAAGGCTTAGGGGGAGGAGAAGGACTTCCCCTCAGGCTGCCCACAAAGGTCCCCAGGCCCCTAGCCACCAAGGAAGAGCATGAGAAAGAGCACACAGACCCCCATGTGAATGCCTCCTGCAAATACTGAAGACATTCTTGTAGGCGGCTGTGTTTATGGGACAGTGTGATTAAACAGCTTTATCAGTCTATGTGTGACTAGGGCACCAGTGTTTTTGCTCTAAGTCCACGTGTGCTGCATGTATGTTACTCAGACAGATTTGTGTAGGTATTTTTCTCAGCAGTCTACATAACCTGACACCAGATGCCCAGCTTTCTTTCAGGACAGCACCACTCTCCATGGCCCCCGAACCTTTGCAAGCCAGAGGAAGGATTCAGTCCAAGAGAAGGGGGCTCTGTTGTGAGGCAGGATGGGGCGGCCACAGGAAGTCCCAAAGGACCCGCCTAGGTTTCCGCAGAGCTCACTGCTTGTATTTATTTCCTTATTGAAAACTCCTATAGAAAACCTTCTTTCATGATATTGGAAAAGCCGCTTTTATTTGTGCTTTTGGCTTTTCAAATGATAACATCTCCTTCTTGAAAGGTAATCATGATCTCTCAGATAACAAAGATGCTTTTTTGAAATCCACACATGCACAGACACATACATAGGCATAGACAGACAGACAGATGACATGCATACAAACAAACACACATAGGCACAGACAGACAGATGACACACATAGGCACAGACAGACAAACAGAGGACACACATACAGACAAACACACATAGGCACAGACAGGGAAACACACACACACACACACACACACACACACACACACACAGAGTTTACAAGGCATGTTTGAAACAAACAAATAAATGTGATAATTTCTGAGCATTTATTGGGAGACTATCATTTGGGGACAATACTCATTGATTTAAATGTACCCTCCTATATAATACCCATTAAGGGAGCCATTATAATCCTAATTTCTTGGATAAGGACAGTCCACACCTATAATCCCAGCCCTGGGGAAGCAGAGACAGGAGGATTCCTGAGGCGTACCTGGCTAAATCATTCAGAGAGAGAGACTCTGTCTCAAAATCCAAGGTGGAGCAATTGAGGAAGATACCTGATGTCAACTTCTGGCTTCCACCTGCTCTTACACACATGTAGATATGCACACACATATGAACACACTCATATACAAAGCAGCTTGAAGGTTGGTGCTAATACTTCCTACCCAAGCCTCTTCACAAAGCGGTGGCTCTGCTGTCAAACCCTAAGGCCTGGAGCTCACCCACTGGGTCATAGCACAGTATTCATGATGAAAAGTGCCCTGGACCTCCCTGCTCAGTGTCCCACATGGCTCCAGACGGGGCAGCTGGAGGCTCAACATGCAGGCACAATTTTAACCCCCCCCCACACTCCTACTTCTGACCACATGGCGACTAAACAAAAGGTATATCTTTCTGCGCGTTGACTAAGTGAGACGATGGTATGTGCATCTCCCAAGTCATGAAAAGGAAAGGATTTTCTGTCCAAACAGAGGTACTGGATCAATTCAAGAGTCCATCCTGAGTAATAAAGTTGCCTCTTGTAAAATCCCAGGCTTTCTGCCAAGAGTGGGTAGAGCCCTCTTAAACATGGTGATGTTAACTTTCAAGCCTGGGTACTCAGTGACATGATTTAAATAGTGGGGGGGGGGGGGGGGCAGTATTTCCAACTGACTCAGCAGGTTCTGAGAAAGCTGGCCTGTGAGAGACCCTATCCTGGAGAGCTCAGCTCTTCTGAGCAGGGGACACTCTCCTTGGAATAAATCTGGCTAGGCAATTTTTGCGTTTTCCTGATTCACTGTGTACCATAGAACACTTTTATGATGCTTTTGTTTGTTTTATAGACAAGGCATTAAATTCAAATTACAACTTGAATGAGATTTACTCAGTTCCCCTTTCAATGTGGAAATTTCTCATTAGCCAAGCGTCCATCTCTAACGTAGACAGATGACCTAGACGCCAGTGGTGGGTTGCAAAAGACGAGGTTATTTCTGTTACCCCTAAATCTCTTAAGTGTCAAAATTGTATTTTGATCTTACCTATTTCTCCTTGCTGAAAAATTTTGGGAAGGGGCCCTAAAATATTAGTGTGTGTGTGTGTGTGTGTGTGTGTGTGTGTGTGTACACTTCTCCACATCATAGAACTGATAAAGTGTCCCTGTTCAGCCCTGAGCTGTAGTTTAATCTTTCACTGTCGATGTCCCAGCAGGGAAATGTGTTCTTGTGTTACCTGAGGGTGTAAATAGAGTTTCTGTTCTCTTGGGAATCCAACTTGCCTTGAATCTCAAATTGCACTGTTTCCGATGCCCTGCCCTCTAACCTCCTTGCTATGTGGCCACAGGTTTCTAGCAGAAAGTGAACCCAAATGGAGGTCGAAAACTCTTCACTTATTACCAATTCGAATGAAAATGAGATCTGCCTGTTTTATTCCTTGCACCTGCACACCAGGCCTTTGCAGCATCTTTTTATGTTTTAAATGCCCAGGGCATCTTGTCTGGGAGGGTCCCATCCAGGTCCACATCGCTCTGTGAGGCTCTGCTAACTCAGTTCCAATCGTCCTCGCCTGTGCTTCTCTCCACTCGAGGCTATAATTTGTTGTTTTCCGGGAATATCTTGTATTTAGCTGATTAAAAACTGAAAGACGGTATCTGAAAAAGAAAGAAATATTGTATTTGTAATGTGAATAGATTAAAATTATTTTGTTGTCTAACAAAGGAAGGACTGACTTCTTATGCAGCACTGGTATTTCAACATTAGTACTGGCAGCATTTTTGAGTGCCTCTGTGTTTAGTTTGCATGTGTGGTCCTTACAGAGTAAGAGACCATGGTGGTTTGTATGTGAGGTGTACCCCTCAAAGGCTTCTCTGTTACAGGTTGGCCCTCGGGTGATGGGCTTTTGAATGAATGGATCCAAAGGCTTCCTTGTTACCCATGGATTATCCACTTTCAGACTCATAAACTGATGCATTATGAAGAAACAGTAGGAAGTAGTGTGTGGAGTTATCAGATCACTCAATACACAAATAATTCACTTTCTAAGTCCCCTCCTCTCCCTGGGCACCATGAATGCGCAGCCTGCTTTCCCAAATACTGCTGCCTCATCACAGGCCCGTGGCAATGAAGCCAGCTGACCAAAGAGTGAGTGAGGCCTCAGAAACCATAAAAGAAAATAAATCTTTTCTTCCTTTCAGATTGCTTTCTCTGGCATTTTTGTCACAGTAAAAGAAATTTGGCCCAAGCAGACACCTTGAGTTTCCCAGCCAATCCATTCCACATATAGCATGCTTGTAACTTCATGCCCCAAACTGCTCATTTCCAAAGTAGTCCACAAAACATGACAATGTATTGTGTCCTTTGTGGCTTCGTATAACACTTTCAGGCATAATTTGAGAACAGGTAATGCCAGGGTGAATGCTTGTTCTTTGACTTGTAAGTCTTAAAGTCCATGGGTGAAAAGTGATGAAAGACAGGTAACAATGTGCTGTTTAGCCCTGAGTGACAGTCATGTTGAACGTTTCTCAATATCAAAGTGGGATAAGGCTTATTTTTCCATCCATTCACCCACTCACCCATCCAACTATTTTTTCACCTAGCACCTACTTGTGGATGCCTATGACACACCAAGTTCAAGTTTTGGCTATGGTGCCCAGAATTATTTGAAATATGAAACATTAGTGTCCATCCCAGACTTCTGACCCCCAGTGCAAGGAGGTGACTCCAACCACAGAGCTAGAGAGACGAGTCCACAGAGAACCACTCATTTCCAGTACCAACTGAAAGCTCAGGGTCTTTTCTAAAACATCCATATTTATTGATCACTTAAGGCTCATACAAGTTACCAGATTCTGTTATATTCAAGGTTAGAGTCTTTACAGGAGATTAAAATTTAATTACATTAAAAATCAGTCAGTTGGAAAATGTATATGGCAGAGTCTGGCAGGGTTATACCTGTGAAAGTCTTGTGTCCCCTTTAGTTGACAGTGTGACAAAAATGAATAGAGGACTTCCCATTGAAGGATTACTTATGCAGTACCAGGGGTTCCCTGGGGCTTCATTTTGTAGACATGATTGATGAAATATGGTTGCACTAAGACTACAGTTTCTCCCTCCGTGGGTGTTGAGCGACTATGTCGAAGTAATAGTCTCTCATTCCCAATAGTCTGACCAGCTATGAGTCTCTACAATAACCACTACCTACTGCGAACAAAGAAGGAAAGAAGGAAAGAAAGAAAGAAAGAGTGAAAAGTAGGAAGGAATTTCCCTCCATAATGGAAACTAAAAAACAATAGTAATATAGAGGCATAAATACAACTGCCTAGAGGACACGTTGGCAGATATATCACATTCATTTAACAGAACAGTAGCAGAGGTTTCTCCATTGGTGCCTATGATCTCCTTAGACATGTGTCTTTGCCTTGGCGTATAAGGCTAGGCACAACTTCCCTTCTAGGAAGTAGGCTTTAAGTCCGTCTAGAAAGCAATTTGTTTTACCCTTAACAGCCATACCATTATTGCACCAGCCAGTACACATAGCTTGACATGTTGGTAGGGTGGTGTGTAGAGTTCACATCTGAGCAAGAATGTCGGTGATAGGCTTCCCATGCAGTCTCCATATCATCCTCAAGCCTTGTGAAACCCAGCCAGGATGGAGTTACTGTACAGGCCACTCTTAACTCCTACATACTGCCACTGGAGCATTCTGTGTCTTCCACAATAGGGTCTTATAAACCAACTTGTTCTGGAATGCAACCAATATTAGTGACAGTATTCTTTATGATTTTCAGGCCCTTAGAGGCTTCCTTGGTGAATAATTTATATGGAAGTAGTTCATTCTTGGCACTGGGATTTTCATTCAACAATGTTATGGCTCTTGGATGCGCACTTCTCACCCATTTAGATTGTCTTTGTTTAAACTTTGAAGCTGATATTTTCACTGTGTTATCGTATGGCTTCCCAAATCTGTGGCATACTTAAGGGTTCTATTGTTCAACGAAATGGAGTGTGGTCAGCATATTTAGAAATTCAAATGCTCTATCTCAAGTCAATGCAATTGGTCTTGGGATTTAGCAGCAAACAAAAATATTAGCAAGATCCAATATAGCACGGAAATATATTATCACTTGAATCAGCTGTCCTAGAAAAATAGCCATGTCCTCTATAATCTATATTTCATTTCCATGAGCCATGCTGCTCTCTTATCCTGAGCACTGCCATGAGGCTGCCACACATCTTTCTACTCTCGAGGGTCAGTGAGGACAACTCATGCTCCTCAGCATCGAGGAGGAACAAGCCCATGATCTGCCTGCTGCTGTGAGTCTGACAGGCTCTGGCTGGCTGGCTTTGAGGCCATCCCATCCCTGTGAGCCTGTCAGAAATGTCTGGCTTCTGAAAGGACTGTGGGCTGGACAAACTGTCCCCACCCCTGGTACACTTCATGGCAATGGACAAGTATACTCAGGGGCAATGAACTTCCTTCTAGGGAAGGCATTCTGTGTTTTCTGTAATCTGTTCTTCATTGTCTCCCTTTTTAATTTTCACCCCCCAGGCTTTAAATCCTTCCAGAGGCTCACTAGCACAAACTTTGGCTTATTGTCATCCTCCCCTGCCCATGCACACACTACCCTAGGAGGCCACGCAACTCTTGTCATACTTGCTCACTGTCTACTTCCCCCATTTTCATCCCCTTCTGAATGCTTTAACACCTTATGGACTGTGTTTGAACACAAGGCCATTCAGACCCAGCAGAGTGCCTTCTGCCTTGTAAAGTTACATCATCCCATGAGGGTGAGCAAAGCCCATGCGGTGAATCAATTCATCTCTCCACTTTCATCTGAGCAGAGTTCATAACAAGTCTATTAAGCTGAGCATCAAATGCCACCTTTACCTGGTTCTCTCAGCAATGCCAGTCCTTTCTCTCTTGTCTTCTAGTCCCTCATATTCACAGCAACTTCTGCAAGAACCAACCAAATGTCCCTAACGACTCACAGGAGCGAGTTCACCAGGGACTCCTTTCCCTCCTATTGCCTCAGATGTTGCAGAGTTTGTCTTAAGGAAGGATATGTAGCTATATTCCTCAGTTTCCCCTCTCTGTCACAGTAGGACTGACCTTGCTGGCTTCCATGGGTCACAAGCCAAGTTGTGAAATGCTTTCATTTCTTGTTGAAAACCGTTGACAGTTGAAGTGCTTCAGAGGCACGGTACTTCCTGATTATCTAAGTATCCTGTACGGGGCCATTATTACAGAAGGAGCCGTGTGAGTCATAACTTTCTGAACTTCCTGAATGATTTTTGTGTGCTCCCTGTGTCTTAGGAGCCTTCCTTCTCTCTGGTAGAAAATAGATACACAATATCCTCTCTTTCAATGGTGGACTATTAAGTAAGGATATTGCATATGAGGGAGAATGGAAGAGAAGACCAATAAAGCTTGTGGAGAAAGAATAGACTGTATCCATTTTCCATTATTATAAGAAAGTGCACAATGTAGTCAACTTACAAAGACAAAACTTTCATCTGGAGTCACACTCTTGGGGGTTTTGGTCTACCATCCATTTCTAGCCTATAGGAACAGACATACAATGTAGAAACGCTTGCTTGAGGACATGCATATACTTCATGAATGGGAGAGCGAAAGGAGGGGACCTGCCATTCACTTTAAAGGCAGATTTCCAGGACCTGAATGGCCTCTTGGATGCTCTACCCCCTCCTCCTGGAAGTGCTGTAGATTATGATTGACATGTGAACCTTTGGGGGTTGCCACAAATCCCTGTGATATCAGTTTTGAAATCTTCATCCAGTAGAAAGAGAGGTGAATAAGAGAGCATCTGTAGCCACCAGTTATTGAGGCCATGCCTCGGGTCGCTGGTCCGTGATTTAAGCTATGAGTCATCATAGAGACGCTGTGTCCAATTGGAAGAGGACTAAGCAGTGGAGGTGAGCATCTAGGTCTCACATTAACCTAGAGAGGAAAAGTCATGTCCAACTGGAAGAGGACAAATGCAGTGGAGGTGAGCAGCTAGCTTTTACATTAACCCAGAGAGGAAAAGGAAATTGCAAAGAAATTTGATAGAGTGATTTTAATAATTACCTATTGACATGAAACTGTATAAGCAATAAATCAGGAATGCCAGGAAAATGAAAACCATATTAAAAGACACACTGGTAAGGTTGGTCATTGAAAATTAACACAACAGCCAGCAACCTTGCCTACTTTTGAGATTGGTCTTCAGAACTTAGAGGTGGATGTATAAATGGGGTGTTTGAGATTTAGATGGTAAAGTGATGTTACTGTCATAAAATGCATGAGGCAAGGCAATGGGAGTTAACTGGTTCAAAGGTTACTTAAGAGAATTTCAGAAGAGGCCAACTCATGAAAGGGCTAGGCTACAGGAAGGCTCATCAAGGCAAAGTCAGAGTTTCCTCAGTTGAGGTGGACAGTGCTGGTGGACTGAAGCAGCAAGAATAGCTTCTTTAGTGAAGAAGACTGGAGTGTCCCTGAGTATGACAGTAGTGAACTGAGGAAGAGATGGTGGAGGACATCATGGCAAGACTCTCGGAGCAGTCTTAGCAAGGCTGAATCTTGGAGAGCACAGGCCACATGTTTTTTGGTTTTGGTTTTGTTGTTGTAGTTTTGATGTTTCCACTGATAAAGTTCAGTTCAACTCAGAAGAGGAGAAAACCTAGTCTGTTGGCCTTTGGGGTCATGCGGCACGACAGGAGTCTGCTTCACAAACTGACTAGTTATGTGGCTATGGGCGGTTTTCTTTCTACTCTGGCATGATGCTAGTCACCATCCCCCAACTGGAACTCTTCTATAACCTTTATTATATTTTTCTAGAATCTCTTTTAAGAATCCAGATTCCAAACTTTGGTTTCCAGATCAGAAATTATGAACCAAATATTGGTAGAACTCTGAGCCCTTGATATATTGATATTAAAAAAACAAAACAAAACCCTGACTGTAATCATACATTTTACCACAGGAGCATTGAATAAGCAAAATAGAAGCTGATTTTGTTTTAAGTCTTGGGATCGTACCAACTCAGAAAGGGTACTGTATGAAAAATAACTTACACAGATATGGTTCATTTGGTCACCAACCATCAAGGTAGGAGTAGCCTCAAAAGAAACCATGATTATAAATAAAGCACAAAAAACCACCCCCAGTTAATTCTTCAACAAATCTATTTAGAATTTGAGGACACAAAACTAAGGAAGACAAGCATATTTTATTTCAGTATCTCATTAATAGTGATTCAGCCTCCAGGTTGAAAGGGACTCTATTGTATTAGCACGGTTCTGGGATGGATTAATTGTGTCTGTCAAGAGGAGATCAATCATATCTGCATAATCTAAGGGTTGTCCCTCCCCTTTCTTTCTCTTTCCTTCCTCTGTTCCTTCCTTGTTAATTTAAGGGACTGGGTGTCCATTACACTGGATGGTGAGAAAGCCAATCCATAGACACCTAGAGAACAGCCAGGCACAGAATTTTCTCGCAACAAACTAAAGATAAGGACTCAGGTCTGTTCAGGACTTCATGGCGGTCACAGGATGGGGCACTTTCAAAGGGAGGAGATCAGTTAGCAGATGTCGTAGTAGAAAGAACATCCATGAGACTCAGAAATATCCAGCTTTCACCATGTTTTGGAACCATCTGACATGAATGAGCATGCTGGGTTAGTTTTACGGAACTGGTTTTTAGGTGAAAAAGGACTATGATTTCAGACTGGGAAGTCACGCCAACTCAATGAAGAGCGAGCAAACAAAACCAAGGCCACCCTTTCTGAATTTAACTTCAATTCCTCATTGTTCATATCATAGTGCCAGGGAGGCGCTTGTCTTCCTCAGGCTTCCATTGCCTGTCGATGACGTCAGTGTTCTCTATCTTCCTGGTTTACAAAACCAGGACTAATCACGCAGCTGTCTCCAGGAGGAATGAAAGGGTAGCCCCTAAGACTGCACTGTTCAGGAGACGCTAACTGCCCTTTTCGCTGAACCATGAGGAGCTGCAGGCATCAGACCAGAGTTCCCAACTTGGTGTGATGATTCAAAAGGCTCTTTACTTTCCTCATACACTTCTAGTTTGTGTGTGTGAAGCTAATAATTCTGACATAACGGCATTCCATTTTGCTTACTAAAAACCCAAGAATTGGGAGGCCTATCCCTGTGTCTCACACACACCTTCGCATAGGAAAATGCCTGTTGCTTTAATGACTACAAATGTGAGAATTTTCCAAGAACAAGGTTAGGAGCTTTTTTGCAAGACATCCTGGGGAAAGCATTTCTGAGCAGACTCCTGGGGAGTGCAGTCATTAGCTGCCGCCCTGAGCAAGGCTCTCTGGAAGCTGGCCCGCAGGATGCCTGCAGGAGACAGAGCAAAGCAAATGGCATTTGCTGTAGAACTGCAGAATTCCTCCAGGGGAATGTTGGGCCTTCACCAAACAACTTTGAATCTCCGTAAAGTGAATTATGGTAGAAGGACTGGTTATCACTCTGTCGTCAACTCTAGTTCCATCACAGAAGGGAGAGCTCGAGCTACTCCATCTCTGCCCATTAAGAAAATAATCAGGGCCATTTTCACTCTCCTGCACAGGCTACAGGGCTGTTAGCTCTGCGAGTTCTTGGCTGAGGACAGTGTCCGGATTCGCTGGCCTTTTCAGCCTCTTCTTGCTGGTGCATGGATCAGCAGATACCACAGAGTAGAGGAGGAAAGCATAGCATAGCAGCCTTGCACTAAAGCTGGGAAAGCAATGGTAAATATTTAGGAATTGACATCTGGTCCAAATGTATGAGCATGAGCGTGCACGTACTCTTAGAGAGGAAGGTCACTGTTGATGTGTGAACACAGCTCTCACCTCAAAGGAGATGATAGATTCTTTGTTTTAGAGCCAAATACGAGTGACGGTGGCACGAAGGTACCGACTCAGGCTTCCCCAAACACCATGTCCCAATATAACAGCTTTATGTGGTTTAATATTAACAGAACAAAGAAGATTACAAAGCAGGACACTTCTGAAATGCATTAGGGAGAACACCAGGTAGGCAGACAAAGAAAACCAGGGACATTTCTGCTACAGACTGCAGATATTCTGATGACTTTCCTCGCCTATGGGTTGGTGGAAACTAGGACCCCATACATGCCACAGGACTTACTTTCGAGGTTCCACACAGAGATGGGTAATAAATGGTTGTTAAGGTGCCTAAGGATGACTCAAGAGCATCTGGTTCTGCACCTGGAAAGTTCCAACTTGTCCACATGTTTGAAGTTCTAGTCAGTCAATGAACTTTGTAGAAGGGGAGTGGTAGTTGGTCTTTCTTTGGGAACTTCCGTTCACTGCACACCTTTCAGCAATGCAGCCGAGCCACACTTGTGTCACTCCCGTCTTTTAGTCAAATCTCAGCCAGGAAATAGAATTGCTTCAAATTCCACAAGCACGTTGGCTCTTTCTGTGCTTAGCTTCTAATGGGACACAATGCTCACTCTCAGAGACAAGCATTCTGACCACACCCCAGAGCAGCCATGCACATAAAGAAGCCCAGGAAGATGCTCAGAACATACCCTATGTTCTTGGAAGTCTACCCCATTCCTCTTAGAACATACCCTACATCCTTGAAACTCTACCCCATTCCTCTCAGAACATATCCTATGTCCTTGGAATTCTACCCCATTCCTCTCAGAAATGCCAGCACTAACCTCAGTGTCTATGAATGATGCAAACATAATCTTCGCAGAAAACATCCTACTGGGCTCTGACCCCTTGGATAAGAACCCCCAGCAAGAATGATGGCTTCTCTTTTACTCATCCATGTTTTCTCTCTGGACAATGCTCACAGAGCTGTTCATGAGAGCATCTGGCATGTGGTAGACAACGCTAACCACTATTCTTTCTTCCTGTCTAGGTTCCATTGTATTCTACAGGCTACCTTGCTCCATGGTTAGAGAACAGAGAGAAGTCATATACTCATCCATCCCCCAAGGGTCTTGCTTTCTCAGTACTCAGCACACTGCAGCCCACCAGGAAGATGCCTCACTGATGGGAAATAAAAAAGTGAATTCATTCCTATATTGGATTTGCCAAGACCCTGGCAAACCTGCAGGGTACTGGCACATCCATTGGAAGCCCTAGCCTCCCATCATTTGAATAGCCTGATCATAACTACCTGACACATTCCACACTCAAATGCAATATCTTCTGCTTCCACTAACATACCTGGCAAGATGGAGAGTGTCTATCACCGCCCTGGGCCTTCCACCCTCACTGTTGGCTCCCTCCTTCCTTCTCTGTTACTTCGATACAAGTGTGTCTGAGTGCAACAGCAGAACGCATCTCTGGGAAAGCCCAGTGTCAGTGCTCTTGCCCTGTGCTGCATGCTCTGGTTAGCCTGCAGCTGCTGCTTTCCTGATGCTCTCTCCCTACACACCGGCCCTAAGCGTCTATGACTCATTTGTATGTTCACTGGGAACTCCCTGCCTGGCATTTGCCAGCTCGGCATGCACTGACTGGCTGGGGCTGCCCTTCCCTTGGGGAAACCCGGCCTGGGTCCTTACGGTCTCTGCTCATTTTTGGATGTTGATCCTTGATTGCTGCTAAAACCGGAAGTGGGTTTTGAGTTGTAGAAACTCTAGCTCTGTGTTCTTTTTGGAGTGAAGCGAAACCACTAAAACAGAAGACAGACACGAAGGAAAGACACTGTTGCTCTCTTGTCTTGGATGTGCTGTTCCTTAGGAATTTTCTCGTGACACACTTCCTATGAGCACTGGTAACACGGCAATGACTCTTCTCTGGCTACAGCTAGTTATGGACTGAGAGGGAGTCTGCCCAGAACAGCATCCACACATACATGCTGAATGAGGGAAGCACTCAGCGTGGGGACTGGAAGGTACTTGGGGATGTGCGATGGTAGCATTTTGCACCATAGGTATGGTCCTACCCGCAGGGTAGGCAAAGCCTTACCAAGTCCTGAAAATGCAGAATCCCAGGCCTTACTCTAGACAGGCAGGACACCAAGACTATAGACACCATGTTGCCTTTTTCACTTTTACAACTTTCCAAGTGTTCTTCGAAATAATAGTCTTCCCCTGAAGCACCCATATGATACTGCTTCTATGATCCCCAAGGACACCTAAACATAGAGATGTCAGGCTCTTCTTACATTGTCTTAACTTATTTCTGTAGTATTTAAAACATTAAGTACAAGGTAAACTGATGTATAAATACATTACGAGGGAAGCCCTGGCAGAGAGAAAGAACACCTATATGCTGGATCTGATCCACACAGACCCACTGTTGAGAACTGTCCCTGGCCTACAGCAGGGCTGCGTCTGTGGGTGTGGCATCCACAGATATGGAGAGAGGGGTATGCAAATTCATTGCGTGTACGTGACCCACCAACACCCGCTCTCACTGTTGACGTGTCTTGAAAACAATGTTTTGCCACAAAGTTCACCAAATGCCGTAGAGGGAGGCTCTACACAGATAATAGTGCAAGTATCAATTCGAATTCTCATTTAAAAATTGGCTTCTCTCACACCTGCCCAGAGGACATCTAGTCCTGGTCACTAAGGATGATACAAATGAGATGGATTCTGTTTCCACAACCACAACAAAGTTAGACAGATGGGAGATGGTTGGCTCCCCATCAACACTACTTCAGGGATAATGGGGGTGGGGGAAGGGAGCTGAAGGCACCTCAGAGTATCTCCAGATGCTGGAGCAGGTAGACTTAAGCAGATCAGCAATCTACTCCAGAGCTGAGCCTCTGGGAGGAGTCTCGGAGACCACAGGCTTGACAAGGCCATATATAGAAACACACTGACCGGTGTTGTAGAATGCTCATAAAGAAACACATTTGGGCCGCATTGCCAGATGCAAGAAGATGTCACCATTGCCTCTGCAAGAGAGGACAGTGCAGTGTGGGCTGCTTGGTGTTCATAGGTGCATGAGCATCGTAAGTCATTTAGCTGTGTGGACCGAGGTGCGGTCCCTGCGGGAGTCCTGGCAAAGCTCTACCCTCTAGAGCCTGAGTTATCACTCAGACTTCAATGCCTGAGGCAGCACTGGCTTTGTAGGCAACGGTCCTTACTCGCCTAGCATTCCATGGCTTCAAGCAAACAACCCATTCCTTATGAATAGCTGTCACCTTAGTGGGCTGCTACCCTGGTTTATAGACTCTGCTGTGTGAACGATCTGTGTCTGTGCTGTAATCCATTTGAAAAACAGTCATAAGCCCACATGGAAGACAGTGGTCAGTGAATGCCTGGCAATAATCCTGACTGTGCCATTCCTGGCTGATGGGAGATAAGGAGGCCTCATTGTAGGGCAGACGACAGCAGGACAGAGATGGTCCTCAGCAGAGCCTCTTCCCTGTTTTCAAGCACTAGAGACCCACGGATATTTGAAGCAGAGTTACACCTTCCAGCAAGCGGAGTGGCTGATAGCCTGTCTTCAGGGTCATGGGGAGACTTGGGAATACCTCTGAAAGTGGTGTCCAGATGCCTTAACTATTGTTTAAACTTGAAGGTCTTAGGTTTATGGCTAGAGCCAGGCGGCACTCTCTGATTGCATCACAAAGTCTTAATTCTCTTCTGACGACCAGGAAAGTGAAGCCCCGTGCATGGCCATCGCCCCTCAGAGAGCAGTTTTTGTCAGCCGTGTCTCATATCTGGAATATCACCTTTTCTTACCGTCCTTCCCCGTGGGTCGCTGTGGGTAAGACCAGGCTGACAAGGCAATCATGAGGCAGAGGCTGCTGGGTTGGTTGTCTTGTAGGCTGTGAATCCTCTTTCCAGGGTGACCTTTGGAACGGTCTGCTCTGTAGTTCCCCTTTAAGCACAATGTCCAGCCCTTAAAATGACAGAAGCGAAGAAAGAGTGAGTGACCCTTCTGTGAGTTACTGTGTCGCTGTAGCTCCCCTGGAGCAGCAGAGGAAGCTGTTTGGACACAGTGACATGTTTCTGGAGGTGCAACTGTGTAGGTAGACAGAGGCTCCTTTCCCTGAGTACAAGCTATAATATATGACTTTGATTCCTACAACCAGTTAGGTAAAAAATATGCCTTGTTCCCGGCGTTGCTTTTTTTTTTTTTTAAGTTGTATTTGTACTGAAGTATTTTATATTTGTGTGTGAATATCTCCCCAAATTTATAAGCTGCCATAAACACATTTGCTAGTTTATATTAAACTAGATTGCCTATCTTTTCTGTGACTTTGGAGGAAACCCTGATTATTCTGACACATAAAAAATGTATTTCTAAGTCTTTAATACACACACACACACACACACACACACACACACACACACACACACGGAGCAGAGGGAGAGAAAGAGGGAGAGAGACCTAGGTTGTTTTGCACTATTTTAACAGAGAATCATAGGCTGAGTAATATATTGACATTAGAAGTATATTGGCTTCACAGTTAGGGATTCTGGAAGGCCCAAGGTCTACACACAGCTCCCGTGTGGTGAGGGTCTTCTAACTGTGCTCTTCCCGTGTGAGGCACCACATGTCAAGCAGGTACCTGGCTCCAACAGTAAGAATCACCACGTTAGCTACTGCCTCCTGGATGTGGCAAAACATCTGACAGACTCACTTGAGGGAGGAAGAAAGATTTAACTGGAATCACAATTTTATAAGCTAGAGTCCATCACAGCCCGGGAGGTATGACCAGAGGCCATGATTGTGGCAACATGTGCCCGTGCCCCATCACTTGCTTACGGAAAACCTTTAATGTTTTCCACCAGTGACACACCTCTTACACGTTCCTATCGTCACATCTGCACTGGGAATGAACTTCCAGGCAGATGAACCTTGCTGGGCACACCAAAACACAGCACATGTCAAATATTCCTAACACTTATCAACACTAACACGCCTTTGACATCTTTAGCAACAAATGAATCAGAAACTTAGCTTCTGGTGTTTTTGTCACTGGCAGGTATTTCCAGTCTTGAGATGTAACGAGGTTCATGTTTGCCCATGTTTTCCACAGAGACGTGACTGCTCACTCACACAAGGCTGATCGGCATAGAAACATTTCCTTTCACCTGCACCCTTGTCATTTTTTGAGAATTTTTATTTTAAATCTCACTGAGAACAAGCTTTTGAACATCTCCTTTCTTTCCATTCTGACTACTAGGCCCATGTCTGCATGCCCTTTGACTTTGAGTGTGCCCTTTGACCTCACAGTGAGGATACTGCACGGCTCCATCTGCCATCAGTCCTGTATACCCCACACTTCTCACTCAGCATCATCCTCGCTCGTGGAGAAGGGAATCATGGGCGCTCCTGCTCGGAGCATTGTGTGAGAAGTGTACAGAGGTCCATATCTTCTGAGAGCACTTATGCCAAGGAGACATGTGCCACAGGACTTCATAAGGCTTTTACTCCTAAGGTCCTAGTATCATCAGTCAAAAAATCCAAAGCTGGGACATGCTAAGTGGATACGTGCGTGCGTACACACGCACACACACACACACACACACACACACACACACACACACACACACAAGGACTGCAATTCAAATGTCTGGAACCCACAGAAAAGCTAGGCAGGAGTGGTAACCACCTGAAATCCCAGAACTGGAGAGACAGAGACTGGTGTGATGATGCCCAGGCAAGTTGCCTAGGGAGATAAGCCAAAACTGGGGAGATCTGGTTCAGTGAAAGATCTTGCCTTGGTAATGTGGGAAGTAGTTGGACAAACCACCAACATCAACTTTGTACTTTCCCATGGACACATATGTGCCTGTACATGTATAAACCCAAACACACACACACACACACACACACACACACACACCACATATAGACATATGCAAAACACCAAAACCAGAACAAAACAATGCAAACACATGAAAAAATGAACAGTTTAAAAGCTATATGTGAGGGAGTATTAATTGTCAACTTGATACACCTAAGAGTAATTTGAGAAAATGAGACCAGTGAGGGATGGTCTACGCTGGATTGACTTGTCAACATGGCTGTCAAGCTGGGCAGAAAGACCCAGGCTGCCCATGGAGTCCTGGAGTGTGCAAGACAGGGCAACTGAGCTGAGCATGAGCAACTGGGCATCTGTGCATTCTTGTCTCTCTGCTCTTAGCGGTGACGGCTGGGATACAGCTGGCTGTTCTCTAAGCTCCTGCTGCCCCGACTTCCCTGCTGTGATGGACTGTGCATCCTGAGCTGTAATCATGCTCCCCTAAGTTGCCTTTTGTCCGGGTTGGGTGTCTTATCACAATGGAAAGGAAGCCTCGGGGGCATTGCTCACAGTCTCCTCACAGAGGCCTTGTTGACGTTCTTCGGGCCCTAGGAGAAGGCCTGAGTAGGCTTGAGTGTGAAAGCATCCGTTGCTCTTTTCCCTTTTATTACCCCAACAATGCAGCTTCTGAGCCTCAGTTTTTGGCAAAATATAATCCCAGGTATTGCTTTATAATCTTATGAAAAGCCAAGGTCTTATTTTTATCATACATTTGTTTACTTGTTTTGTGTGATGGGGAAGAAAGTGACTATCATAGCATGCTGTGTGGAGGTCATAGGGCAACTCAGAGGCGTCTGTTTTCTCCCTCCACCGTGTGAATCCTGGGAATCAATTAAGGTTTTCAGGCTTGGTTGAAAGGACATTTACCTATGGAGCCATATCTCCATCGCCACCTCGTTGTTGTTTATGGCCACATAGTTCCCATAACTTACTATGAGAAAGCAACTGTATCCGTTAGCATTTGTTTATGGGGCAAGGCTTTTCTGAGAGATCTGGGACAGGAAAGCCAAAGTCCCAGGGTTCATGAGAACCGGCAGCCTTTGTTGAGTCTTCTTCCAGCCCAGGGCTGCAGCTCCATCTGGAGACTGCAGGGTCAGGATTGGTCATAGAGTGGAGAGGAGGGCGGGCTTAGGGCACCGGGCAGCCGCTGAGGGTAAGGAGAGTGTATCTTCTGGTCATCTTCACTAATGTCCAGTCTCAGGGCCTGTAGGCTGCTAAGCTGGCGTGCTCTGCTACAGAGTTAACATATGGCCAACATCCTTGTTCATGTCTGTGGATGGAGCTGGAAAAGAAATTCCTAGAAGTAGAATTGCTGGGCCGGGGAACATATTTATTTGTTATTTACTAGATATTATTAAACTTCACCCAAAGGGGTTATGCCAGTTCATATTGCTGTCAATTATGCATGAAGGTTCCGATCACTGACTGACACATGCACTGGCGAATGCATTATCTTACTTAAAAACCTTTCAAAAACTCAATTTGTAAAAACAGTATGATACACAGTTACGGTCTTAATCTGTATTTGTTTTCATAAGATGCATGTTTAACATTTTTTAAAATGTTAAATCCATTTGCTTTTTTTTTTTTTATCATACTGACTGCATTAGCAATTTTCTATTGTATTCCTTAATCAGTCAATACACATTTAGTGCGAGTTCGCCATATGTTTGGTAACTTTCTCTAGTCTACGGAAACCTCTCTCTACAGTTCATTTATCACATTTTTCATGTTGTCTGTGTAGACATTGATTTTTATGATATTGCACCTATCACATTTTGAGTGCATGAGTTTGCTCTTGTTGCCTTGGAGAAAGATTGTTAGTTTTGTCGTTAACGTGTCACAGACTACAGTCCCCTGGGAAAATGGAACCTCAGATGGTCAGATGGCCTGAGGCAAGTCTGTAGGGCATTTGTGATTGCTAATAAACGTGGTAGGTCCAACCAACTTTGGGTTTTGCCACCCCTCGTAGGTGGCCCTGGGTTGTATAAGACCGAGAGTGAGTCTGAGCTAGAGCAATTAAATCAGTAAACAGCAGTGGTCACTACACTGCTCCAGGTTCCTGACTTGGGTGTCTTTGTTGGTTTCCTTCGAAGATGAACTGCAACCTATAACCTGAAACAAATCCTTTCCTCTCTAGGTTGCTTTTAATCATGACGTATATAACAGAAACAGAGAATCAAACTAGACTTCTATTCACCAACGGGTCATACATGCTTTTAAAAATTAACTAAACTAACTATACAAGATCATGCCCTAGATAGTTCTGCCTACTGGGATCTTCACAGGAAGCATGTTAGACTGTTAGATCAGGTATTAAAGTGTATTTAATATGGAGAACAGTTTTCAAAGGTGTGGGGACAAGGCAAGAAAATGCAGAAGATTTAGTCACCCCTCCCCCACACAGACTAGTGGTGGTGGTCAGACCCCACTGGGCCACGTAGAATGAGCATGAAATGATGGTGTACTAAATGGGATATAGATGGAGATTATGTCTGAAGGCAAATGGGGTACCAAAGAGGATCTGCAGTCTTCACTAGAGGAGCATTATCAAATCACAGCATCCCTGCACTCCCACCAAGGATGGGGTGTATCAGTTGGCCTTCCAGGGCTGGAAGGAATGGTGACTAACCAGCTAAGTGATTCACTTTGGTCCTTTCAACTCTCCTAAGTCACAACCACATTGCCTTGAGAGACAAGCAGTGAGTAAGGGCTGACAATCAGTTATGACAAGAACAACATTTTTTTTTTTCAAAAATAGGGTTTAAATATTACTTAGGATGCAGGCACACTATTTTTTTTTAACTTTTTCTGATTATCTCTGAGGAAATAAAAATCATCCAACTCTCCGGTTATGAAGGAGTAAGAAATTAATACAGTTCATTGTTGTTAAACAGTAGCCTGTCAGTACTATTCACGCAAAGGAAAAAAGTCAACTGACTAGTTGGTCACAAAAATCAAAGGCATGGGTGCATTTAAGTCAGTAGGATGTGTCATCTTTAACAGTGTTTGTTGTGGCACTACGATTTTGACACATTCCTCCCACATCCTATTAATTTCATTTGGAAGCATGGTGCATAAAATGAACTTTGTTTTTTATGAGTGGCATAGCAAACTGAGGCTCAAGACTAAATCTTGAAGCTAATCCTCAGATTGAAACAGTAAGTCAGGCTGGAAGTATGGATACAAACTAGAATAGAGGAAAGCTGGCAGATAAATCCCAGCCATGCTAAACCAACTCTGGTTTCTGAAAACTCTGCTTAAGGTTCAGAGGTTATATGGAAACCAAATGGATGCAGGAAGAACCTCAAAGAAAATTCTAAATCAGGAGCAGTGGAGGCGAGATGAGTGCAAGGTCTCCAACTGTCAGAAAGAAGAAGTGGCCTGGAGTTAAAATCTAAGAGAAAAATAAACACAGCATTATGTAGCATTTCCCCTTTCAAGATAGAGCGCAGGGATTATGCTGAAGTGAATTTTGGCGTCAGCAGGAAGGCCATACGAAAAGAATGGACTCTCTCTGTAGCCTGGCTGGGGTGGCAGTGGAGCATCGTCTGGCAGGAAAATCTTTAAAAGATTAGAATTGTAAATATGACCCTGGGGTTTGGATTAACAATAGATACTAAATTATCTCCATATATTTTATCTTATTTCTTGATACATAAATGAAACACGAATTGGAGAAGAGGACGCTACGGGCAGAAATTAGGGAAAACTCGTCTATTTGGGAAACTCATAAATGTATCTCGCTAAGAGTAGACAGGGAAGTGGATGTTAGATACATGTTCATATACAGAATGGAGGTGAGGATCCAGAACAGGGTTTTGGAATAACCAGAGGGAAAATATTTGGTGACCAGACTACAGCTTTGTTGAAGTATGGCATCTTTCACATTTCAGCCCACTTCATCCAAGCTATCAAATGTGGTTGTAGCGTTGCTCTTAATATTCATTTATGATCCGTTCACTGCACATGGACCTGTAGTGATGGCTCCTTTTCTATTTTGGCATTATTTCCTCACACTCTTTGCCTCTTTCCTCTGTTAGCCTGTGTGGACGCTCATCGATGTGATTGATGTTGTCATGAGACTAGGTTTCAGCCTCCTGTTGTGTGCCACTATGTTCTTTCTTAACTCCTGTGCTTATTTTTCAGCTGTCCTCTTAGCTGACTTCCCGGCAGCTGCTTACTTGACCCCTTTTCCTTGAAAAGATGGCATGGTTGTTCTGAGTCCCCTTCTCCATCTACCCATGCCAACTATAACCATGTACTTACGGACACATATCTTCCCTGCATGGATCAAGTCATTGAATGTCCCCCCCCACCCCACTCAATCTTTCCTGTGGTCTCAGCTTTTGTCAAGCCCTCCACTGCTCATGTAGAACCTGTGCTGCACCTCTGACTCTCAGACAAGACCCGTAGATTACCAGGGATCTCCCAAGTGCCTCACAGGCACGTTAGCATCTGTCTGCAATCCACTACCTTTCCCTGGAATCACTTATTCTCTGGTGTTTTTTAGATTTTGTTCTGCCATCAACCTGAGACTAATTCAAATAATGCATCAACCTCAGGGTTTTATCTGGCATCCATAATTTATGAAACAAGGCACTGGTGAGGCAATTGAAATATGAGCCGAAGGGTCACGTGTTGGCTTGTTTCTTTGATGATGGTGATGATAATGCATGCTTTAAAAACTATTTCTCTAGTAGCAAACATTCATTACAGTTAGAGGATTCAGAAAACTCAGACAGCGCATCATAGAAACACCTCCAGCATTATTTCAAAATTGGAATATGTGAACTGACCTCGGATTTTAATCCGGTTTTCCATAATATTTCTGAAGGTCCTTTATTTAATGAGAGAACATTGTCCACGCAGTTGCGGGAGTTGAGCTTGAGGGACTTTTGTGGAGAGAAAGGTTAAGTGCTGCCATGACTCTCAGAATTCTGCCCTCTCTTTCCCTGGAGAGGTGAAGTATTACCATGGCTGCTCTTTGTGGAGAGAGATTAACTTCCACTTCCAAATGTCTATTTACAGAAACATTTAGACCTCAACATCCTACTGCAGCTAAGCCGGTAGCAGGTTAGCTTTCTAGATTACTCAGGGTTAACAACATTGTTTGAGTGAGAAGAGATCCAGAAAAATAAAAAAAAAAAAGAAAGAAAGAAAGAAAAGGAAAAATTCTCTAGGTTAAGTTCACTTAGAAGTATTGCCTGTTAGAGAACAGAAGAATACTTTAGCAGAGGTTTTTTTTTTTTCCTTTTCTTTAAAAAATGATCACTGTAGGGCCAAAAGCATTCTTCCAATGCATCCATTTACTAGAGTGGCTGATTATATTGATTTTTTTCCTTCCACAAATTTCAATCAAAATAATATGTATTTTAAAAGTAGTACTTCATAGTCTTGGCACTGTTCTTAGAATCCAGAATATTCTTTTTTATCTCCTTGACATGTGTCAGCAACAGCTATATTAAAACTCCACATTTTAATCTTTCTGAATTCAATTCTCTTGACAAATTTCTTCGTGCTGGATGCCTGCAGTTCTGACTTCAAAAGAAGCTTTTCATGCCCGGGAAGATAAATGGCAGGAGAAGCAAGGAAGGACTGGGCCATCTGACACTGGCACCCCCTTTCTTCCTCTGTTCTGAGATGTACAGTGTGAATCCACAGTTACTGGTAGGAGTGCATCTCATGTTTCTGTCTCCACAGGCCTTCTGCAAGACGCTATGCCTTGGAAAGAAGAGCTTGCGAACTGACTCCGATGTCCCATCCAGTTATCGTCCATCCTAGAGTTGAGGAACTGGTAGACTGCAGCACACCAGTGGTCACATCGCTGGGCTGACACCTAAGCAATGAAACCTGGCTTAGAAGAGGCAGAGGCAGTAAATTTAGTGTCTGAGGCTTTTGGTCACTGCAGGTAAAGAAGGAACAAGGAGTCTATCAGTGAGAGCATCACCTCCCCGGCTGTATCCAGTTCTCTTCAGGGTCTGGTCTTTGGACTCTTGGTATCTGCCCATTCTGGAGCTCCAGTCTCTTGACAGATTCCTCAAAGTGAAGAAAGAGATGAATTTCAGCATCTTGTGCAGAAGGCTGAGTAACTGGCCTCACAGAGAGAACAAACAGGCAGGGGAGGTACAACAGCTGAGGAGAGGAAGGAGAGAGTGAGCCAAGGAGAAGCAGCCGAGCCAGGATGTGCGCAGACTTTCGAATTTTGTCCACACACCCCTTCTGCCTACCAGTGGGTACGTGAGTGACAGAAAACACAGCACTGCATTCCTGAGAGCTCACAGAAGTGTCAGCTGGTGGTCTGATCTGGTAAGCCTGTTCTGACTGTTGCTTCCTCTGGGACCCTGTTAGGGTGAGGGGTAAGGATGCAGTGACCCTAACACATCAATTCACACTTTTCAAAGTTGAATTCCAGTAAGATGACCATAAGCTATTGGGTCCTAATGAAGGGTCCCGACATAGACAAAGCGTGGGTAGAGCTTTCACACACAGCTGCGTTCCTTCACATTCAAGGCGAGCACACATCTTCCTGCTCCTCAAATGATTTGTTGATCCACTAGCTTGTTTGCTTCTGGACTGATTTCTCACGGGGCCAGCAGATGGGTGCTGATTCAGAAGGTCCATACAGGAAGTCTTGTCCTTGACCCAGCGGCATGTCTGAACTGGACGTGCTTCCATCTGGGAAAAGCATAGACCACTTTAACAGTCTAAGCCTTCCTCAATTCAGAAGTCAAAACCCCAACTCCCATGGTGACACTGCTGAGGAATGGCATGGGTTGGCTTAGAATCCTTCTGAAAGAGCCTGGGATAGCCTCTCAGGATACCCAACCTCCTAAAGGCACAGTGAGAATGTGGGTGGAGCAAGTCCTCAGGATCCCACATCAGATGCTCCTTGGTCCCCAGCTTTCAGCCTGCAGAAGAGCAAGAAATGGCTTCTGTAACCAGATCACCATGGTTTCCATTAAAGCATTTAGAATAACAAGGAGACCGACCAGCCCTTTCAGTGTTAGCTTTTGTTTGTTTGGGGCACAGGTGGTAGGTAAGGATTACAGATGCTTAAAAATTACTAGGTGCCCACCCACTATTGTGGTTTCGTTTTGGTGTGTGATAAAAACACTTAACACAAAGCAACTTGGGCAGTTAGGCTTTACTTGACCTCACAATTAGTTCCAGGTCAAGGAGTAACTACTCGGGAAGTGTTGAAAATTTCCCAATTCTAGGAAACTGCCACATTTGCTTCCTCTGTAGACTAACTATGAGTAACCAAAATTCAAGCAAAACTGCCATGAGAAGAAAGCAGTTTATTTTATTTCGTGCACATTCTGCAGTTTAAAAATCCCCTCTGCTGGCGGCAGCAGCGTGGAGGGAAACTTGTGAGGGCTGGATGTCGCAAGTGGTGCCTCAATAAACACTGGTTCTCTTCATGATTTCCAACGAAGGGCGTTCTTAACAATCTTAGAAAAAGTTAGAAAAACGCTTTTGGAAAAGTTTAGAATTGGACTTTAAATTATTATTTTTTTTAGAAACACAGTATTTTTACTTGAGCATGTGTGCATCTGAAGGTGTGGGTGGAACATGTGGCTGTACTAACGGTCAGTGGCCACAGGAGGGCACCAGAGGGCCTGCCTGCTCTATCATTCTTAGCCTTAGTCCCTTGAGATAGGGTCTCTCACCAAACCTTAAGTTCGCCAATTTGGGTAGGTGTACTGGCCAGTGTGCCTCCAGCCTCCAGCCTCTGCCTCCAACCTGTGCCCGGCTATACGCTCTGATGTCAGCATTACTGGCGGGCCTGCCTGGTTTACCGGGATTCGAACTGGGGTCTTCATGTATCAAGTGCTCATCTCTCCAGACCCTGAATGGTTTTTAATAAAATAATAGACCTATATATTCTCCTTAAAATAAAAGCACAATATTATTTTTGTGCGCCCAAAACATGCCGGGTGCATCTCAGGCGTTCACATGTACGTGACAGCTTAGGGTCAAAGGGAAAGGCGGAAGCAAAGCTCCTCTTCGTTTACTCTCAGTTTAGATTATTTGTAAACTTGCCTATGACGTAACTTGAAGGGATGAATGAAGCAAATGTCTTGTTCCTATGCCTTGGGTCTGGTGTCCCTGGGGAGGCAGCTCCTGCTAACTGATGAAGATGTCAAGTCACGTCAGGGGAGTGTCAACAGCTGCATATTCATTGCTGTGCCAGAGGAGCCCTCAGACTGGGAGGTTTCACTGTTTATTCACAGCAAAGACACTTAATTAATGAGTAGGCCTAATCAGGCTGTCTTATTATGTATGGGACACCAGTGTGGCTGATGTGCAAACAAACCATCCTTGAGAGCGCTAATTAATAATTCTGAGCCAGGCACTCTGCGAGGCCTTGTCACCCAGCTCTCAGGGGATTGGCAGCATCTCTTTTGCCAGGTTCCCGTGTCCTCTGCATGCAAATGAGTGACCACGGGCAGCAGATCTCCTGTTCACTACAGAACTGCACTTACCTTTGCATAGGACTCAATAGAGATGGGTGCACTGAATGGGAAAACTGTGGGTGTCTCGCTTGGACAAGTCACAGATCAAAACCCTTTCTGTTCTCTCATGGAGCACCAGATCTTCTGAGTAGAGATGGGGTTGATTTGAGTGGGTTCCCAAATGAATTAAACTGGGTCATGCTCATTGGTCATCCACAATCAGGAGCAGATATTTAAACAGATAACTAAACACAAAGTTCATCACATTAGATGGTAAACTGGAGTTAGAACAACCACGGAGAGAATCAGAGAGGCTAGGGTAGTCCTGACTTCTGTGTAATTAGTCCCGTCTTCCCTTCTCACGCTGAGTGTGAGGCATTGTCCTAGCCCTGCACACGCCTGCTGGGTGACTTCTGCTTGATACTGTGTTTGCTCTGGGGGCCGTACCTTTCCTTCTCAGTGGTTGTGGGAACCACATACAGGCCTGCCAGCTTGGCTCTCCTGCTCGAGCCCATCACTGCCGTTCCAAAGCTGTAATGCAAAAAAGGTTTGGGAGCCTGAAATATTTCTCTGCCCTATATGTCTCTAAAGTGGTAGGAGATCTTAGACAGAGACAGATTTCTTTAAGGGTGTTTTAGTAAGGGTTCTTTATAGGAACAGAACTAATAGAATCAATCTGTCTATTTATCATCTATCTATCATCTATCTATCTCTTATATATCTGTCATCTGTCATCTGTCTATCTCTCTCTCTCTCTCTCTCTATCTATCTATCTATCATCTATCTGTTATCTATCATTTATCTGTTATCTATCTGCTTATCATCTCTGTAATCTATCTATCATCTATCTGTTATCTATTATCTATCTTTCATCTGTCTATCTATCTATCTATCTATCTATCTAGATTTGAACCTTTCAGCTTAAAATCGCCCAGCACACCACCAAATATGTTTTCTATTGTTGGCATGCTCACCTGTCTACGATGTTTTACTGATATGTGTGTGTGCTGGCATTTAATCTGTATGTGTTTCTTTGTGTCTTTCTGTGTGTCTACTGAGTGTGTGTCTGTATGTGTGTTCATATGTCTGTATGTTTAATCTAAGCTCTGTGTATTCCATATGGAAGGCAGAGAGATAACTAAGTGCCACCTCGGACTAAAATCCTAGAATTCATATTTGAAATGGTTTCCTCTCATATTCTCATGGGCTTCCTTATAGATTTGGGACCCACTGATTCAACTAATCACATTAAGCATAAATATAATCACTTTAGAGATTCAGTGTATGAGAAACAGAACAGTGGCTTGTGGTCCTGTTGAGGGTTCAAAAGTGGACTCCTACCTTGTTAAAGAGATATACTTCTGTTGGCCATAGTTTGAAACTGACAGTCATCATCCTCAACTGCTAATTACGTTATTTATCCAACTCCTCGCAGATGTTTTGACGATACATTTCACACTTGTTATTGCCCAAAGCAGCTCATTTTGAGGAGCCGGCGCTCAAGTTTGTTGTGATTTTAGCACTTAATTTCAACATCATCCCTGAAAAGTCATCATCATCTCTAAGTGTTCAGAATCATGACAGAATCTACAAAAAGAATTGTTGAGCGGCTTCATGCTTTCCCGCGCCCCGTGACTGAACAGTGACTTTAATGATGATCTAAATAGGGAAGATAATATATTCCTTATGCTTTAATTGGGCTTGTCTGGAGCCTGGTGCCTTCACACATTAATATGTAAGAGATGTGTACACTTCAGATGCATTCACAATTCCCAGAGATGGATGTAAGTGGGTAATATCTGCTGATTGTTGAATCTGCCTTACAGCTTACAGTCCACTACGCAGTTGTTACATCTTCTTGTGAAGATGTGTCTTAGAACATTTGTATAGAATTGCTTTAGAAATATTTGACAATCAGGAACAACGCAGACAGAAATATGCTGTTTTGGTGTGGCATTTCCAATTTAGAGTTATTAAACCTCTACCATCGACTTCAGCCCTGGAAACAATACACCTTTGCTTTTTATACTCATCTTTGAGAAATTCCTGAGAGAGAGATATTTTTTTGCCCTTTAAGATTTAGTTCACAAGCCAGTTGGTGGTGGCACATGCCTTTAATCCCAGCACACAGAAGCAGAGGCAGGTGAATCTCTGAGTTCGAAACCAGCCTGGTCTATAGAGTGAGTTCCAGGACAGCCAGGGCTACAGAGAGAAATCCTGTCTCAGAAAAACCAAACCAAACCAAACAAACAAATAAAAAGATTTTGTTCACAAACTTTTTTCCTTTGAAATCTGAAACTGAAGCCTGGTTTTAAGAAGTGGAGTGCAAATGTGTGGAACCGTTGGCATCTAAGCCAGGCTCATTATGGCCGAGCTATTTAACATCCATCCTGGGTCATCCCTGTACTACAGGAAACTTCCTCCTTCCTTCTCTTCCCTGGGCACGGCTATGTCCATTTTCCTTTGATGAAAATAATATCCCTCTCCCCTGTCATGTCAGAGCACTCTTTGCACAGATCTCTGCTTGTCACGTGCCCCAAGAGGCCTCCAGCACAGCCCCACCTGTCGCAGCTCACTGGCCTGCCTTCCTCCTCTGGGAACACACACCACGAGTGACAGAGGACTGATCTAACTTGTTATTTAATTCTCCGTCTTTTGAAGTGAGCTTCCCCCTCTCTGAAGTTACCTACATGGCCTGTTTTCTTACAAGTGTATTCCTAGCACATAGGAGGAACAGCCTTACATACAGTCTGCCTATTATACATGGAGTCTGGAGCCTCTCTTTTCCTCAAGGGGATAGCGTGAACTGCCTTCCACGCTGAGGTTGACTCAGAAAAGTAGAAGCCATGTCAATCCTCTCTTTCTCAAACTTCTTCCTCCTCCCAAACAGTTCTGTTCATCTTGTCACTGGCTTTAGCAAAGCCATACAAATTAATTACAAAACAAACAGTGTCTAGTGGCTTTTCCCTAAAGCTTAATGAAGAGTGAATTCTGGGATTTTGTCATCATAAGAAACTACATTCTCCCCCATGTGCCTCACACCCATCATGGCTGTCCTGTGGATGTTCAAAGCTGACACTGAGGGAAGGCAGCCTCTACCATGAGGACATAAAATAGTAGCACTCATATGAACAGAGAGATTGTGTGAAGTTGTTCTTGGCATCCAGGGAAACAAAGCAAACTACCAACATGTGTAGTGACCTATGCATGCCCGAGCTATATAGAATGATAGAACTGTACAATCAATGTCAGTAGACAGATGGAAAACACTGCCATTAACTGTGCAATATGCCCCAGTGACTAAAATCTCCAAATTGGAAGATGCTCCTCAGAATAATAAAATATAGAGTCCAAAGTCTGCTTATTTCTTACCTGAGAATTGATCAAATTGAAGCCACCATGCCACAGAGCTACATGCAGTCTGTTTATGGCAACACTGGTGATAATTTCCAGGTGCTACAATCAGCCCAGGTGCCCATCAGTACATGTATGGATAAGATTGTGTTTTATATACACCATGTAGCTCTATTCTACCATGACAGGCGAAGTCATCAAAATATTAGGGAGACAGATGCAAGCGGAGATCCTCACAATCAGTAAAATAAGCCCAAGTCAGGGGAACGACGGTAGCAATGCTTGTTCTTGTTTGTGTGTCTTAGGTTTTATGGAGATGCATAAAGTTGTTCATGTCCATGTCATGAAACTAGAAGCAAGGCTGTTGGTGGGAGTAGGGGAGAGGTGTTGAGCAGGAAGAAGAGGAAGAGAAAGAAAGGGATGGGGGGACCAACATACTCAGAGTCCTTGGCTGACTAACCTGAAGCGTCTCCATAGATACCCCCACCTTGTACAGTGAGCACACATCACTAAATGTAGATAAGGAAACTGTTCAAATTGGATAAAAATGTCAGCAATGAGTGACTTCTTTTATCCAGTCAAAACTTGTGTATTTCTTGGTATAAAATGGCCTGCAAAGTATTTTATAAAAAGTTAAAACATTTACTGACTTTTACAAATTTTTTTATACTCGCAAATATCTTTTTTGTCTCTTGGTCATTATGTATTCAGGGTGAAGTCAGCCCTTGCAGTTAGGTTTGTGATATAATGTAGGCTCACCTACTTAGATGTGAGCTGGATTTCTAAGACTGCTAATACTTTAGTAAATTAAACACATGTTACTTAACTTATCAACATTCATATCTAACTACCTACATTGACTATAAACTCAAGCTTTCTAGGTAGGGCTAGCATCCCTTACTTACTGTTATTAATAGTGCTAAGGCATCATAAGTGTGGCTGTCCGGGTTCTAGGGTAAGCCATTGGTTCTCACTTGCTTGACTCATGCTCACAATTCTACATTCACATGTGGGAATAACATCCTGAGTGGAGACTTTCTATTAAAATGGGATTTCTTGGCATCCTAGTTGCTTTCTATATGATAAGATCTTAAGACTCTCCAAATGAGCCAAACAGGAGTTTGTCAGTGCATCCACCTCGGAACGGCAGAATGTATCCATCTCGCCTAGCTGCTGAACGTGTTCTTTCTTCAACTCAGCTATAAGCCTGATGACACTGCTCCTCCGTATCCAACACTAGAGCCACTTTCTCCTTCATCTTCTACACTGACTCTGTGTATGTAGGAATCACTTGGGTTTCCTTTTTATTAGTATATATTAATTATACCTAGTGAGCTTATGATTACAATGCTTTCCTGCATGCATGTCGTGGGTTTTGCCGCATTCACTTCATTACCCTCTCTCATCCGCCTCTACCCTCTGATTCCTTTTTATTATCCAACTAGCTCTCCTTCTACTTTTATATATTTTATTAAAAAGCCAGAAGTTTGTAAACTCAACCATCAGCTTATTAAGAGAATCGAGGTAGTGAGCTCCAAAAGCCGACCCAGCAGACCTACCCAACTGCAGATGCAGCTGACTTGGAAAATAATTTCATGTGGGCCATTTTATTGTGGGTGATTCATGAGTGGTTTGGACACATTTTGTACTTATTTTAACTGTTGGGCTGGATTAACATGTAGCGAGCTTGATAAATATCTTAATGAGGACTTGTATTTCTAGGTCATGCATTAAATGATTACCAGAGCACCTTGTGACAGCCACCAATGCTAAGTTAGCATAGGAGAGCTCTCTAAACTTAGCTCCAGTTGGGTTAACTGGCCCCCCTCCTGCCCTCATCTTGTAAGAAATCTTGCAAAAGCCTGGGGTTCAACCAGGCAGGCCTCTGAATCAATGCAGCAAATAGTGACTTCTGGTACTGTTGTGAAGCAGGCTTGCAACTGAAATATGTTTGAGCAAGCAGATAAATGCTTCATATTTTATTTTTTTAAAGTTTGTGTGTGTGTGTGTGTGTGTGTGTGTGTGTGTGTGTGTATGCATGTCTATGTGTGTATGTGTATTCATGTGTATGACTGGGGACATGTTCATGTACGTAAGGATGGGGGTGTGTGCTATGCCATGTGTGTGGAGGTCAGAGGACAGCTCTGGGTATTGGTTCTCCTCTTCCACCGTGAGATAAGGTCTCTTTTTCATAGTTCACCATTGTGTACACCAACACCAAACTAACTGGCTTGTGAGTGTTCAGGGAGTCTCCACCTCCCATCTGGCCAGAAGGTCCTAGAAGAATCAGCCCTGCAGAATTGAGGGCCTTCTAGCTAGTGGCCATGGTGACCCAGTGGCCGGGCACGTGGGTACCTGCATCGCCCCTGCCATGCTCATAAAGCATTGTGTAGTTTGGGCCCTCATTTGACAGAAAACATAATAAGAATCCCCCTTTCTTGCTCACTGTCTGTGGCAGCATCAGAAGCTATATTTTCAGAGAGGATAACTTCTCCTCTTCTAGTCAGAAGCTTAAAAGCAGTACTAGCCTTGCCTTAAACATGCAATTTCTGAAAATCCTGGAAGTTAACGTGGGCAAAAAGACAAATTGCAGACTGAGTGTTCGGTCTATGAAACCACAAAGAATTCAAGAGGGAATCACACTAAGGATGGGACTGTTCTTTCTTTACTTTGGGAGTGTTTCTCAAGAATTTCAGAAATTGGAAGTAATTTTCGTAAGAAAAGGATACCTTAAGTTAGAACTGACTGTGGAGTGAAAGCACGTATAAGGGCAGAGGAGAGCTTTTAACTTGACCCCTTCCTCCCCTATAGCTCATGTCCTGACTAACCAGAAAAAATATTCCCTCTGAAAACCCACCGTGTGTCCCATATTCTCTCTGCCTTTTTGTAGCAGAGCAGTTACTCCTCAGTTCAGTGGAAGAAATTCTGTGGAGGAGTGTTCAAATCCCACCCCACGCCCCTCCACCAGAAATTAAGAATGGCTTTGAAAAGAAACACCAAAGGCAATCTGACCACATCACTCGTGCCGAAAATAGAATCCTATGAAGTCACTGGCTCATCTTTCCATAGAGAAGCCGATGAAAACACTGTCTTCCCACCTGCGAATTGCTGGTCAGTGGGCCTCAGAAGCCAGGAAATTACCAAGTCCAAATGAAGAGCCCTGGTGAGGACACCGAGGCCAGCACCACCTGTAGATTCCCTCCCGTTTCTCACTAGCTATTA
Organism: Acomys russatus; assembly: GCF_903995435.1. NCBI lineage: Eukaryota > Metazoa > Chordata > Mammalia > Rodentia > Muridae > Acomys > Acomys russatus. The sequence goes on from NC_067157.1 coordinate 55,531,011, forward strand.
GCTTGCAGCCCGTCCCATCCATGCGCCCTGTGTCTGCACCTCCAGTTTCTTATTCTGCCCTAAGGTATCTTAAATCTACAGCTGGTGTGTGGGTTTCCTATAGGAAGTATGCCTGAAAGTGGTGGGTTTCCTGCAAAATTATTTTCTCAACAATGATAAAGTATTTTCTCATAAATGATATTTTCTCGTCAGATGTAAACATCTGGTATCATCTGCCTTCATTCTAGGGAAAAATGTTTACATGCCTCTTTTAGTCTTTGAGGAGATTTCAAAGGGAAGATCTAAAAGATTCAGAAACATCTGTTATCTGTGCTCTCAACACCGAGAGTGACTTCCAAAACTCTAGGGCACGTGCGCAAACCCCCAGCAGCATGATGCCTGTGCCTCGGTCTCCACCATTTTCCTTCAGAGGAAATGCTGTCCGCGCGCTTGAACAGAGTGGGGAGTTCATTCTGCCTGAAGGGCTTTACTAAATGTGCTGTCCCCAGCATACTTCTAATTTGATCAAAAGCTAGGGGAGAGAAGATAATACGGAGTTCAGCCAACGCACAGGTGGCCTTGTTTAAGGCTGAGCACACAATGTAACTCAAATAACCAATCAGAACACACTTGGTCCTGGTAACGCTCAGTGGACACTCACATATCACATCTCTCTCTCTCTCTCTCTCTCTCTCTCTCTCTCTCTCTCACTCACACACACACACACACACACACACACACACGTACACTTGCTAAAATATGTGCAGTGTACCTCTCTTCAAGTCTAGCTTTACCTAAGCAAGGCATCCCTCCCCCCATATAATGACTGTATTTTATTATGCGTTTGCTCTGTATCCGTCATATAATGGACAAAGCAAATGGATTTCACAGCCTAAAAGTATAAGTCATGTAAGCACATCCACTTGGCTTATGTAGAATGGTAAAAAATAACAGTGGATTTTGGGGACTGTGGAAGATAAATGATGAAACTGTAATCCAGTCCAATCCCCCATGTAATGCCGTAGAAGCAGCAATTCATCTATTCACCCACTTCCACATGGTTTATCTGTTAATACCTTGGTATTTAACGGAGAGCATTAGATGAGATCAAAAGAGAAAGGGTATGCATCACGGTTCCCCTCTCAGTACCCTCAGCCCCAAGAGGCTTGCAGAGCACTTTCCCCATGTGTGTACTGAACTCAGGGAAGACCACGGAGTTTGATGGCATGGGGAGGGGACTTGCAGTTCGGAGACCGTTCAGCTCTATGAAGCAAGGGTTTTCTCAGCTCTCCTGTCTGGCCTTGGTTCAGCTTTCTGTGTAAGGAGGGTATCCCTGGACGGCCTCAGACTCAGTGTGGTGGCATTTTGCAAACAAAGATGTGGGGCAGATTGCATCTACAGAACTCTAAAGTCATCCCAGAGAAGAGAGAAAACCCTAGGTCCTGTTGAGAATGCTTTAAAGAGGAGATGGCATTTACAGTGTAGGTTTTTTTTTTTTTTCCTTTTTAGAATCTCAGTTTTCATTTTGTTTCACGCACTTAGGAGATTTGACTAGAAGGAAGCCTGCAGTGACACACGACACAGTGTGAGGGAGTCTGGCTTCTGTTTCTGTTTCTCTTCTTGGTACAGACAGACCCACTTCTTTAGAGCCAAAGAGGGGTACAGAGAGAAGAGGCTTGCTTCTACATGGTTTCGCGTGCTCAATCCACTCAGACCCGAAACTTATGCACATCTTCATGGACCACACAGAAATGTAAGAGTCTTTAGTGTGGTCTGAACTAAGCGTGTGTGGAAATGACATTGAAGTTGTTCAGGTTCCATTTAACCGTAAGACTTTAAACCTCACTTTTCAGTTTGATCTATAATCAAACCATCTCTACAAGACACTGTCTAGTCTATATTTGATTTTTCCCCCTTGTTGGGGATTGAACCCAAGGCTTTGTGCATGCCAGGCAAGTGTTCCCTCAGTGGCCACACTCCCAGCCCCTCTGTGGCTCATATGATAGATCTTTTGTGCCTTGTCTCAAGGGCTCAGCAGTACGTGAGTGTGATGGTCTGAAGGAGAAAGTCTCCCATAGATTTAGGTATTTGAATACTTAATCCCCAGTGGGTGACATTGTTTGGGAAGGTCTAGAAGGCGTGGCCTTGTTGGAGGCAGTACATCAATCACCAGGAGCAGGCTTACAGTTTTCCAAGCCCTGTGCTCCCTCTTTCTCAAGGTTGATGTGCGCCTCTAGCATTCTGTCCCAGCTACTACGGCTGCTCTTCGCTGTCATGTTTCCATGATTATAGATTCTAAACCTCTGAGACCCTAAGCCAGATACACACTTCCTTCAATTGGTTGTGCTGTGTTATCACAAAAGAAAGTAACATATACAGTGTCCTCATTCCCTAGGCATGTCCCAGGGAGCCCTAACCTAGGGAAAGTGTTTTCTTTGACATTCTTTCTCTCCAGTGAGATTCCAGCATAGATACTCTTCTGTCTAATTCCTGGGGCCCATGGGAAACAGGGCTCACATGCGCTAATCTCCCAGAACATATCAGATTAATGCCACACATTAATTTGCTCATTTTAATAATTTTGCCAGACATGGTGGGATGAACCAGAAGGAGTTTTGGGAGGAATGGCTTGGAAAGTCAACGGATCCTTGACAAGCGATCTCTTTGATTGTATCTCTTTGATAACCTGCATAGTTGGGCACTTACATTACAACTGGGAGCATGGCAGCTACAAATCAAAATAATGCATAGGAGAGACCCCGTTGAACACCTTCTACCCTGTAAGTTGTCTAGAGGGTAAGTCAGCCATGCATAGAGTGACTCTCCTGGCTGATCTCCCAGCCTTGCTCTATACATTTCTGCATTGGTGTGAAGCAACAGGCTCCAGAGTCATTAGCGACCATGAGGAGGATGTAAAAATATGCACATAATTAAGAGTAAATCCTGTACATAGAAAGATCCAATTATTTCCACAAGCACCTGCTTTAACTCTTCTACTCGTAAGTGCTAAAACCAGATTCGATTACTTAAATATCAGTGTTGGACATCATGTGACAAACATGAGGACAGAGCCTTGGATTGGCATGATTGAAAAAAGTAATGAACAACCTTTGTCTAGAGATGTCTAAATTTTCAGCTAAATGAATTCTTTCTCCAGGTTCTTCATGAGCTGGCTGTAGACACAGTGACATGTATGTATATATATATATTAAAGGACCCCCGGGGATGGCAACAAACACTTAGTGTGGTCATGTGTGCATTCAAAGTACATATTATGAACTCAAATCTGATCACACAGAGTTAATTTCTAGGCGTATGACATGAGCTCCTGGGGAAAATGTCAGCTAAATTACATGTTTGCAGACTCCACAGGCACTGTTCTCTTCAGCCCACAGAAGCAATGTCCTCAGAAACGAAAGCAAAGAACTAGAAACATCACGGTTCTGTTCACAGCCGCATGGAAGCGTCAACAGCCTAGATGTCCATCAGTTGAGAAACAAGTAAGGGAAATGTGATGTGGATAAACACTGTAGGACAAGAACACACAGGATGAGGGAGATACAGTTATTAACCTGAGAACATGCCGTGTCATCCACTGAAGGGGGCGACTGAGAAGCATGTGAGATGGACTCCACATTGTTGCACTTGGTATATTCTGTTGGTAGTACGGCATATTCTGTTACAAGTCTTTTTGCTTTGTTTTTTTGTTTTCTGTTTTGTTTTGTTTTGTTGTTTTTTTTTTTTTTTTTTTGAGACAGGGTTTCTCTGTGTAGCCTTGACTGTCCTGGACTCGCTTTGTAGACCAGGCTGGCCTCGAACTCACAGAGATCTGCCTGCCTCTGCCTCTCTGAGTGCTGGGACTACAGACGTGCACCATTGTGCCCGGCTCTGTTCCAACTCTTTAATTGGAAGATGGGAACGAGTCAAATCATCGGTTCCATCTGAGTCACAAGAATCTGTGTGCATTTTCCTTTCTTTGTGTTCTATCTTCCTTTTTTCCTCTTTTCCACCTCTTCCCCCATGTCTTCCTCCTCCTTTTCTTCTTAATATGCCCAGTGAAATGAAAACCATATAATTTTTATTGCCATTGTACCAAGTGATACCTTCTGAGAAGATACAAGACTGCTGAGAACTCCGATAGAAGACTTCCAGCCTCTGTGTCTAAAACAGTGGCTGGAAGCTCAGCTGTCAGCCAAGGGTTAAAGGAGTAGGAGCTGCACACAGGGAAGGGGGGGAAATGATGTTTGAGGGTTTAATCTCCTAAGATAATCACACTTTTGCCGTGCTCTATTGTACAACATGTCTCCTTAATGATATTTTCAAATTGCCCCATCAAGCCTGCATGAAATATTGCCACCGAGGGCCGTTAACTACATCCTATTACTTCGAGCCAGGAAGCTTTGTTTTCATACAATTAAGATCAAGGATTAAAACATAAAGTTTGGCAACTTGCTCAGAGGCTTTTCTAACTTCTAATCCCAGCTCCTCACCAGCATGTCCTGTTCATTCAGATTTGAGAAAATCCTGCGGTTCAGAGAGAGGTAGTCCATGCTCCATTTGTGGCTCCTTTGTTTGTCCTTTGCCCAATGTCCAGAAACGGGGCTCAAATGTTGTGGCAGGGGCGGGGGGAGCAGCCAGCCTTCTGAGGGCTGATGACATGGAGGCTACGTGGGCTGCAAGTCAGAGTCTACTTAGAGGTGGAGGGTCCCTCTGAGAAGCTGCATGCTGGTCAGCAGCCATACGGTGCTGCTGTGCACACAGTGGCCCAGCTTGATTGCAGGGCTGTGTTGCCCAGCTGGCACCTGCAAACTTAAGTGAATCCACAGGACACAGTCAGAGGCCCTGTCACTAACTGTAGGTAGCAGGAAGGTTAAGAAGAGCTCCTTTATCCTTTCACCCTGAAGATGGGTAGAAAGTGGGAAAGACCCAAGTCTCTCTTAACTCTGTGATGGTTCCTGTTTCTGTGACTGAAGCAACAAAAACGGACGAGGTTTATTTTAGTTGATGGCACCGGTGATGTCCATCCACCATGGCAGAGAAGGAATGGGGGATCCGAGCTGCTCACAACGCTGCAGCCAGGAAGCAAGAAAATGAAAAGAGGGAGTAAGATAAGCTTCCACCCCCACCCCCTGCCCCCGGCGACTGTCTGCTAAATACAGGCTCTTTTGTTTCTAGCACTACGAGATAGGGTAAAGTCCTGGCGGGATTAGTGGCCCATCAATTACGTCAGTAGACGACACCTTCCTGGGTGTTTCTTAATCTGACCAAATTGACATCAGACTGAACTAGTGCAATCTGTGCGATTGGGTGAATGGAAATTAGACCCAACAGCCTTCTTGTTGTGAAGGGACCCTTGAGTGTGCCTTCAGAAATTATTTTCTCTGTTGAAGAGAAAGCAGTAAAGTGATGAGTGTATGGCCAGAAAGTCAAGGTTTGAGAGTATAAGGTACAATTAAGGAGCTGGCTGGGGTGTGCTAACCATCCCGGTGTCCGCCTGGCTCAGTCGTTTCTTCTCCCCACTCCCAAATGCTCAGATGTACTAACTAGCCGAATGTGGCAATTAGACATTCTAGAAAAACAAAAACAAAAACATTTCATCTGACAGACTCCTTTTCAAATCTATACTTTTGACTACAGGGAATCAGAAGGATAGGTTTTCATCACGTGATGTTACTGTTCACCACACACATTTTCAGTGAAATTTTATTTCAATTTTATGCATTTTAGCTCCACGTGTTTACTTCCGCTTTTGCCAAATTTCTCCTAGTTATGATCCTCGGTGTTTTAAATTCTCCTTAAAAATGTATTTCTTTGGAAGAATACATAGAGGGGACAGTTATGTCCCATCTCATACCATTTAGAAGGCAGAGTGCTCCTTGAATGGGAGCTACCTGGTCTGAGTACATCCTGTATTCCAGGGATTTTAGAACAACACTCAGAATAACAGTGATTGTAGCTTTAGATCCCACTGAATGCATGGGTAAGAGTCCCCAGGGGTTCCTTCCCATGAGGACTTAGTGCTATTGATCTTGTGGTTTCTATCTTTGGTTCGTGGTTTCTGCTCCTTAGCTGTCACACTAATTAACTCAGGATACAGAAGCATTGCAGACAGCAGATCATGTAAATTTACTATGTTTCTTTAGTGGGGACTTCCTGGCTTTCCTGCCCTCCCTTCCTGTAATGCCACATGTCCCCTGTTGTGCTGGATGCTCTGGTGGTGGCATATGGCCTGAAATAACTTTGGAGTCAAGAGAACAAGATTGGACTTTCAGCAGTGAAGATTTATGCATGAAAAATGTCTGTATCTCAAAACATATTTTGTGAGTTAAAATGGAAGGCAGAGTCCCTCTGCCTGAGGTGGCAAGCAGGCCATATGTCTGTGAGATTTACTTCCTTGTGGCCATCCCTGATATACCTCCAGCCTCAGCCGTCATCAGTGATTGTTCCAGCAAGGCAGCATGGCGTCTCTCAGCACACTCCCAGAGGTAACCATCTTCATAATTACTGCAGAGATCCCAGCCTAAGAGATGATGAAGACATGCAAACGAAAAACAATGCAGGGAAAAAGTAGCCAGGCTATGCACATAGGTAGGTCAACTATTCAAGAATCCTATACCTTACAACTCAGTCATGTTGGCAGCGGTGAGTTGTGAGGTGCCATGTTAAGCAGCGTGATGAGGGCCTGGCTCCTCAGAGTGTATGTGCTGCTGGGTAACACCAGAGGCCGTTGGCTTTCAGCCCAGTGGCCTGTCATGCCTTACTCTACTTTGGCCTTCACTGCTCTCTTTAAAACGTGTTGCATTAGCCTGTTTCATTTTCTGTTCCCTGCCTCTTATTACTTATGAACATTACACCAGCAATAATTGATTTATGCTAGGCTTCCATTGTGTTCACTAGAAAATATAACTCATTTTGTTAAATTGACTAAACCTCACACGTCTGTGCAACGAAGAAAGCAAGCAGGTAGGGAAGGAATCATTCACTTCGACATCCAGTTTTCGAAGGCTGCCCTCCCTTTTCCTTGCAGAGCACCCGTTGTCACCCACATTGGAATCCCTTCTCTCAGTGCTGTGCAGAATGGCACATCCTTGGTTGGAGTCCATCAGTGTCATGTGTGTCCATCCAAACACAAAGATGCTGCTTGCCAAGCAAAATCCCTCTATTTCCCAACACAGTGGCCTTTTATCAATAGTGTTGCTTATAAGGTTATGCTCTACTCCACAAAGGAATGTCAACCTTTTCTTTGACACATGTTGCTAAAAGCAGCTCATTAAATATGGGTTATTGATAAATACTACTGCTTCTGCTCCTCCTCGTGTTGCTCCTCCTCTTCTCCCTCCTTCTTCCCTATCCCTCCCATTCCTCCTCCCCCTATTGGGAAGGAAGTCCATATGCTTGGCACACTCCCTTATCTGATGGTACAAACTGTCCCCAGAAGAAGCCCTCTACTCCTGTATTTTACCATGGCTACACAGTTTAATGACACCTTTGTATTCTAATGGGATGACATAGATTTGGTGACATCCTGGGGGTGGATGAAACAGACTCTGATTCTTCTTGAAAGATGAAATTTTATTGTCTTTTCTGTGTTGCTGTGATAGAACACTGGTCAAAAGCAACTTGAGCAGGACAGGATATATTTCATCTTACAAGTTATAGTCCATTTCTGAAGCAACTCAAAGCGCAAACTTCGAGAAGAAATCACATAAGAACACACTCATTAGCCTGCTTCCTCTGCTTCCTTCAACTTTCTCCATCGTCCTCCATCCTCCTTCATCCTCTTTCATCCTCCTTCATCCTCCATCTTCCTTCATCCTCCTTCATCTTCCTCCATCCTCCTTCAACCTCCTTCATCCTCCTTCATCCTCCTCCATCCTCCTTCATCCTCCTCCATCCTCCTCCAACCTCCTTCATCCTCCTCCATCCTCCTCCAACCTCCTTCATCCTCCTCCATCCTCCTCCAACCTCCTTCATCCTCCTCCATCCTCCTTCATCCTCATCCATCCTCCTCCATCCTCCTCCATTCTCCTTCATCCTCCTTCATCCTCCCCCATCCTCCTCCATCCTCCTCCATCCTCCTTCATCCTCCTCCAACCTCCATCATCCTCCTTCATCCTCCTCCATCCTCCTTCAACCTCCTTCATCCTCCTCCATCCTCCTCCATCCTCCTCCATCCTCCTTCATCCTCCTCTATCCTCCTCCATCCTCCTCCATCCTCCTTCATCCTCCTCCATCCTCCTTCATCCTCCTTCATCCTCCTCCATCCTCCTCCATCCTCCTCCATCCTCCTTCATCCTCCTCCATCCTCCTCCATCCTCCTCCATCCTCCTTCATCCTCCTCCATCCTCCTTCATCCTCCTTCATCCTCCTCCATCCTCCTTCATCCTCCTCCATCCTCCTCCATCCTCCTCCATCCTCCTTCATCCTCCTTCATCCTCCTCCATCCTTCTTCATCCTCCTTCATCCTCCTCCATCCTCCTCCATCCTCCTTCATCCTCCTCCATCCTCCTTCATCCTCCCTTATTTTCCTCCATTCTCCTTCATCCTCCTCCAACTTTCTCCATCCTCCTCCAACATCCTTCATCCTCCTTCAACCTCCTTCATCCTCCTTCAACCTCCTCCATCCTCCTCCAACCTCCTTCATCCTCCTCCATCCTCCTCCATCCTCCTCTAACCTCCTTCATCCTCCTCCAACCTTCTCTATCCTCCTTCATCCTCCTTCCTTACACAACCCAGGCCCACCTTCCAAAGGCTGGCATCGCCCACAGTGGGCTGGACCCTTCTACATCAATTAGCAATTAAGAAAAGGCCCCACAGGCCAATCTGAGGGAGGTAGTTTCTCAACTGACATTCTCTCTTCTAGTGTCAAGTTGACAAACCTAGCCAATATAACCTCCCTCCCAGGTAAATAAGCAAAACCTTTGTTTTATTTATTTGTAGAGATTTATAACATAACTAGGAAGGGCAAATAGGTGCTAGATTTACATAAGCTGTCACATAAGGCATGTGGTTACTACTTAAGAGAATAACATCATTAGGCTGGGAAGATGGCTCAGTACCAAACCCACGTTTTAAAAAAATGCAGGAGTGGTGGTGCATGTTTGCAATCCCAGCATTGTAGAGGTTTACAAAGGCTAAACCAGAAGCCTAGCCTACTCCACCACACACACACACACACACACACACACATGAGAGAGAGAGAGAGAGAGAGAGAGAGAGAGAGAGAGAGAGAGAGAGAGAGAGAGAGAGAGAGAGAATTGATTCAATGATTACTCTGACTTTTCTACAGTCACTGGCCTAGCTTTGATGGGTTGCATTTGTTTGGTGAAATCAACTTCTGCTCCAGCACCAATCCCACCTCCCCCCCCCCCAAGCTCACTCTACCTCATGTATTCTCTCAAAACACCCTGTGGGAACCTGACCTCTACTCCTGGAATTGTTGCGTGACAGCCGACTGCAAGACAGTATGGAGGTTACTACAGTCCAGGGGGACTTAGAAGGTATGACTTGGTTTATTCTGGTTTTCTCAAGGCATTCGTACTTTGGCAATAGGCCTGAGTGATGAGAGTGAGAGAAGAGGCTAGACTCAGCCATGTGAGTGTTTGCCGAGATGGCAGTCGAGGAGCCATCTGCATAGAATGACAGATCCCTGGGGGAGGTGATGCAAAGAGACTCAGAGCTGAGACCTGGAGTGTATGAGGAGAGAGGAGTGAGCCATTGTGAAAGAAAAATGGAAGGGCATCTGCAGGTCTTAATGGTGTAAGCTCATTGTTCAAAGGGATGGCAAATGCATGGAAATTGGCAGTGGTTTGGACCAAATGGTATAAAAATCGATACTTTTCATTAACAAAGTGCTTTGAAATTTGATTTGATCTCATTTGCAGGCAGTATCATTCTAAAGGGGATATTTATGCTCCTAAGTTCAGGCACAAAAACTAGCATTAATCAAAAAATATTAGCTCATTATAATTTTTCTTTGCTTGAGTCGACCGTACTATCTGCAGATATATCTATATAAAAATCTATATATTGAGAGAATGGTGGTGGTAGGGTAAAATAAAAAAAGTTGCTTTGATGATTAAGTGGGTGGTTGGTTCCTTTAACATTCTGAGAGCAAACACAGCCATCAGTATGAATCACTGCACTGATGAGTCTAATTCCTCTTAGTTCCATTGCAGCAGACACTCACATTCCAATCCTTCACGGACAGCTCAGTCTTTGTCACATCTTCAGACATAGTCTAGCATTTACAGGGGAGGGGTTTCAGTGTGCTGCCATGGCCAAGAGAGCAGAACCCTTCAGAGGTAAACTGGCAAAGCAGAAAGCTTGGCCAAATCTCTTCAAAGCTGGCAGTGATGACAGTGATGACTGGCTGCCCTCATGTGTGTGGCGTCAGTGCCACGCACTTGTATGACCCTGGCATTGTGGAGGAGTGGACCCTGCAGAAGTAGAGACTTTAGTGTGATTCTGTTAATAAGCAGCAAAAAATGGAACCGAGGGCAGTGCCAATCTCGGAAGCTTTTCCATTGTAGGATGTTGAATGTGGCTGTGCTTTTAGCCTTGGAGGAAGCCACACCACACACATAAACATATAAGCAGATATGTCATTCATGTGCACATGCGCGCACACACACACACACACACACACACACACACACACACACACACACTCAGATGCCACTCTCCTTAGTACAGCATGTGAAAATTTGGAGTTGTGCTCACAACTACCTTAGAAAAATCCTTCATTTCTCTTTTTGTGGAAAATTTAATATGAGTAAAATAGATTACTTCTATTTGTCTAGATCCTTGAAGAATCTGGGAAAGTTGGGCCATGGGAAATCTTGGTGTGCATGTTGTACCTGCCAGGGTTGATGATCAGCCAAAGAAAGGCTTATGGTAATTTGTCTGTACTTCTGACTGCAGCCATGACAGACTATCGTGCATCAGGTAGCCTAGATAGTAGAACTTACGTTTGTGAGGTGGAGTCTGAGATCGAGGCATTATCTGGTTCCCCCCCCCCCCCAGGCTATGAAGATGATCTGTCTTACTCTCCCTGCCCAACCCCACCTGACTCTGAGTCACTGGCACACTGCATTTCCTGACAATCCTTGTTTCGTAGACATTTTAGCCTCCATCCCCACCTGGCATTCTCTCTGTGCACATCTGTGTGTCTGAGTGTCATCTGTTTATGTGGATGACAATACTGGGCCAGGGACTTGGACTATCCCAGTGCAACCGGATCTAAGTAAGAGCACAATGTAGAGAAGTGGCATGTAAGACTTCGATGTATAAATGTGTGATAAGTGCACTTTTCCTATCACTCTTCTGGCATTCTTCCAGGACGTACATCCAGCTGTAACATACATTTAATTCATCATAGCAAACCCTGTGTCTCCACATTGGCTGTGCAGCACCACCTATTCTGCGGTAATACTCAGATTGTATTTCATCTCTCTTTGATTACAACTAATCCTGAGGCTGAGCTGTACAGCGTGAAGGATTCTGCCTCCCCATCTTAGAATGTCCTCCAAGGGAATCTAGCCTCCACTGTGTGATCAAATGGAAGCATCTACATTGAAAACACCTCCCGGGAGGGTACAAAAGCCACAGACTCCAGCCCTATAGAAGAAAAGCTGGGGATAAATACAAATTGGCCCTGTGTGACCAGGGCATTCTGACTCCTTAGTCAGGGTTCCTATGACCCTACGAGAACGTCATGGGTACACAAAGAGTTGTAATCAGTAACAGATTGCTATGTAAGCTACAGAGTCATGGAGATTGTTAGACAGTAATGGAAACAGAATTTGGTGTCAGAAGTGGGGTAACTCATAACAGAAACCCAGAACATATGGTGTTGGCTTGGGAAAACAGAAACCTGCATGTTAGCAAGAAGACTGTCAATGATCCTGATGGCCCTGTGATTAACACCTGGAAAATAGAGGCAAGCTCTGCAGCTGAGGAGCCTTTGACAAAACTGATGTCTGTAGGAACAGGGAAGATAGCACACATGTAAACAAACCCATGGCTTTGACTTAGAAAATTACCAGATAGCATTGATGTACTATCACTCTTTGGGCATTTAATAATAAAACGTGAAGAGAAAGATAAGATATATTTTAAAAGCATAATATAAAGATGAAATCCCAATGTGGGCCTTGCAGGTGTGAAAAACACTTTTGTTTCTCATTTCTCCTCTACTACACTGATAAAGGCTATCATAGAAGAGATGACTACCATGAAAGAGGAAAAACAGATGCTACTATAAATGCGGAATCAAGGACAGAAGTCATAACAAGAGTATGCAAGTAGAAAGCCTCCATGAAGAACCTAGGAAGTTTGAAGAGGTCACAAAATACACAGAATTTCTAAGATTCTTTAAAAGACATTTTATTGATTTATTTTTACATGTGAGATGTTTTTCCTGCAATATGTCAATGCACCACATGGACCGGCAGAGACCACAGGAGGATGTCAAAGCATATGGAACTAGAGTTACAGATGGTTGTAAGCCAACATTGGGTGCTGGGAACTGAATGGCTGGTTCTCTGGAGGAGAAGCCTGTCACTAGAGCAATAGGCCATTCTTCAGGATCCAAAGATTCTTACTGGCATTTGCCCTAGTTTTTTTTCTCACAGCCAAAATATAGAGAAGTTAGTTTCAGAGAATATGTGGGTTCAATTTTTTTTTTACTGTGGGCTCACTTTATAGTTTCATAACTAAACTCCTAGTGTTATTTGAAAGACACCTCTTGGATGTGGCGTGGCCCTTTGCCTAAATTTTGGCCAGGAGTGTGCCATGAAAACTTTGCGGCGAGTCTTCCTAAGACGCCGTCCTTGTCATCAAAGACACCAACTTGTCTGAGTAGAGTCTCAGTCTTGCAGCTTCTCCCTCAACATGGCCTATACACAAGTGAAGACTCCCAGCTGTATATGCTGGGTAACATCTTGCAGATCAAAGTGAGTGTCCTTCCTAGGCCTGCCTAGATTTTTTGTGTAAAATATTGTAAACAAAGCTTGCTGTTGAAGTAGCCAAGAGGAGGGTAGTTCCTCGCTTAACAGTGAGCAGACAATCAACCATCTAGAGGTGACAATACGCAGAAGGATTTCCCCTGCCTCAGACACATCCCTCTAGATGGAATCCTCTATTTTCACTGGATATCACCAAAGTGCATCTGTTTCACGCACATAATTCAGGAGAATGGGTTATAATCTGAACAGGAACCGAATGTGCTGGTTCTGCACTTGCCTAGTGTTGGTGCATGCTAGGTTCAATACCTACCATTTAAAAACAAATGGGATCGGGCAAGAGGGAGAAGGAGAGAAAACAAAAAAAAAGAAAAAAAGGGAACTTGCATCTAACTTTGAATTGTGCGACACACACGTTATTGTGCCCTTCATCAAAGTATGATGGATTTCTCCTTATTTTGAACATGTATTCTGACTGAAACTGCTCACCGTTTTCTTCCGATCATAGCTGATGACATAGGGTGGTCAGCAAACACCACTCTTAGGGTCCTGTATGTAGAGTGAAGATGCAGTGACTAAAAGAGAGGAAGGAGCCAAGGAGGCCTTTGATGCCAGGCAGCTTCTTTCTCCGAGGCCTTTGTTACCGTCCCGCTTTCATTTGCGGAACACAGATGAGCGTTTGCTATGCGATGTGGATGAAAGTTTGGAAAAAGAACTCTGATGTGCAAAGAGTGGAGAAAGGGGAATGATTTAAATAAAGGCAATTTAAAAATCCCCAGCTCTTTGAAATTTCACATAGCTTTCCCTCCATTGGAATCCATAAGCTGCTCTCAAGGACCCACCTGAGACATAAGGCGCGCATCTGAGTGTTTTGGTGCTCATAGCTTTCTCTTTCCTCTCGTGTCCTCTGATTTTCATTTAGGGAGCTGTGAGCTATACCCACAGTTATTACTAAAATTGATTTTGAGTTCACCTACAGCTGCAGCCACCACTTCTCTGAGGCAGATAAAACATTCATTTATCAAGATGTCTGAATTGAATAAAAAAGCAAAACAAATACCAGTAATGGCATTGCTTGCCTACATGTATTTTTAAGGAAGAAACTCATTTTTTTCTAGCTTCAAGTGTCCCTCTCTCCCTCCCTCTTGCGTCTAAGTATCATGTGCCAGCAAAGAAGAGTCCTGAGTAATAGATGCCTCTTTAGGTTGTGTGTACAGGCAGGTACACTGGGAAGAGACAGCCTGTGTGCTGCTGGAGTTTCTGTAGATAATTACATTACATGGACTTGTAAAATGTCAGGCATAAAATAATAAACAGGACCTTGGGCTTGCCTGAGCTTTCTAATGCAGTAGAGCCATCTATGGAGCACTCATCGCCTCTCAGCTTTCTGTCAGGGGGATGGCCTTTAGTCAGCAGCTCTTTCCTTCACAAAATCCTGCGTAGGCTAGCATTTTTCCACCCTCTCTACAGTATTAATTAAATTACATAAAACTGGCAGTGTTTAAATTCTGGCATCTGTATTGTCTCACTTAATTACACCCCTGGACTGCTTTCAAAATGTTTTCATTTGCTACAGGGACATCTATTGGTGAAAGGGAGAGAATCAGATGGTAGGTACAAACCATCCTAGTACTTGGCCCACCCACCCTGGCTGAGTGCTTCAGCAGGTTCCCTGTCCTGGACCACTTCTGTCCAGTTCTGAGGAGCTTTAGCTGGACAGCAGTCATAGAGATTTATCTTGCATTAGGAAGGTTTTGGCATTGGGCCTCAAAAATGAAATACATTTTTTTCCTATTCTAACAACTTTCAAACTCGTGCAAGAGCACTGTACAGCAAATGCATTTCCATCTTTGGTATCAGCCAGCAGCAGCCTTACTGTGGACACTGTGGGCCCAAAGTGGGGGGCCTTACAGCTCAGGTCTGGGTTTGGCCAGGTCACAGCAGACAGTTCACTCAACAGACAGACAGCAAGCTTCCCAGTGTGAGGCCATAAGAGCATAAAACAAATTCCTCCCCCCAAATAATCATTTTTGTAGTTCTCTTATGAAATTACATTTTCTTTATTCTTTGAGAATTTAAAATACTAGATTTTGTTAATTTTCACCTCTCTCCCCTGACTTGTCTCAGTTTCCCCACATACCTATCTATCTCTTCTCTCTGTCACCCTCTTTTAAAACAAAACAGAACAGATGCGGAGTGCAGTTTGTGTCAGCCAACTATTCTTGAGCATGACACATACTCTGGAGTGCGCTTTGATGCACTCCCTTAGGGAAAAAGCTCTTCCACTGACAGCAACAATCAAAGACCAGCACCTCCTTATCTAGAGGTGGAGCTTTGTGCCTACCTTCTGCTCTCCATGCTCAGATGTTGTCTGGCTTACGCTTGTGCAGGTTGTGGGCATGTTGTCACCATCTCTGTGACTTCATATGTGTGCATCTGCTATGCTGTCTGGAAAATGCTGCCTCCTTGACGTAAGCCACCACTTCTGATTCTTATACTCTCTCTACCACTTCGGAATACATCCCGGAGCCTTGGGGTATGTGTGGGTGATGAAGCCATCCCATTGAGGGCTGGGCATTCCAAGCTCTTTTATTTCCTGTGTGAGTCTCTGTTTTAATTACGATCTATTGCAAGGAGAACCTTCTCGGATGAGGGCTGAGCGATGCCGTGCTCTGCAGGTATAACAGTATGTCATTAAGGGTCATTTTATTGATATTTCTATTTAGCATAATAATAGCAGGTAGCTTTCCCACTACAGCACATCATCTGTCTAGCCTTGGCTTCTTGACCTCATTGACTGTGTAAGGAATGGGTCCTATTCAATGGAGCTGTCATTAAGTCTAATAAAAATGTGTGGTTACTCTCACAAAATCGTTGTACTGTCTGGCACATCTTGAAAGAAATAAGGATATTGCCGTCGCTCTCAAGGTCCATATCTGGGTAAGACTGATGATTCTTGTCCTCCAGCACTATGAACTTTAGTCAGAAATAGGAGTACTGATGATGTCATTTCCAAATCTGTACATTTCTTGCACTTTGATTCAATTCCCCAAAGCACACTCTAGTTTTTGTGAGGCCATTGGATGTGACTTTTGTGTTGAGGTGTAGCTTTATAGATAAAATGTGTGGTGGTTTTTTCTCCCATCTATCTTTAAAACTTACTTCTCCTAAGTCACCACTCTTATTGCTACCAAAAGTATCTCTAATAGTTTAAGCACACAAGAAGCACCATGGTCCAGCTGAAATAAGCCCACAGCCTTTTCATTAAACCAAAGCCAATAGGAAAATTCTGAAACGCATCAAGGTTGGTTTTATGTCCTTCAATTAATTACTGTGGAATAATTAACCCTGAGCTGAAGGGAAGGAGGAATGAAATAATATTTAATTTGTTCTTATGTGGAAACATTATTCTCTCCTCCTGATAACAGAAGCCCATGCACTGTAGCTTCATTTCTGTTGCTGTAATAAAACACACTGACAAAAAGCAACTTAGGGGATAACTGGTTAATTTTAGCTCACAGTTCCTGGTTTCAGTTTATTATTCTGGTGGAATCAATGACAGGAACTTCAGAGAGCCAGTCACATCACACCTGTGGTGAAAAGCACAGATAAGTGGGCACATACAGTCTCACTCTCCTTTTTACTTCTGTTCAATGCAGTGTCTCCACTATTTCAAAGTGGACCTTGTACCTAGGGAGTGACACCACTCACCGTGGGCTGGATTGTCCCACACAATTAAGTTAATTAAGACATGCCCACAGGCCAACCCAATGTAGACAGTCTTTTATCAAGACCCTTCCAAGATAGTGCTAGAATATGTCTACTTGACAAGTAAAGCAAATCAGAACACATTGCTTTTAGGCTTTTTATTTGGTAATCAATGATTTTTAAATAACCAATGGCATATTTGAATTGATGGCTGCATACCCACGCTTCATAATGCCTGTTATCGGATTTTGATGCTTTAACCACAGAACTCAGCTTTGTCTAAGTAGAAAAAGAGCAGAGATCCTAGACTAAAAATACCTAAACCCAAATCACTATGGCAAGGTACCATTCCAAAGGTCTTAGGAGCACTTCTTGTATTACAGAACTATTTCAGCATGTATTTAAAATCTGAAATAGTTTAAAGCTTACAAAATTCTACTTACATTTATCTATAGGGAAGTTAGTGGTTCTGACCTGACTCTGTAGGGTGACATATCCTTGACATTAATTTATGTACACTAACTTTTATGGATGTGTTTTACTGAGAACTATGATAGCTAAGCATTTTTTAAAAAGTCATTGTCATCACTTACCATACCAAATAATTGCCATATAAAATGCAATTACAGTACAGTAAAAGCTAATACATTTGTCCTCCCTTATAAAAAAAAAAAATCTCTGAGAAATAGCACACCGGAGACACATAGGCAAGTCTCACAGAGAATTCAACTTTGTGCTACATCCTGAGCTTCTAATTGTTTGGCCCTTCATCCTGCATGTTATTGTGATTAGGTTGAAGCACTGCTTTTATATTTCTTATCTGGAAGAGATAATTAGATATTTTTCACTGTGAAATAATTTACATTAATGGGCCATAACTCTCAATATGTGGTTTTAAATTGCACATTTAAATAATATAATACCTGTCTCCTTTAATCTGGCCGTAATTGTCTCCATGCAGTCATTTTATTTTCCTTTAAAAAACACAACTGACTAAAACAACATACTAAATGTCTTCAGTTTATCACTTTGAGATTTTAGAAGAGGTGATATTGCCATCTTGTTTGGAATTTTCAGAGTCTCAATTGGTAAGATGAACGTGGTTTAAAATGAAAACAATAGGACTGTATCTCCACTTAAAGGCAGGATGGTTACACTAGGTACATGAAGAATACAGAATCCAGGGAGCATATTGGGCATGTGAAACACGTGCTTGGCTTTGGGCATGGGAGAGGTTTTTGTTTGCATTTGTTTTTAGTTCTTTTTCCATATGAACCAAAATACTATTTTGTTGGTCATTTAGAAGAGAAAATTGACTTACTGAATTGTATGCTAGAGCTTATTCTTAGCTTAGGTTGGTCAATGATCCTTCCTTTGGTGACAATCAGTTTTAATATTCTGTATGTAGATTACTTTGTGTATTTATCCTCTTAGGGATTTTATAGGCTGTGATTTATGGGCTGAGTTAAGTCCACATGATAGAGGAAAAGCCCAGAAAGAAAATACTTTAGGAGACAATATATCTATATAGACAACACCTGTAGATCAATGTTGTTATGATAGATTGTAACCCACAGAGTTTCACAACTGAAAATTTGGTTGCATGGAACTAAGCTTTGAAACAACATGAGATACCCTCTGTGAGAAAGCCTGGCTGATTCTGGATAATTGATGGCCGGGGATGTAGCTTAGCAGTAGACGGAGGGAGTACCTGCCTAGTGTGCACTAGACCCTGCTCCCTTCTTTAGCACCACAGAAAAAGTGGCAGTGGCAGTGAATAGCTCTGTAAAAGCTGACATCAGTAAAGAATATTATTTTGTGCTTTTTATAATACTTTAGGAGCTATTGAGATTCTAATTTCTAATGAATTGAATTGGCAACAAGATGTACATTCAGGCAAAGATCTTCAGGGGTTATGAAACAGTAAGTTATGATTTATAATTGACAAACAAAAGTGACCTTCTTTGAGTTGCTTGGCTTTTTAGAAATTCAGTGTCTTGTTAAGAAACATGTGGTGTTACTGGTGGCATTGAACACACATTATGCCATTGTGCATATAAAGTGTTTTGGAAAGTGTAAACATTTATTGACACACAAATACACTGATGATAATCATAAGTGATCCCACTAAGGGCCTGAGGGGATGCTTAAAATGAGGGGGAGATGCTCTTCACTCGTCTTCCCTTCTCCCATAGCTATGCCCTTGGCAGCTTATTAGCCACACCCCTCACCACCACATAACATAAACATCCCCAAGCCACTCTCTTCCTATTACTAATTAGTTGCATCTGGAATAAAGTAGCTGCCAATGGAGAGTCAATTCATAGCGCTCTAAATTATGAGTATTTTAATTAGACTGAAGTATGAAGTTTCAGCCTATCGTATATTATGTTCCTATTTTTGATGCACTCATGTGAAGGACTTACAGGAGACCACTTTTTTTTTGTATTCTAAAAGAAAAAAAATACATAAAATATCCAAACAGAATGATATAATTGTGCTCCAAGTGGTTTTTCCCTGAAAGTTTATACACTGAAAAATAATAACTGGGGTTATGACCTTTGGAATAATTATTGCCTTCCTCAATAGCCTCCAGAAAGTTTCACTTCTCCTTTTGACCATTTGAGTTTGTAATGGGGTGTCACCTATGTTCGTGAGAACACACACACACACACACACACACACACACACACACAAAGTTTGTAGTGGGGTGTCACCTATGTTCATGAGAACACACACACACACACACACACACACACACTCAAAACAAAAAAACCCAAACACAATTTATTGACATCTTGATCATGGACTTCCAAGCAAGAAATAATATTCCTGTTGTTTATGCTTTACAGTAATTTTCTATAGCTAACTACTACATTGACCTGGATCAAGATTTTCAGTTTGATTAATTTATAAGCTCTCAAAATCATTTGCAAAGACTCAATCTTCCACCATCTTCTGGGTCTGTATTGAAAGTTTGTTTTTGCAAAATGAATAGAAAGCTACCTCAAAGGGGATCTCTCTTCCCTCCCCTCCTCGCCCCTCCTCGCCCCTCCTTTTGTTTGCTCTCTCTCCCTATTAGTGCAAAGTACACAAAATGTCTGCTTTAAACTCAAAACAAACATTTATTATCTCATCCTCCCACCATTTAAAAAAATAATAAAAGAAAAGGCAACCCTCAAATCCACGTCTTTTCCACCACTTTGAATAAGCAAGGGAGACCACCCAAAAGCAACCAGGCATAATCAGTAACCGGAACCCAGTTGGGGAGGTGGGTTTCTACCGGGGCACAGCAGCTATGGCACCTCCGCCTCGCTCCCCACCGGAAGCCAATCCTCCCGCGCTGCAGACCGCCGAGTTCTTGGCCGTTGAGGCTTTCCATTCCGGTTGACTTCTGTTCCTGCACTGGTCCTTCTTCCTGCTCTGCCTTGTGCAGACATGAACCCCAGCGACCCCAGTGACCCCAGCTACTCCTTGGCTTCACTCTACGTGGGGGACCTGCACCCCGATGTGACCGAAGCAATGCTCTATGAGAAGTTCAGCCCGGCTGGGCCAATCCTCTCCATCCGGGTCTACAGGGACAGGACCACCCGTCGCTCCCTGGGCTATGCCTCAGTCAACTTCCAGCAGGTGGAGGACGCTGAACGGGCCTTGGACACCATGAATTTCGATGTGATAAAGGGCAAGCCGGTTCGCCTCATGTGGTCTCAGAGGGACCCATCTCTGCGCAAAAGTGGAGTTGGCAACATATTCGTCAAAAATCTGGACCGATCCATTGACAGCAAAACACTGTATGATACGTTTTCTGCCTTCGGTAACATCCTTTCATGTAAGGTGGTGTGTGATGAGAACGGCTCCAAGGGTTATGGATTTGTACACTTTGAGACACAGGAAGAAGCCGAACGAGCGATTGAGAAACTGAACGGGATGTTTCTAAATGACCGCAAAGTGTTCGTTGGTCGATTTAAGTCGCGTAGAGACAGGCAGGCCGAACTTGGAGCTCGGGCCAAAGAGTTCACCAATGTTTACATTAAGAATTTGGGAGAAGACATGGATGATGAGAGACTCCAGGGTCTCTTTGGCAAATTCGGGCCCGCCTTAAGTGTTAAAGTCATGACTGATGAAAGTGGAAAATCCAAAGGATTTGGATTCGTAAGCTTCGAACGGCACGAGGACGCACGGAAGGCGGTGGATGAGATGAACGGGAAAGACCTTAATGGGAAACAAATCTATGTTGGTCGAGCTCAGAAGAAGGTGGAGCGACAGACAGAACTGAAGCACCGATTCGGACAGATGAAGCGAGACAAGCACAAGACTGAGCAGGTGCCACAAGACAGAAGCGTCAGATGCCAAGGCGTCAACCTTTATGTGAAAAACCTTGACGACGGCATCGACGACGAGCGCCTCCGGAAGGAGTTTTCTCCCTTTGGTACCATCACTAGTGCAAAGGTTACGATGGAGGGCGGTCGCAGCAAAGGATTTGGCTTTGTGTGTTTCTCCTCTCCCGAAGAAGCTACTAAAGCAGTTACGGAAATGAATGGTAAAATTGTGGCCACCAAACCACTCTACGTAGCTTTAGCCCAACGCAAGGAGGAGCGCCAGGCTCACCTCAGCAGCCAGTACCTGCAGAGAATGGCAGGCACTGCCGCCGTGCCCAACCTAGTCATCAATCCTTTCCAGTCAGCACAGGCTCCTTCAGGTTACTTCATGACGGCTACACCACAGACTCACAACTGTGGGGTCTACTATACTCCTAACCAAACTTCTCAGCAAGGACCAAGCCCCCGTGGGAATGCTCGAGGTGCCAGAGCGACTCTATTCCCAACTATGTCTAGTGCCGTCCATCCATCTAACATTAGTACATCATTTGCTACGTCAGGACCAGCTCCCTCACAGGCCACACGAAGTATGTCAACATATCGTGCTGCCAACACATCCACACAGATGACGGGCTTACATCCTGCAGCTGCTCCTGGGGCCCGCACAGTTACCCAGTACAAATATACTGCTGGAGTCCGAAATCCCCCTCAGCATCTGAATCCACAGCCACAAGTCACCACACAGTGGTCAACTGTACCTGTTCAAGGTAAAGAATCTTTGACTGCCTCCATGTTGGCATCTGCGCCTCCTCAAGCCCAAAAGCAAATGTTAGGGGAATGGCTGTTTTCACTTATCCAGGCCATGCACCCTGCCCTCGCGGGTAAAATCACTGGCATGCTGTTGGAAATTGATAATTTAGAACTACGCCACATGCTTGAGTCCCCAGAGTGTCTCCACACCAAAGTTGATGAAGCCATAGCCGTACTGGAAGCCCACCGAGCTAAAGAGCCTCCCTATCAAGCAGTCAGCACTGTTGCTGGTGTCTCGACCACCTAAAATTGAGGAGAAGAAGACATCAAACTCCCGTGTCACTGAAGAAAAATATTGAGACATCAAAAGATTATGAAAACAAGAAGCAAGCTGGAAACTAAATAAAAAGGAAATTGTAATCTTCTGTGCCATGTCAGTGCCAGGTCTGGTGAGCATTCAAGCCCTGGATCACTTGGCTTAAGACAACGGATAACAGAAACAGTGAAATTTTAAAAACAAATTAATGTTTTAAAGACCTTGGGAAAATGATTTTTTTTTTTAGCAAAGTGCAAAAATTTAAAGTATCTCTTACTTCAATTGTAATTCAGATAGCACCAGATGTCAGTTCTGAGCAATAGAATTGATAACTAAGCGAGGACCATGATTTGGCTGGCTTGTAACATCCTTGCTCTACTAAAGCTTCCTTAATGAGTAAAAGGGGGAAATAAGTGCATCACTGTTGGTTGGCCACTACCACCTCTGAGACTTCCGGCAGGCCAGTGCTGTGTGCAGCCAACTGTATTCCTACTCATTTGTTGCCATATGCAAAGCACATGCCTTTTGTAATTCACAACCCTGTTGATTAGTGGTACCAAAGAACCACCTTCAACTTAGAATTGAGTGTGTGGCATAGACTACAGAAAGTGAATTGTAAGAGCCATAAAAAGTTACATTCATAGTCTCTGGGCATCCGCTTTCTTAGCATGAAATGAACTAACTTATCTAAATATGTGTCGTCTTCAAACTCAAGCTAACATCCAGATTGCATTTATGCACTGGCATCTCGCTGCTGTGATGGGACTTTGGAAGATGCAAGAGTCCTGCTTTTTTGGAACTGTGTTTTGATGGAACAGATGAGAAGTTAAAACAGAATGGGATCATTAAAAAGCATGCTATACAAAAATAGGAAGAAAGGAGCTGGGGGACATGGAGATAGAGGGTGCTGCTTGGGGGGCATAGGGTTAATGTGAGTTTTCAGGCCCTGAGAAAACCCAGAGGGATTTCAGGCAGAGAGGCATGCCCTCTGAAGCAGGTGTGAGCTAGGTGTGCTCTGGAGCAGGAGGGAGCTGGGGCGAGTGGCTTTCTCCACAGGAAGGAGGATTGGAAAAGAAAAGCAATATAACAAAAGGGTTAGTTTTCACAAATACCGATCTACACAATAAAGCTGTTTTCACAAATACTATTATATTTTTTAAGTTTATTTTTTGTGGTTGAATTATTTTTGTATATCAGACATAGTTCTGTGTCACTGAAAAATACAGTATTATTTCTCAGTATGCTTGCCTTAACAATAGGTTGCACCATAAATCACTGTAAAACCTAATAGCAAACTTGTATTCAAATGATTTTTCAAAGGATCAGTTTTCTGGTGGTATACAACTTAAAATTCTCATTGTTCTTATTTTGGGGTATTTATAGTAATTGATAAACAGAATTCCCATCAAATTTAAGCCTAATAACTCATACAATATTGAGACTATCAGGGCTGTTAGAGGACAGAGAGAATCAGTGAAATAGACAGGAACCTTGAGCACTTCGTTCACACAAAGAATGAAAAGGTGTTTGACCTCACTAGGGCTTGGAAATTACATCAGGCCTCGGAGTTGGAGGAACTATATTCCCAGTGTAGCAAAGGCCACTGGGTATTAAACAAGAACTTTCCCACAATTCCAAGGCGTACCCTTGGTAGGAATGTGGGTATGAGCCTAGGGAGGCATGATCCTGGATGCTCTTAGTTGGCACAAAAAAATTTGCAAGAAACATTCATTCCCAGGAAGACACATCACAAAATTTAAAGCCATGTCCATGGTATGAAATGTGGCAGTGTAGTCACAGTGACAGAGCAGCCCTGTAAGTGTCACCCAAGTACTCCCATGAGCAGAGATTAAGTTAACCATGGTTTCAGAGAAATACCTGTGGCATGGTGCAAATTATGGAGACTTTTCTGATGTGCAAACAGGAAGGTGCAGTGCGCAAAGGCATGGTAAATGGCAAGGCAGCAGGAGCCCTGCCACTCTGCCACAGGACAGGCCTGATTACCCTCCGCCCTCCTGAGATTTTGCCCACTGCCTCTTTTTTTTCTTTTTCTTTTTCTTCTTTTTTTATTATTAATTTATTCATATTACATCTCAGTTGTTAGCCCATCCCTTGTATCCTCCCATTCCTCCCTCCCTCCCGCTTCCCCCGCTATTCCCCTCTCCTATGTCTGTGACTGAAGGGGACCTCCTCCTGCTGTATATGCTCATAGGGTATCGAGTCTCTTCTTGGTGACCTATTATCCTTCCTCTGAGTGCCACCAGGCGTCTCCATCCAAGGGACATGGCAAATATGGCTGCCCACTGCCTCTTTGCTGCTCAGTCAAAGAACCAGCTCTGCCCGCTCACCTTCACTGTTAGCTAGTCACAAGGGTTCCACTCATTTTCCTTTAAAAGTTTCTTTCACTCAAAGTGAGAGACATAGCCAAGGCTTTCAAAATAATAGTAAATTTTGGAAGAGATTTCATAATAACCTTTATTCCACAGGAAGTTTCAGAAATTAAAGTTCTGCCTAGATCTTCATGTGTTTTCATCAGATCTGATTCTTGTAGGCTTTCAATGTCCCTGTGGAGGAAGTTACTTTACCAAGTAAATAAACATAAATACACATATATATATATATACACATAGATATACACATATAGCTATACTTTTTTTGCTTAAAAGCTAAAATTTTTCATTTTCTCCAAAAATTATAGAAAAATGGTATTTACTGCTTACTAAGGAAATTCTAATTATTTCCAAGAATAAAATTCTCAAGAACCCGCTAATTGTTTCAGTTCATGTAAGACTGGAGTCTCACTCATCCTCTGTTCTTCAGAAGACACTTTCTTTTTTTTTTCACAACATCTATAGATTTTATTCATTCACAAAGTGTAATTGCATGCCTTTCTCTAGAGCCAATAAAGACGCTCAGGGTATCAGAACAATTGTTCACAGGTACCACTTCTTTGAGAGTACACATTCTTTACCCCATCAAGCCCACTTTACTATGTTTTGTGGTTGTTGCAATTAATTGCTTTGTAAATTCAGGGTTTTGACGTTTAAACATTTTTTTTAATTGCTTCATTCTCCTTGAAGACCAATGCTACTTAACTCAAATTCATTAAAATATTTCATCCATGAACTAAAAGTTTTACTTTTGAAGTAAAAATATCAGTCTTTGACGTTCGTGTTGCTCCTCTGCTTCACATTCAAATACAGCAGAAGTCGCAGCCACTGCAGAACTCCGGGTGGGGACACTCAAGTCCCCTCGCCCTGTGTGCCTGCACTGCCACGTCAGGGCCAGGTGATTACTACAGGTTGGCTTGCTGTGTAAGATCTCTGCCTTACATGCTTGGTGACCTGAATTCCCCTGAATGCATGGAAAAGTGGAAGGAGATATCCAGATCATAAGAGTTGTCATGTAACCTTGTAAATATGTCACACACACACACACACACACACACACACACACACACACACACACGTAAAATTTTAAGAATGTCCAATGCCAGCTTTTGTGCTGCTCAAACTCTGCAAACTCACTCTGTATATAGGCGCAGATGCAGATTCTGGGGTAGCAATCATAGGACTGGCAGGTTTATGAGGGCTATGAAATTATTCGGGACCAGTGAGATAGCTCAGCAGATAAGGGCACGCGCCACCAAGCCCAAGGACCTGAGTTCAACCCTTTGGAAGACGGAGAACCAACTGCCACAGTTGTCCTCTGACCTCGACACGCTCATGAAGGCACACACGGGCCCCCACAGATATGCACACGGCCTGACAAACACAGACTCTTAAATTCCCTTTGCTCATTGGTAAATAAAAAAACTTAGGCCAGCAAATGCTTTTTCTAAGAGATGAAGTATCGTAGCACTGAAGTTGTCTGGAACTATGTGTATGTAGGTTAATAAAAAAGCAGAATAGCTTTTTGTAAATGTGCTAGTCCACAAAAGCCTCTCCCTATTGGCTGTACACGGAGGAGGGTCATCTGATGCCATCCACCCCCACCCCGTCTATAATTCCTCAGCTTTCCCGCTATGTTTCCAATCCTGCTCAAGTCCTCGCTCCCACTGACCCTGCCATCACTACCCACCCTCTCAGCGTTTCATTCAAATCCCTTCCTCCTTGAATCTTCCTGAGCACAGAGGACAGAGCACCAACCCCGATGTGGGGTCTCATACAGAGGTCCTGTGTACTTAGTGGTTGAGTAGAGTCGCTTTCCAGCACAGGAGAGAGTGACAAGACCTTTGGGAACCCCATTGGCTGGTTAAAGGGCAGGAATGAAGTAATATATACATCATCGTATTTGGAAAAGTTACTAAGCTTATTTTAGTGAGCCAAAAAAAAATCACTGAGGAAGAGGCTCAGCTCAAAGTGCGGAATGTTTGCAGGCCTGAAGAAAGAAGTTTATCCCTGGTATTTGGCCACATAAGAGATTAAACATTTTAGCCAATGATGATATAGTAACAAAATCACTACCTTATATACATGCATGTAGTCTTTGAAACCCAATGGGAACACCTCAGTGTGTGTGTGCATACACACACACACACACACAAACACACACACACACACACACACACAGCAGTTGGTATCTTTCATAGAATGTAAAAGCTCAAGAAATGTGGGGCGTTTGTATTTTCTCTTCATCCTCTTCCTCATCCTTAGTAGGCTGGCCTTAGAATAGTATCATAAAGTCCTTGTCGCAGCCAATGTGTGCTAATAAATAAGTATTTGCCTACAGTGATGTATGAGAGAAACACTTCAGAAACCATGGAGGGCCACATAAACACAGCACCAGAGTTTCTACAGTGGTAGAGGTGGCTGACAATATTATGTCTTTGACTGAACTATCCGTGGTAGGTAGGGGCAGCTGAACTGATTGTGTGGGTTGAGTTTTTTTAAAAGACATGGCTCTGACATGTTTATTATAATAACATAACGCTAAGAAACCAGTGCTGACCTGATCCTTATTAGAGGCAGTTGAATGCTTTCTCAAAGGCCCGGAGTCTTTAAAAATGGTAAAAACAGAACCAGGGAATGAGAAAGACAAACTAAATTTAGTTGTATTCATGAATAAAGAGCACCTCACAGCCATAGTATGGCTCTCAGCCTTCGCCAGGGAAGCCTCTGCTCGCAGAAGGCCACAATGAGTGTAGACACAACTAGCCAAACGGTAGAGCATATGTGCCTATGGAGGGATCAGACCTAAGTGGGACATCTCCATCACCCACCACCACTCCACAACCCAGGAAACATAGAAATGGGGCTGCAAAGATCCTAAGAGAAAGAGGTTGGGGATGATACTGGACATTCTGAGGAGTTCCCCCAACAATGTCACCACATGTTCCTGGAGAGATTTTTGTCTCTTACTGGATTCTTTTGGCCATTTTTAATTAAAGAGTTTATGAATGGACTTAAACATAAGATCAAAGAAAGAATTGTTAGAGTTTAGTTGAGAATCCTCAACAACTGCCTGGAGGAATTAGATGGAGAACAGAAAAAGAGAAAGCCATACTGTCTGAGTTAAGATGGCATGGACAGCAGCCATAGGTGGACAAACAGTCACAGAGCCAGGAGAGGGGCTGGAGAAAGAGGGTGAAAAGGCCTGGAGTTTTAGGCAAACAGTGCTTAGAAAGTGCGTAAACGAAAGGAAAAGTTATCCTTTGTAAGTCGGAACAGTGGAGAGAGAGTGGGACTGGGAGGAGAGGAGGGAGGGGGCTATGATCAGAATGTAACCCACCCCAGCTCAAGATGAATGTACCATTATAACAAGAACCAACTAGAGCTTCTTTGCTTTCCGTTCTCTTGTCCTTTTATGCAAAAAATTGCCGAGGCTACCAGGATGAGAATTTAGTTTTCTACTCATTAAATGAACTTGTGTAAGTTTGGAAGTAATCGTTCCTTAAACGCTTGTTAGAGTTTCCTTTTAGAACTTCTCTTGGCTATTTGTCGATTGAGTGATCTTTATATTGTTGCTGGTCCTGTTTACATTTAGTTTTTATTTTTACATATATGAATGTTTGCACACATAAATGTGTATACAGTGCCTGCATGTCTGGTATTTGCAGAGGCCAGAAGATGCTGTCAGATGCCCTGTATTTGGAGTTACAGGTAGTTATGAGCTGCATGTGGGTGCTGGCCACTGAACATA
The DNA here is from genome assembly GCF_903995435.1 of Acomys russatus. NCBI lineage: Eukaryota > Metazoa > Chordata > Mammalia > Rodentia > Muridae > Acomys > Acomys russatus. Next base: position 55,559,189 of record NC_067157.1, read on the forward strand.
GGCCCTCTAAAAGGGCATCACTGTTCTAAGTCATTTCCCAAGTCCCTTTATTTTTCAGAGGGAAAAAATTTCAGGGTGGATTCAATTATTGTCTATAATCAGTCTTGGTGATATGACAGTTTTTTTAAAAATTTCCTTTTTATAATTAATTAAATTTATTAATTTTTTCATACAATGTATTTTGATCATATTCCTGCTCCCCTCAACATTCCTCCCACATCCCCCACCTTCCACCCACCAAACTTCAGGTTCTCACTCTGTATAAAAACAAAACAAAAGCAATAACAAAACAAGAATCAAAACAAAGCAGTAAGACAAATAACAATGAAACAAACAAAAAAGTGCACAAGAAAACCATGGAGTCCATTTTGTGTAGGCCAACTACCCCAGGATGTCCCGCCTGCCCTGAAGTATGCTTACATGCCCAGTGACACTGCGCTAGAGAAAACTGATTTTCCCTTTTCCAGCAGGATCAATTGCAAAGGGCTTCCTGGTTAAGGGCAGGACCGTCTTCCACTTCTTAGTGTGGGGATTGTCTGGTTTGACCTTGTGCCACAGTCTCTCGGGGTTCTTGTGTACGTCAGTACTTTTATGTTTGGAAGACAGTTTCCTTGGAGTCACACAGCTATGGTTCTCACAGTCTTTCCGTGTGTCCCTTTAGCATAGAGTCCTGAGCCCCGAGGGGAGGATATGACATTGATATTCTACGTAGGGCTGAGTACTCTAAACTCTCTCTCCCTTGACATATTCCACTTTATTTAATGCTGTGGTCTGGATGTAGTTTGTGTGTTTTCCCCAAAGCTCCATGTATTAAATTTAATCCTCATTGGAAATTTTTAAAAGGGAGACTTTAACTAGATTTTGACATATGGAGGCATTTGGAATGTGATTAGGATTTGATATGCTTTGTGCTGAAGAGCTCATGATTGATGTGAGTACGCACGCACACACACACACACATGTACGCATGCGTGAGCACACTTGCACATACACATGTACACACAAACACAAATATGGGCACACGGACACACACACATAGACACACACACAGACACAGACACACAGACACACAGACACAGACACACAGATACAGACAGATGGGAACAAACACAGATGCACAGAAAGACAAAGGCTAACACACAGAGACACACAGACAGACAGGAAGACACACAAATAGGCACATAGACCAACACAGAGGGACACAAACACACACACACATAGACACACAGGCACAAACACAGACATACACACAAACAGACACACTCACAGTTATACAGACATATACACAAATAGACACACATATAGATGGACAGACACAAACACAGACATACACACAAATAGACACACACAGACACAGACACAGACACAGAAATGAACACACAGACACAGAAATAGACACAGAGAAACAATCAGACAAACACACAGACACACACACACACACACATACACACACATTTCCTTGTGTTTCTTTGCTCTGTCTTCTAATTCTGGCCCCATTAGGCATTACCAGACTGATTGGAACTGGCACCTCTAGAGTGACGAAGCAAACTAACCCTCCTTTTTGTTTTCATATTAACCTTCTTTAGATGTTTTATTATAGTTATGAAAAGCAGATCAGTACAACTCAAAGGTGGTGCTGCCCTTGGGTCTCTGTGCAGCGGCCTCTGACTCTTAGGTTTCCGCCGTCTCCCACTTGCTGTTGATGTCTGTGGTGTTGGCTATCACACCCGTTGTTTGTTTTTGGAAATCAACTTTTAGCTTCCGCTGATTTTATCTCTACATATTTGTTTTCCATTGTGTTAATGTCTACCTTCACAATGGCCCTTTTCTATTTTTCAGTAAGTTACTTTAAACAGGTTGTTAAGTTGAATATTAGTCAATTCCTGAACTCTACTTTCTTCCTTAATAAACTTATAAAGACACTTCAAAGCTCCAAGTATCTCCATACTTAGTCCCATAGCTCTTAATTAGTGTTGTTTTAAACATTCGGTTGTAATGACTTTTAATATTTAATTAGGCCCTTTAGTCTCCTTTAGTTAGACAGAAAGAACTACTTGGGCTTCTCTCCTTGTCCTTTTGACCTTCACACTTCTGAGGAGTAAACCCAATTATTTCGTGGACAGTCTCCAGGTGAAGTTTGTGAAGAACCTTCTCTTCTGCTGTTCTTCATGTCACCTGTTGTGTGTACAGGTGTTAATGTCATTCTCTTCCCTCTAAAGTTCTTAAGTTGAAGTTTCTTGGAGGCCTGGTGTTCTTCCATGACTCCGGGAAGCCATCAGCCATCATCTCTGCCAATGTTCTCTCCTCTAACGTCTCCAGGGTGGAGATGTGTTGGACTGTTTCTGTCCTACACACACCAGTCTCTTATCTTTTTTTTTTTTGTCTCTTTATATATGATGCAGTTTAGAAAGATTTATATAGATATTCTGCGTCACTGTGTCTCTTCTGTACCTGAGAACTGTGGTCGTGTTAGTTGGAGTTTGGTGAATATATTAGCAATATGAAAGCAAGTGTCTCACACCTCTCAGAACTTTGTAGACTCGCTGAATCATGTGCTGGTTTGGAGAACTCTCTCTGATTTCTACAGCTACCCTGTAGTTCTGTAGCTCTCAGACACCCGGGAACCTCTCACGCCTTTGGGAAGCTGGAGTATTTGGGATCACTTGACCAGGTTTCTCTCATCAGAAAGATGAGCCTGGGATTTCTCATCAGGTGGGTACCGAGTGTCTAGAAGCATCTCTGCTAATGGACTGGTCACTACTGTTTTAACAGCTAAAGTTTGTCAAAGGTCAAACTCAGACTTGGTGTAAAATAGGACTAGTCATGACATGGTGAGTTATTTTGCCACTACTGTGAGTCATCTACTATCTCTTTAACTTCTAGTATTTTGTTAGGTTATTTTATCTTTTAACTTCTAAATTTCTATTCTAAATTTAGATGATTTCTTTTTCTATCACCATTGCTTTTCATTTCTTCTTTTATTTATTAAATTAATTAGAATATTTTTGTCTACAGCAAAAAAATTCAAATATCTGATCAAAATACTATAACAAATTGTGACTTGGCATAAATACCAATTATGGAATCCGTTTTCTTAGGAGGTGATTGCTTATGAATTTGAATTTGAGTTCCTTGCGACTTTAACTAGATTCATTTGATTTCTGGCCTTGAAAGATACTTTCACAGGTCATTTTATATTGACTTCCACCACATCTGGAATGTTCCATGACTGAAGAATTTTAAGCTCATTGGCAATTTTTGTGGCGCCCTCAGAAAATGCCATCATACTCCCTAGACTCTCATAATAATGAGCTCATAGTTTACAGTCTCCAGAAAAGAACCCTGTTTTCCACATATTCATGCTGATGAGGAGACGTGCTCATTAGAAGGCTAGACACTGAACTCCTTTCAAAATGTTCACCCCAGTCACAGTGAAGGTGTTCTGGGTGGCTGTGTGTCCTCTCCAAATTCATATATTGAGGTCCTGGGCCCTCAACAGCATTTTACTTAGACACAGAAGATTTGAGGGCAGTGAATATTAAATGATGTCTTGCCTGACACAGCCAATGTTCTTCTAGAAGTTGAAGACACCTTGTGGGTCTCCCAGACTATGTGAGGACGGACTGGGAGGTTGACCACTGCCAACAGAAAAAACTGAAGTGCTAGCACTTTCATATTGGACTCCTGCCTTCAAAATCTGTGAATGAATTCCTGTTAACTTAGTAACCTAGCCTGTGGTGTTTTGTAATGGCAAATATAAGCGCTGTCAGGTAAAATAATGTTGGAACAGATACTTATTATAGAAGGGCCTTTCAAACTACATGATGGCCAGAGGGTAGAAAGGGGTTTAAGGAGCGCATTTGAAAAGTCCTAGATTTTTGGAAGAAAAATGATTAAAAGTGATTCTGAAAGGTGTCATAGGAAATGAGGTACATATTAAAAATCATAGGAAAAATAACACTTGCTGAAAATGGCAAATGTCTTGGCAGAAGTATGTTATGCAGCTCAGTGAAGAGTAGTGTGATAAAATTAAGTTGTTGGCTGAGGAAGTTTCTAAGCAAAACTGAGTTATGGCTCAGCTCCTTCTTTGTGCCTATAACAGAATGACAGAAGAGAGCTGGATTGAACTGGGGATCCTCAAGAGAGAAAAAAAGGAACCATTACTTGAGAATTTTCAGCCGTCTCCTTTTTTCTAGTGGGGGTGGGGGAGATGGCAGAGGTCAGTGGAAAGAACTTCTCAGTCAGACATCAAGGTGTCTCAGCTGGAGAATCATTTGGTGTGTAGATTAGGTTATGCATGCAACCCCCTCCCCCAAAAAGCCAAGGCAGGACCTTAGCAGAGACCAGGGGTGGAGAAGACCATGGGCTGGTCTCAACAGAAGCGCTGCCATCCTCACAAAAGGAGGCAGTGGTGGAACAAAGTAAGGGAAGGCGATCAGTGTCCTGGAATTCGCTCTGGTGAAACAGCAGCTCTGTTGGGCAGTAAGTATTTAGTATTTGTATGACAGGGGAGATAACTCTCAAGGTAGCTCAGAGATTCTCAGGCATGTTCATCTCTCCAAAGGGCTAGGACTCCCAGGCTTGACTCCCTAAGCGTCAAGAAGCCAGATAGTCACCACCTGAGATCTAAGGGGAGAAGGCTGCTGCACAGAAACACAGGAGTGGGACCAAGCCTGAGAGGACTCCCTGAGCCACAGGAGTCCCAGAACATAGTGCCACCCACGGATGGGTATATCACATTAAATGTCAACCAATATTATTCCTGAGAACCAGGAAGTACTTAGGACACCCAATTCCTTTCTTAATTCAAGTTTCTCCATTTTGGAGCAGCAAGACTGCCCTATGCCTTTCCCCAACACTGTGTTTTGGTTGCAAGTACAGAGCGTGCCTGGTTCACAGGTTAAACATTGATGTCTGTCTCAGGATGAGTCTTCACTCCGGCCCTCCTGCCCCACTGACTGGTACAGATGATAGTAGGTGAAGAGGCAGAGTTAAAGTTATTAGAGGGATGGGCTAAGGTTTTCTGGGATGCTGGGATTCTTGTGTTTCCTCTTAGCTTCTGAGAATGGCACCAGCTTTCGAGGCCAGAAGGTCAAGGTGTTATGAGTTGAGCTTTGTCCTCCAGGTTTCACTGATCCAAAGCTGCACTTCCCCTATGTTGTAGCCATATTGGAGATAAGATGTGTAAAGTGACAATTAAACTAAATAGAACTATAAGGATTGAACTCCAGTCCAATAGGCTAGCACACTTGCAGGAGGGCCTGATAACAGGCCATGAGAAAAACGGGCATAAATTAGCCATCTGCAAAGCGAGGTAGTGTACTCCAGGGCAGCTATGAGAGGAAATAAATACAGTGTTTAAACCACGCAGTTGTGGCAGCCAAAGAAAAGCAGTACAGGTGCCTGCGTGCTTGCTGCAACCTTCCCACACCAGTGTAGGGGGCGCTGTTTCTGCTTCCCCGCTGCCCGCAGTAATTGAGCATGCCGCTCTAAATCACAGTCCCGAGCCAAGCCTAGGAATGCTCTCAGCCCTTAACATACCACCCCCCCACCCCCCCACCCCCCCACCCCCGCCAGCTGTCCTTCCTCTCAACTTCTTCTCCACACAGGCAGTTGCCTTCACCCCTTACTCCTATCATTGTCCTGTCTTTGTCTTCAACCGTCAAACCCACCTCTTAAAGCTGATTAGCACACGCACACTTTAGGACCACGAAGTAGAATACTAAACAACACTAAGCCCTGGGCACCACTGGAGAAAACTCAGTTGCTCTCAAACTCTTCTCCAGTCTGCATTCTTCCGGTCATGTTTTTATTTACTACTGACTTTTAATATACAATGTCACGTTTCACTTCACAAAGAAAATAGGAGTCCTCTCAAAGGAAATTGCTTAATGCCAACCCTGCTTTACTTGTCACACCACCTGCAGCCGTCGCCTTTTTTCTCTCTTGTGCTATCAGAAACAAGGTAGGAAATCCCATTAAAGCCAGCCCCGAGATGATTATTTGGCTTCTGTGTCGTCTCATCTCTTGCCATCATTTTCATGTTCATCCGTGAGTTCATTTGTTCTTTCACTTAAGGAGGATCTGGATGAGATACAGAAACTGCACCCCTAGCCAGACACTGATTAAAGTGCTAAGGCTCACTAGGAAGAGAGAGGCCAGCTTGGGATCAGTTAGTGGAGGGCTACCACCTGACAGCGGCGAAGCAGTGCCTCTGGGATGTCCTCAGGACAGTGCAGAGCCCTCAGTCCCAGCGGGTGCTCCTGGATCTCATGCCACCTGGGCTCAGTCAGTGAAAGAGATGGCAGCAGGCATGACCACATCTGCCACAAGGCGCGTGCCACCTCATCAAGGCTGCCTTGGAATTTGCTGGGGGAAGCTGACAGGAAGGCATGGGCTGACGCTGAGGGTTCTGGTCTCCATCTCAGGGGAAGAAGAATGAAGCTGAAACAGCTGGGAGCATTCCAGCAATGTCTGGAGACGTTTGGTTCCATTCTACAGTGAATATCTGTCTCTGTGTCTCTGTGTCTGTCTCTGTCTCTCTCCATCTCTCTGTCTCTCTCTCTCTCCTCCATCCTTCCATTTCTCTTTTTTCCTTCTTCCTTTCTTGCTGTTTCTTGTTCTTCCTGATAGAAAAACAGAATGCTAAATAATTAACTTAAAAATGGTAAAACCCAAGATATAGCAAAAATTCAGATCACAGAAGCCCTCTTGGCCAGCAAAACCCATCACAAACATAATCCCTAATGGCTCTGGAAAAGAGCTAAGAGCGCTTTGGGACTAAAGTGAAACAAGCGAATGGCTCAGTCAGGGTGGCACCGTTAGGTGGTGGGTTGTTGGAGAAGACGTTGTTGGTGGCAAATGAATTTACATTCCCAGCATGGAAAGCACAGATTTCACCAGCACTAACGAATGGGACGGGGATGGAGGGTAGAAACCCAGCCCAGACAAGACAAACAGCAGCAGAAGTAAGAAGGGCTCTGAGTTCTCTAGCGTGCACTTCTAGATGGATGGCAGTGTGGGCTCTGTGCAGATTAATAAAGATATCTGAAAGGAGAGGAGAAAAAGCCACTCGACTCGGGATATATTTAGTATGAAATATGTCCAGGTGGAGAAGAGAGGCCCTGACTCAGCATGCTGAAGGACGTGACTCTCAAAATTCTCTACCAATTTCTGAAATATCTGTGCTCTATAGTTTTTCTATTTTGTCAATCAATAGATGTTCTATGTTAAAACCACTAAATATTAAATGAAAATTCTCATACATACATACAATCACACACACATGCTTGCACACACACAAACACACGCACAATCACACATACATGCATACACATGTAGACATGCACACAAATACAATCAATCATATTCTCTCTCTCTCTCTCTCTCTCTCTCTCTCTCTCTCTCTCTCTCTCTCTCTCACTCACTCACTCCCCATCCTAGATAAGTTTCTAAAAAGTTACCCTGAGTTTCTCAACCCCATCTCTTTGTTTTTCCAGCAACCACACCATGTACTGAAGTTAGGAGTATTCTCCTCCTGGGGTGCTTTTGGGTACCCAGATGGGACAGGGTCAGCCTCTACTGACCATACCCCTGCCGCAGTGGGCACGTAACACCACCCTTCTTCTGGCAGTGGGTCGTCTTGTGTTAGGGCAGGGCCCTCAATGTGCTGTGACAGAGGCTGTTATAGGAGATGAAAAAAAAGACCATGCAGGCCTGGGAAAGATGCAGGTGGTGATGAGAGAGAGAGAGAGAGAGAGAGAGAGAGAGAGAGAGAGAGAGAGAGAGAGAGAGAAGAGAAGAGAAGAGAAGAGAGGGAGAGAGGAGAGAGGGAGAGAGGCAGGGAGGAGGGGGGCGGGGAGGGGTGGAGAGTTGTAAGCGGAGGTCTGCCCATAGCCACGAGGGGCCAGAAGAGGCAAAGACAGATCTCCACATAGACTTTGAAGAGACGCTTCTGACAGCAGCTCGACTTTGGGCTTTCCGTGTTCTGGGACTGTTAGGAAATAAAGCTCTGTTCTTGTACAGTTCAGGTTGTGGAGACTTGTATCCAGAGATGAATACAGAATCCAGGACTCGCATGAGTTAAGGGGAGCCACGCTCGGTAAATCCACTGACACAGATTCTGTACTTAGAATGTCCCTGGGCTCTCAAGACTCAGACATAGAAAATTAGGGCCATGGGTGTGGGTAGGGAACAGCTAAGAATATTTCTCAGTGACTAGTACATATCTGTGAATTGACAAGCACTGAGCAGCGACGTTTTCTTTAAAAATTATTTATTGCATTAAATTTTGTGACTTATGTGTATGAGTGCATGTTAATATGAATGTATGCCACAGTTACACGATGTCCTTGGAGACCAGCAGAGAGCATACACTGCAGCTGGAGTTACTGGTAGTTGTGAGTCACTGAAAGTGTCTGACGGGAACTAAGATGCGTGTGCATTTTGCAATGTCTGGAAAACAGTGGCTCTGGCCTGAGGCAGGAATTCCCTCACAGTCAGTTGCAAGGCTGCTTTCTTGACACAGATTCCATGCCCCATGCCTAACAGAGGGAAAGACAGCCTCTTGGCCTCCATGCCAATTACCCTGCAGCCTTATTACCCTCTTCTTCCCCTTCCCAGCTCTCACAGACACAGGGCCACACCACTCCCATCAGCCCTGAAGGCAGGAGGCTTCTTATCCTCTGGTATATTCTCAGCATCACCCAGATATCCACTTCTGTCATCAGTAAGTGTCTTGAATTTGTTGTTGGAAGATTCTCTCTTTGTTTGATTTTCCCCTCCAGGCTTCTACCCATCTCAGTCTTGTTAATTTCCAAGTCCAACCTTATTTTGTTCGAGGCCAAATCTGAGCCGCCTTGGATAGTCCCATGCCTCGTGCTGCTGGGATAATTCTGGTGTCCTGTCCTACCTGAACCAGGACAGCCAGGCTTAGCACTGCAAGCCGTGTGGTAGTAAGGCCTTCAGTCCCCGGTGAACCAAAAGACTCAGGGCCATACTACTTAATCCCTGCAAAACACCCTGTTATGGTTTGAACCTAATAATATCTCCCGAGGGCTCATCTGCCAAAAGGCACATGAGAAGCGATCAGATCACAACGCGCTAGCTTTTTCGATGAGTTAGCCCACTGATGAGCTTACACATTCCTGGCTGATCTTGCTTCCGCCCCCTTCCCACGGGTCTCTCTGGCTGTCTTGTGCCATACTGTCTCTATATTGTTGTCCCATTCTCAGACCTGAAAACCAGAAACAGGCAGCCACGGGCTGAGTCTTGTAACTCTATGAAACACAATAAGTCCTTCCTCCCCAGGGTTATTTTTCCCAAGTATCTTGTCAAAGCGGCAGAAAGTGACTAACACAGAACCCTTCAGTTTGACTTTGAAAAACACACAGGACCCAAACATTCCTCGTCACTCCTGACCCCATCGTCATCTGCACGGCTGTCATCTTCATGGCACCATCTCCTACTTCTCAAATCTTCCCTCTTCCTCCATTTAAGTGCGATCACGTCATAACAGTCTCAACTTAACTAGCTTTGTATGGTGGGGATGGGAGGGGACAGTCTTGGGTATCCAGCACTGGCCTTGAACTTGTGATATAACCCAAAGTGAAATTGAATCTCTGATCCTTCTGCCTCTTCCTCCACCTCCCAATGCATGTACCACCACACCCAGCTTAAAGGATGCTCGGGAGATGAGCGTCCCATCAACTGAACCACAAATTCAGCCCTTTACCACCATTATTAGTCATCTAAGTTAAATGCAATAAGGGGTTTCATTGCGACATTTTCATCCATGTATATCACCCATTCTGACTGTATTCACCACCATTACCCTCTCTTATTTCCTATCCCACTCCTGCCCGCCCACTTCTCTTAACAGTTAATCCCATTTCTACCTTTATATCACTTTTTTTTTTTGTGACCCATACATTTAATTAGGGTTGCTTAAAGGATGATGATGAGAGGTAATTGACAGGTGCATGGCAGCCTACCCCTAGCTATTTCCTGATATTTATGCTTATCCCTGTAGATTAATGTTACTTTAATTTTGGTCAAGAAGCTTCTTTTTAAAATGGACAGTGGCTACTGCACAGACTCCTAACTGGTCTAATATTGAGTGCACATGACTGAAGGGGCATCCAAATCGATGATTTTTATCCAAGTATCTCATTTATTTCTTGAGTAGTATATATTTCCTTATAGTGTCTGTCTGCCACTTCTTAACCCCACTGCTACCAAGAAAGTGCATTAAAAAAAGAGCATGTGTTGCTGGCTAACATCTGTATTTCCAGCCCTGAGCACAGACCTAGCACATGGCAGTGGCTTGGTGAATACATATGAAACACATATCTATTGGTCTGTGTGATGCCAGCTCAAGTTTCATCAGGTGGAATCTGTTTCTGTGTAAATCCTTCCTCCTGTGGCCTGCTGGTATGGTGTGCCCTCCCTGAGGGTGTACATACCCTAATCCACAGAGACACATCTCCTGTGGGTTTCACAGGATCCCAAGAATAAGGGACAGGAGTGAATGTTCCACTGATGCTGTTTCTCTCCACAGGTCCTGAGGGAGCACTGGCAGCCCTGCAGAACTCCAATCTGGGGTCAAGGCATAGTAGGCATCTCTCTTGTTAGAGCAGGGGCCTTCCCACCCACTGGGCTGCGCTCCTTTTTGAATTGTGTTGTACCTAGGTCTATAGCTCCCCTATTACAAGATACATATCTGTGATGCAAATGCCTCATTTATGCCTGAGGTCAGGATGGTACCCTCTGACAGCATTTTTTTTTTTTTTAAGAAATGCCAGTCAGTCACATTTTGTAAGAAGAAATTCCCAACAAACGTGATCTGAACTTACCAGAAAATTGCTTGTGGGGGCTAAGTGGGCTTTCTTTGGGTCTGCTGTGTGCTGCAGCTGGCGTGTTGAGCCTGGCCATTGTGGGCAGTGAGAAGAACAGCAGTTGCCCTGGTTGGCCCATTAGAACTTAATTGCCTGTGTATCTTCTGCCTCTGGGCTTTAGCAGAGGGCTGTTTGCAGCCCAATTAGCCTCCAGGTTCCTCGGATTTGGTTTTGTAGATATTTAGCCCTGCAATCTACAGCAGGGATGACGCATAATTAGTGGAGCAGTGGTGAATCACTCTCCACGGAGGTGGGTCTCCGCCTCCTACCACAGTGTCTAAGAATAGCCCTTGCAGACATGTTCGCAAAGAACACAACTAAATGCTTTGCCTATACAAACTCCTCCTGGGGAATAACAAGAAACCATGATGAGAATCAAGAAAAATAATCCGTCAGCCTGCAAACTCTACACTGGAGACCCTGAGACTGGGGTGGTCAGAAGGGCTACTCTAACTGAACGTTTTGTGATAAAAAAAAAAAAAAAAAGATGGTAGCCTGATGCTCATTTTATAGACAGATTGTACCCGTATTTGTACCTTTTAACTTTGCACAACAATCAGAGGATCTTAGCATAACAGTGAGACGACGTATGCATGGTCACACAAAACGGAGAGGGCCCTAGCGGTGGAGTGGGTGGCCGCTGCATTTCAAGTGGTGGCCGATTCCAAACCGGCTTCTCTCCCACTGGCAGCCCTCCTCCAAAGGAGCAGAGCCCAGCCTGGCCAGGGCAGGCCGTGAAGCGGAGACTCAGATATTGGCTGACACTCATGGTTGGGGGTGGGGAGGTGGTCTCACATCATCAGCCACCAGCAAGGGTGGAGAAAGGATTGCTCAGAGTCAGGCTCGGCTCAAGGACATGATTCAGAGGTAATGCAGGAAGGGACCTAGGGAGCAGGGCATGTCATCTCCTTGTTGACAATAGTGGTAGGGGGTTAAAAGGAAGAGAGAGTGACATTCTAGCTTACAAGGGGGCATCACCCTGGTAACCAAGGCACACAGGGTTCCTTCCCTTTAGTAAAGGACCCCGGAGAAGAATGCACAGAAGCTGCTTGGGGACAAAACTTGAGACTTGAGAGCTCTGGGAAGTACAGGCTGGGATTTCATGCTGATCATATCTCAGGCCTAGGATTGTTTAATTGTTCTCCTTTTAATAAGACATTGTAAAATTCATTCTTTCAGAATTCACTGCAGTGTAGACCCTTTCCCAATGGCAGGGACCCAAGAGAAGGGGGCTGAGGCGGTCCGTCCTTACCTTGGCATCCTTCCCTCGCATTCACTCTCTGCTTGCCATTGCTTCTGTACCAATCTCAGTAGTCACATGGAGTCTCGGGTTAAGCCTATGGGTCGACACTCTAATAAGAGTGTCCCATGTTTGCTCTCTTAAGCTCTCCTAGCAAACTGTTTGGCTTGCCTTTGTCAGTGATGGGTGTTAGTGACGTTCACATGTCAAGCCTTCGTCAGATCCCCAGAACCCAGCACATTGCTGCAATCATCCTGCCACAGACACAGGGAGTTCTTGGCTGGGAGATTAACCCAGAGAGCGTGCCATTGTCAGGGGAGGAATTCAGGGACAGAAGACCAGCTCTGCAGCAGGTAGCTGGACTGTATGACTGGAACAGCTGACCCTGCTTCTTACAACCTGTGCTTTCTACAAGAAATGGCAAGATGTTTGCCTTCCCCTTAAAGGATGAAACGGGACAGCAAGGAGACAGAACATGTTAGGACCTGAATTTCCCTCACTGTTTTTCCTCATTTTAAAAGTGAACAGTACTGGGTCTGGTTATGGAGCTGGCTGCCAGGGTTGTTTCATCTTGTGTAAGGTATAATCTGCCTTTTAAAATGTCTTCCCTAGAGAGTCCCAGTAATGTTCTAAAAGTCAGCAGTAAAATTTGTAATTATCAGTGCTGATCAGAAGTCACTGAGTGTCGATGGATCGCCAAGGTCTTGGGTGAGCAGGCTTGTCTCTGCTCTGTACCTCATGGCCCTCCTCACACTCCTTCGCCTCTTGGAGAGGTTAATAAAGTCCAACCACTTCTTATACCCTAAACCAAGTGATCCCTGGGCTTAAACAAGCAAGACAAAGAGCAACATGCATGGATAATAGTCATAAAGGAGAGCTTATTCGATCGCGCTGGTATTTTATAAAGTTAACGTAGCTCAAGGTTGCTTTTCCCTGACACTCTGCTGCCGATTGTCACAAGACAGATACCTGTGGACATGCTTACTGACATTACGCAGATGTCATGGTCACTGTGCTACTGTAGGTAAAGCTTGATTCCAGGTATGATTTCCTAAATCAGGAAGTGATTCCTAGTAATAGATTACACACACACACACACACACACACACACACACCCCTGCATACACACCTACTCTCTCAAACACTCATATCCATACTTACACACACATGGACATTCAAGCATATGGACTCACATAGGCACACCCTTACCCATATGTACACACACACACACATACACACACACACACACACACACACGGCATATACCTTGTATCCTTCATACTCTTTCTTTCTTGAACACACACACACATATATACACATACACACATAAAACCCTCTTGGAATCATTGTCTCAAGGGACCATGCTCCTTGGAGTTTGGCCCTCAGAGACACGTTGGCTGCTGACTGCCACCCTCATTATAACATGCTCCACATCCTGGGAAGGTCTCCGCCTGTCCTCAATACTCTGTCATCAGTATCAAAGCCGTGGTCCAGCTGTGTATTAGAAGAGGCGGGAAGCAGCTGGTAGGCCAGATGGACAATCGTTCCTTGTGGGGTTTATACGTTTCAGGGTAGGAAAACATCTGGACAGTGAGTGGCGATAAAGCAAGGCTCTTGTTCCTCTCTGATCTGGGGGAAACCGTAACATGCTCTAACTCCTGGGAGTCTCGTCCAATCCAGTTCTATCTGGGACACCTATGTGTGACTCACCTTCATTACACATCCCAGAGGAAGGTAGAGCGTGAAATCATCCAGACACAGAGGGCAGAGAGGCTGTGGCGCCATGCTGGATTAACAGGTAGAAAGGAACAGCTTCTTTCCTTGGTGCGAGATCTGCCTCACAGTGCAAGCAGCCTCTGGACCTGGAGACTAAAACTGAGTCACTTCTGAGAGCTGCCCAGGCCACAGACACACTGTGCTCTGTGTCCTGGGTGCTGGGCTTTTTACAGTGAACCCCTGGTGACTCCTCACCTTCATGGAGCCTGCACCCCCTTTTTTCCTGTTATTCAGGAATAACAGTATCCTGCTGATGTCTTAAAAAATTGTAATAAGCTCTGGCCCAAGTAGGAAGGTAACATGGGGACCCAACTGACCACAGAACCTCGTTTCCTTGGTGACCTCCATCCCGTTCAGCTCTTATTCCCTTTCTGTCTCCCCTAATAAGAGCTCTCTGAGTCTTGACTAGAGGAAGTCGATGGTGATCTCCCACTCAGGGATGAGTGTTTTAAGGTCTTTCACTCTCTGCATATTACCCCGCTATAGGTCTCTGTATCTGTTCCCATCTGCTACAAGATGAATTTCCTGTGATGATGGGCTGAACAAGGCACTGATCTATTTGTAAGTATAGCCATTAGGAGTCATTTTCTTGCTCTGTAAAACAGTGGTATTTGGTTTTCCTGTAGGTGACTGGGCTATCTAGATTCATGTTCTTGGTCATCCAAGCAACATTGAGTATGGATGCAAACTCATGGAGTGGACCTTTAAGTCAAATCAGATATTGATTGGTTTCTGCCATAAGCTTTGTGCCACTATTGCACCAGTGACCTTGCAGATCAAAGGATTTGTCGCCGAGTTGATGTTTGGCAGCATGCAGAGTATCTTCAGGTCCCAAGGATGCTATCTGACACTGCCTCAACTCTTCCATGTTTAGTGAGTTTTGTAGGTATTGTCTTCCACAATCGAGGCCTTGCTGTCAATTTGTAGAGAGCAACAAACAGCCTTGACAGCAGCCTGTGTGGTTTAGGGGTTCCCATAGCACCCTGTTGGCCAACAATTCAGTTAGATGTAACTCATTCCTGGTAGTAAAGCTTCATTTGGTGACAAGAAGTGTCCAGTTGGGGCTCTCTCTCCCCTTTTCTTTGATGATTTCATCTACGTTGCCTTTATGATTGTGTATACAGTAGGAAGCTTCTGTTCCATTATGTTTCCATATTCCTTCTCAAATAGCCCTTGGTTTTAGCTTTCTCTCACAATATCCCTCCCCCACCCTCCTCTTCCCTCCCTACCCTGTATTTGTTTTTAAAGCAACTGACTTAAATTTTAGGGTAAAATAGATAATATCTCTCTAATGTTTTATTTTATTTTATTTTATTTTTCTCTCTAATGTTTTAAAATGAGTATGCTTGGTTAATTATTTCCCTTTCTCATCCAAATACTTTGTTAGTGATTTGTGCCTAATAAATGCCACTAAATAAGATATTTTTAGTATCATTTCTTATGAATAATGCAAATTCATTGAGAGTTCTCTGAGAGAAATTATCACTAAAACAAGCAGCAGCATGTGTATGAGTGTGAATGTGCAAATGTGAGTGTGCAAGTGTGTGACTATGAATGAGAATACATGTAAGTGAGTGTATGGGTATGCCTTATGTGAATGTGTGTGAACATAAATGAATGTGTGTGAGTGAAAGTGTGAATGAGAATGTGCAAGTATGTAACTATAAATGTACATGAGCATGCATGAGTGTGTAAACATGAAAGAATATGTGAGTATGAATGTGTTAGCATGAGTGTGAGTGTGTGAGTGAATGTGTTGGTGTGTCTAGGAGTGTGAGTGGATGGGCATGAGTACATGTAAGTGTGAGTGTATGTGCACATGTACATATATGTATCTGTATGTGTGCGGGTGTTGCTTGTGTTTTGGGTGGGTGCTCAGAAGCATTTAGAATACATTGATAACTCCATCTCTTTCTAAGGCATCTTTGCAGAGCACAGGGCTGCCTGTGAGCGTTAGCATTGCTCTGAGGCCCTTGCTGTATTGCCCGCCCTTCCCTTCACCTTGTCTCCCAGCCTCTCTGAATGCCTCTGCACTCTTTAAATACAGAACGTCAACTCATCAGTGCAGCAGATCTGAGGCTGGCCTCCTTCTGGTTCAGTGATTTGTCTACATAGAAAAGCCAGGGATTGGACTGACTGGGGTGCACACAGAGCATCATAGCACACAGACAGGCCTTGTAATCACCGGGGGAGGCACAGTGCTGAGGAAGCAGAAGTGCAGACGCGGGACTCAAACACAGCAAGCCCATCATCATCCTAGTAGTGCCCTGGGCCTGCAATGACTTCAGTAGCCTGGCAAGCCTGCCCTGGAGATCAAATGGTCCTGGCCTGAGGCAGATGGCTGGAGATGTTGCCTGAGGACACCAGCATCGGTGCCACCTCCACTCCCGAGATGGTCTAGTGTGGGGACATTTCAGGATTAGTCTGAGGATTCCTTACAGAATGCTGATGGAAGCAATGCTTGACTACATGCAGGGCAGAGGGCACACACAGTGTGACCTCCAGAGAGCTTACAGGCTCCAGGGTCAGGGTCAAAGGTCACCATTGTCTGGCTAACACTTAACTATTAGTAAATGCATAGCATGTAGGGGATAAACACACAGTTTTATACATTTTAACTGTTAAAACGTATAACAACTTATTGACAAAATATGAAGTGTTCTGTGTTATTTCATATACCACATTGAAAATCACTTAATCTTTCCAATGGCTTTGCGAACACTCTCCTTAATATTAGACCACAGACGTAGTCCACTTGGGAAGGATTATCTGTTGCAGCCTCTCCCACATCCCAGGCTCAAGGCAGACCCAGTTCGGCTGAACACATAAGTACCCAAGGCACGCAGTAGAATTTGCTTCCTGCCAACTGGGCCCAAGGCAACCTGAGTCAGGGCCTGATAGCCCACCTCCTACCTTCTTTACACCACTGTCCTCAAAGATCCCTTCCTTCCACAGTCCTGAGAAGTCAAGGCTATCCTTTGGTCTTTGGGTTGCTGTCGCACCTCCTTTCCCAGCTCCCCACACTGTGGATGGCCATATCACCAGGGTATATTTAGCTGAATGTGTACTAGAGCAGCAAGCGTGTCTGTGTGTGGTGCTGGTTCACATTCCTACACACAGAGGAGGAGGGTGGGAGAGAAACAACCAGGACACACGACGGAGGCCACTGGCACCTCAGTAATATATGGTGTCCTTCACCAACTACAATAAAAACATGCTCCACACAGCAAAGCCATGTCTGCCTAGGATTTTCTTCCATTTACAATGTAAAAGCACAAACAACTCTGCTTTTTGCTTCTGTTTATGTTATTGACTTTTGTTTGGTTGGTTGGTTTTTAAAGATTTGTTTATTACTTATACAGCATTTCGCCCATAAGTGTGTCTGCAGGCCAGAAGAGGGCACCAGATCTCATTGTATATGGCTGTGAGCCACCGTGTGGTTGCTGGGAATTGAACTCAGGACCTTTGGAAGAACAGCCACTGCCCTTAACCTCTGAGCCATCTCTCCAGCCCCATGTTATTGACTTTTGAAACACATGGCGAGACATTACAGAAAAAATTAAGTGAATAAGATTAGCATTTGGGGCCTACAGAGATGTCAAAGTAGTTAAGATAACTTGTCCTTGCAGATGACCTGGTCTCGATTCCCAGCACACACATGGTGGTTGACAGCCATCTGTACCTGTAGTCCTAAGGGGTCCAACATCCTCTTCTGACTTCTATGGGCACCAGTGATGCACAGACATGCAAGAAAAATACTCATACATATAAAGTAAATTCATATGAAAATTGAGGGTAGTTTTACAATTTTTCAGTTTACTCAGTGTAAATGTTCCCATCATGGCTCATACCAAGCTTCCTGCTTGCCTATCCCAAGTCAAGCTATGATGCCCATAGGTGGCACAGAACTTTGTGTGGTGTCCCTTAGAACCTCAACTTAGATATGATAGGTCAGTGGAATAGAGCAAGTAGGAGATGAACTTCATATGTGCGTTTGCTGTCTTTGTATTAAATACAGCAAATGAAAAGTGTATAAAGTGTAATCATCAGGAGACCTCTGTTTAAAAGAAAAAAAAAGTCTGCAAAATTTCTGAGACCTTAACAAAAGCTCTTAAGCTTTTCATAATGTTATTTTTTCTGTTCCTTAAAAAAAAAACAGTTTTTTAAAAAAAAATAATTTGTTTAATTTGTATATGGAGGGTGAGGAGGGGTGTTATAGAGCCTGGGCTTACAGGTATGTGTGTGCCCCTGATGTGGGAGACAGGGTGTGTATGGGGGAAAGATTGATTGGTAGGTTACAGTTCCAGCCAGGTACAACTCACAGGTGCTGGTGTGCTGTCACAACTGCACTGTTCAGGGAACAGTTATATCCTACATACTAAAACATACAGGCAGAGAGGACTTCGGAGGTTCCCTCTGTGAGGCCTGGCTGGAGCTTAAGGGTCAAATTTCAGATGCTTGAACACTAGAAGTATATACACATGTGCTCACACTGAAGAGCAGCACGCTCCCTAACAGAGTACACACACATGTGCTCACACTCCCTAACAGTGTACACACACATGTGCTCACACTGAAGAGCAGCACGCTCCCTAACAGAGTACACACACATGTGCTCACACTGAAGAGCAGCACGCTCCCTAACAGTGTACACACACATGTGCTCACACTGAAGAGCAGCACGCTCCCTAACAGTGTACACACACATGTGCTCACACTGAAGAGCAGCACGCTCCCTAACAGTGTACACACACATGTGCTCACACTGAAGAGCAGCACGCTCCCTAGCAGAGTACACACACATGTGCTCACACTCCCTAACAGAGTACACACACATGTGCTCACACTGAAGAGCAGCACGCTCCCTAACAGAGTACACACACATGTGCTCACACTGAAGAGCAGCACGCTCCCTAACAGAATACACACACATGTGCTCACACTGAAGAGCAGCACGCTCCCTAACAGAGTACACACACATGTGCTCACACTGAAGAGCAGCATGCTCCCTAACAGTGTACACACACATGGGCTCACACTGAAGAGCAGCACGCTCCCTAACAGTGTACACACACATGTGCTCACACTGAAGAACAGCACGCTCCCTAACAGTGTACACACACATGTGCTCACACTGAAGAGCAGCACGCTCCCTAACAGAGTACACACACATGTGCTCACACTGAAGAGCAGCACACTCCCTAACAGTGTACACACACATGTGCTCACACTGAAGAGCAGCACGCTCCCTAACAGTGTACACACACATGTGCTCACACTCCCTAACAGAGTACACACACATGTGCTCACACTGAAGAGCAGCACGCTCCCTAACAGTGTACACACACATGTGCTCACACTGAAGAGCAGCACGCTCCCTAACAGTGTACACACACATGTGCTCACACTGAAGAGCAGCACGCTCCCTAACAGTGTACACACACATGTGCTCACACTGAAGAGCAGCACGCTCCCTAACAGTGTACACACACATGTGCTCACACTGAAGAGCAGCACGCTCCCTAACAGAGTACACACACATGTGCTCACACTGAAGAGCAGCACGCTCCCTAACAGTGTACACACACATGTGCTCACACTGAAGAGCAGCACACTCCCTAACAGTGTACACACACATGTGCTCACACTCCCTAACAGAGTACACACACATGTGCTCACACTGAAGAGCAGCACACTCCCTAACAGAGTACACACACATGTGCTCACACTGAAGAGCAGCACGCTCCCTAACAGTGTACACACACATGTGCTCACACTCCCTAACAGAGTACACACACATGTGCTCACACTGAAGAGCAGCACACTCCCTAACAGAGTACACACACATGTGCTCACACTGAAGAGCAGCACACTCCCTAACAGTGTACACACACATGTGCTCACACTGAAGAGCAGCATGCTCCCTAACAGTGTACACACACATGTGCTCACACTCCCTAACAGAGTACACACACATGTGCTCACACTGAAGAGCAGCACGCTCCCTAACAGTGTACACACACATGTGCTCACACTGAAGAGCAGCACACTCCCTAACAGTGTACACACACATGTGCTCACACTCCCTAACAGAGTACACACACATGTGCTCACACTGAAGAGCAGCACACTCCCTAACAGAGTACACACACATGTGCTCACACTGAAGAGCAGCACGCTCCCTAACAGTGTACACACACATGTGCTCACACTCCCTAACAGAGTACACACACATGTGCTCACACTGAAGAGCAGCACACTCCCTAACAGTGTACACACACATGTGCTCACACTGAAGAGCAGCACACTCCCTAACAGTGTACACACACATGTGCTCACACTGAAGAGCAGCATGCTCCCTAACAGTGTACACACACATGTGCTCACACTCCCTAACAGAGTACACACACATGTGCTCACACTGAAGAGCAGCACGCTCCCTAACAGTGTACACACACATGTGCTCACACTGAAGAACAGCACGCTCCCTAACAGAGTACACACACATGTGCTCACACTCCCTAACAGAGTACACACACATGTGCTCACACTGAAGAGCAGCACGCTCCCTAACAGAGTACACACACATGTGCTCACACTGAAGAGCAGCACGCTCCCTAACAGAGTACACACACATGTGCTCACACTGAAGAGCAGCACGCTCCCTAACAGAGTACACACACATGTGCTCACACTGAAGAGCAGCACGCTCCCTAACAGTGTACACACACATGGGCTCACACTGAAGAGCAGCACGCTCCCTAACAGAGTACACACACATGTGCTCACACTGAAGAGCAGCACGCTCCCTAACAGTGTACACACACATGTGCTCACACTGAAGAGCAGCATGCTCCCTAACAGTGTACACACACATGTGCTCACACTGAAGAGCAGCACGCTCCCTAACAGAGTACACACACATGTGCTCACACTGAAGAACAGCATGCTCCCTAACAGTGTACACACACATGTGCTCACACTGAAGAGCAGCACGCTCCCTAACAGAGTACACACACATGTGCTCACACTGAAGAACAGCATGCTCCCTAACAGTGTACACACACATGTGCTCACACTGAAGAGCAGCACGCTCCCTAACAGAGTACACACACATGTGCTCACACTGAAGAGCAGCACGCTCCCTAACAGTGTACACACACATGTGCTCACACTGAAGAGCAGCACGCTCCCTAACAGTGTACACACACATGTGCTCACACTGAAGAGCAGCACGCTCCCTAACAGTGTACACACACATGTGCTCACACTGAAGAGCAGCATGCTCCCTAACAGTGTACACACACATGTGCTCACACTGAAGAGCAGCACGCTCCCTAACAGAGTACACACACATGTGCTCACACTGAAGAGCAGCACGCTCCCTAACAGAGTACACACACATGTGCTCACACTGAAGAGCAGCACGCTCCCTAACAGAGTAAACACACATGTGCTCACACTGAAGAGCAGCACACTCCCTAACAGTGTACACACACATGTGCTCACACTGAAGAACAGCACGCTCCCTAACAGAGTACACACACATGTGCTCACACTGAAGAGCAGCACACTCCCTAACAGAGTACACACACATGTGCTCACACTGAAGAGCAGCACGCTCCCTATTAGTATGTAGAATGGCGGTTTTTGTGCATCAATGAAAATAAAGCAAGGACAGCAAGAGGCACTTGTAAAAACACCAGGTTTAAGATAATCTCTGCAACAGTCGTTTGTAATTGTCAACATTTACATTTATGTGAGCTTGCCCTCCCTACCTAGGGGGTTATTATGCATGCATATATGCCTGTTCTCATAAATAAACATGAGGGTGAAAGAAAGCAAGCGTAGATATCCTAGAAGGCAGAACACAGGCTGAAGATAGGGCACTCTAGAGAGGTGTGCTGGAGAGGAGACCCCTCCTTTCAGACTAAAGGCAGGAACGGCCCAGTTCCAGCCAGACACCTGAGAGCGTTCCACACTGTGGCTGCCAAAGGGAGTCAGAGCTTTCCTCATTTCTCATGGTGCCTGGACTTGAAGAGTTAAATCCATAGCAACATCACCGAAGGTATTCAACCTTGGTAGAAGACACCAAGACCAACAGAAATAAACCGATTTCATCTTACCCGTGATGCTTGCAGCTCCCCTTGCTTTGATGAGACACAGCAATTACATCTTATTTCTTTTAGCAAATTTACATAAAAATCAAACAAATGGGGAGAGAGAGAGAGGAGGAGGAGGAGAAATTGCAAAGTAAACAGAATTATTTCATCCCCGTGAATGAGGGTATCAGCAGATTGTCACTAAATCTGGGGATCTAAGAACTACAGTGACTCAGAAGGATCAGTTCTCTCCATTTTCAGGCTTTTGATACCCGTGTGTCTCCAGTCACCATAGAGTGAGAAGGGAGTTCTGTGTAGACATGCTCACAGGTTTGTGGGCAAACCTCACAGAGTAATTCAAGCAAAACCCTTGTCATAGAGGGAGACCGTGGTGAAGGAGAGGACAAAGATCCTCCTGTGTTATTTTTAATAAAGAATGGAGGAGGGGCATCAAGCAGGCTTAGCGTTGTCTGACTTGAGTGTTTTGGGTGGGTTCTGGCTCACATAGGCACCTTGGTTTACTGGCTCTGAGATGATTGGCAGTTGCAGACAGAACTGCATGTGAGAGCCTGGGACAAGAGGTAGCTGGTCTAAGGCTGAGTTGGTTGGCTCGTGTTTGAAAAGCACATCCCGAGGAGGAGCCATGATGAGGGCAACAAGGAAATACGATGTGGTATAAAGGTGCACTTTCTTGCTGTCCAAGGCAAGATACTGGCCACCCACGCAGGTAGGACAGCACTAAAACAACCCGTTGGGAAAGCCTAGAGGACCACGTGATGCTAGTCGCTCGACATGTTTCTGGTACCTGTTACTGAATGAGGCTGTTTCTAACAACATTTACGTTATGTGAAATAAAAAGAATTCACAGTGCGTCAGTTTATATAACACTTCGAGGGCCTTATGGCAAAAGTGCCAAACAGACCCGCTGTTTAAAATAGCAACAGCAAACAAACAAGAGATGCATGCATGGCAGAGGTTAATTCCGTAAGCCAAAAAGCTAATATTCTGAGTGAAAGGGGCGGGGGGTGGGGCAGGGTGGAAGCACACATCTGTGCTTACAGTTGTAAAGACGGAGGCATGCCGAGTAGGTAGTGTGGAGCCCAAAGATTTAGAAAACTGCTTTCTGAAACTTTCTACTATTTATAGACTAGAGAAGAGTCAGGTCAGCTGAACAGCATGGGCAGCTTGTCTCCTACGTCCATTGACACAGGAAAATCTTCCCATGGAGGGGAGGTTTGAAATCCTGGGGTGGGGGCTATTTGATCCACATGGGAAAGTTTTAAAAATGCCTACATGTAGCCCCGACAGTGACCTCAAGCCAGTCAGCTATCCAGAACCGGAAACAGGGCCACAATCAAGGTCCTGGGAGAAGGGACTCAGAGAAGGCGCAGCGGTGGCAGCTAGGTGGGGACCAGAGAGACAAAATGCTTAGATTCTGCCCTGGGGAAGGGTGCTACATGGGTCAAGTGCGGGGTTTCTGGGTCCCTGTTTGAATTATGCAGCATAAGACTCAGCCCCATCTTAGGGAAGACAGTGGCATCGTCAGGACTTGGTCCCAGATGACCTTTTCTGTCATTATCTTTCCTCCCGTTTCTATTAAGAAAACACATCCTTCTAGTCCCATCTTCCTTTTGGGCTGTGGAAGCAAGAAGAATCAACTGGGGTGACGCATACAAAGTGCCTTTAGCTGTCTGTCTTCTAAACATAGATGGGGTTTGTTGCTGTTTGGGGAGTTTGCTCCATCTGTGCTCTGCCCTGTTCCTCTGGTGTCTATGGAGTTTGGTTCTTGACCCACCATTGCCTTAATGGCCATTTTCAATTATCTATTTATAGCCTGTACAATCATCCTTGGAAATGAGAAATGCTTGTGGACTTAAGCTGTTCTCGACTTAAGCATGCTCCTCCCTCCACTTACTTCTTCATTAAGTTGGGGGGATCTACTTACCGCCCCGTCCACTTCATTAAGCTGGGGAGATGTACTTACCGCCAAGATGGATCCAGCCCCTTCTGCCGGCAGCTGAGCCTTCCTCACCTCCAAGGCCATGTTTCTCCAGTGTAGCATGTTTAATTCTACTTTTCCAGCTATTTCATTATCATCTCCAGGATATGAGGGGAGACGATTCTCTCAGGGAAGTTTCTGGAGAGAATTCCCTTGGGCACCATTGAGAATTCAAGGCACTGTTACATGTGCTCTGCACGGGTCTAGCCCAATGCTTCCTTTTCCTTAGGGAATGGTGGTGAAAGGAAAAGGAATGGTCCAGCTTGGGTGTCTCGCTACTGATTTAGTGTGTGAGACTTGCACAGAATAACTCAGAGTTTGCTACTCGGGTTCAACCTAGCATGGGACACTCTTTCTCTCCTACACAGAAAAAAAAAAAGGTGATGGAGAAAATAGTACCACAAGCCAAGGGGAGGGAGGGAGGACGTCCTTTGGGGAAGAATAGCCCTGGTCACAATCTGGGTATCTTTGTACCCTGGAATCTCTCATGCTCATACGAAAACCCTTTCTTCTTTGCAGTGGATGAAAGAAGGGGTCACCCCTCTCTCTGTATCCCTCCCCCATGCCAGTGTGTTCCTCCCCTCCATTCTCCACATGTTTCTCCTTCCCCCCTCCACTCTAACACAGAAAGATAAATTTGGACTTTTGATACAGACATTCAGGCATTCCAACACTGGCAACGGCTACATCGCCTCCTGAGTTAATTTTCTCGCTACCTCTTATCTGCAGACATGCCCCTATATACATGTACCCCCATTCACTGTTCCCCAGTGATTATAGGAACCAGAACTTTGTATTTTTCCTCGCTTGTTATTTCACGCCTCTCATCTCTTATCTGCCTGGAGCCTCTCCAGTCATTCTTACCACTTTCGATTATTAAAATCTGGTTTCCGGTTCAGAGTCATCTCAGGCTCCTCCTCTTCCTCTTTTTCCTCTGTTTCCTCCCCAGCCCCATGCGACTTTATAATCCCAAGATTTCATTATCCTCTGCATACGAAGCTCATTATTTTCTATTCTCTATGTGGCCGTTTTATACTCAATGAATTGTTTTTGCTATCTTTCTGGTCCTCTGGTCTCATCCATCCAGGGTATCTCAAGAGACTCTGGGAAAGTGGCTTTGTGTATACAAGAGTATGCTCCTGTTGGTCAGGTGGCTCTAAAGGCCTTTATCATTTGTCTCCATTAAATAAGAGCATGGTTGGGCTTCACGAGGGAAAATAAGAGTAAAATCTGCTTAAAAAAAAAAAAAAATACCCATCACAGGAACTGAGATCTGTAGCAGTTCAGTCAGGAACCACGTTGGGAAGCATAGACTGTCATCACAAGCTACAGGTTTATCTGTGGGACACATACTTGGAGTTCTTTCTTCATAGGAAGTTGTGCTCATCCTGGTTCCCTGGTGTTCTTCCACCCGTCTTGTCCCCACCCCCGCCCCCCCCCCACCCCAGGACCGCTAGAGTGCTCTCTCTCAGATGTTGGATGCAGGCACCTGTGCAGACTGAGGCTTTAGTACAAAGCAAAGTAGGTACAAAGTGTCACTACCTGGAGCCCTGTGTGTGAGTAGCAGACTGGGAGAGCTAAGCTACAGGAGAGGATGGAGCAGGTACCAGAACTGATGTGCCCCAAGGAGCAGGAATCCTGTAACAAGTGCAGCCCAATCACGGCTCAAACCCATGAATATTAAACACCCCACACACAGCTTGACTGTGTTGCTGTCTGCAACCTATTTTGCATGCATAATTAGAATAAGTGACAAATTCATGTCAGTCTATTGAGATAGGGTGCACACAGGCAAAATTAATTGTTTAGTTTAAAATATGAAGTGAAACTTGGGGAGTTTAACAGTAAAATGGCATTATGAATATTCCATCCATCAGTGTATATAAATCTGGGTATTAAAAACAAAGTCAAACAATTTTTACCTAATAAAACATGACAGATTGTCATGATACTATTAATTATTGTTCTGTAGAGCATTTTACTGTGTCTATGAATATTAAATGTTTTCTATTGCTCAAGAATTTTAGTCTTTCATGCTAACTATGAAAGTGGCAATCTGTAGATTGTTTTACTATAATTTAAATGGTTATTGATTTTTTAAAGAAACTACCCAATGCATTTAAGGGGAGTAAGTGGATAAAACTCCATTAAATTGTTTTGCTGGAATGGAGGATGAGTGTAGTAGTGACAAGTCTTGAGTATTCATAGCCTTTCCAGAGCCTTGACTATTTTTTTCTATTTGCTTGAAGTAGAAGAATATAGTAAAACAGATGTAGGCTGGGTATTTTTTAAATTAGTAATCAAGTGTGTCACCTAGGTCAAACCCATTTGGTCCTATTCATTACATTTTTAAACATCTGAAAATATTTGTTTTTCTTTCTCTGTGTATAAATATTAATGGCGATAACTTGCAGAAAAGCATTCTGTGTGAAGGCTTGGTTCTTCATTCATTGACACACCCTGGGAGCCAGGGGCTGTGGCTGTGAGGATCTGCTGGTGTCTGGTGTTGTCTGTTAGTCTGTTTATCTGCTGTTCATAACTGTTCTGGCCTTTTCTAGAAGTCTGGGAAGAGAGGTGGAGACCCAGCCTGTGTGTCACAGCCACATGTGCATTAACGTATACACTTCTAGCAGTACATTTAGGAAGAGTTATGTCCTAGAATAAAGAGTTAGCTTTGAGTCTTAATCAAAGGTCATTCAAACACAGCCTGATGGGACTTTTTAGGCAGGTGGAGTTCAGTGGGTCATCACTTAGCAGATCTAGCATAGACAGACTCACCGTTATTGGAAATCTTATGTTTCCAGGAGAATTGAGGTTAGATTTACTTAAAAATGGATTCTTTTCCCATACCATGTGGGTCTCTGCTGGAGGATCAAAGTCCTTAGAATTAGTGGATTCAAGAAGTTATCACTGACGACTTAGTGCTTCTTTGGTGCTACCAGTAGTGAGTGAGCCATGGTGTTAGTCTTTGGCTTTTGTGGTGCTCCTGGCTACGCAGACTGTTTTTTATGATGGTTTACAGAATCTAGGAAGCCTTGCTGAGAGTCATTTTCAAACAATACATGAGCCCAGTGAAGGCAGTGGACAATTTGAGCCCAAAAAGTAAGGTAGTTAGTGACTGACAAGCCAATGTATAAGTACCTGTGAGTTTGAGGTCAATAAATGGATGGAAAAACCAGTGGAAGCCAGTGGGGCCGACAAGAGTCTCCCATCCAAACACTACATGAGCTGGAAAAAGCATCCTTGCTACGTGAGTTCTGGATAGAAGAGGCCTAGGTCAGGTGCTTGAAGGCAGAGGGAGACAAAGGGCCCTAAGGGACAAGGTTGGGGACATATGTTGACACACCTGTAGGCTTTGTTTGGTCTCACTGTCAACCTATTCCAGCCTATACTATTGGCTCTTGGTGACCAATAGCAGGCATAGGATAGCCACCAAGAGTCAGCAGAGCTCCATGAATAGTACCCATAAAAAGCAACATATTCTGGAAACTTCTGGCCACCTTACTTTACTAGTTGGGAGTCCCTGCTTTCTAGAAGCTTTGGGGCTGTGTTTCTCTGAACCCTAAGCAGATGCCTTGAATGTATAGCTGGAAAGAGGTCAGGACAGGACTGTAATTCCTCTATGTACTATATCCTTGCTCCAGCAATCACACTGTGAGGACACTGTGTGTTCTTTCCATTGTTGCCAACCCACTTCCCTTTTTTTCTCCTGGTCTTCGAGAGATGGGTATTTGCTACCCTTGAGTGTGGTCCCCCCAGTGAGTGGCCCTAAGGCTCTTCAGGAGAGAACTGAGAGCCTTTCAGTACATGTTGTCCATGGTGTTTCTGAGCCCTCATCCACTCACAGATGAAATCCTGACCAGCTGATGCTGCGCATGGCATCTCTAGACTTAGAATGAAGTTAAAGTTTCTGTCCTTTCAAAATCTGAATATGGAAGTTCAGACACCCAAGAGAGGTCATTGAGAAGTGGAAAAGAAAGGGAGGCTAGAGCTGTCTTCCCTGGTTACACGTGAAGACCCAGTGTGAAAGCTACTGTCCAGAATCCTTGTCAGCCCTTGTCAGGAAGCTGGATCTGGAAAACTCCCTCGCCTCCAGGGCTGTGAGAAAGAAACGTCTGCCTACAGCACTTGGGCAATAGCAGCCACACAGTTTAAGACAAGGCAATTTGGGAGCTCATGTACTGAGTGGAAGTGTAATTGGAAGTTCCTCTGAAGGTGAGGACCATCTTTAGCACTTTTGAATGAGATGATGGTTGCTAGGGCAGTTTCCGCCCAGACACCATTAATTTTTTTTCTAGGCGAGATTATGCCACAGTGAACTCCATGGAAGACATCAGGGAATACCAATGAGGGAACATCTGGTTGTGAACCCCACAAAGTCTTGCCTGTTTTTTTGGCAATGTGTGCTTTCCTAAGAGCCTGGCAATGTGTGCTTCACTTGCCTAGGCACCACAGCTGGCTGTCATGCACTGAAATGGGTAGTTGAAGCATAGACCATGAAACTTGAAACTCTAAAGCAATATATCTGGGATTGAAGGAAGTTTGCTGATTCTGGCAGCTCTAATCTCTCAGATTAGTCCCCCTTGGCTGTTTTTGCCAGCTCACTGTGCTCTATCAGGTAAGTCACTGGCTTCTTTCTGTCTTCAGAACCACTTCGGAGACCAGTGATATGAATGAAAAGTGTCTCAAGTGGGCTCACATGTTTGCACCCTACGTCCTTAGTTGCTGGCACTGTCTGGCATGGTTTAAGAGGCTCGGGCTTGCTGCAGGAAGTATGTCCCTGCGGTGGGGGTGGGGGTGGGGTCAGAGGCCTTGGGGTTTGAATCCTCCGTTCACTCCCAGCTCATTCTCCACTTCTAATTTGAATGTGAAATTGCCATCTCTCAGCTTCCTGCTCCTCCTGCCACGTCACTGCTTGCTGCCATGCCTCCGTTCACAATTGACTCTTGTCCCCCTGGAGCCCTAAAGCCAACTGAAGCTCTTTCCCCAAAGTTGCTTCTGATCATGGTGTTTGATGTCAGCCACAGGAAAGTAAAGGAGACAGTGATTTAACTCTTGGAGAAAACCTTGTGGCCTCAGCTCACTCATGGGATACCATCTTTTTGTCATTATTAGGGTGGGGATGGGGATGGCATTTTTCATGTAGCATCTACGTTCTACATTCTAGAGTTGATATTAACAAATATTAGTGACATCCAGCTGTTGTCACTCCAAACAGTGCCACCAACTAGGTCAGGAATTTGAGCCCACAGGGTATGATTTTTATTCAAACCAAGACTCTCCAAAGAAACTAGCCCTTCCAAAGCTTGTCTCCTTGCTAATGCTTTGACTGTGTTATTACTGCTATACGGTATCTCACTGCATAGATTACATCACACATCTGTCTGCAGATGTCACATCATGTGCTATGCTGGAATAATATCTTCTGATTGTGTGTAACTATTTGAAAAACAAAGTGAAGATGTAGATGCGTGTGTGTTGAGCTTCATGGAACAATGCTGACAATCTTCATGAAGTGATCACATCCCCCAAGCGAGTGGTAGCATTGCAATTAGTACATCTGTTGTATAAAAGTGTATCATGCTTGCTCCCTTCCTTCCTCCTCCTCCTCCCTCCTTCTTTCATTGTGGTAGAGTCTTACACTGTAACTCCACTGGATGAACTATAAAATTCATGTAGTCTAGGGCAACCTTGACTTCATAATTATCTTCCTGCCTTAGCCTCCCCACACTAGAGTTACGGGCAGACACTTGGTCATCAACTTGACACACCTTGGCAAGAGGGACTTCACTGGATAAATTTCCTCCATTAGACTAGCCTGTGGGCACATCTGCAGGGCATTTTCTTCTTTATGACTGATGTCCTTGCTACTGCCCTGGAGCAGGTGGTCCTGGATTGCATAAGGAAATGAACTGAGTGAGCCAAGGAGACCAGCACTCCAGTAAGTACGCCATGGCCTCTGCTTCAGTTTCTGCCTCTAGGGTCCTGCCTTTTCTTCCCTGCATGGTGGATTGTAGGCTGTAAGACAAACAAACCCTGATTGATTTGTTAGATATAGATACACACATATTGTCTGTAAGTATTCATGTGTATAAATAAATATATGTATATTTATATGTGTGTTTTATATCGCTATATATACAGATGCATGTGTATACAACCTGGATTTGAATACTCTGTTGATTTTCTCTTTGTGGTCACATCACTTACAATTTTGTAACTTGGTAGTATCTTTTGATTGACTGAAAAATTTGATTTACCATTAATCTCTTTATGTTCTGTGCTTAATGCAGCTTAAGAAATAATTTAGTACTTAAGTTTTCTAAAAATCATCTACCTTTTCACCTTTTTTCTATTTTCAAGTTTTTTCATTACCATTGCCTACCTTGTATTTGTTTCTCATAGTCACTGTTGGAAATGAGCAGGTGGTTTTCTTTTCTCTCCATACAGTGCCCCTTTTCTGATCTGGGGTCGTCTTTTTGTGCCTTCCCCATCCAAGGTGAACTTGTCTCCTAAGTTGGTTTTTTTTTTTTCTTTTGAGGGTTTTATCTTTTATTCTAGTTTGATTCATGAAAGTAGCCTGGTATTATAAATTTTGAACCCTGCTAGACAATCACTATTTTTTTTCCATTCCGTTGGCTCTTATGACCCTTCACTCTTTCCTAAAAGCTTTGGCACCAGACATCAAATCTGCACATTCCTGCTAGGATTCTCCTGGGATTTACTGACTCTGTGGGGAGGATGGATACAATTCCTGCTTTCAAGATCAGAGAAGACTGGGCCTCTTCAAGGTGGTGTGGCCATAGACCCTACCTTTGAGTATAGCATCCCTTTTATTTAGGGCTTCCAAGTCTTGGTAAAATTCTAAATTCTTCTGTACTAAGACTTGACAGTCTTTTGCTAGAGCTGATCTTTGTCTACAGGTTTCCTTAGGATGCCATTGGTAAACTGTAGGTGTTAAGAGTACACACAAAGTGCTGAAGGCAGTTGTAGAGATTTAGCCAGGATATAATTTAATTACGTGATGTATTTTTCTATGTTTGCAGTAACTATCTTTATAATCTGTGAAATAAAAGATTTTATTAAATGCATTTAGTGTGAGTGTGTGTGAGTGTGTGTGTGTGTGTGTGTGTGTGTGTGTGTGTGTGTTCCATGGTGTTTTAGTGGTTATCAGAAGATACACTGTAGGTAGAAGGAGTCTCTCCTGCTACCATGGGGGAACCAGAAATTTAACTCATGTTGTTGGGTTTTGCAACAGGCACTTTTATCTTCTGAGCCATACCATAAGCCCCAGTCTGTGATATTTCTATGATAGTCTGTATTAATGTGACTTTATTCTTTCATTTATGTCTTCTAATTTTTATTTTATATATGCCTTTTTCTCTAAGTTTTATGACTAGCAGTTCTTTTTCTTCTTTGTCTGCTTACATGACTGTTTATCGATCCATTGAGTTTTAAGATGTTTCACTATATTTTTTTAAGATCCCTCTATGGCCAGTTATTCTGAGTACTCAGTATAAAAATAACACTAAAAAGTGTTTTCTTGTCATATTTTCAAATTCCCTTTCAGTTGTTTGATTTAAAAAAAAATCATCTGATATCTAGTAAAATTCTAGGACAATATTCTTATTTTGATAATACCAATACTTTTCTAGTAATTACCCAGTTTTCTGTATTTTATAGTTTTAAACAACTTTATAATTATTAAGACTTTACCTGGGAGAATTTATACCGTGATGCAGGGTGACTTGCTACACAGAGAGTATACAAGGGTAGAGATCTGTCTTTTGTCTGTGGGCAACTGTGATGGTTGATCTCATTGTCAGCTTGTTGAGATCTAGAATCAACTAGAAATGAGTCCATAGTTGTGACTCTAGGGACTTATCTTGAAGAAGATAATTGAAGTAAGAATATCTATCTGTTCACTGTGGGTGACATATTTCCCAGAGCTGGAATCTTAAACTGTATAATAAAAAGAAAGCAAGCTGAGCACACACCTCCATTACTTTCTGTGTCCTGACTGTGGGTGTGGATGAGATGCCTCATGATCCTGCTTCCTTGACTTCCCTGTCATGATGGACTGTGTCATCAACCAACTGTGAGCCAAGTCATGATGGACTGTGTCATCAACGAACTGTGAGCCAAGTCATGATGGACTGTGCCATCAATCAACTGTGAGCCAAATGAAATAGGCCTTTCTTGTTGTTGTTGAGGTTTTATCATAGCAAAAGTAAAAGACAATGTCTAAACACAACTATCTAAAAAATTTTAAATATTAACTTCATAATTTTTCTTTTTGATATCTTACACATTGAGATTGATTTTGCTCATTTTTTTCCTTTTAAATGCTACACTAAGGAAGCTTAGCAAGTCTCATGGCTCCCCTCACTATCTGAGACCATACCACTGGGGTATTGTAGAGATAGTTCATCTCCTAAATTTTTGGTAATTAATATAATCTTCCCCTGGGATCTGTGGTCTGCCTCCTACCTTCTGTACATTTTCCCCAGGTCATATTCAACTCTTATTTGAAGTCTACTACATTTGAGGATTTGTAAGTTGTAGAAATAATAGTTGATTGGCCATTGGCTGGCATTTAGGGCTATCAATACCACAGACATCTCAGCAAGGCTCCAGAAGCAAGCACATATTCGGGGAAGGTAACAGATTAACTAAACAAAGTTATTTATTTGCTACATTAAAGAAAAAGGTTCAATAGTATTTTCTCAGGCCATACCGTGAAACCCTGTGGTCACCTTTGTATGTGTCTTTACCACCTCTTTTTTTGTTTTGGTTTTTGTGTTATATTGTTTTTCAAAACAGGGTTTCTTTGTGTAGCCTTAGCTGTCCTGAACTTGCTTTGTAGATCAGGCTGGCCTCGAACTCACAGAGATACGCCTGCCTCTGCCTCCCCAAGGGCTGGGATTACAGAACCTGGCTGTTTGCCACCTCTTATCCTGAAACCTAGGCTCATTTTTATTGTCATCCCAAATACAAGGATCTACTATTTTCAAGTAATCCTACTGATTGTTCCTTCGTCGTCTGCAGTGAATTGTTTTGTTTTGGTTGTTGTTGTCGTTGTTGTTGCTTCTCATCTGTAGAAGTTGAGACACTTGTAGGCCCAATGCTTAGATGCTATTGGCAATCTATAATGACCCCCTTGATG
The DNA here is from genome assembly GCF_903995435.1 of Acomys russatus. Classification (NCBI taxonomy): domain Eukaryota; kingdom Metazoa; phylum Chordata; class Mammalia; order Rodentia; family Muridae; genus Acomys; species Acomys russatus. The sequence continues at coordinate 55,592,367 of NC_067157.1, forward strand.
ATCTTCTCAATTCAGGGCTTGGGGTTGCATTCATGTGAGATGGCCATATCTTTCAGTCTGCGGTTCACAGCTCCTCCTCAGCCCTCACGCTTGTACTTCCTGCCCCCTCCTCACCTCATCTAACTACTGCACGCACAGGAAACTTCACGCTTGTACTTCCTGCCCCCTCCTCACCTCATCTAAGTACTGCACGCACAGGAAACTTCATGCTTGTACTTCCTGCCCCCTCCTCACCTCATCTAAGTACTGCACGCACAGGAAACTTCAGGTCTAATACTGACATCACTCCACCCTAAATCTGCACTTCCTGCAGGCACCCCCACAAGTGAACAGGCACACATCACTGTTTCTTCCTTGTTCTGGCTGTTTCGTGACCCTCTATCAAGTCCTTGCTCCACTCCCTGAGAGAGAGAAATCCTGACCATGCCTCTTCATCATATCCACCACTTGGTCTGTCCTGGATTATCACAGGAGTCTCTTTCTGCCCTCTCTCCTCTTTGGAACCTGAAGTACATTGTAGACAAAAGGATCTTCCTTCTGCTCAAATAGGCCCATTGGCTTCTAATAAGGAAAAGCCCTAGCATGCTCCTTTGTGATGGGATGAGGCTTAAGTGGGCCTCTTCTGCGTCTCGTTCATGCAGCCCCCTTGCATTTCCTTGCACACGTCAGAACAATTCACAGTGCTGCTGCCGGCCCTCTTTGTGCCTTTTCCCTATTCTTCTAAGGTCTTGGCCTGACTTACTTTCTTGTTTCTTTCATGCCTTTACCCAAATTTCATACTCTTGGTAAGGCTTTTTCCCGCCTACCCTTTCTTCTAGTCAACAGTTCCTTTCTTCTGACTTCCTTTAATCTGACCACTTAGCACTGTGCATGACTACATGTCTCATACGGTTTGATGCTCCATTGTTCACCTGTCCCACAAGGATGTGAGCTGTTCAAGGAACAGGAGTTTTGACCCCTCTATTACTTCCCTTACTAGAATACAACACAGGACATGGACAGTGACTTATAAATAATTTACTAAAATCAGCATTGAACATATCAGCACCAATTCAGCCAGTAACACTGCTGGGCACTGCTCAGTCACTAGGGGAGGGTGTGGATCTTCAGACACAGTGGCACTGTGGGTTTCCTTAATTAAGAACACAGTTAAAATCCAAACCTAAACTGCTACAGCTCTGAAAGCCCAGCATTACCTTATCCCGTGGCAGCTGAGATGGCATCTCTATTCTGCCAGGAAGTCAGTAAATTGTGATTGAGGGTAGAGTTAAGGTATATGTTCCTTTCATTACTTTTCATTATTATTATTATTATTATTATTATTATTATTATTATTATTATTATTATTATTTTACTTTTCATCATTCTTAAGCTTTCTGCACAGTCTGTCCAGGTCAGGTACATGTGTCTGTCCTCCTCCTCCTCTGAGAGAGATAAGGAGATGGAGTTTTAACTGCTTCCTGACATCTCCTGAAAATTACACGTGTTCTTTTCAAGCAAGCAAGAAGTATCCTGATTCACTTTCTGAGTTTATCACTCAGAGATCAGCAGAGAATTCGCTTCCACGTGTTGACCTTGGCCTGGCAGCTGGAAGCTTGCTGTGTATTTGAGTTTCCCAAGATATTGTGTCATTCCACGCCTCCCTCTGTGTGATGCATTAGACTACTTTATCACAAATGTGTCCCCAAGAGGAGCCACTCTCTCTTGCTGGGTGTCATCTCTTGCCACCTTCCTGGGTTTTGGAAAATAGATTTCACACAGCTCTGAAGACCCAGGAGGCCAAGGAGCCCACACCCTTGATAGATTAGGCCTGCCACTGCGCGTACACCTGAGAGGGTTTCCTGGTGTCAAGATAAGCACAGACAGGAGGAGACTTTGTCCTTTCAACAGTTCAGCATGTTAGAACATGCATCTTGGCCGGCAGCTCCAGAAAAGCTTAAGCATTGTTGGCACAAAGGATGCCTCATTTCCACATCCGGGTGAGGCCTGGTACCCTTGATTGGGAGTTCAATGATGACGCCTCTGATAACTACTAAAATATCCCCCCCCACACACACACACTAATGGCACTTTGGGGCTCTTTCATCAAATGAGGGGCTGCCTCTAGGCATCTACATAGCATCAGAGTCTGGGCAGAAGTGTCTGAGTGGGGTGCTGAGGGTGCAGGACAAGTGGCTCTCAATTTGAGCTTCCTTCTTTCCAGGTAATCCTGGCTGTGTCAGGCTGACAAAAACAAAACAAAACAAAACAAAAAACAAAAACAAAAACAAAAAACACCCACCTACCTAGCACATCAATTGATGTGAACTGTACTTTTCTTTATAAAGCAAAACCTCTTCTAAAACTGTGTTTTGTTCCCAGACACCAGGAAGTTCCTTAAAAGCATGCATTATCCTTCTTTCTGCTTGGAAAGAGAGAGAGAAAGGCCTCCATGGGTAAAGTGTCTTTTGCTAGAACCAAGTGTACTTTCCCCAGGGCATCGTGCCCAGGTAATTGTTGGTATTTTGTCTCTTTATTTCTTTTCCTTATATTGCAGCTTTTATTTCAGACGCTTTGGGGACAATGGGACCATCCCGCACGCCAGCCCAGTGACTCTGACTTTAGAAGCCCAGGGAGGGCATCTGGGGTGTCAATAACATGTTTTCACTTTCGGGTGGAACCATTGTTAGGCACCAAGTCCCCCTATCTTTCCCGAACAGCTGCACACGGCTTTGAAATGCCAACTCTGCCATCATAAAGTAATGGGAGAGACTTCAAGCTGGCACCCTCTCTGCCTTCTTAAAACCGCTGTCGGTGCGCTTTGCTTTGTTTGGCGATGGATTTTTAGAAATGCACAAGAAAACAGAAAGTGGCCTGAGCTGACAAATCAGCACAACGGACGGAAGAGTGGTTTTCACAAGAATCTTAGGACTCTTTTCTATGCTCTGCCTACATGCGGGCAGCCAGGAGCTACTGAGCATGCGCGGTGGTTTGACTGTCCCGTGTTCCCACTAGCTCATGTGTTTGAACAGTTGGCTCTCCAACTGGTAGTTCTGTTGTGGGAAACGGAGTCTTCCGGGAGTAGAGGAAGCGGGTATATGGGAGGTGGGCCTTGAGGATTTATAGTCCAACCCTTCCTGTCTGTTGTTTGCTTGCCAGATGCAGGTGGTATGGAAGCCGCAGTCTGAGCCCCATTGCCGACCTTTTTCTGCCTTAATGGACTATATTCCCTCAAACTCTGAACTATAGGCACAAACAAACCTTCCCTTCTTTTAAGTTGATTTTGTCAAGTGCCTTGTCATAGCAATAAAGAAAGAAGACAACACTTCTTGAGTCTACGCTAGCTGCACTCCCTTTGAGATATATATGCTTGTGCCTGAGGTTGTCAATCTTGACGCTCGCTCTTTCCTTTGTAAGGAAAAGTGAGTGTTCAGTGACAGAAATGACCAGACGGTGAATCAGTGTTTAGACTCTGCTTCCATGGAACACTACATCCTATTGGACAAAGGTTCTCTCTCTCTCTCTCTCTCTCTCTCTCTCTCTCTCTCTCTCTCTCTCTCTCTCTCTCTCTCTCTCTCCGTGTGTGTGTGTGTGTAAATGTGCACGTCAGAGATTGGCATCTATCGTTTCCTTCCATTTCTCTCCACTTTATTCTTTACGACATAGTCTCCCATTGAACCTGGAGCTTAATGATTGGCTAGCCAGGGAGCTGTGAGGATGCCCTGTCCCTGCCATCCGCCCTGCTGCTAGCACTAAGGGTATGACCACCTACTGAGTTTTTGTGTGGGTGCTGAGAACCTCCTCACTCAGGCGCCCATGCTCCTGTGGCAAGCCCTGCTGACTCTATAATTGCCCCAGCCCCCATATGACCTACCTAAGTTCAAAACAGGCCAGGTTAGCATTCTGTCTGTGTGCTGATGGCTGTCACCGTTTGTTTTGCCTTCCTTGGAAAACAAATGATGAACTGATTTGTTGCCTAGAAGTGACAAATGAATTGGCAGGTGTTTCAAGTGGCAAGCCGCCATGCCCCTACAAATCTCCATACAGAAACAGCAGCAAGATTCAGAGAGACGCAAGCCTCAGATGTAGGCCCTGCTGGACCCCAACTGACATTAGGAGGCATCTGTTATAATATATGGGAGGTATAGTCACTCCAGGGAGAGCACAGGAGAGGAAGATGCATCCTGATATTGCTGACTCTGTAAATGTAGACTGCGCTAGGAAGTAAAATATGGATCCCGAGGTCTCAATGCTGGCAAAGACCATGGATGCTGGGTGGATAGTCGTGCGGGTGGTGGCCCTGGTACCCAGGAAACCTAGGACTCTTCCCCTTTATTGAAAACGCTTTAAAATATTTATTTTTTTTGTGTGTCTGAATGGTTTGTCTCCATGTATGCATACCATTGTGTGTGCATTGCCTGTGGCAGCTAGAGGAGGGTATTTGATCCCCTAGAACTGGCGTTATAGGCATCTGTAGGCAGCAGCGTTGATGCTGAGAACCAAACCCAGGCACGAGGCAAGAGCAGCCAGGACTCTGAGCCTTATAATCATCACTCCAGCCCCCAGTGAGAAAGAATCATAGGATGCTGGTCACTCTTTAGCAGATTAAAATTAGAACACACATATCCCCAGCAAAAGTGGCACTTAATTAGTGCATGGAGAAGCTTCTGGGTTTCTTTCTCAGCTATTAGTGGGCCTATGTTAGGGCGTGTCAGTCACTGAGGATGTATGTTGAGGGGGAGGGGCTTCTCCTTTACCCCCCAGGCCCCACCCTGACTTACGACTCTCACGCCTAACACAGCGGTTCTCAACCTGCATGATGCTGCAGCCTTCTAATACAGTTCTTCGTGTTGTGGTGACCCCCAACCATAAAATTAATTCTTTTTGCCACTTCATAACTGTACTTTTGCTACTGTTATGAATCATAATGTAGATGTCTGATATGCAGGATGTCAGGTATGTGACCTCTGTGAAAGGGTCTTTTGGCCCCCAAAGGGGGCACAGGGGTTGAGAACCACTGTGCTGATAGTTTTACCTTCAGGTAAAGGCCATCTGGCCAAACTCTTGATTTTGTTTGTTTGTTTGTTTGTTTTGTTTTTCTGTCTCAGTGACTTGAGTCTTAGTTGTCCTGCCTTCACGTCTCGTCACAGGCAGCAGTATCAGCTCCCATCATGCAGCTGGGGTTTCTGGGGGCTTCTGGGGCTTCTGTGTCCTTGTGCTCTTGGATTGACAGTCCTTTCTTGTGCTGTGACAACTTGGTACAGATAGTCTTGTCTTACTTGGAAATTAAGAGCAGAAACTCTTCCATCTTTTCTTTAATCTCATTTGTTCAGGCTCAGCGGTGTTCTTGCAGCCTCTCTTCTGTTCCCCACTGGAAACCTTTTCCTCTGGGGCTCATGCGTACTGAGACCGCTCCCTCACCTTTCCTAGCCCAACAGCCACCTCTGCCAAGAAAGGAACCAGTGTGCATTCCCTAAACAGTTACTAGTCTCAGCTATATCTTCTAAAGGTGTAATATTTTCTACCATATAGCTTAGAACCTTAAGCACTTGCTACTGTGGCTCTTAAAGAAGCCTTCACTGCGACTGCCGGTCTCTGCTATGTGTGACCACCAGTGGCTCCATGATTGGTGAAGAAAGCCTTTCTCCATAGTATGATCTGAAAATACCAGAAGCACGGGCACACACATCTTATTTTTCAAATGTTCTTTGCATTTTACATTTTGACCTAGATGTTGACATGATGTCACAATAGAATAGACGTACACTTACATGATCCTATCTGACCTTCAAAAACAAACAAAACAAAACAAAACAAAAATCTTAAAAAGAAAAACAAACCCATTCTTAAATGTCTCTGCTGACGAAGGGGATCGCCTTTGTCTCAGGAATCATTTAAATGCAATTTTCCCCATCTCCTTCTCCTCCAGTCGCTCTGAGATTTTGTCAACTTACTTCTGAGCTAGTGGTGGAAACCTTAGGGAGCCAGCAGGTGTGATTGCAGACTGCCAGGCTGTGTTACACTTGTCACAGCTGTAGGCTGCCGAGGCCATTTCCTCATGAAACATTAACCAACTAAGAGAAGAATGCTTCACACAGCACCTCTTACAGCTCTGTGCCCTGCCTTCCCCCCCCCCCCAGCCCCACCTTCCCCCCTCCTCCAGCCGCACCTTCCCCCCTCCCCCAGCCCCACCTTCCCCCTCCCCCAGCCCCACCTTCCCCCCTCCCCAGCCCCATCTTCCCCCCTCCCCCAGCAAAACACACCTCTCTTCTGTGTACAATATGAACTGACTAAGAAAGAAAACCAAGGGAGGAGCCATTGGGAGCATTGGACAGTTATTATCAAGCAAGCTCATGTCGGGGAAAGTGATCATACTTGAGATGGTGGTGTTCTGACCTCATACTTGTGAACATGGGGGTGAGGACTGTTGGGACCTGAGCCAACTCACTTTTCTCAAGCTGGGCCACCAGATGGAGCCACACCCCCTGTACTAGTTCAGGTTGGTGTGACAATTTGAAGTGTGGCTGATGACCATGGTTCTCACTAGGTCATTAACATGGACTGCAATGGTAAGAACTGGAACCTCCCTCTCCACCCTCCTCCCTCTCCACCCTCCTGCCTCTCCACTCTCCTCCCTCTCCGCCCTCCTCCCTCTCCGCCCTCCTCCCTCTCCGCCCTCCTTCCTCTCCACCCTCCTCCCTCTCTGCCCTCCTCCCTCTCCACCCTCTTCCCTCTCTGCCCTCTGTCGCTGACGTACATAGTAGAGTGAAAAGTGCAAAACAATTGTGGATTCTCCTTCTAAAACAAATTAGTGCTTAAATCACCACAATTACTGATCTGTTATTTAGCTAATCAATAAATATTTATATCTTAATGGTACCAACTATAAACAGAATTAAAATAGCAATACTAAGAATGAAAGGAGCTGGTATATGAAGCCCCCCCATTTCAACTACAGAATCTCTTCTGACAGCTTACATTAATATAAAATTCATATCAGATCTTATGTCAATTTCCTGTTGTAATTTATATTATGAAATATTTAAAAGTTGGCATGTTCTTTTAAAAATATATTTGAGAACTTCAAACTAGAAGATAGGCAGTTCTTTATTTAGTAGGACAGAGGAAAATGAAATTAAATAAATTAATCTGAATCTGAAATGCAAACTAATGAATTGCTGTATTAAAAGATAAAGACAGGTTACAAGAGGACAAAAGCCATCAATCTTTCCCTTTACAGAGAAACTTAAAGTATTAGGAAAAGATGGACCAAGAGTATATGCCATCTTAAACAAAAGGAAAAGCACAGTTACAGTAAAAAAGAACTATATTTTACACAAGATAAAATAAGTCAAATTTATGCATATAAAGCTACAGCATTCTTAGTACTTCATTGAACAGCATGCATTTAGGAATACGTATAGTTTCTTCAAAAGCATTAATCTGATTCTCATGTCTGTATGCTAAGCATTTCTATACACAACAAACAGTTATGATTTACCCCATGCAAGCAGCAAGCACACACTCTGCATGTTCATTCCAAATGTCTGTTTGATGACGTAGTTATAGTCTGGTACCCAGTCTATCAACTGTCTTTATCTGTCAATCCATCATCTACTAATATCCATTATTTATTTACACATTTGCTTACACATTTTGCTCTGTATACACAGATGCATATTAGTCTACATATTTACATCCTTATTATTGGTTTGTCCATCTCTAAACCATCTGATACCATCCATAAGTAATTTATTAATAACTATAATTTATGTATTTATATGCATACTCACACACTTATTATCTGTACATACTTCCTCATAAACGCATATCTACATATCGATCATCTACAGCTCATCTATCTACTCATTCATTAGCTACTACGTATCTATCATCTGTTCATCATCGTCAACTACCTATCTCTCATCCTACCTACCTATCTATCAATTATCTATCTATCTATCTATCTATCTATCAATTATCTGTCTATTTATCTATCTCCCATATATCCATTTATTGACATCAACTATATCTGTCATCTATCTACGTATCTAGCTATCTATCTCTCTCTCTATATATATCTGTATCTATCTATAAATCTGTCTGTCATCTTTCACTTATTGGCTTATGGGTGCAGTTATGTTTAAGTGTTCATAGACAAGATAGCTTTTACTGTTTGCTCTCCTGGCTACCAGATCTTTCCAACAAGACTTTGTGACTTGGGGCAACAGTAATCATTTATCTTGCCATGATTTGCAGTATGGATAAGCTCTGCAGGATAGGTTCATCTTTGTTACCAGTTCTGGAAATTTCCACGTTGACATTTTTCTTTGAATAGCAAACATATAGTGTGGTTTGATTTTAGTCTCTGAGAGGAATATTGGTCAAGGTTTTGACTTTCCTAACAATGGATCTCCTGCACTACCTGTGATTTACAGTTCTACAGAGGTTGAATTCCATCAGCAAGTGTCCCACAGAAGGTTTTTGTGCCATTTCCTCATATGTCCACGAGATAGCACATCAGACCTTCTGCTGTTCTCTGAGAGAAGAGCATAAAAACTTTGTCAGAAAACTAACCTACTTAAGTCTCAGATTATCAAAATTAAGTATACATGTTTAAGAGAGCCCAAGAATTTACAGGGAGCCTTAATCTGCCATAGTAGTTCTTTCCATATTTCTGTGTTGTGTCTAATATCTTAGTTTTCTCCAGCAGTTCAGAAAGGAACTGGGGTTTATTGTACTCTTGTATAGCATAATAAGATGCTACTTGCATTAGTTACCTCTCTACAGCTGTGATGAGCACCATGACCAACACAACTTATAGAAGAATGAGTTCATTTGGGGTTAACCATTTGAGAGGCTGAGTCCATGGTGATCATGGCAGGGATCATGGCAGCCATCAGGCAGGCGTGGCACTAGAGCAGTATCCGTGTCCTTGTTAACAGGTAGGTGGCAGAGACAAAGAGCCAACACCAGTAGAACACCTCCTCTAATGAGGCCACGTTTTCTAAACCCTCCAAAACAGCTCTACCACTAGAGACCAAGCATTCAAACCTAAGAGCCTGTGGGGAGGGGGCATTTTATTCAAACTACGACACCACTGAATGCCAATCCCAACTGAAATCAGCCTGTTTTCCTTTAGATTGTTGGTGGTGGTAGACCAGATACCAGGTCACAGCACAGTGTGGTCTGAAAAGTCAGGTCTGGAAGGCACAGACACATCTAAATATGTAGACTAAGCATGCTAAGTGAATGGGTGAGCAAAAGTAAGAAAAGCTAAGGACCATATCGCTTTGCACTCTTTTTAGAAATCTCTTCCAGCTAACGATATATAAGTCAGAGTTTTCCATTAAAAGTAAAAATGGATACATTTGAGTCATAAATTAAAAAAAAAAAAGCAAAACCACAAATCATACAAAACTACAGATTAAAGGGGGAACATGGCCCTCTTGTAAAGTACATTTTAAAAACTAAGGAAATGAGAGCATGACCTTCTCCTCCAAAATTGTGTATTTATTATGGGGCTATTTATCTCATTATATCTAGTGTAGATGATAAAATTAATATATCCTGCTTTGTTGATGTGTTGCATGTTGTAGCTCTCTAGAGATTTAGATCAAATCATGGGACCATCTTATTGTGCAGCCCAAATCATCTCCTTGTGTGTCGTGCCCTCTTCTGTATTTAATGTTTACATTCCCAGCTTCTTTCTGTCTTTATCCCATTGCAAGAGGAATTGTGACATGCCCCCCCCCCCACGTCACCAAACTTCAAGTTCAAGTTCTATTGCCTAGGAAGCAGGAATGTGTGGAAGAGTACACCTTTGTATATGTTCTGAAATGCACGTGTTAAGTTCTCAGTCCTAAGGTTCTGGTACTAGAGATGGGGTCTTTGGAGAGTGACTGGGCCCTAGGAGAGGAGCCCTCGTGATGGAGGTTAAAGCTTGTTATTGTCGGGATGTAAAGGCTCTTCCACAGGCTCATGCATTCAGTAGATCCCATAATTTAGAAATGGCTGGGTCAACAGAGCCCTGATTTCATCACTGGGTCAATCTATAGATGGATTTGGAATCTGATGGCATTGCTGGGAAGTGGTAGAAACAATGGATGAAGCATAGCTGGGGGAACTTAGTCCCACTTTTCTCTTTCTGCCTCCTATATTGTATGAGGTGAGGCTCTTTAGTTTTTTTTTTCTTTTTCTATTACTCTCTAACATGCTGCCCTGTCTCATCACACATAAACATAGGCGCACAGTACCTGAGAGCCACATCCAATGCATGAGACTAGATCAGTCTTCCTGCTTTTAAGTTTATTCAAATCTTTTTTCCCCACACCAACAAGAGGCTAACATAATGCCCTGTAAGGAGATACTTGAGAGAGATGGTTTTTCTCTTCGCCATGGGAGGTTATAGCCAGAGTCTGTATACTAGCCAAGAATCAGATGCTTACTTGACACCATCCTTGCCAGCATCTTGATTTTGGACTTCCTGCCTGCAGAACTCAGGTACGGCTTTGCTATGGCTTCCCGACCTAAGACAGAAGGGGACTGCCTTAGAAACAGGTTTTTTGGTTTTTTTTGTTTTGTTTTGTTTTGTTTTGTTTTTATTAATTTATTCTTGTTACATCTCAATGTTTATCCCATCCCTTGTATCCTCCCATTCTCCCCCCCCCCCAATTTTCCCATTATTACCCTCCTCTATGACTGTTCCTGAGGGGGATTACCTCCCCCTGTATATGCTCATAGGGTATCAAGTCTCTTCTTGGCAACCTGCTGTCCTTCCTCTGAGTGCCACCAGGTCTCCCTCTCCAGGGGACATGGTCAAATGTGAGGCACCAGAGTACATGACAAAGTCATATCCCACTCTCCACTCAACTGTGGAGAATGTTCTGACCGTTGGCTAGATCTGGGTAGGAGCTCAAAGTTTAGCGCCTGTATTGTCCTTGGCTGGTGCCTTAGTTTGAGCGGGACCCCTGGGCCCAAATCTGCCTATCATAATGTTCTACTTGTAGGTTTCTAGGACCCTCTGGATCCTTCTATTTCCCCATTCTCCCATACTTCTCTCACCTAGAGTCCCAATAGGATGTCCTCCCCTCTGTCCCAGTTTCCTGGTAAGTGAAGGCTTTCGTGGGACATGCCCCTTGGGCTAGTATGCAGATATAAGTGAGTATATACCATTTGATTCTTTCTGCTTCTGGGTTAACTCACTCATTATGATCATTTCTAGCTCAATCCATTTATCCACAAATTTCGGGAATTCCTTGTTTTTAATAGCTGAGTAGTATTCCATAGTGTATATGTACCACAGTTTCTTTATCCACTCTTCTACTGAGGGACACTTAGGCTGTTTCCATGTTCTGGCTATTATGAATAAGGCTGCTATGAACATGGTTGAGCAAAGTTTCTTGTTGTGTGCTGGAGCATCTTCTGGGTATATTCCAAGGAGTGGAATAGCTGGGTCTTGAGGAAGACCTATTCCCATTTTTTTTGAGATAGCACCAGATAGATTTCCAAAGTGGCTGTACTAGTTTGCATTCCCACCAGCAATGAAGGAGTGTTCCTCTCTCCCCACATCCTCGCCAGCATGTGGTGTCACTTGAATTTTTTATCTTACCATTCTGATGGGTGTAAGATGGAATCTCAGAGTTGTTTTGATTTGCATTTCCCTGATGACTAAGGAGGTTGAGCATTTCTTTAAGTGTTTCTCAGCCATTTGATATTCCTCTGTTGAGAATTCTCTTAGAAACAGGTTTTTTTTATTAATTTATTCATATTACATCTTGATTGTTAGCCCTTCCCCTGTTTCTTCCCATTCTTCTCTCCCTCCCATTTCTCTCCTTCTCCCCTCCCCTATGTCTGTGACTGAGGGAGACCTCCTCCCCCTATATATGCTCTCAGAATATCAAGTCTCTTCTTGGTAACTAGCTATCCTTCCTCTGAGTGCCACCAGGTCTCCCCATCCGGGGGACGTGGTCAGAAAAGGGGCACCAGAGTTCATGTGAGAGTCAGATCTCACTCTCCACTCAACGGTGGAGAGTGTCATGTTCGTCGGCTAGGTCTTGGTAGGGGTTCGAAGCTTACTGCCTATATTCTCCTTGGCTGGTGCCTTAGTTTGAGGAGGACCCCAGGATCCAGATCTGCCTGTCATAAAGTTCTTCTTGTAGGTTTCCAGGACCCTGTGGGTTCTACTATTAGAAACAGGTTTTTAAGGGAGTATCTAGGAAATTAAAGACATGGAAGTATGAGGAGATGACTAGGAGAATGGGATAAGAAGTGTTAGTAGGGGAGTGACTGTATGCATATATGAAGTGTCACAATTGAACACATCATTTTGCAGAATTAATACATGCTGAGAAAAAAATGTTCACAGAAGAGGCAAAGTTAAATAATGGTATCTGGGTGGGCTTTAGTCCAATCCGACTGGTGTTTGTAGAAAAAGGGACATTTGGGCACAGATGTAAAGATAGGAGAAAAGAAAACAAGCAAGAAGAGATCCATGTAAAGCCAATAAAGGGCAGAGGAGCGAGCATCTCTCTCGGTCCTTAGAGGAAGCTGATTTTCCAACATCTTGACTTTGGACTTTACAGTTTCAGACATAATATTTTGTTGTTATTGTTAAGACCCGATAGTCCTCCGTACTCGGCGTAGCAGCCATCGCATGCCAATTCTCTATCTTCAGGTTTGGCTTTGATTAAAATAGAAGCACCCTTCATTAAAGACACAGGAACTTGATTATGTTTCCCTCTAACTCTGCTCTTCTGTTTATTTCTCAAATGCCTCTGAAGGAGAAGGAATGAATAACAAGAAAAATATATATTCCCAATTTTTCAAATCAATGAACCAAGCTTTATCTTTAATTAATGTTTCCAGAGTCACTGTTCATGTCAAATTATGAGAGTATTTGGAAGTGTGATTCTATGAATATCCAAGACCTTTGAGTAAGGAAATCTGTGACCTCTTCATTCAAAATTCTCAGAACTTCTGTCTCTAGTCTAGCAAGAGACATATCTAAAACAAAAATAAAGTCATTCAGTGTCCTTGTTGGAATTCTCTCTGTATATTTAAGGTCAGTGCCAGGGCAGCGATGAGATGACAGTGGAAGGTCGCTCTCAGCTGAGACAACTGACATGGCATCTTTAAAGGCCAGATCAAGTGGACATTGGATTCCAAGGGCAGAGGTGGGCTTCAAAGGGAAGGAGTAGATAGAGAATCCCATGGGAACCAGTGTCAGGACCACTTGGTTCATCCTATTGTCTCGAGTAAGGCATGAAATGAGGTTAGACTTAAGTGATATGAAGAGAGAAGTGACTTGTGGTCGCAGGGGTAAGGGGATGCTAAGAGTAGCATCCCTAAGGGGAGGGGCTTAAGGAGACTTACTCCCTGGCCTCTTGTGTAGTCTCTACTACAATATGTTCACCACCTGAAATACAAATACTTCTTTAAACAAAGGGGAAAATGTGTATTCTGTAAAGCTACAGCAACCTCTGCGATGCTTCACAGAAGCTAGAATTAAGATTAAGTCTGGTCGGCCTTGCTTTGGAGAGCTTGATGTAAGTCTCTAGCTTCTTGAGTTAATACTAGCTACAAATACTGATCACAGGATTTGTAGCAAGACTGAATGAGGTTGTTTCTAGATGTTTCTAACCTCTAACAGTCTAACATCCAGCATCCTTGCATATTGGCCATCTGTGAGTGCTGTGAGAATGACCATGGGGGAGGCTGGCCCTCTGGCATCTTCCTCACTTAGGGGGTCTGTCCTGGGCGACAACATTCTGACCACCTGTCTAGACGCTGCTTTTCTCATCAGAGCAGAGCAGATTTCTCTTGATAATTTTGCTGAAGCCCACTTACAAAGCATCCCTCTTCTTCCCTGGTGTGTGCTCTCCCGTGGGCAGAGCAGACATTCATCCTTTTAGGTCGACCTGGGGGTATATTGCTTCGCTATTTTGATTTTCTTTTTCTTCTGTCTAGAACAGAACATCACACTGAGAAAGCAGTTAGCAATAACCCATCAGCTACACTATACAGATTAGTGATGCAGCTCTCTGAGGCCAGTCGCCATGCTTAGGGAGACCGTCTCGCGTCAGCAGTGTGGCAGACCTACAGACTGTGAGGTTCTGAAGTTGCTTCTGCCCTAAGGCAGGAGGACCCATCAGCTTCCAGAGGAAGGGCCACACAACCCATGACCTCTTTGCCATCAGTTATACAAAGAGCTTGAAGAAGAGTAGTGAGGGAGGCTCAGCAAGGGGGAAGGAAGCTGCAGTTCTGCCAGAAATCTTTCAAGTGTCCCTGGAACTGCACTGTTGGTCACATCCCATTCACCACATATCCGGTTTCTTAGTTAAGCATCAGCAGTCTAAAGCTGCTCTAAAATTCAGTCTGGGACTGAGATCTTTCAGCTACTCCATGACCAACCATTGTGCCCATGATGTCTACATCACAGTGGCTACAGAGTTGGCATGACTGCAGCTAGGCTGTTAGATGTGCTCCTGGGACTCAGCAATGTTGGCTTTACAGCAAGTTTTCACAGCGAGTTATGTTGAGGTAGCATTTGGCAGCACATTAAGAATCTCACATTTTCTCTACCCCTGGCCTCACGATAACCATATAGAAGGTAATAGGAAGGAATCTGTTCTCAGTTCAGCAGTAATTAAATTAATATCAGATAGGCAAACTGACTTCCTGCTGTGCCAGGGTGACTGTGTGGTACGAAGACTGGTGTACTTGCACTGACACTGAACTTAGAGACTTGCCACCTCTGGGCTGTGTGAGGTCAGACTAGTCATTTCATCTCCTTGGACTTCAGTTTCCTTTTCCATTCAATGGGAGGAGTAAGCTCTTTGCTTAGGAGGCTCTCCATGTGGGCAAAGGAAGAAATGAGCACTTACTACAGCAATTAATGTGATAAAAAGCTTTGCAACCAGGATAACTCATCCTAAAGGATTATCTGTTTTCCCCTGACACAAGTCCTATATAATTTTTATAAACACATTTTTAAAAACAATGGCTAATGGTAATGAATTATTGAACAATTCATCAATGATATCCCACAAGAAAATTTACTCAGAACAGAAGATAGTAAATTGGGGAATTAGTTAGTATCCTTCATCTTCCCTATGTATATTAACAATTAATTAAGCACCGGCATTTAAACTTCCATGAATTTTACATAAGATGCATGGATGTGCTGTTTTGCATAGATGATGTAAAAGCTAAGTGATTCAAAGTTCTACTCTGTTGGGATGAATTGCAGCTCTTTGAGATGCAAATATTCCTGGAAGGGAGACATCCACGCTCACCTCCTATTTTGTCCTATTACTTCTGATGTACTATGTACATTATGACCTCATCTCTTTGGCCCCTATGACAATTTGAATCTATAACTTTTTTCTCTGGGAAATAGAATATCTAGGAACAATATCTCCATGATAGAAACTAGGAGAGAAGATTAAATAGCTATGAAGTGAAGACCATAGTCTTAAAAAAAAGTCAAGGTAATTCTCTGTCTGTCTGTCTGTCTGTCTGTCTGTCTGTCTGTCTGTCTGTCTGTCTCTCTCTCTCTCTCTCTCTCTCTCTCTCTCTCTCTCTCTCTCTCTCTCTCTCTCTCTCTCTCTCTCTCGTAGCCCAGTGTGTCCTCAAACTCTCCATCTCCCTACCCTATGTGGTGCCATGGATGACATAGACTTTCTCTTTATTAAACTTTCTTTTCTTTAGGAACAAATTCATTTGTAAATTTTCAAACTAATTTCATCAATGGCTGTCACCCGAGCATTCTCTCTTAGCTGCAGTGACAGCAAACGGAGCTGAGAAACTACACCCAAATGAACCCTCCACTGTGTTTACCTTTGGAAACTTCCTCCTGTGTACTACACAATTGTGACACATGCCATCGGCCTCTCTGCATTAGTGACCCAGATGGCAAAGAACTTAAGGTTTTATATTTGGTCTAGCTTATGGCTTTGTTCATCAAAGCAGATTCTGAGTTTATTAGAAATAAATAAGTAAGCCAAGGAAACTCCAACCGGTTGCTACTCATGCCATTATTTTTTAGGTTGCTTTTACCTTGGTTTGTTCTGCTTGCTTATTTTACAAGGCTTTTTAATATAGATGGAAGACACAACTCAGCATGTGATGCACGATGCTCCTGACTGAATGGCCCTCCCAAGGATGCCTGGCTCTCAGTTTCTATCAAAATCGGTGTTAGAGGTAGGATCTATAAATCCATGCATGGGGCTCTACCATCCACAGAATACTTCAGGCACTTGTGAGTAGCATGAAAGAGGCTGTAATGAATGAGTAATTCCTCAGAGAAGAACACTATAGGGATCTGATCTTCTAATCACTCACTACATACATTCACACACACACACACGTGTGTGTGTGTGTGTGTGTGTGTGTGTGTGTGTGTGACGGTGACTCATCTTGACGTGTTCTAAATTAAAGACCTTATCCATGCCAATGGCTTCCTTCTGATGCATCTTCAAGTGGCCCTACTGTGCTCCCAGACTCTTGTTTTTCGTTCTTAACAGACGGATGAATCTTACAGTGTCAGGCTCTGCATGCCCACTGTATTAAAGCCCGATGCCCCGGCCAGCGTACAGTGTCTACTCATCTCATGGATGTGGTTGCCCGCTTGCTGTCTAGGCTCATGATTTTCTTCTTGTTGTTTTTGATCATCAAGCACATCTGCGAGAGACACTCTGACCCGGAGACAGTGCTCTGTCAAAAGCTGCGGCAGCTTTTTGTTATCTGTGCAATAACACCACATCTCAGGGTAGCTCTCTTGAGTTCCTTGATCTAGTTTTACTTAATGCTCCAGCTTCGTATTCAATTTCTTAATTTCTTCATCACTTTTCAGTTGCACTTTGCATCCTTCAGTGCATGTCAGACAGTGTGGTGGTGTTTGTAAGAAATTTGTGAACAAAACAAACAAAAATACCTGTCCTTGAGGAGTTTGTAGGTACCCAGTCATTACGCTGTGTCCAATGTCTCCATATAAATTCTTAGAAACCCAGAAATGCCTGCCAATCATGTTGTCTCTGGGGACCTTCTCTATAAAGTGAAAGGTAAGCTGTTGCCTTGGAAACCATGTGACTTGTCACCTGCAGAGCCTAAAGTAACCTTTTGTAGGAATGGCTTGCTAGCCTGCCTTCTGCACTTATAAATAGACTGTGCATACTAACTCAATGCCTACAATTCACTTTTATCTCCAAATTTAAAGACATATTATTGGGCTGGTATTAGATTAGTTAGTCAAGTGCTTTCCATGGTAGTATCTTGACCTGAGTTAATTGTCCCTCAGAATCCATCCATGTTTAAAAGCTGGGCATGATGGTGTGTTTGTAATTCCAGAACTGGGTGGGGACATGGGAGCAGAGCCAGGTAGATCTCTGGGGATCACTAACTAACTAGTCTAACCAAAAGACCCAGGAAAATGAAGAGTCCCTGTGTCCAAAACTAGGTAGATGGTACTCGAAGAATGACACCTCAGGATGCCTTTTAGTCTCTACATGCGAATGCGCACATGTACCTACACATGAACACACTCATGCAAACAACTAAACTTAACCTTTATTTTTGTTCAAGGATGACTTTGAATTTTTTCTTCATTTAAAAGCCATTCTTGTTTTCTTTCCACATTTCTCTCTATCTCTTTATTTCAACCATATCTTTTTTTTCCCTTTGAACGTGTATGAGACACCATTTACTTACCTGTGTCCTGCTTTGATAAGAGGCCCTAGAATCAAGATCTGTGTATGCACATCCTGAAAGTGAACATAGTGTAATTTTTTCAATGTATAAAATACCCCTATCTCCCAGGGAAAAGTAGTGATGCTTCATGTTAACATCTGAATTTTTTTTCCTAATGTTCTTATCATTATGATTTCTTACACTGTTTCTATGAGCTGAATATGTCCGTCTCTGTGATGACTTGTGGTCTTTTAGCAGAACTGGCTTGTCCTGTCACCCCCTGGGGATCTATGGATTGATTCTGCCTTCTCTTGGACCATGTAAACCTTCTTCCATCATTTTGAGCCATTCTGTGGTTATTATTTGTAGCAGTTTCCCCAGCTTCGGGCCACTGTCTTTTCCCCATCTCTTCTGTTATTGTCAGGTACAATTGATGCTAGACCTGCTAGCTGAATGTGTTATCCACCAGGGTCCCTCTTCAGCTCTAAGGCATTGGTTGGTATTTTTCTAAAGGTAAGTCCAGACTTGCTATGATGAGTCTAGGACAGACAACTTCTCAGAAGGCAAGCCTGAGGTAGGCTTGGAAAGCTACGGCTACTTATTTTTCATTTCCTAGAAAAATAAAGGAAATTGGAGAACAACTTACTTGACTTTACAAATGGGTTTCAAATCATATTTGACTCACAAAGACCTTGGGAGCTATCAGAGTTTGTGTTCCTCCTCAGGGATCCACCCTGCCACAGACAGCCAAGGCTACTTACAGGTTCATAACACTATGCAGACACACGCCTGGCAACAGCTGGCAGCACAGGGTCCCCACAGAGGCAGTGGTCCTTGGCCACCTTCAGATAACATGCAGCAGGGCTTTCCTGTGTTTTCTGGGATGCTTGTACATGTCTCACACGTAATTGCGACAACTCTACAGAGATCCAAATTGCCCCTTAAAGCAGCTGCAACTAGAAATCCAAGAGCCAGCATCTGAGGGCTAAGGATGTAGACAGTCCTGGCTTTCTACAAAAATAAACCAAGCAAACCACATAACTGAGAAAACACATGGTATGCTTGATGCAGTTTCTAAGCATTTCTTTTCCTACAAGGGGAGCATTCTGACATGGTGGAGTCCCATAGGCAGCAGAAACTGCTTTTTGTAACTAAAAGTTATCTTCTAAGTTAGGGACCCCTTGTCCACAGATATCATCTCCATAGATTCTGCCATGGTCAACTCTGTTTTCCAATTGAGCAGGTTTGGTATCAACTAAGGCAAACACTCTGGGTGTATCTGTGACAATGTTCCAAAGAGGTGTAACAGAAGAAGGAAGCAACACTTTGAGTGGGGGAGACACTATCCTACAGGTCAGGAGCCCTGAGGGGGAATGGAAAAAGGCAGCTGAGAACCAGCTTCCTGGTCTGCTAGCTCTGAGCAACCTTCATTACCACAGCTACAATCTGCCCGTGCTGTCTTCTTACCCTCCATGACGACTGTACATCCCAAGTAAGCCATCCTCCCCTAAACTGCTTCTTGTGGATCAGTGAGGCAGCTTAATGGATAAAGGTACTGGTTACCAAGCCTGCTGACCTGAGTTCGATTCCCAGGACCCATATGTTAGGAGAGGACTGACTCCCACAAGTTGTATTTTTACCTATACATGTGCATAGTTTGCACATAGGCAATTGTGAGCACACACATGCACACATATACACACAGTAGTATTTGTTTACACCCACAAACAAAGTAACTAATATGAGCCTTACTATGTTCCCACAGTTGCAACATCTGTTAGAGTTAACTTTTGTTGCAAGGGTGACAGATGTAATGGGAGAATAGCATCCACTATATCACCAAGGCAGTTACAGAGGATTCAGTTCCTAGGCCACAGGATGTGACTTAGTACCTTGAGGAGAGCCATTGACTTGGGAAAGTTCAGCAGGTATGTGGGCTTTCTGGAAGATAGTCTGGTATTTTGTAAGGTCTGTTCTGCAATTCACCCAGTTCCGAGTCACTAGAGAAGAAACTCTGGGCTCCCTCCCCTCTTTCTTCTTCTTTCAGTCTTCTGTGGTGATTAACTGCCTGACCCATCAGCTTGGCGACCCAAGAGATAAACACTGATTCTGCACCCTGTCCTAAATGTCTCCCCTAGGCCTGCCAAAGCTGGACTTCTGCAGTACCTCACTTAGGGGGATGTATGCTACACAACAAAATCCCTGACACAGCCAATGGCACCCAGTATTTGCTACTGACTCCACTTCCTTCACATTTATTTCCTGGCTTTGCTGGATCTTTCTACAACACCAGTGTCATTTCTTCTGTGTGTGTTTCCTAATCCAGCTGCAGCTTTGAGTTGTATCCCCCTCCCCTGCCTGACCTATCCTTGCTTATATCCTGTCTCACCTCAGAAAGATGTGTTGAGAACTGACAGATTGCTCAATGGATAAATGTGCAGGCTGTCCAACCTTGAAGAGCTGAGACCAGATCTCAGCACACATGTAAAACCCTAGCTGTGACTATGCACTTGTTACCCCAAGACTAGGGGGGATTGGCAGGAGGATCTCTGTGGCTGTTTGATCCACTGAGCCCCTCTCATGTCTGTGGAAATAAAATTTTCAGATAGTATACACTGATCCACACCAAAGTGTCGCAGTGTGTGAGGTCCTTACCATCTTGGGATCAACGTAGCCAAAGCATAATCAACGGATATTCAATATGAGCCGCTTCAGAATCCTCCTTGGAGATTGCCCTTCCCAATCTTTGCCATCTCCCAGTTTGGCAACTCTTGGTGAAAAAACAGGCTCAAGTGGATTTCCCTTGAAGGTAAAACTGGGAGGGCTTGAATGGACCTGTGATGAAGGCTAGCTGGTGTGTCGCCCCAGAGGTAGAGGCTCTCCTCAACTAAAACCACAGAAACAAGGCCACAGGCCATGCTGGTGACTGACTTGGGAACATATTCTACATGATGAAATGGAAACAAATGGTGAATAGATGGCAGCCTAAAGTGTGGTCTGATTTCCATGGAGATCAGCAGAAGCTGAGCCCCACTGGCTGAAGGGACAAAGCAGTTTAATATCAACTAAGGAAACAACAGTCTTCTAGGTGGCCATCTTGTGTCTCTGAGCAGGCTTCTCCTCTCAAGTTACAAAGGGAAATGGGGTAATGTCTCACTCCCTTTGGGAACTGCTCCCCTTCCTCCTTCAGATCTAGAATGGATATCTTTTCCCATCCTTTTTCATTCTGTGACATTTGACATGCTGTGAGCTGACCGTAATTCACTATCACGTCCAGAGTTATCTATAAAGTAGCTTCTGAGTTTTGACCAGTTTCTCAAACAAAGATACAAGGATAGATGTAGACTGTTGAAGTTCTCCAGGATGCACATCTGTTTACTGCATCCACGTGTCTGCCATATCCCATCATCCCGTTCTTACCCTTTTTTTCTCATACCTTACATTGTCCACTTCTTTTCAGCAAATACCTACTCCTATGTATGTTTACAGCACATGCCTTTGTAGACACCTACCATGGTGTGCCTGCTTTGGTAGACACCTACTATGGTGTGAATGCCTTTGTAGGTACCTACCATGGTGTGAATGCCTTGGTAGACACCTATCATGGTATGCATGCCTTTGTAGACACCTACCATAGTGTGCATGCCTCTCAGTTCATGTGGCTGGATCCCCAAGATAAGCAGTGCGATGATGAAGTGAGTCTTTGTTAGAGACGATTCCTGAGGAAAAAATATTAACATGGTTTTGTCCAGAGGGTTGGTGACTTCAAGGTTGTCAGTGTACCAAAGACAGATTCAACCCTTTCTTGGCCCCTGTCTTCCTCTTCTAAAGGATATCATAGCATGAAGTTCATTATCTGGTTTCTATCTGGTACTCTAAGACTTCCTAGAAGCATATTCTGAGTGAATTGCTATTCTCAGTATTGTAACCTAGGCTGTGGTATTCTTTACCACAACAGAAAGAGGATGGACCCAACATTCTCCAATGTTCTTTTCTTGATAAAGCATTTAAAACCCTCCTTGTTCCAAGCCTGGGCCCCTTGTTCCATCTTGGCTTGTAGCATCGCCTACTCTCATGTTGTGACGTACGTGACTTTAAGTCTATTACATCTGTTGTGTATGATGTTTGATTCTTAGAATGATTGTACCACAGAGGCCAAGACTTGGGGTGATTTTGTTATTTAATGCACTGTGAGTGTCTCAAAGACTATCTGGAAGATAGTGGATGCTCAGGAAATAGTTCTCAGTGAATTCCTGGAGCCTAACAGATGTATTTACTGCACACATCCAGAGGCCTAATGTGTTGATAAGATGGGCACTTGCTGGTGCTTGGCGGTGAAACAGTCATGTGAGCAGGAAGAGAAGGGACTTCAGAAGGAAACTAGATGGATGTTCTAGGCCTCAAACTTGAAAAGAGGCTTTTCTGTTGAACAGTTAGCAAGATTTTAATGTTTCCTTCTCTCACTATTGTTTAAGTTATCTATGAGATTTAATCAAGTCTAGTAAAAGCTCAAAGGGGTCTTGTATGAGTGTGACACATTGAACAGTCAGTGCCGTGACCAGAAAACAAAGAAGGGCAAGCACACTGTCACCATCTACCCAGCCCAGATGCTCCCTGTGGTAAAGAATGGCTTTAGTGAGAGGGCAGCTGTGGTCCTAGTGAGATGTCGAGTGTGTCATCTAGAGTGTGACAGAGAGAAGGCTTTATGTGAAGTACAATTTTAAGAGAATTGTTCTTTGGGGGGGCTCTTTAGCTCTATTTGTACCAAACTTATATTTGAAATGATTTGTCGGAGCTTTTGGAAAGTGCGCACCTTCTGTCCTACCCTTAATGGTTCCAGGAACAGCTGCATTAAATATGCCCATGGTTCAAGGACTCTGATGGGTGTTTGGAACTGTGTTTACCACAGGCTTCCATGCTACCCTTTAACTCACTGTGAGCTTCTGCACAGGTGTTCTCAGTACATGGGAATCCCATGGCAGACCCTTCTCCTTATGTAGAATTTAGATCATGACCCCAAATTTCTAGCTTAAGGGATTGAGTCAAAAAGTAATAAATGATGGTTGTGGACTCAGCAGCCCTAAGAAAGACATTTACACCAGTCCTTCTGAGACCCAAGGAACATCACAGAAGGAGGCAGTGAAGAGTATAAGAGCAGGAGATAGGATGAAGGGCTGTACAAAGCCGTCTCTAGAGTCCACAAAGCCAGTACAATGAGAAATTCACCTCTGTGATGTACGTGCACTAGCCCAGATGGGGCTGGCCCTACCAAGAATTATTCATGCAAAGGGAAGGGCCTCCCAGGACCCAACCTTTTCCTGCTGGGCTACTGACTACTGAGAGAATCTGGGGAAAGGGAAATCTTGGTCCTTACTTAAATATCCATTGCTGAGCTCACCAGGCTTCAGCCAAGGGTGCCACCGCCATGGTCACTCTGACAACTCCAGTTAAATGCAGTAGGTTAAACGTGAAATATATAGACATGACAGGAGAGGGGGAATGTGTGGGGAGGAGAGGACATGGACAGGATAGCAGGGAGATGGGAAATATGGAATGGGAGTCGCTACCATACATTGTATACACCTGTGAAATTGTCTAATGTCAAATTTTAATTAATAAAAGGGAAGAGTGTTCAAACATAAGCTGAGGGCCTCCAAAAAAAAGTCAGTTTTATCTAGACACATTATACTTCACCAGGACCAGTTACCTGTCGAATAGCTAATTTCTTTAAGTGGCTTGTGAAATGGCAGCAATAAAACGAGCAACTGGCCAGTTTCCATGGAGTTCTCGGAAGCATAAATCTTGATGACCTAATAAATGTGTTTGTAGAAAAATGACCCAAGGAAACATTAGAACTAGTTTAGCTGCAGCACTAATAGGCTCCTCCATTACATAAAATGCCAGCAAAATATTATTTCTCATAACTTGTATTCATATACCTCTATTAATATACCATAAGTAATAAAATATTTTAAAAGAAAAATCTCTATATTTTAGCACACTTAATTGCAAGCTGCGCCCCCCCCCCCCCACACACACCATCACCACTTCCTGCATTTTAAAAGGTGTCTGTGATTTCCATTTTGTACTGGGTCCTGAGAATTACAATCCCTGCCAAGGCATAAAGTTTGTCTTCTAGAAGAACTGCCTCCTGCGGTTTTACATTTCTTTTAAACTTGAAAAACACATGATATTTTTAAAAGCTGTAAACCACCTACAAACATTTGTGGCCAGCATTTGATCTGACCCCTGAGAGAGATCCGTCTGTGCTTAGGTACCCTGTCCATGCAGTAGAGAAACTGGTGAGAGACGGAAGGTAGAGCCAGCCTTGCCTGATGCCACCACCCTGCCCTCAGTTAGGCTGGGAATGTGTTTAGGATGTCTGGTTGACGCAAAGTACAATAGCATCACAGGTACTCAGTAGTGCAGGCAGCCCTTCCCCAGGGTGTTCATCAGGCCCAGGGGCAGGCAGTCACACGGTAGGGAAGCCCACGGGTTCCTGTTCAGTGTCCAGCAGCGTCACTGTGAGCCAGTTAGTGGCTTCTTCCAGTCCTCAAGGCACAGCCTATCACATTGATCACCCTCGGTCAGGCAGCAAGGGATGGAAGACGCCCACCACCCACTGTTAGCCGTTCTGCCAAGGCTATGGAAAGCTGGCTGCGTAGGGCAAATCGTATTCACGGTGCCCACCTGTCCCAAGACGTGCAGGAAGCAGACAGCCTAGGTTTCATACCTCAGGAGTGGCATAACCCTGCTTGGAGATGTCAGAGGAAACTCCTGCAGGGGACTGCGATAGAGTGGCCCCCAAGCTGTCCTGGCCCATTCGTGCTCACCTCAGGGTCCCTTCTTCCTGTCACAGTCTGATGTGCTCAGGAAGACGAAGGGGAGATCTGAGTCTGTCGAGGACACCCAGAAAACAATCCTGCCCTGACACTGTCTCAGCCCTCTCTGGCCCTCAGAAGTCTCACTTAGAGGACAGGTCCAGCCAGTCCTCCCCCACCCCCCCTCACCCGTCCCTTCCCCCCATCCCCTACCCACCCCCCACCCCACCAAAGACAACTTGGCAATGGCATAAGGACAAACTTGGTGGTGTCAATCAAGAAATTAATTTTTCACTCCCAGCCTGGAAGATCTTAACTATTTCTGAAGCTTATGTAACATGAAGTCCTGACTGGAGTGTTTCGATGCCATTCCGTTATAATTTATTGTGTTTACAGAGCACAGAAATATCTTCCATTAACCTATGACCTCCAGCTATATGGCCACAAATGTCAGCGTTGCCTGGCCTGTTAACTTGCCGTGCTGTCAGCTGCATCAGGGGTCTTCGTGAGGAAAGTTGTTTATTATTCTGCTATTTCCGTTCAGTTGACAAAGCAGGGTTGCCTTCCCACTATTATCTGTAAAGCTGGGAGGAGCCTGATAAGGCAGCAGGCCTCACAGAGCGAGCTGGTGCTGCCTGAGTGTCATGGCCTCTGATAATTACGACATTTCCTACTTGTAAACATTTCCTGTAGAGCTATAGATACTGTTCCAATCTTTGAACAGGTGAGAAAAAAATAGGAAATATGCATGAAATCAAAAGCCCCTTTTCCTTCAATGTGGGGAGTTATTCTAGGTTATCAAATTTGTCATGAATATATAATTCATTCTAGAAACATCTTCCTTTCTCGCTCTCTCCAACGAGATACATTTTCCCCCAATAAACTCAACACACTTGGAAAAGTATGCAGATGGTTTAATTTCTTTGAAGAAACATATGTATCCCAGACACTGTTCACAGCTGTCAGAAAGTGTATTTCTTCATTGTGGCTACTGCCTGATGCTCATCACATAAAGCCGGAATGGAGGGTGGAGAAAAACAGGAAGCAGTTTGCAAGGAAACCAAGGTTGACACCATTTTCTCCTGAAGAGAAGCAGCGAGGTCCAGCTGTGGTGCGGAAGCATGCCGCTAGTGACAGGTCAGTGCAGCAGGGAGGCCCAAGCTGAGGGCAGTCGCACCTCTGCGTAGAGGACGTGCCGCTGATTCTGCCTCCTGGCCTTGACTGAAACCCAGGGCTGTCTGCCAGCCAACATCTGCTCCAAGGTCTTAGAGAAGCCACAGCTTGTCAAAGCCAGCGTGTTAACTTCTAATTTAGTCACCAGGCCCAAGTGTCTAAAGATCTTCATTTCCTGCTTAGTCAGGACATCTTTGGGCACCTACTATGTGCTTCACATGGAGCATAATGCAAAGGACAAGCCGAGTGTCCACAGTCCTGCTGCCTTGAACTGACTGAGCTTAACTTCAAACCTTTATGTGGGTGTGCTGGAGTGGGTTTCACCACGTGTCCGTAGCCCCTACTGTTTGACGTGTGTCTGGATTTTCTTTATCGTCCGCTGAATTCAAACATGAAGCGTGTTCCAGAGGCATCTCTGGCCTCAAGCAGCCTACTTCCTGACGTCTTCTCCACTTCTCTCTCCTGCACCGACCACTGACTGTCTCTCTCTAACCAGCCCTCATTTACCACTGGTCACCAGTGCATAGTTAAAGTTCTCTGCTGTACCCTCTGCAGCCACCACTGGCTCAGTTCACAGCAAAGGATGGCCAGGAGATGTTCCTGGAGAATTTATTCCTCAGAGAACCATGAGACTGATTGGACCATTACCAGCCCAGACTTAACTTACCCGTTACAGAGGCAAGGGACTTTCTCACAGCCACTCAGCTAAGTAAATTTCTGAGGTGTGTGTGTGTGTGTGTGTGTGTGTGTGTGTGTGTGTGTGTGTGTGTAATTTTTATCTTCAAAAATGTGTGTTAATAAAAGTAATAACAATATGTATTTAACAGGTGAGAAAGCGGGCCCCAGGGCCATACATGCTCTCAGGTTTTTAGCAGGGAATTCATTAGTGATGTCAGAAGACACTACATTCCCTTCTCAAAGATGGTGTACTAATTCCTCTTATTGGTCACATTAACCTGAATCATTTTTGCCAGTTCTTCCAAGCTCTAATTCTAACCAGGCATACAAATGGAGGCAAGTGATTAACAGACTGTCCAGGGCACATCAGCCTCGGCAGAGAGCACTGAATTTAGGGAAGCTGCATCATCATAACGAGAGGATGACATGTCTGTTTGGGGGGCAGGGGTGGATAAAGATGCTCTCTTCCTTTACAAATGTATACTTTCATTTAACAGTGAAAATTAGAGATAGTGCATGTTGAAATGCTACCTAAAATATGAATATACTTTACAATTCAGCTATTTGACACACCTGTTCTGTTACCTAGCCAGAATATTCAAGAACACAGTGTTATTTTATTAGCCGTTTGCTACCACAAAGTACAATAGATCCCTCACGTAAAAATTTTAAGCATATCTATTTATTATTTAGTGTGTGTGTGTGTGTGTGTGTGTGTGTGTGTGTGTGTGTGTGTGTGTGTAGCAGAGGGGGTTGGAGCCCCTTGAATTACAGGCAGCTGTGAGCCATCCAGGCTGGGTGGCAGGAGTCAGCTCAGGTCCTCTGGAAGAGCAGCGAACCTTTTCAGCCAGCGCTTTATCTTCCCAGTCCCACACCAGATCTCTTAAATCATTTGTTTGTCTGACTAAAATTTAAGTAAGGCACTGCAACTCCTGAGCACAAAGAGCTATTGCATTCTCCATCAAGAGTGGCCATTAGGGAAGGATTAAAAAGGGTCCAGAGTTCTGATGAGGATGTGAGGAACCTCATGCACAGCAGTGGTAGGGACAGAACCAGAACTTTCTAAAGAAGTCTAAGTTACAACGCCTTCCCTCACAAAACTAAAACCAGAAGCATAAAATCAGTGATCTCTCGGTTCTAATACACACATCCAGCTCAAATGAAGTCAGCATCCCAAATGGCATCGGCACTCTATACACACACACACAATGAAATACCGCTCAGTCATAAGGAAAGAACGCCATCCTGTTCTTTGTAACAATGCAGATAGAGATGACCGTGTTAAGTGAAATAAATCAAGCCCAAGTCCCATGATCTGATGTATAAATGGAATGTAGAGTTCGTCCTATGGAAATTGAAAGAGGAGAGTGGTCACAGTGACCAAGGAGAGTGCAGGCGAGAGCGCACAAGGCATGCCTGTATCAGAATTTCACAGTGCCCCGTGGGCAGTTACATAACTCCTGTGATCTCCTGTGCTGTCTAAGCTAAGTTTAACTTAGTAATAAACTATAAAAACACTTAATGTAAACAGTGAGAACATACTATAGTGACATTCAAGTTACCCATGAGCACCTGATACTGAGTTGCTCTGTGCCAGCTCTGTCCACTTGGAGCTGGGTGAGTCCAGGAAACTTCACATGTGATCTGCTCAAAGGCTCAGGCAAGCCGACTGACAGCCATTTTCTAGATTTCCTACGATGGGCATGTCTGGTCATATGCAGCCTCTCCTGTTCACACCGAGATGCCCTCTATGTTTGATTGTCCTTAATGGAAGAAGGTTGCAGAAATCTTCCCCTCAGTTTCTTAAGACTCAATAACTGTGTAGCAAGTTTTCCCACAGACGGACTTGTTAGCTCTCATCTATGTCATATGTAACAATGGTTTGGTGCATGCAAGAGCTTCCTTGTGACAAAGCAATGTGCTTTACATAAGAATTTCTCAGTGTCACTTTAATGAATGATTTCTCCATATAAATAAAATAAGCCTTGACTTTGTCATCAACAGAAGTTAAAGATACTTATTCGATGAGGAGAGTAATCCAGACTCTTTTACACATAAGTATTTTGAAACTGCAAAGACCACACTCGTATGAGGTACATTCGTGTGATGGTTTGATATAGTTTGCAGGATATCTGTGGTGCAATACAGAACCTCTTGTTACAAGCTAATAAAAAGTGGAGTAGTCTAGCAATGAAACGCTAGGCTAGACTAGAAAAGTTAATTCTTTTGAGACAGGGACTGACTATGTAGGCTTGCCTGGGACTTGCTGGTCTCAAACTCAGAGATATCTACCTGCTACTGCCTCCAAGTGCTGCTTTTCAGGGCCTGCACCACCATAGCCTTCCCCTTAAATTTTTATTTTTGAGTAAGCCTTAAATTACCACTGGTAGTGTAGTGTTCTGTAGTTATAAATCTATGTTAGAAAATAAATATTAGGGATCTTGGAAAAAGAAGAGTCGGATAGCAGCCTTGAGATTCATGAAATGTGCTCTGTCATATTCAGCTTTCTATAAATAGAACCAACACAGGAATATAAATGAATTGACGTTTTCAGTAGACACCGAATAGAATAAAATAAATGAAGGTTTCAATGGATACACAGCTGAGAATGCAGTACATGATGAACAAATGGAATATGTAAGAGAAAAATAGACAATATTTTAAGTCAGAGGCTGAAAAGTGGTAATTTTAACAGGACACGAGGGCTAGCTCCTGAGATTCTGGCTGGGAGAGAGATATCCTTGGTTAGTGATAAATAAAGGGATACAGAAGATGTCTAAGCAGAAAGAGCGTAAACAACCCAGAGTGAATGAGTGTCTGTAAAAATGGGGTGGTGTTCAAGACAGCTACAAGAAATTTCTTGTGGGCTGTCAGCCATTTTTGAGAGATAGCTAACATAAAAAAGTGAGGGATATACCATTACATTTAATTTTTAAGAGTTGGTAAAAGAGCTAATAGAGAAAAAGTCTTACAGGGCGCTATTTGTTTCTCTTTGGCATTCCCACACAGATGGCAGTACATGGGGAAGTTGAAGAAACATTAAGTTCAGGTAAGAGAATTTCCCAAGACTGTTAAGTGAGGTAGGGAATTCTGGAAAGAAATTGTATTTCCTTGTGAACCAATGAAGGAAGGAAAAAGTCCCCAGAAGCCATCCTACATATGAAGGTATCATCAGATAATACACTTCTGCTAGATGAATTGGACAATAGTCAGTATCTGGGTCTAGCAGGCCATAGGTCATCTTTTGACTGGGTGAGTCTCAGTTACATGAGTTCTTCTAAAGACTTTCATCGAGACATACAGATGCTGACCAAGAGTCTCAGGAAGAAAGAAATGGGATTCTAGTCACTCTGAGGAAGGGAACGCTACAGTACAAACTTCAAATGGATGAGCAGTCATGGCATCTCACAATAAGATACTGGGACATCACAATTATACTTAGCACTGTGGTGGTGAATACTAGTTCTCGGCTTGGTAGGATCTATAGTAATGCAGGAGATGGACCCCGGGCATCCTGTGAGGGGGATTCTAGACTAGGTTTATTAAGCAGGGAAGATGCACTCTAAACAAGAACCACTATTCCAGAGCCCAGACTGAACACAAAGGAGCAAGTGAGCTGAGCATCAGAGTTCATCTCTCTGACTGTAGATACAATGTGACCAGTAGCCATGTTGGGTGATAGCCTTGAGCTACAAGCCAAAAGAAACTCTTTCTGCCTTAAGTTGCTTTAATCATGTTGTCTTAGCTACTTTTCTGTTGCTGAGATACAATATCATGACCAAAAACAATTTAAGGAAGAGTTTATTTTGCCTAGTGGTTACATAGGGATAGAGTCCATAGTGACAGGGAAGGCAGGACTACAGGTTGGCATGGTGACAGGAGCAAGAAGGTACTTGATCACATTGATTGTCACATAGGAAACAAACAAACAAACAAACAAACAAACAAAAAAACCAGAAGCGGGTCAAAGGCAACAAATTCTCGAGTTTGCCCCCACTGATGTACTTCCTCCAGCAAGGTTGCACTTCCTGAAGGTTCCTTAGTCCCTGCAAACAGCACCACCAACTGGGGATCAAGTGTTCAAACACATGAGCCTATTAGGGCCACTTCTTTTTCATACCACCTCTCATGTATTTTGTCTGAGCATTAGGAAAAGCACCTAAGACAAATACCATTGGGATTTTTGCAGGAAAGCATACATTTCCTCCAGACGAGGACACTGGAGAATTTTGCTAAAAGGTCCATACAGAAGACTCTAAGTCACGCTGGTTATGTATCCACTGTCCAGGGTGGATTTCTTTGGTATCTCAGTGTCAGCATTCAGTGCACAGCTGTCCCATTCATTCAACTATCAGTGCCCAATTCTCCCACAGGAACATAGCAATGAGCGAAGAACTCCTGGCTTCGTGACGCAAGTACAATATTCTCCTTTTGAAATAGAGTATAAGTCTAGAGGCTAAATAGCATCTCCAAATCATAACGCAAAAGAGGCTGCCTGTTCTTGGAAAGGCAATGCCTTTCTTTTTTCTTTTTTTGCAGTTTTTAGTGACTCATCTTTTATTCCAGTTAATCATGGTACAAAGCAAGTCAAAAGAATTCCAGCTCAACATGAATAGCATTATAAACCCAGGCAGGAGTTCAGAGGTTTTTTTTTTTTTTTTTTTTTTTTTTTACAAGATATATCTATAATTATTGCTTAGGCTGCCAACAGTACAATAGGAGTCATAGCCCCAA
The DNA here is from genome assembly GCF_903995435.1 of Acomys russatus. Taxonomy (NCBI): domain Eukaryota; kingdom Metazoa; phylum Chordata; class Mammalia; order Rodentia; family Muridae; genus Acomys; species Acomys russatus. Next base: position 55,623,440 of record NC_067157.1, read on the forward strand.
AGAGCAGGCATAAAATTCCTATTAGCCTTATGGAATATACACAGATTCAATTCTAAAATTCAATTAATTCAAGGTTAAAGCCACATCGTCGTTTGAGGAAATAGCAGTGTGAGGATTTTCATTATTTCTGTGCTTCATTGAGCAGCGTGTTGCACTGTTAAGTGCTGTACTTAGTCCTGTGTGATAAAAACCATTGAGGGGGCAGAAAAGTGTAGTATTTTTGTTAAAGCTTGTATTTTTTTTTAATAATAGAACTATTAAAGGTAAAATATGAAATCGTGTTAGAATGTTCGGACAAGAAAATAAAAAATAAATCACTTCAAATTCTGTCTCCAGAATTGTGGACCTGTTGTGCATGCGGACACACTGGCTGCCTTCTCCTCTGATTTCAGTGGGTGGGAACAGAGCATCGTGGGAAGTTTCACCAGGAGACCGAGGGAGACAGAGAGAGGGGGCCTTATTTTCAGTTTGGTTATATTTTCAAACACCTTTTAGGGGTTTTATTGTTGAAGACATTTTCAGGTATAATTTTACACTTTAACGTTGTTGTACACATTTTTCTTCTTCAATCTCTATATATCTGTTTATCTATCTATCTATCTATCTACCTATCTGTAATCTATCTATCTACCATCATCATCTATCTAATATTATTTATTGAGACTCAGCCTGGCCTGGAACTCATTATGCAGCAGAGAACACCTTGACCCTAGGGCATCTTTTCTCATGCTGTGAATGTCCATATTGCAAGTGTGTAGCTAATCCAGTTTCTGCATTGCTGGGAGCCAAACACAGAACCTCATTAATGCCACGTGGGCATCTACCAGCTAAGCCTTAGTTCTGCTGTACTCACTTAAGTTGGGAGATCATATATGTGTGAGTGCTGGCTGCATCAAAGCATGTAACGACATGTTGTTACATATCGTGATAAAAGCAACTGCAACCCATGCTCTTAGCATGTTCTTAGGACAGAGGAAAGTGCCACTCACTCCAGTCCTTACAGTCCATGGTCATTGTCTAGACTTGTTCCTGCCTCATCACTTCTCATTTGCAAACTTTCATTCTCATCACTTCATTTTCTCTCCCCCCAACTCTTGGGAATTTCTAACTGTTTATATCTATTGGACATCAAACTTCTCGGGATTTTTTGCTTTTTGGTTTTTTGGGTTTTTTGTTTGTTTGTTTGTTTGTTTTTAGTATCTCGTGCAATGATAATTTCCACCCGCCTGTCCTAACTTCTCTCACATGCCCCTGCCTCCAGATATCTACATATTTAACTTCCTACATTCTTTCCTACGCTTGTTTGTTTGTTTTGACCCATGGAGTCCAGCTGGCATTGACTGACTACTCCTGAACGCGGGGCCTTCCCTGGTGGGTGGTCAAGACACCATGTGTCATTCCATTGAAGAAAACTCACATTCCTTCCTAGAAACAATTAAATTCAAATAGTTCCTCAGCCAGGAGTAGGACTTTGTGTTCACTTGCTCTTTTACATGCTCAGGTCCTGTGCATGCTGTCATAGTCTCTGCGAGTTCATATGTGTATCTGCTCTGTTGTGTCTGGGAAGCAGTATTTTGTTAAAGCCATCACCACCCCTGGCTCTTAGAATCTTTCAACTTCCTCTACTGCACGAGGATCCTGAGCCTTGAGGGGAGGGTTGTGATAATAGAGATCCCACTTAGGGCCCAACACATTGGAGTTCTGCATGCTGCCCAGTTGAGGGTCTCTGTGCTGATACCTACTCCAAGAAGCAGCTTCTTTGATGAGGGTTAAGTAATGTGTTAGTCTATAGGCATAGCAATAATTTGTTAGCAGTCATTTTATTGCTATTTTCTAGCAGGATATTACTCGTAGGTCTTCCCTCATGGCCCATGATCTCTCTAACTGACGGCTCTTGGCCTCATTAGCAGTGTCAGATATGGGTTCCATCTTATGGACTGGGCCCTAAATACATTTTCAGAAAGTGGCTGGTTATTCCTATAACATTCATGCCACTACTGTACAACATACCAGACAGTGTGAGATGAATAAGTCACAAAGCAGGACAGATCTATGTCCTTATCCTCAAAAAAAATATGAAAAAGAAAAAAGAAAAAATAGAAAAAGGAAAAGAAAAAAAAAACAAAAATAGTATAAACAGATATAATGAATAAACGAATTGTAATGAAGTTGAGGTTCTTAGGTGATAGAAAGAAAGTTAGGAAGAGGACAGGGTCAGTAAAGAGGAAACAGGAGCACCAGAGATGACACAGTAGGACTGTGTCAGGGATTTGTTGATGAACAGAGGGAAGATACAGCTCTGTTCTGCACAGTGAAAAATCTGATTGTCTCTTACTGAGATGAGGAGACACAGCACACCGTGCTTTTGCATTTTATAGGGCAAGCATGCATACGTGCATGGTCTCCACACACACTGCTGTCACTGCCCACTGGAGGACAATAGGTGGTTATGCCTGCTAGCCGTGACTGTGAGCTCTGCTTTGGCTGTAGTTAGGGTTAAAGACTATCTCTCTGTGGATTACCCTTTGGGACATTGTGTGGTTTGCATCTCAAGTTGTAGTTAGCTTTGCTAGCCAGTGAATTAGTGAGCATCATAGGGGCAAACAGAAGCATTCTGTCTGCTTCAGAGGCATTGGGATCACAGACTTGGTATGACACACACTTCCATGCCAACGTGAGATGCTGGGTAGCTTGTAGAAGCATTCATTTTCAAATAGCTGCTTTTTTTCCCCTCTGACTTGCCATAAATGTTTACTTTTGGTAATGGAGAAAGGAAGAAAGACTTTCCTTGGGCAAAATTTATCACCTGCTCCCTTCTTTAATAAATTTCTGCTGCTATAAAAGCTATTCAAGAACATTGTTGAGAATTAGGAAGTAAAGACAAGAAGGATGGCTAAATAAACGTCATATTTCTGCCACCTACAAATTACCAATGTTAATGCCTTCTATATATTATAAACATGAATGCATTTATTTTCTATCATCATCTATTATATTTTCTTTCTTTCTTTATTTTTTTCCTATTATATTTTCTATGGCTATAACTAAATGCTACAGACAGAGAGAGTCATAAAAGAATAGAGTTTATTCTTTTCATGATTCTTAAGTCCAAGGTCAGTGGCCTATATTTGGCAAGGGCCTCCTTGTTGGTGGCACCCTCTAGAGGGTCCTGAGGTGATGCAGAGTATGCTGTGCCATGGTAAGAACAGATAATACAGTGAAGCAAACTCTTGGTTATGACAGGACCCACTGTCAGGATAAACACAGGCTCAGGACCACACTGGTGACATCAATTAGTGACAGTAATCTAATCTTTTCTTGGAGATTCCATATTTTCTCAGTGCTTGCTACCTCACCACAGAGATTTGACTGTGAAATGCATTTTGATGAAGACATTCAAGCCCCAGGGCACACTTAGAGATTTTAATGATTATGAAAACAATGCCTTTTGTTGTGTTCCTCTCTTCAGTCATCTTGAATTCCCTATTTGAAGAAAAGAAATCTGTTTTTAGAACCCACCCTCATGTCAAAGGTCTTCAGTTATCTAAAGATGGCCCTGTCCACCTGTTCTGTGCAAACCTCAGTGCCAACTCTGTATGGCATCTGTGTTTTAGAATCAGTGGAGCGCGCGTGCGTGCGCACACACACACACACACACACACACACACACCTTTTATCATGGTGAGTTAAAGAAATCCCATCTTTAATATAACCTTGGAGAATTTGTCCTGTGGGTTCTTAGTGTTATCCCTGCGCCACTTGAAGTATGAGACTGCTGCTCCTCTTTCTTCTTTCGTATAGGTCTGGCCATGGGGCCTTGGAGAAGAGAGGCAAGAGCACCCTATATGTTCCCTAGATGTGAACCCAGTGACTTGATATCAGGGTTGGGGCTGGGTGAGTTTCAAAGCAAGGTGCTTCCTGGTGCCTTGCAGGGGACAGAGGGACACAATGGGAACCACCTGCACTTCTGTGGTTTTCCCAGACACTGAGTGCAGACTCCGAGAGCCGAGCCGAGCAGAGCAGAGCAGAGAGATGCTCATGTCTTAGGTCATGTTTGTTTCCAAGGAAGGAGAACTTTAAATGGTCATCCTTAGGAAATATATATACTATTTAGTAATTTCAGACATGAATATAATGTGTTCTCATTGAATCCACCCCTGTTACTCATGTCCAGGCTGTTCCTGAACCACTACCACCCCGACTTCCTGTCATCATCTTCTCTTAGGGGTTAACCTTGAATTCCAAGTGCACATGTCGCAGTTACACTAGATAAGAGTATCTTTACTTTGCAGGCCCTTCCCACCCCAATCCTAGGACTATAGTGGGACAAAAATGAAAACAGCCTAGCAGATGAAGCGAGGAAGGTGGCATGGCCACCGTGCCATTTTAGGACTCTATGCTGGAGCCACCTCAAAAGGAAGTGGCTCTGGTGAGAGGGATTTTCACGCTTACAGGTTTAGTAAGAGAGATGACGAGGCCTTGTCTCTCCAATTTAGAGAATTGTTCACTATCTGAGGAACGACCAGGTCATTACCTCAAGGTTATAGGAGAAATTGTAAATATGCTTGGTGGCTCTTCCTCCATCCTGATGGGTTGTCAAAAGCACAGATTACAGACAAGCAGTTGTTCTAGTCACTTAGAAGACTGGTAGGGACATGGGAAGATGTTCTATCATAGTTTTCTCCTATATATGTGTTTCCCCCATGGGAGCTGCACCTGTGGCAAATGAGCAACTTAAACTTTCTATTTTTGTCATCATCCTGTGAGGTTGTGTATGCATAAAACCTGTTGGTTACAGAACACGTTATATATTTTACCATTATTTGCTATCTCTTCTCTGTTCCCAAGTTACATCTGCTTCACAGAGCTACCACGGGCTTTTGGTGTTTCCTTTGTGCTGCTTTCATTGCTGTGAATATTGGGAAGGTGTTTCCAACATTTCTAGGTAGATCTATATTTTCAGAATCAGGGGGTAATTTATCTGCTCCTAGTAAGGGGACCAGCGGGTTCCCTGGCCCAATGGTTTGATGTCTTGTGGTCATCAGCCTAAGGAGAAAACAGATCTTAATGGAAAAGGACAAAGACAGACACAGGCGAACCAATCAAATGTCAAGAAAGCTGTGTTGACTACAGGGGATGACTCATATGCAATGAAGGCCCAGCTCCTTCTGCTCAGCTGGCCATCTTGCCTTATGGGTACAATGAAAATAGAGGGAGAAAAAGCAAGGGATGAAAGTAACTGGCAGATGACACAGAACAATGTTTTTATTAGAATCATCAAACTTAACCCAGGGCAAAGGGTCTATGTGAACAGAGCAGCAATCCGTAGTCGTACCTTGTTTCCTTGCTTAAATAAACAACAAGGCCACCCACCCAGAGTCAGCATTAGAAAGAGTTTAAGAAAAATGGCTCACGTTTCTCTCTTGACAAAGAGTGGGGAGTGGGGTGGTGGCGCAGGGTCATGCTGCTAAATATCTCACAAGAGTGAGTGCAGGGCTCTTCACTGTAAAGAAATGTATTCCCTGCAGACAAGTGCCATTTCCTTAGCAGCTCAGGAGGGGAGTGAGGCGAGGGCTACTGAAGAATAGAGTGTTTTTATTTGAAGGCAGGCTGTTTAGAAGCTGTGAGATATAAGCCTCCATATCTCTGTAGAAGCGTTTTCAAAACACCCCTGGAATTCAGAAGCTGTTGTGAGAATGAGAGGGAGAAAGACAGAGAGAGAGAGAGAGAGAGAGAGAGAGAGAGAGAGAGAGAGAGAGACGAGAGAGAGAGAGAGAGAGAGAGAGAGAGAGAGAGACACAGAGAGAAGAGACAGAGACAGAGAGAGAGAGAGACGAGAGAGAGAGAGAGAGGAGAGAGAGAGAGAGAGGAGAGGAGAGAGAGAGAGAGAGAGAGAGAGAGAGAGAGAGAGAGAGAGAGACAGAGACAGAGAGAGAGAGAGAGAGACAGAGAGAGAGAGAAAGCTTCTCTCCAGGAGGCTTATTTGAAAGTTTAGGAGTAAAAAGTCACTTGAGAGGCTGGGTGCTCATTGACATCGGAACATACTGCTCTTCCTTAGTATAAGAATCTGCATAGTTATCAGACAGGAGTGCCTGTTCCTCCAATAAGGTTTTTTGTTTGTAAAACTTCCATTGACCAGGACTTCTTTGTCATCTACCTAGAGTGTTACAAGTTGTTCATAACACCAGAGGCATGTAACAAAACATCCCAACAATAGTGTATTCTGTAGAGTTCTCTCTAGAGAGGTAAGTGAGTGTCTCCTGCTGTTTGCCACCAAGCCCAAGAGAGTTAAAATGATGACTCCTTCTTTTAGTCTTTGGATGGTGTGTGTGTGTGTGTGTGTGTGTGTGTGTGTGTGTGTGTGTGTGTGTGTGTGTGCTTTTTAAGTTCAAGTAATACTTTCATTATTTTATAATGAAAACAACCTTTTTTATTAATATTTAAAAACTGTACATATATATCTATATTATTGCACCTACATAAAACAAACTACATACAACAAAAGAACCACAGAACATTCAGGAATTACATTCATGTTACAGTCATAGTGTTTTGGCTGTTTGTATTTGGCAATCTTGAAGAAAACCTTTTCCTGTCTTGGTGAATCTAAAATTATGAATGTAGCTCAATATCTATCATATCTCATCTCTATCAACTGAAAACATCTATCTAGACCTAAAGACATCTCAATCCTCAAACAACTAGGCTCAATTGGGACCCTCAACTATTTGGTCTTAAACCCCATCAGAGACTTGAGAAGGAGTAAAATTAATTACCTAACTAAACAGCAAGTACGGGTTGGCAGCTTCCTAATTTAATAATAAGAGAGAGAGAAAAAAACAAAACAAAACAAAAACAGAGACAGTTAACTGCCTGAACAGTCACCCAAAGTTCTCTAAAATGTTGGAGCATCATCTTCAGCCTTCTGGCCCAGTATATCTGACAGACATACTTGTGAGGCAAGAGCCATTGAGAACTTTCTTATCCTGTCTTGGCAGTGTTTGGCCATCGACTATGCCTTCATCCAAGCTCGCCAAATTTTAGGCATAATTCTGTCAGTGGTTGTAATGAGGACAATTTGCCCTGTGGCTTGTTTGCCACATTTGATGCCATCTCCATGAGGAGGTTCATTGATGCTCATCATCGTCTTTGAGGTAGGCTGGGTGTTGCCAGGAGTTAACCGGTCTTGTTGTCAAAGAATCATTAAAACAATATAAACATCTTTAAATGCCATCATCTGTAAGACTCTGAGGTTTGTTGAAGACCCTAAATAATTGTTTTACCTTGTCTGTCTATAGAATCATATCTATTACATCTAGGATTTGTATTCTTGTGGTATAAATAGACTAGTAATTGAAATGATCATGATTTGATCAATTGACAATTAACTTGTCTAACTTACTTATCCTAAACAGCCTGTAGTAGCGTTTTCAAAAAATTGTAGGTAAATCTTGTATTCTACTTGAGTGATATGGGTACAATACCTCATAATAGAGTAGAAATATGTATAATGTGTGTGAAGACCAATTTTAAATTTGAATTCTAAACTAATATATCAAAATTAAATTTATTTTGACAACATATACATTTCTAGACCAATGAGTTAAAAATAATCTTGTGTGCACAGTTAAGGCCATAAGTTGAGGGGTCGACACAACAACTCACTTTTTTCTCTATCTTCCCCATGCACCTCCACGTTCCTCTTCTCCCTTTTCATCCCCATCTCCAAGCCCAAGAAAGAACGATACAGGAACAAAGAGAGATCCCTGAGTCCAAGCTCATTTTTTTCTCTGGGTAAGAGCTGTAGGAACTTATAACCCACTCCCAGGGAAAATAAATACCTAAAGCCCAAAGAAGCACCTAAAAACCCACCCAACTCCCCTTAAGGGAACTGGGCATCATTCTCTTAAGGTTTCTTCTAGCAGATTTGAGACAAATAATACTTTGTAGGGGCCCAAATAAAATTGGGGAAAAATTTTGAACAAGGTAGGAATATCATCTGTGGTCTGGTTTCTAAATGTTGGGGACTTCCAGGCTTAATGAAAGTCCTGTGTGGGACAGTCTGAAATGCTGGACCAGTTGGGTATAGAAGCTTTCTTTGAAGCTGTCTTGGGAGCTGTCCTGTTCTGATGAGAAACAACAACTGAAGCACTTGGTGCTGGAACATGAAGGATGCAGGATGCCAGCGTCCAGCATGCTGAGAGAAATGAATCCTGTCAGGTCTGGTCCAGCTTCAAAGTCTGGTTCTTTTGCTCTGAAGAGATACAGTTTCTCACAAGCATTATACCATCCTAAAATTATAAGTGTATGAGGTGTGCATGGTGCACATAGCAATTAAGGCTGGTTCTCTGCTCTTTGCATGAGCAGAAGACATCTGTAAATCTTCATTCATGCCATAACAAAGAATGGCATCTAGTCCTAAGTTGCTGTATTCTGTAGTCAATAAGAAGCGCTGACTATGCATAAACATTCATGTCTCAGCCTGTCTCAGAGATATTCCCATGTAGTGGGATTGGGAATGTAAGCTACCAGTTTGTTCTGCCGTTTTAATTTTTTCACATCCTGATTGTAGTCCCTTCCCTCATTACCTACCAATCCCACCCTCTCTCCCTTATCCCCTGTCTCTCCCTTCCCTAGCTCTCCACAAGGGGACCCTCCTCCCCAATATCTGATATCAGCTTGTCAAGTCTCATATGTACTATCTATATTCTCTTCCTCTGTGGTCTGGCAAGTCCACCTGGCCAGGGGGAAGTGATCCACATTGGGGGACCATAGTCCATGTCAGAAGTAGTCCCTATTCCCCACATTATGAGACCCACAAGGAGACTGTGCTGCTTATGTACTACAAATGGGCTGAGTGCCTAGGTCCTTGCCATGCATGGTCCTTGGTTGGTGCATCAGTCTCTGCAGCAATCCCTTCCTCCATCCAGATTTTTTTAGTGTATATTTTATTATAATTTATTCACTTTACCTTCCGATTGTTATCCTCTGCCTCTTAACTTCCCTTTGCCACCCTCCTCTCTCTTCTGCTTATTCCCCTCCCCTAGACCTCTGGGAACAGCCTATCATCAGGGTAGTCTGCATTTCCTTCCACTGTGTGCCCGCTAGGCCATCTTGCCAAGGAGCAGTGATCAAGTGTTGGGCCCTGAATGCATGTCAGAGGTTCAGCAGCAGTCCTTCCTTCCCCCATGTGGAGAATCCACAGTTCGTTGGCTACATCTGAGAAAGGGGTCTTGGTTCTCTGTATGCACCATTCTTGACTGGATCCTCAGTCTGTGCAACCCCTGCCCCCATGCCTCAACCCACAGGATCCCCCCAGGTCCTTCCATTCCCCGACTCTTACCTGCAACTCTCAGCACACTGCCCAGAGTCCAACTTCAAGTCTCAATAACTGTCCCTATTCCCCACTGGATGGAGAACTCTCAGAGGATGTCTATATTTGGCTAAAATTCACTTATAAGTAAGTAAATACCAGGCATGTCCTTTTGGGTCTGGGTAATCTCACTTAGGATGATCATTTCTAGTTCCATCCATTTGTCTGCAAATTTCAAGATTTCTTTGTTTTTAATAGCTAAGTAGTATTCCATTGTGTAAATGTACCAGAGTTTCTTGATCCATTCTTTGGTTGAGGTACATTTAGGTTGTTTCCAGATTCTGCCTATTACAAATAAAGCTACTATGAACATAGTTGGGCAAATGTCCCTGTGGTATAGTGGAGCATCTTTCAGGCATATGCCCAGGAGCAGTATAGCTGGGTCTTGAGGTAGAACTATTCCCGATTTTCTGAGATAGCACCAGATTGATTTCCAAAGTAGTTGTACAAGTTTGCACTCCGACCAGCAGTGGAGGAGTGTCCCCCTCTCTCCACATCCTCGCCAGCATGTGTTATCACTTGAGTTATTGATCGTCACCATTCAGATAGGTGTAAGATGGAATCTCAAAGCCGTTTGGATATGCATTTCCCTGATGACTAGGGATGTTGAGCATTTTTTTAAGTGTTTCTCAGCTGCTCAGTATTCCTCTGTTGAGAATTCTCTGTTTAGATCTGTGCCCCATTTTTTAATTGGATTATTTGGTTTGGTGGTGTTTAATTTCTTGAGTTCTTTAAATGTTTTAGATGTTAGCCCTTTATCAGATGTAAGGTTGGTAAAAAACTTTTCCTAATCTGTAGGCTGTCGCTTTGTCCTGTTGACAGTGCCCTTTGCCTTACAGAAGCTTTTCAGTTTCAACAGGTCCCATTTATTAATTGTTGATCTTAGAGCCTAGGCTGTTGGTGTTCTGTTCAGGAAGTTGTCTTCTGTGCCAATGAGTTATAGGCTCTTTCCAACTTTTTCTTCTAACAGATTTAGTGTGTCTGGTTTTATGTTGAGGTCTTTATTCCACTTAGACTTTAGTTTTGTACAGGGTGATAAATATGGATCTATTTACATTTTATTTACAATTAGACATCCATTTAGACCTACACCATTTTTTTTTTTTAAGATGCTGTCTTTTTTCCATTGTATGGTTTTGGCTTGTCAAAAATCAAATGACCATAGATGTGTGGATTTATTTATGGATCTTCAATTTGATTCCATTGGTCAACTGGCCTATTTCTATGCCAATACTATGCTGGAAACAACCTTTTAAACATAAAGGAAAAACTAATAAATAAACCCATTTAGAAAATACTTTAGGCCTTGTTTCTGGCCTCCCTCGTGCAGTACAGAACCTGGAAGTTGATGGTTGTGTCTCTCCATCTTCTGGCGCTGAAGAGATAGTTCTCACCAGACTTCTGCTCAATGAGACCCACAAGGCGACTTCTTCCTCCCAAAGGCCATTGCAAGAATATGCCCCTCAGTCCTCTAAAATACTGCTTTCATGTCTAAAACTAAGATGAGCTATGTGACAGCTTTGAATTGTAGGGGATGGCAGGACTGACAGAAGGCTGCTTCTGAGCTGAGGTCATTAAATGATGTCAGTATCGTCCTGGAGTGCTTTCTTGGGGAGTCTGAAAACCACAATTCTGGGAAGCAGAGAACTCCTTGAGAAAATTCAGGACCACAGAGAGGAGGATAGTTGCCAAGTAGTGGGGTGTGCATCAAATATGTCATGTATTATTTACAATGATAAGAAATGTATGGATTCATGTTCTATAAATGCAATATGTATCCTATGCATTTGAGGTGTGTGTGTGTGTGTGTGTGTGTGTGTGTGTGTGTGTGTGTGTGTGTGTGCAGATATCTGCTGCCAGTGTGCTGACACTTGCTGTAGTCCTATCACAGAAGCCTGGGGTAGGGGGGATTTACTATTATGGGCAAATTGAGCCATATAACCATCTCCTACACAGGTTCTTCTGTGTAGCAAGAACCTGTCTCAAAACCAAACCAAAACAAGTCAGTCAAACAACAACAAACTAGGGTGTGTAAACCATGTCTGATTGCATTGTAGAGAGAGCATCGATACATAGATGAAAGATAGATCAGGCTATTTGAATCTAGTGACAAATGAATATAACAGTTATAAGAAAACATGTCAGAAGATCAACACTAACTCCATCTAAGGCATAGGATAGTAAGTGGCTTTTTATTTTTCATGTTCCCCTCATCTGGACTTTCTAGTTTTTCTTCCAAACAGCACAAGCTGTTTAAACTAAAAGGCACGAAGCCACATAATCCAAACTGCATTTCAGTGTTGCTCATAGGAATCACTGGTGTCGTCATTCATGCTCTCTGAGAAGCCCAGGCCTCCTGCATGCTTAGATTCTGGGGAAGCCGTTGGGATGGGAGCTCTCTGCTCTCTTGCATCTACAAGAAGAGCCCTTTGCAGCTGGCAGTGTGGGGGTGTAGAACCCTCTGCGCACTGCTCATCTGAGCAAGGTCTAGATATGGTTCTCCACTTTGCCCTTGACCTGGGAGCCCTCTCTCCTCATCTCCCTGAGATCTTAGCCATGACTGTTTGGAAGAGCATGGCTAAAAACAAACAAACAAACAAACAAAACAAAACAAAACAACAAAAACAAAAACAAAAAACCATGGGACTTTCTGTTTTATGTGGAGTTCAGGAAGCAGATTCCACACCTGAGCTTATTTCTCCAACCCCATGTTCACTGGTCTTTATAGATAGATGCACCAGTTTATGTGGTTCTCAGGGAAAAAGTGAGTCTTTCTGCTGCCTGTAGATCAGGATGCAAAGCTGATAGCAGAGGAAATCAGCTTAAATGGCCGGAGGAGATAAAAGACCATGGGAAAGCAACTTCAATGGAAGGAAGGTTATTTTGACTAGTGGGTTCTGGGGTTTTGGACCATACTGGCTCTCTTCTGTCTCTGAGTTGTTGGTGGCCATGGACATCATAGTAACAGAACGTGCCAGAAGAGGCGTAGAGCTCATGACAGCTTGGGGCTAGACTAAAAGGAGGAAAAGTTCAATTCACTTTCCACCTTCTAAAAATTGCACTACTTGTCAGTCAGTGGTGATTCACATACCAACAAAACAAAACAAAACAGAAAACAGAAGTTTGAAGAGTACCCTGAATATAAAGTATAAGGAATAAAAATAAACCAAGCAATGTTCTCTCCCTTTGGTAGAGGCCATCCCATAACATCAAAGGACTTCCTACTTAGTCCTCCCGTAGTAACAGAAAGCTAGCACCCCTCATCCGGAAACACCTGTCCCATTCTCTGCAAGGCCTCCCCACCCTCACCCAGAATCTGTGCAGACAGGAAAACCAGCTTGTCTTCTGCAGATGGATGCCACTCAGCTCCATGGCCTATGTCATTTTACAAGATGCATTTCTAAATGATGTTGGTTTAATTATTATCTGAAACAAAATGGGCATTTTTTTTAATTTCCATTGCCCTAGTGTGTACTAAAAGACAAGGATCTGGAATCAGATGGACCCCAGGCTCTCCTTGCAATTCCTGCAACCTCATTGGATCCCTCTTGTTACTGGATTCAAGCCACTCATTACTTCTAGAACACTAACTACCATGACAGAATAACAAACATATAAAAACCATATATCTAATATCTTCTTATGCATGAAAAGATCATTTAAGGAAATATATAAAATGTGTCTGCCACAGATGTTCTACTCATATAATTTATATTAACTTCGTGAGAAGTCAGCACTTTATAAATAATATTCTCAAACTAATTGATAAGGTCTTTTTAAGTGTGACAGAGAAAATGAAGCTTAGAACATCTAAAATTACCAGATAAAGAAATTGGTTACCACTTGCAGATCTGAGCTGACAACAGAACTAATGGCCATCGAAGGAAACTTGCTGCAGATACTGGAGTCCTTCAACAAGAGAATACAGCTAAATATTCATGAAGAATACAATGGGATTTGAAAGTACTTAATAACAAATTAGATGGGACTTCTTGGAACAAACCAGAGGCAGCAAAGACAGAGGAACCATACACGTGACATGGTTGCTAGACTAATCATGCCTTGTGGGCATTTAGAACCAGGAAACATACAGAAGCAGTAGTCAACGGAAAAAGAAAAATGAGCAAAGGTGAGACCTGGTTAAGCTGCTGGCCTGACTGACAGCCATGGACAGACATAGCAACTGAAGCAATGGAAGCGAGGGCGGTGCCAGAGGAACAAATTATAATCGATTAGCATAAACTAAGCAAAAGCACACCATAGGGCTGAAAAGAAAGCTATTTTCCAATATTACCTTAGTGAGATATAAAGAGACACTACAATGAAGGCAACTTGTATAAAAAGCCAGAATTTAGTAGGGAGCTTGCTTATAGTTTGAGAGGCTTAGTCCTTTACACTATGGTGGGGTCCGGGGCAGGAAGACAGGGTGCTGGAACAGTAGCTGAGAGTTTTCAATCCTCATCTACAGGCAGCAGGCAAAATGGGCCTGGTATGGGTATTTGACATTTTAAAGCTGATCCCTACTGAGAACACCTTCTCCAACAAGGACACACCCTCATCCAACAAGGACACACCCACCTCCAACAAGGACACACCCACCTCCACAAAGACACACCTACTCCAGTAAAGACACACCTACTCCAACAAGGACACACCCACCTCCAACAAAGACACACCTACTCCAATAAGGGCACACCTACCTCTAGTTAGGACACACCTACTCCAACTTGGACACATCCACTTCAATAAGGCTATACATCTAATTCTTCCAAGCAGTTCACCAACTGGACTACACATGCAAATATAGGAGCCTATAGTGCATTCTTATTCAAATCACCACAAACCTAAGGGTAAATTATTGTAGCCCCTCACTGATAGAATTCTATGCTTTGACAAAAGAAAAATTATTCCAGAAGGGAAAGTCATAGTAAACATAATAAAGAGAAAGATAAATTTTTAAAATAAGCATACAGAATTTATATATGTAGTAATGACCTGTGTGCAAGTGCTTAAGTGCACATTTTAGGATGACTATGTACATGTATATACATATCTGCATGTGTTTGCATGTATGAGGAGCATGTGCATATATATACATGCCTATATGGAAGTGCCTATATGTGCATGTATGAGTGTGCAAGTATGTGAGCACATTGTATGCATATGTACACATGTGTGCATGCATGAGTGCTGGGAGCATTCTGTCTTGAGAACAGATAGCTAAGTAAACAAAATTCATATCTATTAATCACACATACTGAATTTGGATTGTTACAGGAATAACAAGTTGGTTCAACATTAGAAAACAACTAACAAAACATAACAGGTTCATGTACATATATTACAATAACCAAATGTAATTTAAATCAAGGCAAAAAGCTCCTAGTAATTTAAGAATGGAGGGAAAGTGCCATGCAGTGATGCAGTCTGCAGAAAGGTCCTGCTTGTATAAACACCTTCTCTGATGGTGAGATGCTACCCAGACTCTCACAGCCAGGAATTTTCCTCTATGATTACATCATTCTAACATGGATTTTAAGCATCCAGTCAGCATAATAAAGAAAAGAAATGACTCAACAAACCTTGGAAAGGAAGAGCTGCTTTCTAAAATGAGCTACATCAGCCTATAAAGCAGAAATGCAGTGGGCGCCTCATATGTAATTTAAAAATTCCTACTAGCAACATTTGGGAAGATAGAGAAATGAATGCATTTGTTCCTATGCAAAGCAGAGGCAGGTGGAAAAAGCTTAGAGAGTTTTCTGTGAGTGCTAAGCTGCTTGACCTCTTCTCAGCACGGACAAGCAAGGGTGGGTGTAAATGATGCTGGAAACCTGTCACTGACATGAGGAAAATGGAGTGGTGATTTTTACTATACAGTTTTCAAAGTCTAAGAAGATGATGGCTCTAACTTGGACATTCGTGTCCCCATCATATTTTACTTTAGAATTCTGTTCCCACAAGTGACAGTATCGGAAGTTGGGTGTGTAGAAATTTGACTACTTTATCATGGCTATGCCATTCCCAAGGAGATTCCAGCCTCTGTGTATGACGGCTCAGCTAGAAACAGACTCAACAATAGCCTCTTCATGATCATATGCTAGAAAAACACTTTTGAGACACAACAAATGTCACTGTATCGCCAGGTACTTGTGCATAAAAGATACCCCAATTAAGCCAGCTATGTGCTTCACATATGTAATTACAGCACTCCAGAGGCTTGGGTAAGAGGATCAGGAGTTCAAGGTCATCCACAGCCACATAAAAAGATTTGAGCCAGCCTGGGCTACATGAGCCCCTATCTCAACACTTTTGGCCCCTGCCAAAAGATATCATGAGTAGAATTAGGTAGCAAACCACTAACTAGTAGAAAAATATTTGTGTAATAATAACTGAAAAACTAAACTATCCAGAACATCAAAAATGAATCCCAAAGGAAAGGTAAGTCAGTCACCCTGTTGAGTAAAAACAACAACAACAACAAAACAGGTTTAAAAAAAAATAAGGAAAATCAACCATATTAGGAACTCAGAGAGAGCCAAGTTCAAACCACAGGAAGGACACACATTCCCTGACCACACCCACAAACCACAGGGAAGAAACACATTCCCTGACCGCACCCACAAACCCAGCACATTGCCTTGTTGTCTCTCTTCTCTGGGAAAGACTGGCTAATGCTAACCATTTGTTCAGCTTATCAAATCGCACAAAACCCAGGTTGAAATTACTGTTGGAGCAGTGGCCTGATCAGGTTGAGCGAACATGCTCGTGATGGAGGCCTTCTCAGTAATACAGCGTATCTATTAATTAGCTATGCAAATAAGAGTTGTGATGGAGGATTATGATTTCCTTTCAACAAAGCCTTGCATTTAACAAAATTATCAGGTTACAGAAAATTTTATGGCTGTTGTCACTGGCACTTTTCTAGTCATTAGTTACTTTTCGATTCTTTGTCTGAAGTCTCTCTCTCTCTCTCTCTCTCTCTCTCTCTCTGTGTGTGTGTGTGTGTAATTTATACACAGAAACGCCCTGCGATTTGCTTACAAATGATGAGTTTACATGAGGCCCTGTGAGTGTTGATTTCTCTCCCATCTTCTTCTGATCCCTAGCCATTTTAATTGTGTTGCACAGTGACCCGTGACCATGATGATGTATGTGTGGTGAACGACGTCCCACTCTCCTGGAGACATCCGACCTCTCCCCTTGCTTGACGTCACTCTGCTGCCAGTGTCTCGGGTCCTGGGTGTCAGTGTCTTTCTCTTCTGTGCTCTGTCTTCTTATCTCTCAGGGAAAGATCAGAAAACAAAGTTGTTAGTATCTCCAGAGGCACAAATGTGGATCCCTCCCTCTTTCCCTTTCAACTTCCTCTCTCTTTCCTTCACTCCTTCTGTGTTCCCAGGTTTTCCACAGCTAAGAGATGAGAGGAGTAAAGCCGGCCGAGTGGATTGATAGCCGGGAGCCCTAGGTCACCAAGAGCCCTGGCATCCATCCTCACTTTTCCCACCATTTGTGCCCAAGGCCCTTGTCCCTACTTGGTGGCACAAAGGTCCTTGTGCCCACAGGTCAGTAGAGAAACCAAGAATGTGAAACTCAGGGACCTTTTCTCAGTGGAAGAGATAACATATCTGTTTCCCTGACTGGAAAGCTGGGAATGGATTTTGTTAGTGACCTGGCGACCTATTTACTGTGTGTAGAGGTAGACCACACCCAGATGACCTACAGTGATTATCTCAGACTCTTCCCCCATAGACAATTACCTATGGTTTAGGGAGATGTCGCATGTACTTCATGGCCTGATGACCTCTATGCTCTGTCAGTAGAGACCATATTAGATAGTAGCTCTTTTAGCTGTAGAGCTCACCGTCATGGTCACACACACACACGTGGTAAAGGAGTTCCTATGTAGTCACACCTTCAGTTTTACAGTACACCTAGAACTGGGATGACGGTTGCCTAGAAACCTTTTCCCAAGCTGTACTGTTTTAAATATGCTGACAATGAACTGCCTGGCATCATACTTCCCAAAGACTGATCCAGGTTTTTACTCTCCTCTCTTTGAGGTTCGCTGCATGCACTGACACCTGCGGGGTACCCCTTACCTCCTGCCTTCTTCCTGTTCATTTCCCTTCCCAGTTGTCTCTCTGGGCACAATAGACTTCCCACAGGACAATGTGGCTCTTTGCAGATCTGAGTACGGAGCATAAATGGCCAGAGTGCTGTCAGTTCTAATGATTTGGGAACAAGCTCGCCAGTGTGCAGATTTTCTGCCCAGGGCTGCACACTGGCCTTTCTATTCTCCACCCTGTCAGGAGTCAGCTTCCTTGGGGGTTTCAGTGCCAAACGGAGTGGGAGCCTTCTACAGGCATCCATTGAAATGTAAATGGACCTACACCACTGTTTGCCAAATCGAGAGGCACCCATACACAAATGCCCCATGCTAATGGGGGCCCTGAAATAGAAAAAAAATATTCCCAAATTCAATGGGTTTGGGAAATGCCACACAGCATTGGGGAATTGTCCTGAGCAACACGCTGAATACTGTGTGAGACTCTTTACTGAAGAATTCCATTGTGTGGCACAGCCAGAAGTTGGCACATTTATTTGGACCCAGAGCCTCTTTGGTGATCAGAAAGCATTAACATTCTGCTGGATACTTGCGTTCTGTTTATCTGGAGTTGAGAGGCCCTGAGACTTAGCTTTCTCATGGGTCCCTTCCTAATGCCTCAGTAGGCAAAGGAAGACCTGGGTCATTGCTGCTGTTTCATTATTCTCTTGTAATCCAAGGCCATTCAATGGTATCAGGCGTGTTGGAGCCACTGTATGTGTGTATCGCCACACCCCTGCAAGCTCCCTGAGAGCCCTAACCCCAGTGAGCTGCTTTTTCCTGACAGAGCCTGTCCTGTCTCTCAATTTCCTTAGACCTGACACCCTTCCCTCTTAGCCCTCTGGATGGCTCCAGAGCTCCAGGCTCTGATATGTCTATCTCATGGGTCCATTTTTATCTGTCCAGACTGGACTGTCATAATTTCATGTCTTCACGGGAGTGATTTGACTTCAGTGACCAGACAAAAGTGAAGTGCCCTTTGGTGTCTTATTTTTCACTTCTCATAAGCTACTGGAGGGGTTACCCAGGGAGCCTGTTTCCCTTATTTAGGTATTTTCTACTTTAACTCTTCCATTTCATATGGAATTAAATGAAACCCAGTGAGATCTGATTATGGCTCAAGAACGTCAGAATGTCAGTAGTAGGATTGATCCAGTGACCACAATTTGTGTTAATCCATTTCTAATCTTGTGTCAAGAACTTTGTGACAGGTAAAACAAAATAGAGCAGAGTATTTCTATTTATCTCTGGGCCCATATCAAATATAAGGGTGTGTGTGTGTGTGTGTGTGTGTGTGTGTGTGTGTCTGTGTATGTATGTGTGTGTGTCTGTGTATGTGTGTGTATGTGTGTGTGTATGTGTGTATGTGTCTGTGTATGTATGTGTCTGTGTGTGTGTCTTTCTGTCTGTGTGTGTGTGTTAGTGCGTGTGTGTGTGTTAGTGCGTGTGTGTGGAGGGGGCTAGTGTTAACCAGGGTGAAAGATAGGAACCATATCCTATCTTGAGGGCCTTTGCCTAATATTTTCAGTTTTCAGCTTACTGGAATTTAAAATTGTCACTGTGGAAGGATCAATTCAGAAGACTGGCGTGTTCTAGAAGACTGGTGTGTTCTAGAAGACTGGCGTGTTCTGGAAGACTGGCGTGTTCTAGAAGACAGACTGGTGTGTTCTGGAAGACTGGCATGTTCTAGAAGACTGGCGTGTTCTGGAAGACTGGCGTGTTCTGGAAGACTGGTGTGTTCTGGAAGACTGGTGTGTTCTGGAAGACTGGCGTGTTCTAGAAGACTGGCGTGTTCTGGAAGACTGGTGTGTTCTGGAAGACTGGCGTGTTCTGGAAGACTGGTGTGTTCTGGAAGACTGGCGTGTTCTGGAAGACTGGCGTGTTCTGGAAGACTGGCGTGTTCTGGAAGACTGGCGTGTTCTAGAAGACTGGCGTGTTCTAGAAGACTGGCGTGTTCTGGAAGACTGGTGTGTTCTGGAAGACTGGCGTGTTCTGGAAGACTGGTGTGTTCTGGAAGACTGGCGTGTTCTAGAAGACTGGCGTGTTCTGGGCACTGCGTTCTTTTGAAACATCATTTACTAAAGAGCACGAGTATGGATTGTTCTAGTAACCTATGCACATGTAGAGAGACACACACACATACACAAAACACAGATCCACAGACACACTCATGCAGGAACACAATCACAAGGCACACGCACACATGTGCATATACGCGCACGCACACACACACACACACACACACACACACACACACACACACACACACACACAAACAGCCTGCGGGGCATGGAGGTAAAAGGACATCTTTTTATATTTTAAATGTATTTTTAATTCCATATACACATGGTATTCTTTAAAGATATATTTTATTTTTAGCGCATGTGTGTGTACCTGAGACTCTGCATATATTAACAGCAGCAACAACTGTTCTTAACCACTGAACTATCTCTCTAGCCCTTAAAGGGATATATTTTAAGGCGAACCCACATGAACGAAAGTAAAGCAAACTGTATGAGGTAGGAGAAAAGAACATAAAGGCCTTAAGTCTCTTCTGGCTTCCCAAATTAAAATACAAGAGTCGTATACTATTGCTACCCGTTCAGAGGAGCAAGGCTTGTGGAGGAGGGAGAACACTTCACAGGGTAGATGGTTCTCTCACGACGGTGAGTGGCCCACTAGGAAAACCCATGTTCTTAGTAATTTAGGGTTAGAGTTCACAACTGAGCTGCCTGCAACAAAGAAGAAAGTCTGTAAAAGTTGGGACCCCCACCCACCCACCCACTGAAATCCTATAAGAGAGACAGGGAAGGAGCACTGGGTGCCTACGATGAACAGCAGCCTTACGGCACTAGGAGGTGAGCCAGATCCTCCTAAAGCCATTACCCGTGTATGTGCGCTCCTACAAGGGCCCATGAGGTCTACTCCGGGGTGGGAATAGTGATATATAAGGTAGTCAAGCACACACAACTCTGCCTTCTTGAATATTATTGAGGTAGACTAGAAAGCTAGCAGGAATTGTGAGCACACAGGAAGAGAAAGGAGACCCCCACTTAGGAGCTTGGTTGAAGTCCTCTACGAATCAAGAACTCCAAGAAAACCAGCAGCATTTGCTTAAAGCCTTTCTTCTTTCTCACCAGTAAATCCCTATTCTCTATGAATCTCCTCTGAAGCCCATTTCCTGGGAGAGGATGTGTCCTAAGTCCCTTGTACAACTCAGGTGGCTCCTAGTGTCACCTTATCAGGTCTTAATCCCATCCATGGCACCCTGAAGTCACCATAAACTCACACTTAGCAAAAAGAAGGAGAAAGGGAAATTTTTCTTAGTGACTTCGACATGTAAATTGAGAGCCACTAAAATAGTATTCAGAAGCTAGCACAAAGACGCACGATGCCACATGCCCTTGAAAAGCCATCCTTCTGCCCCCTAGAAAGTCTTACTTCTTCCCCAAGCACCCGTCTTTATCCCAACCCAGGGGTTCTCAGCCTTCCTAATGCTGTGCCTCTTTAAGACAGTTCATTTAGTGGTGGACCCCCCAACCATAAATAGATTTTCATTGCTACTTCATAGCTGTAGTTTTGTTGCTGTTATGAAAAGTAATATAAATATCTGTGTTTAGGGTCATTCAATCCCCTGAAGGGGTTATGACCCACAGGTTGAGAATCACTGTCTTAACTCTTATACCTTCTCCTGGCTTCCATAGGCACACACACACACACACACACATGCTCGTAGGTACACACACACACTCATAGGCACACACACACGTGCTCATAGGCACACACACATAAAATTTATATGTAATTCAAACAAATATTGTTCTGCGTATTTCATCAACAGTTGCTTGATGGTATCATGCAAACTGCATTATTCCATATGTGGAGAGCGCGTTCTTCCTCAGGTCCTTCCTATATGACAGTATCAAGCTGTGACTGTCTGATTGGTGACATCTGTCTGATGGTTCTGCTTGGAAACCTTTTCTCAAACTTTAGCTCCTGGCCTGACTCACAATGAAACTGTTGCCCCAAGTCACAACAGTTTTCACAGTGTCAACTCTCCAATACCATCAACCTCTCTACCCAAGTTATCGGTGATCTTTCCATAAGACAAAAACTTGTCCTAAATACTGAAAGACTGAATATTCAGTTTTCCTCTCTGTCAGTTTTTCTGGATAGTGAGTTGCTGCCTGACTCCCTGCGTGGGGTGGGAGTGGGCGTCGGAAACAGCTCAGAGCACTTTTAACTTCAGGCATTTGGGCTCAGATTCTCTGCTTGGGTCTCTGTTTTTTGACATGGTCCTTCTGAGCACCCTTGGTCTCCTTGCTTTGAGGCTGTGGGATTCAGGCTCATCTTTCAGTTGCCTTGGACAGGCTCCAGACACTCTTCCAGGTACCTCGGGCTCCTGTTAGTGCAAAGTGCTATAGGAGGCCATGTGAAGGGGTCACATTGTACCAACTCATCTGTGTCTCTTTAGTGTACATCACAGCAGCAAACACGTGTGAGATTGCACTGGTTCTGGCACTTGCTTTCTTTTTGATGTCTTCTTTCCTTCCTTCCTTCCTTCCTTCCTTCCTTCCTTCCTTCCTTCCTTCCTTTTTGTCCTTTGAACTCTGTTCACATCTATTTTCCACTCTCTGATAAATCTATAATATAACCAATAAGGGAAAATTGCATATTTGTTTTAGCAAACAAAAATCATTCCAAAGTGAAAGTGCTGATAATGCTATAGGAAGTTAAGATCGCCAAATGAAAAGTGAGACTCACAGCAATTGTAGCTTTTGGTCCTACACAGCTCAGCTTGTATTGCATGTGAATGTGGACACCATAACTGACCTAATTTAACTATCAAATGTTTAAAGTAATTCTGCACCTACTTTTGAGCTCATATTGAAACTTTAACATTATCTAAAATTATTTTTTGATTGATGTATGAAATATTTGAGAAAATTCACTACCTTTGATTAAAAATGTACCAAAATGTGGAGCCAACGAGAAGACTCTCCATTTAATAAGTATCATATATGAAAATCTATAGCCACAATTATACTTTATAATCAAATGGAATCATCAAATCATTTCCCTGAGGATATTCCTGGTGAAAGATGTCAAATATTATAAGGCTGTTTGCTGCAGCATTTCTGTTGTCATAACAAAACAAAAGAAAGAACAAAACAGGTGTTTATAAAGAGGTTCATTTTTTAATTTAAAAATGGTAATTATTATGTTGTACTCTGAAGGCACAGGCACCTGCTTATCCATTGTTTGAAAATTCAGGGCTGAGGTGGGCCAGGGAAGTCTCAGGAAGTCTCTCATCACATAGGCGTACAGACCTGTGTTTGGATCTCAAGCAGCCAAATAAAAGCCCATTGTGGTGGCCTATGCCCATAGCCACTGAGGAGGTGACACCAGGAGATTCCTTGTAACTCACTCTGGTCAAATTGGTAAACTCCCGGCTCAGTGAGAGAACTTGCCTTAGAAAAACAAGGTGGAGTCTTGCCTTTTCTGTGATTCCTGTGGAATTGCTTTGTTTCCCTCCATTTAACATGATATTGGCTATTGGCTGGCTGTATATTGCCTTTATTGTTTTTAGGTATGTGCATTGTATCCCTGATCCCTCCAAAACTTTTAACATGAAAGGGTGTTAGATTTTGTCAAAGGCTTTTTCAGCCTCTAGTGAGATGATCATGTTGTTTCTTTTCATTCAGTTTGTTTACATGGTGGATTACACTGATGGATTTTTATATGTTGAACTGTCCCTGTATCTATGGGATGAAGCCTACTTGATCGTGGTGAATGATGTTTTTGATGTGTTCTTGGAATCAGTTTGCAAGTAGCCAGTGGGACTTCCAGTGGAGGAAGAGGGACACCAACCCACTCATAAAACTTTCGACCCAAAATTTGTCTTGCCTACAAAAAGTGTAGGGATTAAGATGGAGCAAAGACTCAGAGAATTAAAAATCAATGACTGGCCCAGTTTGAGGCTCACTCCATGGGAAAGCGCCAACCCCTGTCACGATTAATGATATTCTGCTATGCTTGCAGACAGGAGGAGCAGATGGAAACAGATGCAGAGATCCACAGCCAAACAATAGACCTAGCTCAGGGAGTTTTGTGGAAGAGTGGGAGGAAGGATAGAAGGAGCCAGAGGGGTCAAGGACACCACCAGAAGACCCACAGAGTCAACTAACCTGGGTCCATGGGGGCACACAGAGAATGAATCACCATCCAAAAAGCATGCATGGGCTGGACCTAGACTGCCTCCCTACATATATGTAGCAGATGTGCGGCTTGGTCAACATATGGGTCCCCTAACTATGGGAGTATATGCTGTCTCTGACTTTGTTGTCTGCCTTTGGATCTCTTTCTCCTAGCTGGGCTGCCTTGTCAGGGCTCAATGGGAAAGGCTGTGCTTAGTTCTGCTGTGACTTGAGATGCCAGGGTGGGTTGGTACCTCTTGGGGGCCTCCCATTCTCTGAGAAGGAAAGAGAGAAATAGGAGGAGTGGCACCAGGGTGGGGCTGGGAAGAGGTGGAGAGAGGAGGCTATCAGGCTGTAAAATCAAAAAACAAGGTGGAAAGCAACCAAGGAATATACCCGATATGGATTTCTGTCCTCTGCGCGGACGCACATCTACCCACTTCTCTTTTCTCTTGTTCTCTGAAGCATGAGGTTTCTAGAATCTGAAACTTGAGTTCTGCCTTGTACCTCAGCTAGGCAGTTCCACAGCTATCCTTGGGACCTTCACCCTTGGAGTGCAAGTTCTTGGGTGATGTTATCTTGGACTGTGGGTGTGCTAAGTAAATGGAACACATATCAGTTGTCACTTTTGATATGGGTTCCAATCCTGAGATGGCTTGTTTTGTATATGCAAATATTACAGATTCCTAAACAATCTAAAATCCCAAAGACTTCTTGCTTGAAAACACTCAACACCCGTGAAAAAGCTAACAAGAAAGAGCACTAGATACAGATGAGGAAAATCTGGGGTTTGCAGTCCAACATCCAGCTGTTTCTCCTCTTCCGGTGCTTTCCATCACTGTGAGCAGTCCGAATTTGGGGATGTATGCTCCTCTGATGGAGAGGCAGTCCTGGTAGAAGAGTGGACCCTATGTCAACAGCACGTGCATGGGATGTATTTCTGAGATTGCCTTGTCTGGGATAAATGTGACAGTGATTTTCCTAGCTTCATCATTAGATATCATCCTTACCCAGTTGATGGGTACAAATTGGTTCTTGTCTCTTGCTCTAAACTGTTAACTCCATATTTATGAGGACCTCACCCATGGTCCCTCCTGAAGGTCTTTCCAATGCCCTCTACAGAGCTGGAAACTACAAGTTTTCTGCAGTAATGTACTAAGAAAATAGGGTCCTTGTTTTGTGAGAAACCCATGTATGCAGTATGTCACAAGTAGTTTTGATTCCATCAAGAAGTCATGATCTTATATTTTATGTTTTTCCCTCAGGTCCATTTTACTTCATTTTTCCCAGTGGTACCAGGGTGAAGATGCAACACAATTTTCTTTTCATATCCCACAGTTTATATAATTGTTTGTTGATTTTATTTTTGTCTCTTAAATGCATTGGCACTCTGGCACTTGTAAGAACAAAACAGAAGGAAATTTATGATCTTGAGTAAGATAAATAGTTTTAAGGGGGAGGCAAAAAGCAGGAATTACAATAAACGGCCAATCAACTACTGTTTGCTTTTAAAAATACATTTCAACAGAGATAAAAACATGAGCCACAGTTGAGCAAAGCTGTCAAATGTGTATCTGACAGATTGCTTATCATTAAGATTTACAAAGAACTCTTTAGAAGAAATGTTTTATTTTATTTTAATTGTGTGCATGTGTGTGCTTGTGTACACATGTGTGCACAAGTATGCAAATGATTGTGTACATGCGAGTGAATGTAGTTGACAGAAGAGACCAGAAGAGGACATCATGTCTCTGGAAGCTGCAGTAAAAAGTGGTTGTGAGTCTTCAGACATGGGTGTTGGAAACCAAACTTGGGTCCTCTCCAGAATAGTATGTGCTTGCTCATAAGCACGGAGCTATCTCTCCAAGTCTTATAAGGAATTCTTATAACTAAATGATAGGACGAGCAGTGAGAGGAAGAATGACTAGGTGGCTCCACTGTCCCCCCACCCCGCTCCAATATGGTCAGGGCTGCCCAACTTCTACCCATATGGCCAAATGTGTACATGTGGTGTAATTCCCTCTAATGTTCAAGCTATGCCTCTATAGACTTAGAGTCAATGCAAACAGAAGATTCTCCTGAGAGTATGCTTATATAGGAGCAGAAGGCACCCATGACCTGGGCAGAGGCAAAGAGCCGTACTTTGATAAATTATGTACCAATATATAATAGATAAGAGGCGAGTTTCTATTACAGTAACTCAGGGCAGGCTTGGCCAGCAGTCAGCCAGGAAAGGGAGCCTTAGCTCAGCAGCCCCAGAGAGAGCTGCTTTCTGCTGGTACCTTCATGGGCCTGGAAGGAGAGGGAGGTTCCTGGGAAGATAATAGTCCCACAGCATCTTTATCTCACACAGGGAGACCCTGGCTGGAGGGTTTAGTTGGCCATGCTCAAGCTCCTAAGCCATCACGGTGGCGACGTGATTTAAGTGGGCACTGTTTTAGGTCATTACATTTGTGGTAAAGTTTTACACAAGAAAACATGACTATATGATTTAGTTTTTTAAAATGTGCAATGCTTTATTTCTGCTTACTGATTTACCATCAAAGAGTAGAGTGAAGCGAGCAGCTAGACAGTATCTTCATAGGTGAGAAAACAGACTTGCCTGTATCTCAGGGGCAGAAGGTTAATACTACTGGTGACTGTTGACATCGTTTGGGACTATGCCTGGATATTACTGAAAGACTTCCGTCTCTGTGGTCTTAGTCCTGGTGCATGTTCTTTGACATGTCATCTGAAAAACCAAATTGGGAGACATTATACAAATACATGTTGAGGCTTCCTAGGGTCTGCCCACGTCACAAGTGGGAAAGAAGGAAAAGGCTAAGAAACTTATGTACCAGAAATTTATGCAGCTTTTTGTTATGACTGAGAAGAGAGAGCTGCCGAACATGTTGGGAGGAGCTGACAGCAGTGCTGGCTTGTTTCTGAGTATATTTCTCTGTGTTCCTTCTTCATAGTTTCCCCACATTCTGCCATCAGAAAGAAGAAAAATTCACAGAAACGTAACTTATACTTTGATGGTTTAAATCAACTAAACAATTTTAGAAGATTATTAAATATTACAACCCAAAGCTGAATATGGCCGTGGGTACTTACAATCCCATGGCTTGGAAAGCAAAGTCAGAGAGCTCACATAATCGAGGCCAGCCAGTGAGTTCCAGGTCAGGGTGGGCTACGCTGTGAGTCCTAGGCCACACCTCAAGACTGTGACTAGAGAGACAAAACAAAACACAACAAAGCATTTGCTGTCTGAACCAAGACTCAAACTTGAAATTTCACTGTATGTTTACATTAGTCTTGTATGCCATTCCCATGACTTGATTGTTATGACTTGTGTGGAACAGTGAAGACAGGCACTCGTTTGGGAATGTGGAATACAGACGTGGTATTGCTGGACGTATTACAAGATAAGTGAATTTTTACTTTATTAGATATTGCCCGGTCATTACCCAAAGCAGGTGCAGTATTCACATCCCATCACTGGATTACCACTCATTCACATTTTAGAGAGCACTTGGGGCTTTGTTTCACTTAACAGCATTGCTCTTTTGCTAATTGCTATCTTGTGTTTTTTTTTTCTCATTAGTCTAGCAGAGCCACGAGAATGATGCTCATTGACCACTTGAGGACCAGTTCTGTGAATGTCTAATTTCTACTGGTTCTTTCGGGTGGTCGCTTGTCTTGCTGGATGTTAGGGATCTTTCCATGTCCTGGGTGTAGAGTCTTTGCTGGGCATACGAATCCCAGGCAGGCAGATTATCCTTCAGCTTGTGACTTGGCCCTTGATCTGGTATCTTCTTTTGGTGAGCAGTCATTTTTCATTTTAACGTAAGCTCCAGCTCATGTTTCTTCTTTATCCATTATTTCCTTTTTGTCCGTTTGTGCCAGTTCATATGGTTTCCTCTTTCACACCCATAAATGATAGCAATAGCCTGTAGCCTATCTATAGCAATAGCCTATAGCCTATCTATAGCAATAGCCTATAGCCTATCTACAGCAGTAGCAATGGACTGCGCAGTATTCTTGCAGGAGATGTAGAGCTTTGCTCTTCTCTTGTCGACGCTCCATCATTCCATGCTAACAGTCTGTGTGTAGTGTGAGGAAGGGGTTCAGACTCATTCCCCCATGTGACAGTACACATGTTACACAACAGCTTAGCTTTTCAACAATGCTTCCCCTTCGCATTATTAGCCCGTCCTTTCTCAGAAGTCATGTCTGAGCTATCTCTGGGTTTCCGCTTATGCTATACTGCCTGGTTTCTCTATCATCACACCCATGAAACAACCTTACTCTTCCCCTTGGCATCCTGTGCATCCTGTGATGTATCAGTGCATTTCCTTTGTTTCTCCCCAGGTTCATCTCTGGTCCTGTGGGAGCTTTGTGTTTTGTGTAACTTCTGGTACAGCACAGGGGGGATGCTGACAGCTACCCTGTGTGGGCTCTGGCAACGGTTTTCCCAGTTGTGTACAGATCTGTTAGGTCCATTTTATTTGTGACATTATTTGACTCCTGTGTCTCTGTTCAGTTTTTTGTGTGAAGGGTATAATTATTGGTGAGAGTGGGTTACTGAAGTCACCAACTGCAACTGTAATGAGGTCAGTATGTGACTTAGCTGCAATGGTGTTGATTTCATAAAATTGGATTCCCTTGTGTTTAGCTTGTAAATGTTTAGAACTGTCATCCTCTTGGTGGATTTTGTTGTTGTTGTTAATGAGTATATAATGTTCTTCTCTGTCTCTTCCAATTAGTTTTAGTTTGAATTCTTTTTTAAGATAATAAATTAGATTTATTTTTTGGTTCCCTTTACTTTGAA
Source organism: Acomys russatus (assembly GCF_903995435.1). Classification (NCBI taxonomy): domain Eukaryota; kingdom Metazoa; phylum Chordata; class Mammalia; order Rodentia; family Muridae; genus Acomys; species Acomys russatus. The sequence goes on from NC_067157.1 coordinate 55,651,924, forward strand.
TACCTTTTCCCATCTTTGTACCCTCAATTATTTTCTTCCCTTGATGGTGAGATGTGTTTCCTGGAGATAGGAGAAAGATAAATTATGCTTTCTAATCTAATTTATCAGTCTACATATTTTTATTGCTGAATTGAGACCATTAATAATTACAGTTATTACTGAACAGGGTTTATGAGTTCCTGTTTTTTTTTATAGTGTTGTTATTAATTAGTTTTTTCCCTTCTTTTGGTCAATTGCTCTAAGATTATTTATTCCTTATATCATCTTGGGCTTTTTCATACTGATTGATTTAATTTTTCCTTCTGGAGTCTTCTGTAGCACTGTATTGATCATCATAAATTGCTTGAATTTGTTTGTATCATGGAATGTTTTTCTTTCTCCTGCAATTATGGTTGATAGTTTAGCTGAGTGTAGCAGTCTAGGCTGGCATCTGTAGCCTTTCTGAGATTATAGAGCCTCAGTCTCAGCACTTCTGGTTTTAAGAATCTGAAATGAAAATTCCAGTGTTATTGTAATGAGCCTACCTTTGTGTGAGACGTGGTCTTTTTCCTTTGAATTGTTTAATACCCTTTCATTATTGTGTACATTTTTTTTGTTTTGATTATTATGTGTTGTGGGATATTGATTTTCTGTTCTTTGTGGTGGTTTTATATGTCTGTTGAAACTCAGTAGACATCACTTTCTTTAGACTTGGGAAATTCCCTTCTTTGATTTTTATTAAAAATACTTTCTGCACCTTTAACTTGGGTTCTCTATTCCTATTATTCATAGGTTTGGAATTTTCAGAGTGTCCCAGATTTCCTGGTTGCTTCATACCTAGATTTTTAGCTTTGACATTTTCTTTGACTAAGTTGTTCATTTCTTTTATCAAGTCTTCACGACCCGGACTTCTCCCTTCCATGTCATTTAGTCTGTTGGTGACACATCCCTCTGAGCCTTGTGTTTGCTTCCTGAGTTCCTCATTCTGAGTTTTATTTCAGCCTGGCTTTTCTTTTGTTATTCTATTGCTCAGTTAGATTTAATTTTTATATCTTGAATAGCTTTCGGCACGTCTCCGCAGTCTTTGTTGAGGCATTTATTCATATCCTCTTTTAAGGTCCTTGTGCATATTCAGAGCTGCCATTTCTTGTTTTGTACTGAAGGTAAACTGCTCTTTTCAGTGAGTATTTCAATAGAGGTGCTGGGTTCTTGAGGAGGTATATATTGCCCTTGTTGTTTGTGTTTCTGTGCTAATGTAGGCATCTTGAGTTAAGGAGTCTGTGGTGTTTCTTTGTGTGGATAACTGGTCTTACCTTTGTTGGGTGGATGTTCATTTCTTTGGCTGCTGATGCCCCAGTCTCTCAGGTTGTGAACCAGCTAAACCATGCTTGCTTTTCAACCTTCAAGTATTCTGGGTTTCAAGTTTCAAACTCCAACTGGCCCTAATCCAAGGTTCTGGCTGGCACTCTGGGTTCAGATTCCAAATAGTCCCAGATATGCTCAGTGGGTCAGATGGGTGATAAGTTAACACATGGGGAAATAGAACTGACTCTAAAGCTCTTTGAAGTAGGGTTAGTCATCCTATTTCAAGAGGGTGATGGGCACAGAACTAGGGCTGTCACTGGTGGCAGCGATTCCCAAGGGGATAAAGTTGGGCTTGGAGAATAAGCTGAGGCTGGCCCAGTCAGGCCTAGAGACTCCTTTGGGTGAGGAGAATGGGGGGACTGATGGATAGCACAGGCAGCTTACCTGGCCCCCTGCAAACAATGGTGGCTTTGGGTCTCTGGAAGACAGTGTGTCCCTACAACCCTTTCTAATAAAATCAGTCTATCAGGAAATACTTCTTTGGTGGCACAAGCTCTAGGACATTCTGTGTGGTTACTGAAGTGTGTAGTATTGTTTGAAGAAGCAGGTATCTGGATAGAAAAGGTATACTGAAAAAATAACCATGTTTATTTGTTGTTCTTTTTGTACACAAATAGTCATTTAATATAGCATTATGAAAAAATAATATACTCTTAAAGATATTAGTTATAACTGTAGCTCCCCCATATGTCAGTATAAATATCTACAATGAACCTATTGGTTTTTTATGGGGCAAGAATAATACAATACATATATATTCATTCTTCAGTTTTTACAAACTTAAAATATAACATTCAAAGGATTCTACTAATCATTTATTTAGATCATTATCAAAATATTTTCTATGGAAACAATGTGAAGAGATATGAATTTAGCATTTGTAAGATGTTCATGATCAGTTAAGAAAATTTGCTTTTCACAGTTCACTAAGTTATTTGACTAAGTGAGGTCACATGGTGACATGAATCACATTTCGGATGCTTTAACTGGACCACAGTTTTCATACATGTCTAAACTGTGTGCAGCAATAAAACATTAACTGCATTCCTTCATATCTGCCCTTGGTGGGAACAGTCATACACGGATGTATTGTTTGCATCATAGGCGTTCAACAGCGAGGCTTACGGCTGGAAACTGCACTGTGAAAACATTAATACAGCCTGCCATTTCCAAGGGAAATACCTTTGTGAGGCTCATTAATTTAATTGGTCCCTGCCATCTAGTTAGAACAGAGAAAAGAAGAATATTTTTCTGACAAAACCAAAGGTGGTTGAAAGTGCCATTAGAAAGTGTAGCTTTTTAGACGTGTGTGTGGGGGGGGGGGGCAGGATTGAATTCAGTATTTTGAACTACCTGCCTCTCACTTCCTTCCTCCTCTCTTAAGTGGATCATGGAATTTCTCATTGAGAGGAGTTTAATAATAAGAGCTCACACTGATGGATCTCTTAGGCTTCCTTGCATAGGAACACATTTTATGTATTGAGGATAACTGTGGCTTGCACCAAATCGCGAATCCCTCTCTAGAATCCTTCCAAGCTCTGAGCTTGAGTGCACTTCACTCCTGGTTCCCACTTGGGACCGCATGCTCGTTGGGTCGGCTGTCTGGGTGCATCCTTGTGGTTCACTTGGCATTTGCCTGTGTGGAGGAATGAAGAGGTAAGTGAGTGTTTGCCTTGTAATGCTGTAGATGAAGCAGCTGCTGAGGAAAGCTGCGGGCTCACCCTTCCACTCTCGGGTAGCTGTGTCTCCCCAGGACCAAACTTTCTGCCAAGGGCTCGGGGCCGCCTCTGTGCCTCAGTTTCCCCATTGTGAGCCTTCTTCTGTTCTGTTCCTGGATCATGATCCTTCCAGTTTTCAAGCAACACAACAACCATTCTGCCTGGAGCGCAAGGCAGCCCCTGGCGGGGCTCCTGTCCAAGTCCTAACTTACCGCTGTTTGCTGAGCCCACAAGCTAAGTGAGCTTTTCACATTGTGAAGTAGTTGGTTAAAAAAAAAGAACAAGTTATTATGCATTAAAGCATACAAAATCTAAACCTCCGAGTCCATGAGTGGCTTTCTATTGGTGTTCAGCAAGACTTTATGTCTTGTTTGTCACTCTGTCCATGCCATCATGGCAGGGCAGCATATCTATGACAGACTGTAAGGCTCGCAGTGTAGTTCCAGCAGGCCCATCCCTGACAAGCTCCTGTGGTACTTAGATTTGAAACATTATCAGCAGTTTGGAATGAGTTCCAGACCTCAGCAAGCAGCAGGACACAGTGAAGGTTTGCTGTGGGAGAGCAGTGAGGCCAGACTCCCTGGCCAGGTAAGATTACAGTGGGGAGATAATGAAGTCACGCCTAGAGTTAGGATTTCGAAGCCACTAAGTGTGCCTCCCCCCTGCAGCTTCTTTCTCCTCAGGCTCTGTGGGTCAGTGGCTAACGTGTTCATCTGGTACCTAATATATACTTATTGTGACTGGTTGGTGACGGCCAGTGTTCTGTTTAATCCATCCGTAAAATTAAGTCTTTGAAAAAAAATGGCATCTGTTTATTCTTCTTCTCTAACCCCTGAGAATCAGAACAAGGAGAAAGAGATGCCATTTTTTTTTTCATTCTGTTATTATACTAACAGTGAAAAGACACTTACAGAGCTGTGTACTCGCTTAATGGTTTATATCACAGGTTATTATTTCAGAGCTCACAAGTTCAGTTCCCAATAGTCATGTCAGGCAGTTCACAGCTCCAAAGGACCTGATTCCCTCTGCTGGCCTCTCAGGACACCTGCCCTCACATGTGCACTGCCTCAGAGACATGTACACATGCATAGGCACACAAACGAAAGAATACCCCACACAATTAAGAATAATACAAATAAAGTTTAAAAACGTAGCTTTAAGGTCCAGGCCAGTTGGGTTTCTGAATTCAAGTTACAAAGGGAATGTAGCTTTGTCTCAGTTAAGTACCTCACATTGTAATAACTTTATCTCTCAAGTGTCCTGGTCTATGTCAAACCATTTGGGACAGTTAACATGAACTCCTAACCCACAAGACAGGCCGCCATCTTGAAGCCCAGCGTAGGTCACACCACATCATCCTGAGCACATTAGCCTGTTCTCCTGCCTCCATCTCCCAGAGGTGGCTTCTGCAGAGAACCGGTCTTGTCCACACAAACGATCTGTTCCCTAATTCTAGTTGGCCTAGGTTTAAATTCTAACTTACAAGTTACCTAAAGCATGTGTCAAGTCTGCCATATTGTTTTTGGTTAGCAGCTCTTGTCTAGGGAACTTTGGAACTCTTGTAGGTCACTTGAACAGTGTCTTGCATTTTCAGTGCTCTTCTCCCAGATGAAAACGCACAGTGTGGTTAGATGTTCAGGTGGTGCCTTGTTGCAGGCCACCCGTGGCTTGTTTGGAAACTGTGGTGAACAGCTGCTGAATTCAAAACGGCCATTGTTAAGTCACCTCCTTGTAAGTTATCATCTGCAAGTTCCTTGGCTTTATTTTAGGGGCTTTGAAAATACACCTGCAAGCTTAGCTATCAATCTCTCTGCTTCAGCGAGAGGCCTTTCCACTGTGAGGCTCCCAAGCACTGGCTGTGCCTCGTTTCCTTTGTTGTTAGGAATCAAACATTGGCTTAGTCATTCAACGGCTCCTTTGCTGATTAGCTCTAGAATTATAAGTTCCTCTTGAATTATTCAAGTCAGTTTTCTTCTCTGTTATAAAACTCACCAATTGTAGGGGATTTCACTCCAATATCAAAGCCTTGTTCCTGCCCTATGAGGGTACCCTCTCTAGCTCCTGTGTTCCCCGTCTGCAGCAGGATGTTCACATGCCTGCACCAGGGTGTTCAGAATGCGTGTGCAAATGTGCTCTCATCACTTAAGTATGTGTGCATGTGCAAATGTGCTTTCATTATTTAAGTTTGTGTGTGCATATGTGTGCACATGTATGCGTGTGTGCATGTGCACATGTATGCATGGGTTTCTGCATGCGTGTGTGCGCACATGTGTGTGAGTGTGTGTGTGTGTGTCCGTATATGCATGCAGGGAATCAGAGGAAGATGTCACGTATCCTGCTGTCACTCATCACCTCTTTCCGTGAAGACAAGATCTCTCACTGCACCTGGAGCGAGGCTGGTGGCACAGTCCCCAGGACCCTCCTGCCTCCACCCACAGTGGTGGGGTTACAGACACATGAAACCACATGTGTCTGTTTACACGGGTGCAGGAGATTTGCAGTTGGGCGTCACATTTGTGCAGTAAGCTCCTTACCTACTGAGCAATCTCTCCAGGTCGAAATGCTCCATTTTAAAAGTTCTCTCTGGGAAAATCAGCAGCACTGCCCTCCTGGAAAAGGCCTTGTGATTTTATTATCGCCATGCCAAAGAAAAGCAAGCCTTACAGCTGCCTTGGCTAAAGGCATTTAGTTTTTGTTTCTTACCCTGTACAAACAGTATCTACGGTGCTGCTGGAATAGCTCCAGGTAGGTTTTCTTTTCTCTCAGTTAAATATCAAATGCCAGTGTGTGGGTGCCTCCTGTGCTTCTGTTGCCCTGAACCTGTGGGCTTTATGGCCCCTGTGAGGAAACACACAGACAGACACTGTCCCCGCTGACCCTCTCTCTGATGAAAGGCATGGTTGCCTTGAACAGCCACATGCCAACTTGATGCTCTGCTCACTTTGCTTTCATGACTGGGAATGTACATTCTCAGGGCCTCCCTGTGAAAACCTTGCTTCTCTATAAACCTGGCTCCTGTGTGAGCATAGTGTAGGCACAGTGGGGCAACCAAATGGCTTTCCCAATTAGTTTTTACGAATTCTCTGTGGAGAGCCTGGGTTCTTTCTGGGACTCTTGGACTTAAACTGCTGTGATAAGAAGCTTAGATGGAGAACTCCAATTCAAATTATCCTAGTCAAAATTCCAGCACTGAGATCCAGTAGTTGACCCCACTCCATGTGGCTTCTCAGCTTTATCATGGGGCGAATAGATGTGGGAAGGAACTTGCATGAGTTGGTGGTCTTGACTTGAGATTTTTCATAAGCCTTCCAATCAGACTAGGACCAAATATACACAAATACATACATACATACATACACACACACACATGCACATATTGCCACTATGGCTTATTTTTAATTCTGCCAGGAATATCTCTAGAATCACCCCCAGATTATAGAGAACTTCTAGGGTGTGTTACTACAGAAGGACCCAGGAAACGCCCAGTAGACTGACTGTGCTAAAGAGACAGCGTGAAAGTATAGTGAGACCAAGAAGAAATGTTTAGATTTCAGAATAATAGAGGGAAGAAATATGAGAGGATGGGGGGGGGGAGAGGGAGGGAGGGAGGGAGGGAGGGAGAGAGAGACCAAAGGCTTTGTGAGAACAGTGTTCAACCTCACACAGGGCTATCCGTGGGACTTGCGTGGGCTACTAAGGTCATGTGTAACTGGAAGATTTAGACCAGGAGGGTAGATTAGGAGGCGTTGACCTCACCAGACAATTCTTAGAAGTAAAATTCAAAAACAATTAGTGTTCAGAGTGGTATCTCACGTATACCAATGTTAAACATGGAGATAAAGTGAAGACAAAAGTTAAAATTCTAGAGATAAAAACTGCAATGTGTGGTGTGAAGAAAACACACAGCATGAGATCAACAGATTAACCTGAAAATGTTAATAGAATATGTAGATGCAGCTTGAAAGGGGGAAAGGAATATGTTTTAAGAATTAATAGTTGGAATATTCAAAGTATGGCACAGTAGAAACTCATAGTTCTAAGAATCTAAACAAAACTCAAGCACAGAAATGTCTGAAGGAGAGACATGAAGCACGTGACCAGCACACTCAAAGTCGTCAGCTTGAGGGAAAGCATCTTGGGCTGAGGATGTTGCTAAGCACTGACCAATCACATGCAAGGCTCTAAACACACAGGCACACACACATACTCACACATGTACAGACACAGACACACACACACACACACACACACACACACACACACAAACCATACACACACCAAAAAAATCTCCACACACAAACGAACACCACAGAAATAAAATATGAACATGTTTTTCAGAGCATCCAGAGCTAAAGACATAATATATACAGAAAAACCTAGACTTAAGAATAACAACAGCTTCCTTGCAAGTGAGAAGATGGGAGCAGCATCTTGGTAGAATGACAGGAAAAGTCCCATCAACCCAGGACTTGGTAGCAATAAAAATATTTCTGTAAAGCAAAGGACATAGACATACAGAGCCAAATCAGTCCACGCTGAGCAGAGTCACAATGTAAGGAATGTGAATGGTACTCATTTAGATGTCAAATATTAATATCCATCTGCACAAACAATGAGGCCAGAAATAGCAACTACTTAGATAGATATGTAAATTTGTTCTTTTCATTTAAATAATTCAAAATATAACTGGATATTTAAATAAAGGCAGTAATAATGCAGGCAGATTTAAGACAATTGCACAGACTGTTTTGGTGGCCGGGAGAGAAGAAATGAAGTATTCTGCACTGAAACCCTCCCAGAGATGGGTACTGTGGCCTTTTAACTTCAGTCTAACAGATTATTGTGATGAAAATATTAAATTGAGAAGCAAAGAGTTATAGCTAATGGAACAATGAAGGGAAGACAGTGAAAACTTAAGAGTAGTCACTTAGAAGACGACGAGAGGATCAAGACAAAGCCGGAAGCAAATGTGAGATGCAGGAAGCGAGCAGTGAAGCCAGCCACACGCTTGTCCTGCCATCTGTACTGGTTTAAATACCCCGCTCATGGCAAAAAATTATAACCGTGTATTCTGTAAGGAAATCCTCAAGCCGCATGGGCACCAGTAAAAATGTTGTGGTAAACCCATCGCCAGTCAAAAGACAGCTTAGGGAAAGAAACTGGTACAGGAAATCAGATCTCAGGACAACATGGCCAATGGCGAAGCGGGGTTTTCTGAATAGAAAGAGACCATGTATCTCTATGCGAACTCACATGTGTCTAGTGCACCAAACACTTTTCAAAGAAAATATTCCAGTTGATGAATAGACTCAGAGACTTCTCTCAAAAACGGTGGCACAAGTAGATAGAAATTCAGGAATAATATAAAAGAGCTGAAATCTACTTGCAATCTCAAGTTATTTTTATAGAATTCCTCTCCAAAACATAAAGTTACCATACTCAGGAGCATGGTTAGTCACGTGGATAATATGGAGAGGCTTAACTACACATAAGTTATTTCGAGTACATTCTCTGACTGTGGTGGTGTTATAATAGAAATCAATGCCGAAGTTGTGGAAAAGCATCAGATATTTGGAATGTAAATCATACTTCCAATTAATTAAAAAATAAAGACAGTGGTTTGTATGAAAATAAAAGTGTAAAATATGCTGTTGACAACAAAAATCTTAGGGAAAATATTAAATTTATGGCACTAAGTATATACATAGATCCAAAAAAAAAAAAAAAAAAAAAAAAAAAAAAAAAAGAGGAACACCAAACCAATAACTTCAGTTTCTGTTTTATAATTCATAGAAAGGAGTGAACAGAAAATGCGGGGGTGGGAAGAAGGAAATGATAAAGACTCAATGATGGATAAAATATACAATGGGAAACAACTGAGAAAATCAGCGAGGCCCACAGCTCAGACAGCAGGAATATCAATCAAGTTGACACACCACCAGCCAGGCGGTCAGGACAAAAAGAGAGACACATCTTAGGAATGACAGAAGTGTCATCAACACACATTCCAGGAACACCTAAGTGGCACCTCATGCTAATAAGATAGCAAGCTCAAATGAAGTGGCCACATTCCCTGGAGTTTACACTTACAGAATCTGATTTCAGAAGAAATACATGAGATAGAACCGTGCCTTTTAATGAAATTGAATTTGTAGTTAAGATCCTCGTCTTTAAACTTGATAGTCCCCAATGATTTCATTGGCATATTGTATGAACTATCTAAAGAAGTGGTATCAACTTTGAATAAAATATTCCAGAAAACAGATGAAGAAATATTCCAACCTATCTCGTGTTAACATTGACTCTGTCTGTGTGAAATCTAGCCCCATGTATGGGACTGGAAAGAGTTCCAAAGCAACATTGTCAGCAATCATCTTGGTATTGAATTCCCCGGTAAGATCTCTTCCCACCCCCCCCTCCATTTTATGTATTCACTTTATATCCTGCTCACAGCCTCCTTCCTCCTCTCCTCCTAGTTCTACCCTCTGATCCTCTTCCCTCTTTCCCCCTCCCCTTCTCCTGAGAAAAGGGGATCCCCCATAATAACCCACACCAGGACATCAAGTCTCATAAAGACTGAGTGCATCCTCTTCCACTGAGGCCAGGCCAGGCAGCCCCACTAGAATGAAGTTACTCAAACGCAGGCAACAGAGTGCATGTTTTAGACAGCCTCCACACCGCTTAGTAGGGGTCCCATATAAAGATCAAGCTGCCCATTGGTTACATATGTGTAGGGGGCCTAAGTCCAGTCCATGGTCAGTGCTTTGGTCTCTGTAAGGCCCCATGGGCCTAGGTTAGTTGACTCTTTGCCTTCTGTAGAGTTCTTGTGCCCTCTGGGTCCTTCTGTCCTTCCCTACAACTCTTCTGCCAGACTCCCCAAGCTCCGCCTAATATTTGGCTGTGAGTCTCAGCATCTGTTTTGAGGTGGGTCCTGGGTAGAGCCTCTCAGGTCTGCTAGCCTCCTGTCTGCAAACACAGCAGACTATCATTAATAGTTTCAGGGGTTGGCTATCTCCCATGGGGTGGGTCTCAGGTTTAGACAGTTATTGGTTGGCCGGTCCCCTCGGTGTCTGGTCCATCTTTATCCCCACACGTCTCTCAACATTTTATTTGAGACAGTACAGTGTGTGAATTTTGACCTGACCACACTTATGTAGTCAGTAGGCTAATCCAAGCCTCCACCATTTCCCAGTGAAAATAACGTAAGTTGCTTTTATCCAGGCTCTCTGAGAAACATCATCCTTTTAGCACCATGCAAAGCCAATGCTTCCCTTGGAGAGAGTGGTAACGCCTCAGCTTTCGTAAAAAAGAAATTAAGAAAATAATACTTCAGAAGTTACTTTTCTCGTATTAACTTTTATGCTCTGACTACCATTTCATACACTTAGCCCTCACTCCTTACAATCTAGCTGTCAATTAGTTATGAAGATCAAAGAGTTTTACCAAAAGAAAAGTCTGAGATAATAGTGTTCAAGATAATAATGTTTACTTGAGCAAAGGAAGAGGAAGGCCCTTGAACCAGGCAGGAAGTCAGTGGGGTTTGGTTCAGGATCTCCCACCCCAACTCTGTAGACTACATACACATCGTATGGAAACCAGTTGACTGGCCAGCGTTGGTATTTGCCTATACTGTCATACTTTGGGAGCTTTTGCCCTCTGATTGGCTGGAAGTCCAGCTGCTAGGATAGGTTAAGACCTCATCACTCATTACAATCATATTATTTTAGATGGTGTTTGCCTCCGCACAGGCTGCTTCATTCCCTGTCATCGAAAACGCTCTAGTTGTAACTACTTGCTCAAATGTAGAGGCTGGCTTTGGGCAAATTGGTTTCATTTAACAGTTTAATACAAGGCAAATATATGCAAAGGAAAAGATAAAAGTGATCATCTTCACTTCACTTAAGATCATTCTTGTAGGCTGGAAAGATGGCTTAATGGGTAAAGCACCTGCTACAAAAGTGATCATCTAACCCCAGGGCATCTCTGATGAGATGGTAGTCAGAGATGGGAGACTCCCCCAAAGCTCGAGGGCCAGCCAGCCTGGCATCCACAACAGGCAAAAGACTTTGTTCCAGTCAAAGTGGAAGGCAAGGACAAACACACAAAGCTGTAGTCTTACTTTCACATGTACACTGTGACATATATTATTACACACAGATACACAGACACACACACACATATACACAGAGAGAGAGAGAGGCAGACAGACACATATATATACACACAAACACACACAGAGACAGATAAAGAGACACACACATATAGACACACACACACAGATACACACACAGGGAGATACACACAGAGACAGACACACATAGACAGAGACAGAGAGAATGAAAGAGGGGGAGAGATAGACACACACACATACACACACACACACACACACACACACAGAGAGAGAGAGAGAGAGAGAGAGAGAGAGAGAGAGAGACCATGAGACATACAGACACACACACAGACACATACAGAGACAGACAGATAAACAGACACACACACATACACACACATATAGACAGACAGACACACACACAGAAACACACAGATACACGCACAGGGAGATACACACAAAGACAGACACACATAGACAGAGGACAGAGAGAATGAAAGAGGGAGAGAGAGAGACAGAGAGAGAGAGAGAGAGAGAGAGAGAGAGAGACAGAGAGAGAGAGAGAGAGAGAGAGAGAGAGAGAGAGAGAGAGAGAGAGAGAGAGAGAACATAAAGACATTGATTTTGCTGATCTCAAAGCATTCCAGGTAGGAGGCTGGTCAATTTGCCAGGTGCCTAAGTGTACGAGTCAGAGAAGGTGCCTGTGTGTCATTCCTCCTGCCGAGGGGCTCACTCCTCAGGGTGTTGACAGTGACAACTTCAGAGGTTCCAACCTTATCGATACCATATAGCAGCTTTTGAGAACACATATTAGCTTTGTGGTCAGCCCATTGCCAGGCAGCTTACAAAGTTGATTTTTACTGTGAGAAAATTTCTACACATGAACGCACCTCTGTCTAAAGATTGTGAGACCCGAGTTGAGAAGATTCATTGTAAACAAGTCATTCTACACAAGTTGAACAATACCTCATAAGAATGGAGAATGACAAACCCTTAATTTTTCCTTCCTCCCTCCCTTCCATCTTTTATTTTTATTTTCTTACTTTCTTTCTTTTTCTTTTTTTGGAAAGCTCTGTGACGTTGCCTACAAGGTCCCACCTGTGTTCCTAACACTCTCCTTAGTTTCTTCAAATATGTTGTAGCTATTACAGAAGTCCATACCTCATATTGGTTCTGTGCTGCATACGCAATATTCTCCAAATGAGATGCAAAAGGCAATGTGTCCATTACTGAGGTCGAACACATGAGATGCAGTGTGTCACGTTATAAATACTGATAAGTGTTAAGTGCTACCAAATCCACTACTACAACTTGGAAAATATTAAATGATCCCTTCCAGGTGATACTGGCAGGTCACCTGTACTGAAGGGAGACAGCACTATCTCATAGGGGAGGATTTAGTTTTCCACGATTTAATGAAAATAAAAATCCATAGAGTAAGACTGTGTATTAGTTACTCTCCCATTGCTATGATAAAACTCCACAACCAAGGAGAACTGAAGGAAGAGAGTTTTTTTGGTTGTTTTGTTTTGTTTGTTTGTTTGGTTGGTTGGGTTTTGGCTTATAGTTCTAGATGGGTAAGAGTGAATGGTGGAGGAACAGAGCCTTGACAACAAGAACATGGGGCAGAGAGCTCATATCTTTAACCCCAAGGATTAAGCAAACTTGAAACAGCAGGAGGGCTTACACTGTAGAGTTTGCTCCCCAGGGACATAGCTCCTCCAGCATTTCTGCTGCCTCCTAAACCTCCACAAACAGCAACACCAACTGGAGACCAACTATTCAAATACGGGAGCCTGTGGGGGACATTCCCATTCAAACACTGTACAATGCTGTGGGGTGTGGAATGCTACTACATAACGGAATACCTTGGCACATTGTTAATTCTGTCTGAATCATCCCTAGATGGGCCATAAGGAAATCTCTGACCTACCCCTTGTAAAAGGACATCATAATACTCTCACATGCCACAGGCCCAGAAAGAAGGAATGAGGTTCAGGATAGGACACACAGAGGACAGACAGGAATGGACGGACATTGCTAGAGCCCCTTCCTCCAGTCACGTCACCATTAGGTCATATAACATTATCTTTTGATTGCACTACCTCGAAAAACGAACATTAAACACTCATGAGATGCAGATGGCTCCCTCAGTCTTCATTCTTGGAAGTTCCCCCACCACATAAAGTTTCATGAAATAAAAATTTTATGTCTGTCTTTGCTCAGGTGTAGTTTTGTTATCTGAGCTCCAGCTTTGGAGCTAGGGAGGGATGACGAAATTATGACGAATTTTGTTCTCTGCAATGTGTGTGAACAGCACCAAGGATGTTTGTGCACTCTTCCTTCGAAACAAGTTTGTTTATTTTTGCCTCGTGTATTAACTTTTTAATGAAATTATTATGAGACTTAGCTTAGCCAATACGGAGGAGGTGAATAAGGGTGGAAGAACAGAAATTATCTTTCTAAATAATTTCAGCAAGGAAATGAACACTGTAGCTGGAGGACTTTATTCAAACATTTGCCCTAGTGTTTCGAAAGGGAACTAATTTTACAAAGCCGTATCGTCACATACACTATAATTGAAAGAAAAATTTAAATCTAATTCTTTTTAAAAATGTAATTAAGTAATAATCTAGAAACAGACATGAAGCGTTTCAATGCTACTTAACTAGAAGGGATTGCTAGCTTTAAAAAGTCCTTCGAAGCTAGCATGGGAGACATAACATGTGGTTTTCCTATGTTTCTGAAACAGCAAGAATCCGGTCTTGTCAGAGTGACCTGAACCCTGGTTGGATAGCAATCAGAGCACTGCTTCATGGTGTCTGATCCAGCGTTTTGTCATCTTAAAATTACACCTGTTTTCAGAACAGTCTTTTGTTTTACGACACTTTTAAGCAAATTCTTAACTTCTGTTTTCTCTGTGGTTGAATATTATGGTCAAAACATTATTACTTTTCTGGATAAGTGCTCGTGGATTTATGTTCTGAATTCCAGAATGTTACCTTTTATCATGTTACCGATGACTTAACTAGCAAAAATCTCTCAAAAGTCTAGTTATCTACCTTTTTTTTTTTTTTGAATATTTATCTGCTCACTTGTTAATGTGTGCAGTCTCCCTGGTCTGTTTCCACGGGTTCCTGCAGCAGTGTCTGACAGTGCATCCTCCCTCACAGTCTCTTCGGATTGGGAAGAGGTTTCTTTATATCTTTTGATACTTTTCTATGTCTTGTGTTCTTTTAACGTCTAACCATCTCATCAGTAATAGTTTTTACGTTCGTGTCATTTCACCCCTCATCATTGCTGACACATTTAGTGCTCTTTCTTGAAGACTTTCTGTTACTTACTTGTATTATTTCTTTATTCACTTCTACTTATTCTTTCTCACTTTTTACTTTGGGGAGATGAGTTAATTTTATTTTACTCATGTATTTGTGTGTGTGTGTGTGTGTGTGTGTGTACACACAGTGCCTGAGGAGGCCAGAAGAGGGTGTCAGAGCCGGTGGTACTGGAGTTACAGACAGTTGTGAGCCCTATATGGGCAGTGGGGGTCAAACCCAGGTCCTCTGGGAGAACGGGCAGCTCTTTACCATTGAACCATCTTCTCCAGCCCCCATCTTGTTATGCTGAATGTTGCCTTTTTATAATTTTTTTTTGCAGACCAAGGAGATGTGTTTGATTCTTAATATTTCCTTGGCTCATTCTTCCAAGTTCTGTGTTCTCTGTTTCCCCTTTTCTAAGCTGTGCTCTCACAGTAATGACCTTTCATCTTCTATTACACTAAGAAAACACTGGTCTCAGTGCTTTGTCCAAAGGGTGTTTATGGTTCTGCACTTCTTGTGATGGGCATTTGGAACGTGTGGTCCTCTGAGTTGGGAAGATCCAGTATCAAAGAGCTCCCAGACCTAAGTCGCCCAGCCTGGGAAGCCGGCGCATTCATGGCGGTGGGCAGACCATCCCCACGCTCAGGCATTTCACCTTTGTTCTTAGCATCTGTGGCAAGTAACCGCCAGTGCTTGTCCTGGTGTGGCAGGCTCACTTTCCTCTGTCTGTTTGCTTTTGTTTTGTTTTTGTTGTTGCTTTGTGATGAACTGCTTATAAACACTCGCGTTTTACTGGTTATAGTTTTCTGGCTAGCCCTTCCAGCAAAAAGTGATAGTTAATGAAAAAATTATCTTATTCAATTTGCAAGCAAAATTGTGTAAATCACGAGTTTTTCCTGGAGACAGTGACCCCGCCTTGGTGCCAGCAGTGCTTCAGCTATACTTTGCATTTCCTCAAATGGAACATTATAAAAGACAACTACCCAAGGGTTAGAATTTAATCAAATTAATAATGCTTTTTGCTCCAACAGTGATGTTGCCACCTGAATATGTCCTGTCTTCCCACTGTGATGGCTGTGCCAGACTCCATGCTTGCTTCCTCAGTTGTCTTTCCCTTCATTTGGCTCAGCTACCAGCTGGTCATGTGCCATTGCTCTGTTTGAATGTCAATACCTCAAAATGGCAACTGACATCTCAATATTGCCATGAAAGCGTTTCTGACTTCATGCACTGCAGAGATAATCCCATAGAATCCCAGGAGTCACTGGCTCCCATAGGCTAGGCAAGAAACAAATCCAGCTGTATGGGTGGCTGCCCATGGAGTGATTTAGCCATCAGAAACAAAAGACAGCAGCTTTTTGATCTATCTCTTCATGTTTTAATTGCTTCAACTCCTATGCTATTTCTTAAAATTATTTTTCAAGACTCAATAAAAATAAAAATAAAAATAAACCTGCCATCACAATCATCATTAACAATTTATTCTGGCTCAAAACAATTATATGCTAACTGATGTGATGTCTGTCTTAATGTAATTAAATTGTCAAGATAATTATTGAATAATCATTGAACCTATGATTAGGTAAATACTAAGGACTTTATGGTTAATGCTTTCGAGTGATGCACTTTCCACTTTAGGCAAATGCCTCATTGATTTGTATGATGAGAAAATCAAGCCATAGAAAATTCAACTTAAAAATGAAAATAAAAGGTGAGTCTTCCTGAATATCAGTATATGAATACGGGTATAGTTAAAAAATCTCAATTTGATATTTTAGAGGTATTCATACAACACTTGCAGTACAGATAAGGTTAATACTTCTCACAAAGCAGGCAGCAAGTTGTTGTCTTCAGGTGTCCCCTAAGGTATTAGATACACAGCACTGCCCACCAGCTAGTTCTGATTTTAGTGCCTTTCCTGAACCATGCAGTCACATGACACACCAGCACACGTATTTGACACTAAGACTACAACTGTCCACGTTACAGACAAACTCATTTATGCCTTGGGTACATCAGTAGCATGCTTCTCCGCTTATTTGATTAGAAGAAAATGGGATTGAATCTACTCTTCATAAACTGATTAAATTTTAATTGCATTTACCGTATTCCTTCTAGATTTGGTTTGGCATAATTAAACCAATTGAACCTTTAACATACTTATTCACAGAAGGTGCCAAGAAAAAAGAATCAGGGAAAACTATATTTTTTCACTCACCCGATAGCATCTTGAGGCTTTTCTTTTCGACTAGATTAGGCACCACTGCAATTAATTGAGTGTAATTAAAAAGGAAAGCCATGTTCTTTCTGTGGTCACTCAGCAAGTAGCATAATAGAAAGGGCGGGTGACTGCCACTGACAGGCTGTTAATGGGATGTTTTATGTCACTTATCTCTGCAGATTCTCATCAGACTTAGGAGACCAAGGCACAGCTGTGGACACAATGAGTGTCCAAGTGTTAATGAATATTCCATTAATATTAAAGAGGTGTAGATGCAAAACTTATCTCAGCCATGCAAGGAAGGTGGAGGAGGGATGTGGAGAAGGTGGCAGGGCTTTCTATAAAGGCTAGGAAGACTGCTTCTCTGTGAGGCAGCCAGAAATGATTCTCAAGTGCAAAGTGCAAAGACACTTGTTTCCCTGACATTGGCTCTAGGACAGCTCACGTTCAACGTGTGCCCTGCTCCGCCTCTCAGTACTCAGCCCTTAGCCTAATGGTTTTCACAAACTGCATTCCTAGAAGAAAATGTAGAAGTTAAAGGCAAATGCAAGGCCAGGGAGGTGACGCAGGAAAATGTCTTGAGGCCTAGAGTTGAGAGGCTTGAGTATAGTCCCCCTGGGGAAGGCTGGTTAATTAGGCTAGCCTCGTTGGTGGGGTCCAGATTTGGTGACAGGCCCTGTCTTATTACTCTATAAGGTGGATGGTGACATAGAAAGTTACCCAAGGTCAGCGGCATACAAGTACACACATGTGTGTGCACACCCTCACATGGGTGCAGCCCTTCATGAGGGAACACGTGTAGCACAAACACACACACACTCTACCTCTTGACTTTTCTCCTTGAGGCTCTGTGAACCGTGACAAAAGGATGGACTAGCATGAGGGAAGCTAGCAGAAGATTCTTAACGTGCATGAGAGACTCGGGGGCGTGGTTAAATTAGGACATCTTAGCAGAGAAACGGAGAGTATGAACAGAAGAGACAAGACGGGGAAAGCAGATCCTGTCTCTTACGTCAGTGACTTGTAGGAAGACACAGGCATGGGAAACCGAACGTGCAGTGGGGAGGGCCTCTGAGGACAGCTGGCTCCAGAGCAATGCGTGGTATAGGAAGGTCTGAGTGTCACTGGGAGGAAGGACACGCCCTCGGTGGAGTGCTGAGAGGAACATGGCTTTGGAAGTGTGTGTGTGTGTGTGTTCTGCTTTCAGGCATATGAGAGGTCAGTAGAAGGCTTTCCACAAGCTTTTTAGCTGTGTTCAGCTCTAAGTAGTACTTATGTCGAATGCTCATGCAGGGTGACGTACTCTGGTTCTCTCTGCGTTTGCTTTTCATATTAACAGATGAGTATGTGACTAAGACTTTTCCTTAATACACAGCCCTCCAGAGAGCAGGCAATGATGGGACAGCTAAGTCTGTGTTCCCTTGACACATCACCCTGCTTAGAGATCAGGCAGGGCTAGAGCATAATTCTCTTTCAATTTGTCAAGAGTAAATAAATTCACATAAAATGTGGAATATGAAAGTAATGGAGTAGGGCTTAGTGGAGAACTTCACTTTCCCACTGTTTAGAAATTGGTGAGACTCAAAGACTGAGCTGCCCATGTCTCTACTAAGGGGTAATAAGGAAACCCTGGCATGTCAGCAGTGCGCCAACATGTCACTAGCTTGTCATGGGGGGCAAGTTGTTAAAGAACAGAAAGCTGAGATTCATATGAAAGCATTTTCCATGTTGATTGTTTGGGAATTTGGAAATCCTGTCCAAGTGCAGACATCTCCAGTAACCAGCAAAGTCCCAAAGGAAACTGTCCTTATCTTCATTGGCTTTTTCAGATAAATGGACATCCCTCTGTCCCTTATACTCTGCTGGTTCAAAATGTTTTTCTTTTTTTTTCCTTTTTCAAAAACTTCTTCACTCTATCAGCAGAGTTTCTAAGTGAATGGAATTTATTCACTTTGAAAGGATAACTATCAGTGACAGATACAGAGTGTCCTATTTTCTAAGTACAGAAAATGTTGCTGTCTGTGTTGGCCGCTAGAGTAACAATTCTGTATATAGCAACAATTGTTCAGTCTTCTCTGAAGAGTTCCATTTTAATTAAATGTTAAAAGCAAAAAAAAAATGAAAACATTGTTCCCTAGAAGAACCATAAGACTCTACCCCTCCCATGCTTGACCACCTTGAACCTACTCAGTGCTATTGTGATACCCAGGTCTCTCCCTACACACCACTAAAATACAAACCAGACACAACAGGGCCATTGCACACACTAGTTTGCAGTGGTTGTGACAGCACGCACAAGACCTTCACAAGATCCAGACAGCTACAATCCCACCATAGGTGGAGGGGCTCATGAAGTACCCGCCCTCTTAGAAGAGGCAAGTGGTGACTTCTGGGCAATGGAGAACAGGTTTTCTCCAATATAGAGGTTCTCCACACTCATGCACTGAGTGTACTCAGCAGGTATTAAAATGAGAGAGGGAGAGAGAGAGAGAGAGAGAGAGAGAGAGAGAGAGAGAGAGAGAGAGAGAGAATATGAAGATGAGAGAGAAAAACAGTGGCAGGAATGGGGTAATTGGAGAGGAAGTAATTGAGAGATGATTTAATCAAAATATTTTATTTGCCTGTATGAATATTAAAATATTTAAAAATATAATCTCTCAGATTTTTCTTTTTAAAGACCTGTATTTTCCTGTGTATAAGTATTTGTCTGCACGTATGTATGTATACTGCATGCGTGTCTGGTGCTAGGTCCCAAAGAGGGTATTGGATCCCTTGGGACTGGAGTTAAAGGCAGGTGTAAGTCACCTGACAAGGGTTCTGGGAATCAAACCAGAGGTTTGGGGCAACAAATGCTCTTAACCGTTGAGCCACACTTCCAACTTCACAGTCCTCAGCCTCTAAAACTAGTTGTCAGGGGGGAGTGCAGATCAGAGAGGAGAAGGCTGGGCTGCGAGGCTGTGCCTGCTCTCACTAGCTGGGTGACACCCCACCTCCCAGGAAAGGCAAAGCACTTTTGGAAACCCTGATTCTTTTGTTCTTGGTCACACAATTTACTAATCCACATAACAGTCCATCCAAAATAGGTCATTCATCCACTGGCACAATTTCCCAGGTTCAACTGCTAATGTATTTGGAGCTAATGTAAGTGTGAATAATTTTGCAGACGACAATTAACACCTCTTAGCAATGTGTAGAGAAAAAAAAACCTCACAATTCTTCTAAACAGTCCAACTCACCCTCATCAGAGTTCACTATTGAAGCCTTCACTATGTACCATAGTCTACTGGGGACATAAACAGATTGTCATTTGGTCCCTGTCCCCCTGTGTGTGCAGCCCAGACACTGAAGCCAAAAGAGGCTGAAGCCCTTGTGCACATAAGTGGTCCGTGGTAAATCCAAGACTCATGTATAGGTGCCACAGTTCATGCCCCATATCCCACTCCATCCTCAACAGAAATGCAGGCGCAGAGGAAAAGGAAATCATTATATTTGCAGCAAATAGATGGAATGAGGAATTATTATCTTAAGTGAAGTACCCCGAACTGAAAGACAAGCATAATCTGTATTTTTTTTAGTCATATGAAAATCCTAGGTTTTAATTTTTAATATATGTGTATATTTTGGGGGGTTGGTATAGGTCATGAAATTAGAAGGGGGTTATGGGAGGCGGGAAAGGAAAAAATAGAGGGTTAGGGAGATAAAACGCAAGGTGACATGAATACTCAGTACAGAATTCAAAGCTACTCTTCCTGGGAATGTTTATTTGCATACTACAGCTGGGGAAAGGAGAAAAGGATTCTGGGACAGACCCCTGCCATCAGCCACTCTCCTCCCTTCACTTCTGGCTCACCTGTTCCATAGCTTTCAGCCTGCCGGGACTCCCACCATGCAGAGAACACACAGGCACTCAGCCACTAGCGGGTGTGTAGACTCAGATCAGTGGGGTGAGGCGCCACTCCCGCTCCATCACGTCTCTCTGCCGAGAGGGACACCAGCTAAGAACCAAGGTGAACTGCCCTGCACTTGTGTCTTGTGGAGTCTTCTCATGGCACACTAAGCGATAAAGGGCAGAACTTGAGGGTCACAGGTGGCCGTGCAGGCAGGAAGTAGCAATAAGAAATGAGAGAAAACGCGCAGGGCGGAGGGTGGAGGAAGCATTTTGCGGCTACTCTGGTTCTGGACTCCGTGTGTTCCTACTCTGTTTCTCAGAGACGTGATGGAGCCCTGGGCATTTATCCCCAACACAAGCTTGAGAGAAGTTTGGTTCCTCTTAGTTTCAACAGAACGTTCTAACAGGCAAGCCCTTTCATCGAGGTACCCACCGCTTACAACCTCCGCGGCCAGAGGACAGCCTGCACCCTGACTCGGGGTCACCACGTCCTTCATCATGAAGGGTCCCTCCACAGCTCCACTATTGTCAGTGATCTTTTCAAATAGCCAAACTGTCTGGGAAATATTTTCCTAATGTTTGAGACTTACAGGAACTCTGATTAATGCCCCTTCCCGCCAGGAGTTGTGTGCCCAAGATGCAACTGTGCCAGTAAATTTCTTTCTATAATGAGATTTCCCAAATGATTTTTATACAAATAATGGCTCTTTTAGAGAAAAGAATGACATGGAATTTGCATGCAAACCTTTATTCAATAAATCACCTGCACTGATGGATACTTTGAATGCTGGCATTATATTTTCTAATGCAAAATTTAAATACTTTACTGTTTTATTGTGGGTTTTTTTCCCCTCACTGTTATGAGACTTCTGAAAGGATATTTTGTTGATTGCCCCACTATGGCTTATCCTCCTAGATTCCTGAACACATAAATCAAATTCTCTCTGCATTAGTAACTGCTCTTGGAGGTGTTCAATAATGAATAATGGCCCAGAATGACTCAATGAGCCGAGTTCTAAGAGATACTTCCGCAGTCCTGGGAAGGCAGAGAGAGTTTGATAAAAATGTGGGGACTCTGAAGGACTGTGTTCCCAGGAACAGAGCAGACCATGACAAGAAATGCCTGAAGACATCGGGCTGTGCAGGGTCAGAGCCCCGTAACGCATTAGCTATGTCCTTTGACCTGTACGCTATTCCAAACGCTGAGAAAGAAATGTGGGGACAGTACCCAGGGTCTACAACAGGGCTCAAACATGGCCTGGGAATGTTTCTCCTAAGCCTGGGAAGCTGTCTACTTCCACCTCCATCCACTTCCGCCTCTGTCTCCGCCATTTGGAAAAGCTGTGTTCTTGCCATTACACACGTTTATTTTCATGTGAAGACCTACACTTCATCAAGCAGGGTGTCTTTTAGCAGAAAGTGACAGGAGATACTTTAATACGCCATTTTATTTTGATACTGGGTAGTTTCATATTTAACATTTTGAATTTTGAAAGCCTATGGTAGGTGTCTTCACAAAGTTCAGTTAGCCACTATCTATCCATACCTTTGGCTTTGGGGGAAATGCTCTCGTACCTGTTATCATCAAAGCTGCTTATGGTTAACCATTCAGTTTAATTGGCCAGTGGTTTCTAAAGCTGATCTTCTCCCGCCCCTCCCCCCCCCCCCCAACTATCAAGCAAAAGTTTACGTCTCCAGTTCTTTTTTTTTTTTTTTTTTTTTTTTTCCTTTTTGGTTTTTCGAGACAGGGTTTCTCTGTGTAGCCTTGGCCATCCTGGACTCACTTTGTACACCAGGCTGGCCTCGAACTCACAGCGATCCGCCTGCCTCTGCCTCCCGAGTGCTGGGATTAAAGGCGTGCGCCACCACACCTGGCTTACGTCTCCAGTTCTCATGCCGCAGCGTGACGTAGGAAAAGGGACATTTATGAACTTGCTTTGCTTTTCCTTGCTGGAAAAGAGAATTCTTCACGTCCTCGTCTTTGAAATACAGATGCCCTGTTTATACAAAGCTGAGAGTGTTTATTCTTTATGCTGCTTTTGTTGTTGTTGTTGTTGGTTTTTTTGTTTTTATTCTGGCATAGCACTGTCTACAGGGCTCAGGGTGGAATCCCTGCTTGAAGTATTACTTTTATTCCTAGGTGCCTTGCACAGTGGCAAATGCACCATTGCAAATATGAAATATGTAAGTGTTTATTTTCGTATTTATCTCACTTCATGGTTTCTAAGCTTTGAAAAACTCTCCTTGATATCTTCATTTTACTCATAAAATCCTTGCTCATCTCTCTTAAAATGTTTCCATTGGCCAATGATCGCATTCTTCTTAAATTTACCATGGCACACATTTACATTTAGCTGCCGAATAGATCATGGACACTGTATCTTTGCCCTCTCAACTCTCCAGCTCCATTATCTCTCTTCATTTTTACATTAATATTTCAGTTTGCTTAAGTCCGATGGAGAATTTCAGGTTTGCTGATTTGTCTCCCAGATGGTGGCCAATCAGTTCTGAGTCAGTCTGACTTGGACATTTGGCACATAACATGTCTCTTTGTTGGCTCTCAAAGCGCTGCTCACGGACCTAGTACCCCCAAAGCGCGCTGTGGTCCTAGGCTGTGGATCATTTCTTGAGGGACCTTCCCTCAAAATTTCTCTCCAGCATCACCTTTTGGTGTTGCTTTTGGGCCAAGACCTCAGATGAGCTCCAGTTCCATGTTCCTTTGTCCCTTCCAGCTCTAGAGATTCTCTGTCATTTGTAGCTTGGAACTTTGAACCATGTAGGCAAGGGTTCTGCTTTCCTTGTGCTGTCTTGGGCCGAGTCTGTGGGTCCAGATGGAGCTAAGTGATGCTTACTTTCGTCCTGTAGTAGCGAGCTTTCTCTCTTTCTGGGTTCCGGAAGGGTTTTTGCATTTCTGTAGAGGATGCAAGTCACCATCTGCCCTGCTGTTGGTACTTACTCCTTTCTTCGATGGACTGGGATCTTGTTCTTAGCAGAGAATGGTGGAGCTTCATCTCTCTCCTTCATCAGCTCTGCGCGGTGCTCCAGGATGGAGGCAGCAATGGGATCTTCCCTTTTATCCCTCTCTGGAAGGGAGCACAGTGATCAAGAACAGCCCACAATCACATACTAGTGTTCTCTTAAGCGGTGGTGCAGGGACATTTCACGAAACCACTGCATCTCATTCTAGCCTTCTGAGCAACGGAACTTTTCTCACCTCCGCATCCAAAACCTTCCATCATACCTGCTTCCATAGCTGAGTGCACAGAGGGATCTGTCCTAGTGCTGGTTCAGATGGCTTCCCTGTGACTGCTTTATGAGGAGCCAAGTTATCCTGTAGCTAATGAGATGTGCCCTCCTGCCAGTGCAGGCTCAGTGAGCAGGTGGGAGTAAGTGGCACTTTAACTTTATATGTATGGTGTGCCATGTAAATTCCACACAGTTTTTTATATTTTAATTTAATTTTATTTTAAATAGATTCTTTTCTCATGCTCTATATCCAGATTATAGTTTTCCCTCCTACTAGTCCTCTGAGTTCCTCCCATCCTGTCTGGATACACTCCCTTTCTGTGTCACATTAGAAAAAAAGAGGCTTCTAGGAGACAACCGAACACGGCAAATGACCTATAATAAGGTGAAGCTAAAACTACCATGTTAAACTTGGACAGGGCAACCCAACAAGAGGAAAGGAGTCTTGAGAGCATCTTCTTCGATCCCCTGACGGGTGGAATCTTTGAGGGGCTTCTATGGTAGGATCCCATCCTGTTCCTTCTCGTCAACCACTTCAGGTGTCTGTTCTATTTGCCCTTCTGTCCTCCTTGTTATTTGGCTTCTTTAGGTCTGTGTGTTGTAATGTGGTTATCCTGTATTATGCGGCTAAGACCCTCTTATAAGTGAGCATATACCATGCATGTCTTTCTGGATCTAGGTTACCTCATTCAGGATGATCATTTCAAGATTTCCTTGTTTTTAATAGCTGAGTAGTATTCCATTGTGTAAATGTACCACAGTTTTTTATCCATTCTTCAATAGAAGGACCTATAGGTGGCTTCCTGATTCTGGCTATTATGAATAAAGCAGATATGAACATAGTTGAGCAAATGTCCTTGTTGTATGATAGAACATTTTTCAGGTATATGCCCAAGAGTGGTATAGCTGGGTACTGAGGCAGAACTAGTCCCAATTTTCTGAGAAAGTGCCAGATTGATTTCCAAAGTGGTTGTACAAGTTTGCACTTCTATCAGCAATAGAGGAGTGTTCCCCTTTCTCCACAACCCTACCAGCATGTGCTGTTGCATGAGGGTTTTTTTGTTTTGTTTTGTTTTGTTTTGTTTTGTTTTGTTTTGTTATCTTAGCCATTCAGATAGGTATACTATGGAATCTCAGAGTTGTTTTGATTTGAATTTCCTTGATGACTAAGGACATGGAACATTTATTTAAGTGCTTCTCAGCCATTCAGTATTCTTCTGTTGCGAATTCTCTGTTTAGTTCTGTACTGCATTTTTAATTGGTTTATTTGGTTTGGTGATGTTTAATTCCTTGAGTTCTTTATATATTTTGGATATTAGCCTTCTGCCAGATGTAAGGTTGGTGATGATCTTTTCCCGGTCTGTATGCTGTGGGAAAAAGATAGCGTCTTTAACTAATGGTGCTGGGCTAAGTGGATGTCTATGTGTAGAAAAATGCAAATAGACCATTTTCATCACCCTGTACAAAACTAAAGTCCAAGTGGATTAAAGACCTCAACATAAAACCAGACACACTAAATCTGTTAGAAAAAAAGTAGGGGAAAGCCTTGAGCTCGTTGACATAGGAGAAAGCTTCCTGGACAGAAGGCCAACAGCTCAGGCTCTAAGATCAACAATTAATTAATGGGACTTCATGAAACTGAAACGTTTCTATAAGGCAAAGGACACTGTCAACAGTACATTTTCTTTATCTATTCCTCTGTTGAGGGATGTCTAGATTATTTTCACTTTCTAGGTATTATGAATAAATCCACAATAAACATGGTTGAGCAAGTGCTTTGTGGTAGGAGAGAGCATCCTTTGGGTATATGCTAGGTTGTGTTGTTGCTCAATTCCCAGCTTTCTGAGGAACTGCCATATTGATTTCCATGTTTGCCCCCCACCGGCAGTGGAGGGGTTTTCCCTTATTTTACATCCTCTCCAGAATGAGATGTAACTGGTATTATTGATCTTAGCCATTCTGACAGGTATAAGATGGAATCTCAAGTAGTTTTGGTTTGCATTTCCCTGATGGCTATGGATGTTGAACATTTTTTAAAGTGCTTCTTACCCATACTGAGTATTATCTGTTTAAATCTCTATTCCATTTTTTAGTTGAATGATTTGGTTTTTTTGCCATCTAGCTTATTGAGTTCTTTATGTATTTTGATTATTTGCCCTCTGTCAGATGTGGAGTTGGTAAAAATCTTTTCCCATTCTGTAGGCTGTCACTTTGTCTGATTGACCATGTCCTTTGCCTTATAGAAGCTTTTCAGTTTCATTAAATCCCATTTATTAATTGTTGATCTTAGTCCCTGCATTGTAGGCGTTCTGTTCAGGAAGTTGTCTCCTGTGCCAATGCATTCAAGGCTATTCCTTACTTTCTATTCTATTAGGCTTAGTATATCCAGTTTTATGATGAGTTTTTTCTCATTTGGAATTGAGTTTTGTTCAAGGTGCTAAGTATGTACCGATTAGTATGTATCTATATGCAGCCTTCCAGTTTGACCAGCACCATTTGTTCAGGGTTCTTTTTTCCAGTATGAATTTCTGACTTCTTTATAAAAAAAATCAGGTGAAAATAGGGATGTGGATTTGTGTCTGAGTCTTTAATTCAACTCCATTGAGCCACATGCCTGTTTTTAATGCCAATACCATGAGATTTTTATTACCATAGCTCTGTAATATGACTTGAAATTGGGAATGCTGAGAACTCCAACAGTCATTTTATTTTTGAGGATTTTTTTTTAGCTATCATGGATTTTTTTGTTTGTTTATATGAAGTTGAGAATTGTACTTTCAAGGTCGGTAGATTGTTTTTGGTAAGATGGCCATTTTTACTATGTTAATCCTACCTATCCATGTGCATAGGAGATCTGTCCATATTCTGATATCTTCTTCAGTTTCTTTCTTCAAAAACCTGACATTTTTATCATACAAGCCTTAAACTTGTTTAGTTGGAGCTACCCCCATGATATTTATATTGTTTGGGGCTACTGTGACAGGTTTTGTTTCCCTAATATCTTTCTCAGTCCATTTGTCATTTTTATTAGGAGGGCTATTGTTTTGTTTGTTTGTTTGTTTGTTTTTGAGGTAATCTTATATCCAGCTACTTTGCTGAAAGTATTTATCAACTGTAGGAGTTGCCTGGTGGAGCTTTAGGGTCACGTATGTATTATCTTAGGGTCTGCAAATAACAGTACTTTGACCTCTGCCTTTCCAATTTGTACCGCCTTGATTTCCTTCAGTTGTCTTATTGCTGTAGCCATTGAATAGATATAAAGAAAGTAGACAACCCTGTCTTATTCCTGATTTTAGTGGAATTTCTTTCCACTTAGTTTGATGTTGGCTATAGGCTTGCTATATGTTGCCTTTACTGTGTTTAGGTATGTCCCTTGAATCCCTGATCTCTCCAGAATTTCTATCAAGAAAAGGTGTTGAGTTTTGTCAAGGGCCTTTCCTATGTCTACTGAGATGATTATGTCATTCAGAGATTTTAAAGTAAACATGAGGCATATAATGAAATCCACCATGGTGTGTTTTGTGATGACCTGTGACCTTTCTGATACACAGATGCACACACTTAATATTTGCATGTATTTGTAATTTCATTGTCATTTTTACCTACAATTTTAATATCTTTAGAACTTTTTCTTTTATTTTCATTTTAAGTTTTAATGTTCAAATGTTTATAAGACTGTCTTCTGGCCTTCTACAGAAAATGCCTGTTGTTTTTCTTTCACATATTCTCTTGTGCTGTCTTTATTCGTATACTGCCCTGATTGTTGTTTGTTGTTGTTGTTTGTGCTGTTGTTTATTTGTTTGTGGGTATTCTGTTGTTTCTTTTTTCTCAACTTGAGACAAGCTGTGGTCATCTAAGAAGACAGCACTTCAATGGAGAAAATACCTTCATAATGTTAGCCTGTAGGCAAATCTATAGGACATGTTTCTTAATTTATGATTGGTGTGGGAGGGCCCAGGCCATTGTGGGAGTTGTTACCCGTGGCAGTGGTCCTGGGTGCTGTAAGAAAGCTGAGCAAGCCGAGGGAAACAAGCCTGAAAACAGTGTTCTTTCATGGTTTCTGCTTTGATTCCTGCCTCAGGTTCCTGCCTGAAGTTTTTGCCCTGACTTCCCTCCGTTAGGCACTATGAATGCTTAAACAAAATGAATCCTTTCCTCCCTAGTTGCTTTTGGTCAGTGTTTTATCACAGTAACATAAACGCCAGCTAAGACAGATGATGTCCTTATTCAATTTGTGGTTTATTTTAATCTAAATAATACCTGGGTATTGGTGGGGGTGTTCTGCAAGAGGAGGCACAGTCAGGACTGGCCGTCTACTTGGCCACTTCTATGGGAACAAAGTATTTCTTAGACTATATGGAGTCTCTGTGTATCCTCCCTGCTGCTCCTGTGCCCTCAGAACTCTCGGATCCCTTCTCTGCCAGACTTCAGTACTTAGGCTTCCACTGGCCATGTTCCCTGGCACATAGTGTGGCCCTCCCGAGTCACTCATGTAACCAGAAATCCTCCTCCATGATCTGCCTCTGTGCTGTGGGCCCCTGAGCACTTTCGCCAGGATGCCCACGTGTTCTAAAACATCACCTCCCTCTTCAGTCTCTTCCCAACTCAGCCATCCTAAATTAAGTCTAGCCATGTTGCTTGGAGAGTTTACATTTTATAGAAACTCGTGAAGCCTTCCAATAGCAGGCTCTTTGTCCCTTCCTTTCCGGTGAGGCCAAACAGCTTTGACTTGTGGCTGTCTATCCTACCTTTACATGGTAATTCCTTTTAGGACTTTTATAAGTTTCTTTTTCCTCTGTCTTATGAGTTAGCTGAATATGTGTTTGTGATATGCTCAGTGTTTTATTATTCTCACCTTGCTATACACGACTTTCCTAAGAAAGGGTAAAAAACAAACAAACAAACAAACCAACAAATAAAACCCTGAAGCTAGCACTCAAGGATTGGTCATTATAAAAGCAGCTAATATTTTCCTAATCCTGAAAGTTACTAAACTCGGACATCTTTGTGATGATTGATGTTGCAAGGATTCTCAAATGTGAACAGAAATTTCAACAAATGTCCCTTCTTGGACTTCGCAGCACAAAGCGTGCTCATTATTAAGCAGACCGCATTCACAAAATTATTGTTCGTTGTCAAAGAGGCATTTATAGTTCCCAACTACAGCCGCTAATTAGCATGAACACCACGAGTTACTCTCGCTGAAATGATAAGGTAATAGACAAAACGAAGAAATAAGGAATTTGAATTAGCCTGTGCAACATTTATTCTCATGAATTTGTGTTCTCCTCTTGGCTTTAACACACTGAAAACAATCTGAAGAAGCCAGTTATCACCAACCTGCATGGACTCAGATCCAGGAGCTTTGGTTTTAGGCTATAAACCAACAAGCTGTGAACTTTCCACCAGGGGACCAATGACAACTCTGTGCCTCACCTAAATACCATCCTGTGTTAAATAATGAAACCATAACTTCTTGAATTTTTGTATGGTGATATTTAGAAGACAGAGCTGAGATGTCAAAATCGGAACAGTTAAATAGCTGACGAGGGGCTGGAGAGATGGCTCAGTGGTTAAGGGCACTGACTGCTCTTCACCCCAGAGGTCCTGAGTTCAATTCCCAGCAACCACATGGTGGCTCACAACCATCTATAATGTGAACCTATGCCCTTCTCTGGCCTGCAGATGTATATGCAGGCAGAGCACTGTATACACAATAAATAAATAAATAAATTTCAAATAAATAAATAGCTGACGATTTAGGTCAGAGACTTCTGACAAGAAACGCAGTCACTACGCTGCTGCTGTCTGAATTCATGGTCTTGTCATCTACCTCATCAGACATGTTGGCCTCCAGGAAGCTGCTGTTTGGTTTTTGAGTAAGAGTAAGCTACAAGCAAAAACGTGGGCATGTTTTAAAATTTACTATTTAACACTTAAAATATGTAACAATGGATCAAAGCAACGAATTGAAATTGGCACTGTCAGCCTTCATGTGAGGAGACACAGCTGAAAAGAGTGTGCATGTTTTCGGAACAGAAGCTCTTCTCCTGCGATTGCTCGAGGCCACAAACACAGACCAGATTACCCCGCTCAGCGCCTCCCTCTCTCGCTGTATGAGTTCCCCACCTTGAGGGATATCCACACACACTCTTTTGAATCCTGACTTTGCCCTCAGTACGCGTTCGTCAGTATGGTGTGCCACTCAGTTTTTGTCTACTTGATACAAGCTCGGGTCAACTAGGAAGAGGGAACCTCAAAGGAGAAAATGTCATGTTTGTACAAACCTTCTTGCCGTGCCTTGTTTGGCATTTTCTGGGTGTCTCTTGGTGGACGTGTGTAATAATACTTTTGATGTAGTCAAAAGTGTTACCTTAATTGCTGTCTTCTGTATTTTTTAATGTTGAGAAAATACCTTCATGGTTATCATAGCAGTCTATATGTTATGACTCTGGGCAGCGCAGAGCTGATTTTCATGTGTAATTTGATATGGCAATGCATTTGATTTTTCTTTGTCTTACCAAAGACAGTTATCTCAGTAACTGTTACATAGTTTAGCCTCCCTCACAGCTCTGAAGTCTCACTCTACAGACATGTAGCTCTGTCCATGTGTCACTTTGTCCCTGGATCTTCTTTTTCCCATGTGTCTGTCTGTTTATATTCATGCCAGCACTATTTTGCTACAACTTCTATAATTTTATATTGCACTTATGCAGGTCAGTAGCCTAATCTTCATTTTTAATTTTAATTTTCAGGATCATCTACCCAGTTTCATTGGAAATCTTTTTGACATCACCATGGTTGCAAAGATTCTACAGTAGACACCAAACTGGTCTCTTCAGATATTAAGGTATTTATATAAGAAACATTATGTCTGTGTATTGATATTTTCTTCCTCGTATTTAGTAAGTCTTACACTTTTATTTCAATCCAATTATGTATCTTTTTTCTGGGTATTTTTCTCCTGGTGGTGTGAGAGGTTGAACTTGGCCCCGCGTGTGCTAAAGACAGGATGTAGTATACACCAACCTTCAGCTTCAATAATTCAATACTTTTAGTCATCACAGCAATATCTGTTTGTCACTGCAATTATTTTAAACAGCATATATCATTGAGTATAATAATTTATTTGGATTTCAATATTGATCTCATATCCATTGAACTTGCCAAAGTGTTTCAATAAGTGTAAAATTTTTAATTTAATAGGTCTTGGATTTTCACATGGATAGTAAGCAATCATATGGTCTGTTAGTGGTGGTGCTTTTCTTTTTCTATGTTTTAAAAATCATATTTAATAATGCCAACAAATTGTCAAATTGACTTAAGAAGCCCAGTCTTGTGTCTCCTTCCCAAGGGCTATATCCTTTAACTATAAATTAAGGGATAGGCAAGGACTTACATTTCGAGGGCCTTGACTTTTAAAGGTATATCTTTTTGGTTTTGGTTTTGGTTTTTGGTTTTTGGTTTTTGGAAACAGAGTTTCTCTGTATTGCCCTGGCTGTCCTGGAACTCACTCTGAAGACCAGGCTGGCCTTAAACTCACAGAGATCCACCTGCCTCTCTACCTTCCAGAATGGTGGGATTATAGGCTGTGCAACTGCACCTGGCTTAAAGGTATATCTCTTAATGAATTACTTATTTTATTGAATAGCTATTCAAAATTCATTTAGATTATCATATTACTTTTCAATTCTTTAAGTGAAGTTAATTTTGTAAGTTAGAAGCCCTTTTCTACTAGTGTGACTATAGTGAGATCCAATTTGTGTTTTAATTCTGCTATTGGTTATATGAGCTTTTTGATCTGCCCTTTCCTTCCTTCTTTCTTTTCTTTTCTTTTCTTTTCTTTCTTCTATTGATTTTGTGAAGTTTCTGGATATTGGATCACTAAAAATTTCCTTCCCTTCCTATTTTCTTGTCTCAATTTGGAATTATAATTCAATGGCAGAAGAGCCTTTGACAAAACTCATAGAATTCTTCTTCCATCATATTATGTCTTTTCTTCCACTGTATTTTAATTTGCTAGATTTCTGTCCACTTACCTTCCATGTAATTCATGTCTTCATGTAGACCTGTGAGTTTCCTGGCCTGCTCCCGGAAAAGCCTTTACTCCTTAGCCCATCCATTTGTCACCAGCTGCTCTGCGTGGAGAAGAATCCCATGTGCACATGGTTATTTCTCAGTCAGGGTCACCGTTGTAAATGGCCTTGTGTAGGGTCTGTTGCAAAGCCTGTCTGGGAGGATGCAATGGCCCACCCCTTTCCATCCCCCGCCATGGTCTGGCCATGTGCTCTTGGGCTTCAGCAGCTCAGTTCTTTTTTCTCCACAGGATAACCAGTCTCTGCTCTCTGTTTGAGGGCGGGGGTGGGGCAGGGGGAGTCTAGGGCACAGCAATTTTGTTCCTCTCCAGTGTCCACCAAGCTGTCTCCTGTGTGTATGTACAATTATGTCAAGTGATTTCTCCTTCACTTCCTTTAGTGGGTGCGTCTTAGTTTGTAGTCTAGTGAGCCTCGCCGCCTCCCAGAGCCCATGCCAGTGTCCCTGCAGTGGTGTCACCTGCTTTGTGTGAGGGAAATAAATGTTCACACAGTGAGTCTCTTCCTGATCCCAGCAGCAGCTGATTCCCACTTTGCTACCTGTGCAACTAAACGACACTTTCCATGTACTAAATGTGTAAGGAATGCAGCCTTTACTACCCTGCCTCCTCTAGAAGAGCTCACTAAAGGCTACAAAAATGAGCAAATTCTCTGGGAGTTTTGGGGCAACTACGTCTCCTAAGCCCAACTAACCACTCTTGCTCAAAGGCTGTGCTCCTGGAGCCTGTCTCACTGACTGATCAGGGTACTGTCACTTCCTCCAGTATCCAAAATGAATCCATTTCTGTCCTTTGGAACCTCTGAGGGGTTGTCACAGATTCAATTCAATATGCATGATTGCTTAGTGCTTTCACCCTCTGACAGGGTTAGAGAGATGCAGTGTCTTAGATTATCTGGGAGCTGCTCACTGCTAAAGTAGGGCAATGTCTATATGCAGGCAAGGCCACTGTTACAGCACAGACAGGTAATAACACCTAAATGGCAACTTTATAAGAAAACTGAGTTGTTAGAAGTGGCAGCTTTGGGTGGTAAAATGGCTCATCAGGTAAAGGCACTTGCTGCCAAACCTGACAACCAAACTGTGACCCTCAGGAAGCATATGATGGAAAGAGAACTGACTCCTGCAAGTTGTTCTTTGACTTTTACACATGTTACAACATGCCCCTCTAATCAATCAGTCAATTAATCAATGTAATTAATTTTTAAATAAATACATGAAGCAGTTTTGGCTTGCTTCAAGTCTTTCCCTTTTTAAATTTATTACAATGTTTTCAGTTTTTTTATAAGGAGCCTAGTGTATGACTCCTTCAGGTAGTAGCACCTTGTGTCTGCTGCCTTCCGGTTACTATGACTGACAACAACTTAGGGAGGAAGAGCCTGCTCAGATGCACAGTTTGGAGGTTCAGTCTACTGCAGCAGGGAAAGCATGTGGCTTTTTGAGCTGTGGCAGAAGGATCAGAGATGGCTGCTCACTAGCCTCTGTGGCTAGGAAGGTCAGAGCCCACCTCACCTTATCCATCTTCCCTGGGACCCCAGCAGATCGAACCCTGCCACCCACATTCAGGGCAGGTCTTCTCTCCTTGGCAACCTCTCTGTAAACGCCTCACAAGTGTCATTAGTGTTGTGACCCTTACGTGATTCCAAATTCAGCCAAGTTGGCCAGGATGAACACTCACATACATAAGCTCAAATTCATAAAGAGAAGGCTAGTAACACTGGTTTTGTTTGTTTGTTTGTTTGTTTCGTATTTTGTTTTCCTACCTTGGCTGCCATGTTTTAAATCTTTTCTTTTGGGACTCTCTAAAGCTCTGCATTTTTGTTGTCGTTTACATTTCAAATTCCACTAACTGTCATCGGTATCTACACATAACTGTGATGTAGTCAGATGGTACTGAGTGAAATTGTAGCTCTCTCTGGCAAGAGTCAATCATTTTAGATAGAT
The DNA here is from genome assembly GCF_903995435.1 of Acomys russatus. Taxonomy (NCBI): domain Eukaryota; kingdom Metazoa; phylum Chordata; class Mammalia; order Rodentia; family Muridae; genus Acomys; species Acomys russatus. The sequence continues at coordinate 55,685,807 of NC_067157.1, forward strand.
TCTACTGCTTGTAAACTAATTAGTTCTAAGGGTTCTAGGCACAAGATCCGATGGTGGTTTCCCATTGCAAGTACCAGACTAGAAATCACAATTTTAGAAAAAGCAGAGAAAAAAAACCAATAATGTTTCTCTACATATTATACATTTTATGCATAAATACACAAGTGAGGGATTTTACACTATTTGAGAAGGATGAAAGGGGGTGGGTGGCTCTTGGGTTCAAGAGCAACACAGACATCCTCTCAAACAAAACAGAGAGGGGTGTGCGTTCCGTGATGGGCTTGTAGCAGGTAACAGGCACGTTTCACGGCAGCTTTCCATGGCTTTCCATGCATTAGTAACGGGAAGGCACATGACTGAGGACTTGAGGCCTCTTGATTATGAAAGGAGATGAGGACTTTCAAAAACTCTGATTCTATCCAGACAGAGAAACTGTGCACATTCATGCCCATGTCGAGACCCCCCAAAGTCACTAAAAAGGGGTCCCTTTCCTCTTGGTTCATTAACAAACTATTAGACTATGATTTGTAAAGTCATTTGCATGTCACTTTGTTTTAATTGTTAGGGTTGGGGCTTTTTAAAGGTATTTTATTATGTTATTTGTACTTTAACTTCTGCCCTGATAAGTGTTTACCTTTTTCCATGTCTAGTAATTTGCTTTAAAAAGATAATATTGAACATGGTGTTTTATTTTGGAAGCTTTGTAAAACTAATAACCTATTTTATTCTGCTTGAAATTTTAATTAAATTTTATTTTCAGGGTGTGTGGATTTGATTGTCAAGTAGGCTGATTTAACAATATCTTGAAACAATAAATACCTACAGACAATTATTTTGGAAATTAATTTAATTTATTTACTTGATATCTCTGTATGGAAGCTAAGTCTGGGAAATACCCTTATTGCTTTAGAGGCAAAAATAAATACATCTGTAAATGAAAGTGGTTTAATCAGTTCACCATTATGTAGGATTTAATTAAACAGAATGTCTTCAGAATAATAGTTCATTTCCTTTTGGTTACAATGAAAACATATATGCGACAGACAGACACATGCACATACTCTGGAATAAATCATATACACTGGATTTTTGTCATGCAGAGCATTCACCAGAAGTGCTGGCAGATGTCTGTGGTAGGGTATGGAGTTAACTGGGTATTTGCTAAGGGGTAAAAGAGCTGGGTTATACAGTAGCTCTGTCTTGAAGTGAGTCATGTGAGGAACATTCTGGATGCTTGTGAGAAAACAGCTAACCACACGTTCTGTGCCCTCAGTTGCCATTCTCCTTCCCGGTGTAGCAAGGAGGAGCAAGTTTACTCCAGATTGCTTGCTGCTGTTACTTGATGAAGTGTTCAAACTACCCTTTATATGGCTCTGTGGGAAAACATGTTTTTGCCACGTGTGGCTTGTCCTTGTGGTAGGAGACAGCTTGAACTCATGAAAACTACACTTGTGTTCTTGACCCTCTGCATCAAGTTGGCTGCTGTATGAGACTTTATTCTGTCTCATGCAAAGGCTCTGCTCCATCCTCCTGGGTCTCACTGCCCCTAGTGTGGTGACAAACAGCCACACTAGTTTCTTCCATGGCTGTCTTAATTTGCACCCCCACCAGCAGTGAGTGGGGTTCTTCCCCACGCCTGCTCCACCATTTGTTGCCGGGTTTCTTGATGACAACCGCTCTGACTGTGGTGACACGGTCTCTCAAAGTGTTTTTAATTTGCAGTTCCCTGGTAGCTAGGGATGTTGAACGCTTTTTGCAACAGTTATTGGCCACTTCTGTTTCTTCTATTAAACACTGACTGGTTCATTAGCTCACTTGATTGGCAGTTTTGTTTCATTGGGATTTGATTTCTGCAATTGTTTTCTAAGTTCTGGCTGTTTCTCCCGTTCTGAGGTGTAGCTGGTAAGGACCATCTCCCTTTCTGGAGCTGTGTGTTCTGCTGGTGGTTTTCCTTGCTTGTACAGAAAATGTTTGACTCCATGTTGTCCACATACTGATATCTGGGGTGGTTCCTGTGCTGTTGGTGTTCTGTTCAGGAAGTTCCCGCTGACCGCAGTGTCTGGAAGAGTGTTCCTATATTTGTCTAGACGTTTCAGATTTCACGTTAAGGTCTTCGGTGCATTTTGGAAGGATTTGTGTTCATGTCCCGCAAACACACATTTGTTCGTTCCATTTAGTGACATGAGTCAGACGTCATTCTCCTGCAGGAGGATATCCTGTGTGGCCAGCACCCTTTGCGGAGCGAGCTGTGTGTTGTTCACTCCTTTGTCAGCCATCAGGTGGCCGTGACTTTATCTGGTAACTCAGGTCTCCTTACCTGGGCCCGGATTTCCCGATACTGTGTCCACTACAGCAGAGAGATAGGACCAAGCTAGCTGCACATCGACAGATGAATGAATAATGAAAATCTCACACATGTGTGTATGACTGAAAACTATCCATCTCCAAAGAAAATGATATACTATCTGGCTTTAAAGAAAGACGAAATCACAAAATGTGTAAAAACAAATGTAAAAATGTGGTTACTCTAGTTCTTTTTTAGGGGGCGGGATCTCATGTAGCCCTAGCTGGCTTCAGACTTGCCATGGAAGCAGGGACGGCCTTGAGTTTCTGATTCTCCTACTAAGCAGGATGCTGGAATTATGGACTTTGGCCACCGTGCCCACTGGGGTGTAGTGTTGGGATCAGATGTGTGCTTATGAATGCTGGATAGGCACCGGACAGAGCGAGCTGCCTCCCTGGTCCTGGTGGATGGCTTTAAAAGCAACACGAAAGTTATACAAAATGTAAATCATTTCCCTCTTAATCTGTTTTCTGTTGTCAATTACTGCTATTATCGCTATGGGGAGAGGGTGAGTCTGGGGATTGAACCTAGGGCCTTATGCATGCTACCTACATATTCTATTACTAGATACGTCCCAGTATCTACTTGTATTTTTGTAACAGCTACTTATTTCTGTTAAAGAAATTAAACATTTTCTGTTTAATTAAACCCAGGAAACAAATGTAAATGCGTGCTTTCTAAAGTGCTCAGGACATTTTAAAGCTGAAAAGCACATTTAAATGATTCTAATTTGTTTATTCTTTTTGGGTAAATTCTAACTCCACTTATTAGTAGAAACTGGAGCTGTTAAAGCATGTTTTTGTAGTCTGTTATTTTAATTATGACATCACTTAAATAACTAACTTTGCTGTGTAAACATCCTCCTGCTGACTTAGCTGGCTCGGTGTACTGTGTGTATATACTAATGAGAAATAGATCAAAGTCTCCAACTCTATAACTGGATGTGAGTGGTTTATCCTGGGAAATTAAATGAAAATAAACTATTTTCCCCAAACGCTTAACAGTGATTGAATCCAATATACTGAATACCAAACCTTAAATCCAGTCTTTCAAACTGAGGAAATCTTTTCACTGTGAATGAGGAGGGGGAAAAAAGTATCACGTTCCTATCTTCTCAAAAGGAATGCAGCCATCAGTGAGAAAATTAAAATGGCGCACACTTTATCATCCTATGGCATCTATCTTACTCCTTCTTGTTTTGCAGGGGGCAGTGGCAAGAAAATAATGATTTTCAGACAGCTTCCAAGGCTTTCGTTAATTAACTTGATCATCCCATTTAGGATTTAATTCAAGTCCTTCTAACTGGTGCCATGACTCATTGATAACGAGATGGGCTGAATGGCAGGCCGCGCTTATCAGAAATGGCCTGTGCTTTGCCCGCCCGACCACAGTTTCAAATGAGCAACATGACTGGGTAGTCTTAAGGACTTTGAACACGATCTTCTGCCACTCATAATAGCATCATTTTTGTTTTGATTTTTATTTCTTAAATGTTATTACCAAAGACTTGCCCTCTTCTATTGAGACCCTACATTCTATGAAAAGTTGTCATAAACCCATGGATAGATGGCTAAAAAGAATGGCAGTCTTTGTGTGTGCTTTCTAAAGTCTACCCTGTGCACACTTACAGCCGCTAGGAGAGGAGAACGCGAAGAGAGGGGCAAGAGCCTCCACAACACTCAGAGCCCTTTCTTTTATTTGATGAAAGAGGAGTCCAAGGTATCAGGATACCAAACCCAGGGTAGCAGGAGCATTTTCCAAAATTGCTCAGCCAGTCTATAAATAGGCAATTCAACATCTGGTTTTGTTTCTTTCTAAAATACAGAACAATTTTTGAAATAATCTGTGGGTTTTTCAGTGGCATAGAAATCATGGATAAGCTGATGAGCTGTCTATAGTCCCCCGTCCATGCGTACGCAAGCAACCCTAACTACGTCCACCAGCTCACAGAGAAGGCATGAAAGCAGGAGGAAAGTCAGTTGGAAAGGAAGAGGTCAGCAGGAGAAAGTCATGAGGGTTCAAGAAAAAATCAACATGTTAAAAGTGAGACCAAGAAGACGTAACCCAGCAACTAATAAAGTTTGTTTCTCAGTCTGAAGGACCACAATTTGGATCCAAGCACCTACTTAAACTGGGTCTCCCAGAAACTCTTGTGACTCCATTTCCAATGAACAGAGTGCCCTGTCTTGGCCTCCTCATGTGCACAGGTGTGCTCATATCCATGCATGTGATTATATGTGTGCACACATGGAAACCTGAGTGTGTATATACACACACAGGCATAAACACAGACATATGAAAATAAATAAAAATATAATGTTTAGAAATAAAAATGAAAAGGGGAGAGAGAGACCAGTTGAACATTTCTAAGCAGTTTTGGACTCTTGTCTCATGTCAGTGTTTGCTGCCCTGTTGGGACTAATTTGGGCACTGGGAACAGGCTCCACTGTACAGCGGTGCTGGGGTTGTGTTGTTGCACACGAGTATTCAGTGTCCTTCCCTAAGGCCAGATCTTGCTTCTCGTTCCATTCTCTTCAAAAGAGGTTCTTAAGGCAGCCAAGGTCACAGGAGCGTGTGCAAAGATTGGGTTTCCAGCAGCCCAGATCTGAGAGTGACTCTGATGAGCAGTCGCCTATTCCACTGCTGCAAGAAAGGCCTCGGAACAAAACTGAGTACTTAGCCCTCTTCTGCCATCGCTCTTGGCTGGTACACTCACAGAGTGGAGATTCCATTTGAGCATGGGCAGGCCATTAGCAAGAAAATGAAAGGCAAGGTATGGGTGATGACAAAGAATTTATAAGGGCAGGGGAAATAGGAAGAAAAAGGATGAACAAGGTCAAATTAATGACAATCCTGTGATTACCACTGAAGAGAAATCTCTCTGCTGACCAAAACTTAACTGTTCCTTCTCTCAACCATTGGCCAATTGCAGCATATTATAGCGTATCAGGCACAAAATCAGCTCGGTGTTTCCCACATCTTGCTTTGCTTTCTGTTCGTATCCAACACATATCGATCAGTAGGTGAGTGCCCATGGCTCACAAGCCCAGGAGACTCACCTGATCACACAGAGAGATACCAGTGGGCACGGGGTGGGGGGTAGGGACAGAGTCTGAGGGGGGAAGGTAGCAAAGTGCAGATGCAGGGTCCCCTTCTCTGTGCAGCCCATCTGCCTTCTGAGACCAAGGGATGCTTTTCTTGTGCCTGCTATTCTGGCATTCCACATCGTCCAGGTTTGGCAGTTTAGCTGTCTTCCCATGGACACACGCTAGGTCAAGTAGACATACCAGGAGGTTTTGATCGCCAGTCAAGAGAGTGGAGAGGATAGAATAATCCAGAAATTACAGACATTAAGGAACTCAAGGTAGTATTTTTATAGGCCCTGCTGGGGAAGAACAAGTAACTTCAGACTATATCTAAAACAGGTGTGGTGCCCTTCCTAGAACAAATCACTCTAGGGTCATGCTGCATGCTCACTTGGCACCCTTTTTAGGGGACCCTGCATCTGCACTTTGCTAACTTCCCCCCTCAGACTCTGCTTCCACCCCCTGGTGCCCACTGGTATCTCTCTGTATGATCTGGTGAGTATCCTGGGCTTGTGAGCCATGGGCACTCACCTACTGAACCACACACCTGCTCACAAAGGGTTGTTCCACAGCGCCACACCTGAGCAGCAGATGTTTTTCTAAGCCGCCTTCCAAGAAGAGAAGAAAAAGGACCCTGCCTCTCCTGCCATACACTGTGAGGCCAGTACCACCCTGACACTGGGGACTTTATGAGATAGTCAGACCGGACACATGCAAGCGTTGGATCCCACTGTGATAAAGCCATCTTCTTTACTTTCCACCTCTTTTCATGACTGCGCCAAAGAGGGAATGCTGTGCGGGTAACCCTACTAGGGTGTCACCCCACTATACATGGCAGGATTCTGGGGACATGTACCTATTATGTGATAGCCTCTGTTTTTATTTTATGTACAGTGAACTTACTGTCTGCTTATAGTACAGTGGGATGAACTTCCCCCTTTAATTCCATATTTGTTTCCTTTTGAATTGAAGATTTTTGCATGCATAAGTCGGTGTGTTGGCATGTGTGTGGGTGAATGTGTGTGCACACATGAGCACAGGCATGGGAAGGCTCAAAGTTGAGGATGGGGGCCGTCCTCCGTCGGTCTGCACTTTGCTGAAGCAGGGTCTCCTCACGAAACCCAGAGCTTACCCATTCCATCTCGGCTAGGTGACAGCTTGCCTCTGTATATCCTAGGTGCTGGGGTTCCAGGTCACTCCCAAGCCTGCCCTGCTCTTCCAGGGGCTCTGGGGAGCACCTCACCCATGCAGCCTTCTCCTCTGCCCTTGGAATGATTTTTGATGAAATAAATAGAGATGGTGAAAGTTGTGTCAGTGGAAAAATGGCTAAAATGCTGGAAATGCAGGAATAGTGTCCTTTTGGCCTGTCTGTCACACGGTAGGTTGGTACAAGGGCATTAAGACTGTGTCAGCTAGCGTTACAGGAATGTCATCTCTCCACGAGAAGTAAAGCAAAGCTATCATGCTTTAAGGAGAAAATATTTTAGTACTTTTAAGACTTTCAAAAACTCCATTATTGCCACTCAGAAATATTTGCTTTGGCCTTGGCCTTGGCTGCAGCTACAGCTTCCCTCCCAGAGACTGTACCACACCTTGAACGTGTGCGCCAAACCCACCTTTCAGCCTTCCCATAGGCCACCTCTCCACATCAGAAGATGGAGTGGGCAAATCTAGATCCCTTCCCACCTCCCACTTGTTTCTTTGTTCCAACATTGGCTGTCTAGAGCAGGCTGCCCCTCCACTAATCTAAGCGGATGTGTTCCTACACAAGTGAACGCTACCATCCCATCATTTCTACCTCAGCCTCACCGAGGCAATGACCGTTAATGGTTCTCCCTTTATTTTATGTATTCATTGTGTCCCGGGACTGTGTCCTATCAACATATCTCTCAAGTCACTGCCATCCTCGGTGTTGTGGTCAGTCACAGGTACCATGGCCACTTAGCATCATAGACTATTCTCTGCTTTGGCATTGAGGCAGACCTTAGATGTATCTGCAGCGCTGACAGTCAGACTGCATCCCTCATTTTCCTCTGCAGGACACTTCTTCCTACAGCTACCTCTTATCCATGACCTGTTCCCAGTTGAACTCGTGGACTCATTTCCCCCCGGGTCCCCCAAATCCTGTGGGGGTTACTTCCTCTTCCTCTTCACCTCCATGGCTCTGTGCTTTTTCTTTTTCTTTTTCTTTTCTTTTCTTTTTTTTTTTTTTTTTTTTTTTTTTTTTTTTTTTTTGCCTTTCTTTTCTCCTCAGTCTTCCCAAATGGCCAGCTTTAGTTGTCATTCAAATACTACTTTCTTTTTTGGTGGAGTTGTATCTTTTTCCATTTCCCCCTTTCTTTCAACATCTGTTCCAGGTTTCAGCCAGTTTGTTGTGTCAAATAGTTCTAGCCAGACATGCACCGAACTTCTCATGGGCCTGAGGCTCTTCACTCATATGTACTTAGAAGTTTAGTGGTCAATTTATTCAATGGACACTTGGGGTCCTCTAATTCTCCCATTGCTTACCTCTTTGGAGCCATACCTCAGGCCTCACAGCTGCACACTTGAAGATCACAGCATCCGTCCCACTGGATGGGGGCCATTTGTAATGAGGCCCAGGGTTCTTTCCCTAACTCATTCTCCCTTCCAACTCCTGACGTCCCCTGTGCCTGGGTCAGTTGCAGAACCCTCACTCCTCTTCTGTTAGTGTGGGACCCTCCTCTTTTCTTACATCCTTCCTAGTCTCTGCCCTTGGAAAGCAGCCCACAAATGACCGTGCCTTTTCCTGCTCTTTGATTTAGGCATTCCTAGCTTACGGGAGGAAGTCTAAACCCCAGGCATGGTGACATAAGAGATGGGGCCGTTGTCTTCTGTTACTACCTTATCGTGTCACACTCCCTGACTGCCTGTCACCCAGCACCAACCTGGTTTCTGCTTGCTGCATCTTAGTGCTGCTGTGCCCCTTTCCTGTGCCATGATCACCAGTTTTCCTGGCCACTTGGAAAACTCTTGGCCACCCTTTAAGCACGAGCATGGCTGTGTTCTCTTTGGAAGAATTCTTTCCCATCCTCACCCCAAGGTGCTGTCAGCCACAAGGCTCCTGATGCTTTACGGCCCCATTGGCGCTTGTGCCTAGTTCACTCAGAATTGTTACTGCAACGAACCCTTATTAATCCCAGGCCCTCGGCAAGGAGCCTTGTAGCTGGCTGCGTGCATTTCAGACAATGGTAGTGCTTTAGAAAAAGCCATTGTTACAAAATTAGTAATTCTGAGGAGCTCCAGAGCATTGTTAATAACATCATTATAACAGGGTTCACAGCTACCCATCTGCTAGAGTGCATATGCTCAGAGAAAGGAGCTGACGGGGAAAACATTGGGAAGATAATAACTGCACAGGCATTATTTATATCCACACTGGCAAACAACAAAAGCTGCAAGATTGATTCAAAGTTGCACGTTAATATTCTGTGTACATAGAATACAGGTTAGTAGGAGAGACCATGGCTCATCTAAAAATACTCAACGGCAGGGGGAAGAATTCTAAATGCACACTCACTAGTCACAACGAAGCCCTAAAGTCTGCTATGAGCAGAGCAACCTGAGATTCAAACGGAAATGGTGGTGGTGCAAGGAAGCTGGTCGTCCATAGCCATCTCTCATCTATGAACCCGGAGCTGAGGCACTGAAAATGCCAGAAGATATTTGGAAACTACGCATTTTCCATTAGCAGCTGCGAGAAAATTTCTGATTCTTGTTTGCCCTAAACATTCTGGAGATTAAAATATCCCCTCAGAGAAATGCTTTGAGAAAAACGTAAGAATAGACACGCGGACAGAGAGATCACCCAGAACTCCCTCGCTGTGCAGTTTGTTTGTTAATAAGTGTCAATTTACCTTTTTTTTTTTTTTTTTTTTTTTGAAACAGAGTCTTGCTATATAGCCAGAACCAATTGTGATCTGAAGACCTCCAGCCTCAGTTCCCACTGCAAGGCTTTTATGTCTAGGCTACCACACCCAACGCCATGCATCTTAATAATGAAATAACTGAGTGCTGGGAAAATCAGAAATTCTATACATATTTAATGTAACAGTGTAAAAGTCTTTGCACTGAGCATAGAAGTCAGCAAATGTTTCCTGCAGAGAGTCAGGTAGAAATATTTTTGCCTTTGAAGTTTATGTATTAGCTGTTGTAATTACTCTGCCATTGAAAACAAAGCCTGTACAAATGAATGGAAATGACCAGCCAGGCTTCAATAAAACTTTATTGACAAACATGTGCCTTGGCTGGAACTGACCCATAGGGCACAAGTCACAGACTCTTCAGTTACTGCTTAGAACCCATGGAGTTAAGTAGGGCTTCCCTGGCTTCTTTGGCATTTTGCAGGTATGAATGATAAAGAGTAGGCTTACGATAGGCAGTGTGGCGTTCTGTGGCTCACCTTTTAAAGGACAAATTCTTACATTCTTTATTATTATTATTATTATTGGTTTAAGAACATCTAGCATCCTATTTGGAGCTCTTAAAGTCGATAACGTGCTGTACTTGGGAAATAAGGTTCTGTCTTCTTTCACTGTGTTTCCAGACAGAGCCATGAGATTAAGAGACACTGTGAATATTGGCTGTCTTATATGCCAAAGGAAGTCACGATATAAACTCATTCAAAAATGGAAGAGAATTGCGGTCTTAAGTACTAGGGAGATGGAATTCTGCCTCAGACTGCAAATCACTCCTTTCCTGTAGGAGCCTGGGCATTAAAAGGAAATGGAGACAGACAAATTCCACTCTTTTCACCACTTTTCATCACTGGAAAAAGCAAACGCTTCATATTGACCAGTTGTTACTCAACTGAGTGGGGACACCCAGATGTTAACTTTACTGTACCCCACCTTGCATGGGAGGGAGGGTAACACCTGTGGCTTCCGTGGGCTTTTTTCCTGCTTATTTTACCACCAGAAGGAAAATAAAGTTTTTCAGATCTTAGCCTTGGGTACGTTGCCAGATTCTGCATGCGAGTGTGTGTGATGTCTTCATGTCCTCGGCTGTGCTTTTCCTCTTATTCTAAGTAAATGCTGCTGACCCGCCTGACTCTAGAATTGAGTCTAGTGGCCCTATAACCACTTCACCTATGATATTATAAGAGCATTGTGTTCTGAGCCAACATAGCCCCCAGGGCTTTTCTGCATGGGTGTCTATTTGATACCTGGTGTTGGGGACCTTCTCATCTATCTTCTTCCGGTAGTCTCTGTGCAGAAGGAGACAGTCTAGACCTGTAAGATGCACGGCACATATCTGTCACCATCAGTGACCCTCTTATTAGCTCCTGTCTCTTCCCTGAAATCTCTCTATTACGATGCTTTTCTTTCTCGAGAGTGAAAGCCCAGTGTATGTGGTTATTTCCCTCTGAGCCTGAACATTTAGGTCAACTGTTGGGGTTTTTTTTTTTCTTCGTGCCTCTGGCGCTTTATACTTTTTTCTTTCTCATCTCTTAACAATAACTCTGTCCACATATTTCCTAGTGTGTGTTGAAATATCTTGCCTCTCAAAATTTCAAGACCTCAACAAGTATTAATCTGTTAAAGAAAGCTATAAAAAGAAAAATAAGGTCAGAGAAATTCATGTCACTTCTACAACTAAAGCTAAAGACATTTGATGTTTCTCCCGGGGAACAGGCTACACAGAGAGCATGGGGAGAGCCCATGTCTTTTCATCTAGTGACAGCGCTAAATCTGTCACTCCCATAGTAACTTTTGCTTCTAAGCAATGAAAGGGTGCTCCCATCCCTACCCCGTTATGTTTTAGGATGGGAACTGGGCTAGGCATAAAGGACCTTTGTAAATTACAATTTTCCATTCTATGTCCCCATTTTAAGTGGAATTATTTTTTTCAAAGCTTGCTGTTATAAAAGTTCATGTTACTATCGAAATTCAGCTTGGTATGTATGTTTACATGTAAAGTTATATTTTATTTTATTTTTCTGTGTGCACATGTATACACACACACACACACACACATACACACACACACACACACACACACACACACACACACACACACACACACAAGGCCAAAGGAGGGTGTTAGACCCCTTGGGGCTGAAGTTATAGGCAGCTGTGAGACATCTGATACGGGTGCTACAAAAACAAATTACCTCTGGGAAGAGCCTTAACCGTGCTTCCCACTGTCAAGCCGTCTCTTCAGCCCACGTTGAGTGTTAGGCAGCTTTGTTCTTCACTTTTCTACTGTGACTCACATCTTTGCTTTTTCCTTGCATTGATTTCTCTAATTCAACTGAAGGGTGACCTTTAAACATCTGTCTGACCCTGAGATCTCTTAATTTTTTTAAACACAGACACCCGCCCCACACACACACCCTCGACCAAGTCAGGCAAAAGAAGAAGGTAGAATGTAGCACAGATTAGCTCTTCTGGTGACAATTTTCATTTCTGATAGTCTTTTGACAGTCTTTTGGGAGGCTAAAAGTGTGTGATCACACCAGTTCTACCAGTATTGCCTAGCTGCTAGCCAGAAACTGCTTGTTAAAGGCAAAATAAGGACTAAAGGCTGAAGCTCTACCTATGGGCACAAAGTCTTAAAAGTTCCGGAAGAAGCAACATGGCAGGTGAAGATGCTTTTACTCTCTGAGACAGAGTAAAATTACCATGCACGAAGAGGCATGTGCAGCTGAGATTGTATGTGTGTATGGAAGTGCTTGTCTTAGGAAGGTGATTTTTTCAGAGCCTTCTCCACTGCCTGGTCTCACACCTGTGAGCTGCCCATATGGAGAACATGGCAGCACAGTGCCAGCTCTGCACACTGCACGCGGAAGCCAGAGAGAACCATCTTCACTGCAAGAATACAAGCTGTGGGGTTGTGAGTGAGAACTCCCCACCCCACCCCTACCCCATCTGCTCATGGGTTTTAAAAGCTTGGTCTTCCGTTGGCAGCATTGCTTGGGAAGAATTAGGAGGATGGCCTAGTTAGAAGAAGGGTGTCACTGGAGGGGGGCATTGAGGTTTTAAAAATCCTCACAATTCTCAATTCTCTCTCTCTCTCTCTCTCTCTCTCTCTCTCTCTCTCTCTCTCTCTCTCTCTCTCTCTCTCTCTCTCTTCCCTTGTGGATTACATGTAAGCTCTCAGCTACTCCTCCAGCTCTCAGCTACTCCTCCAGCTAGCCTGCTTTACCGTGCTAGTCATCGACCCTCTGGAACTATGAGACCCTATAAGTGTTTTTTAATAAGTTGTCTTGGTTATGGTGTCTCTTCACAGCAATAAAGAAGTAATGATTACATATTACATACATGTATGTATATGTGTGTGGATAACATATATGTGACTATTACATATTACATACATGTATATGTGTATAACATGTATATGCAACTATTACATATTACATGCATGTATGTATATGTGTGTGACTAACATACATACACACACACATATATATATGTATGTATGTATGTAGATCCTGATAAATGGCCAGATTGTTTCAATGTCTTTATTTTAAAATGTAAATTTGTTCATATTGAGTTAGAAAAAAATCACACATTGGAAAAAAAACCTACCACTTTTACATGAAAGTGGCATCTTGACAAGCTTTTGAAAAAGGATGTACCACTTTCAGACGGAAGACACCCTCCTCAGCTTGCTCGCGGTGTGCTGAGGCACTATAATAAGTCTATGTGGATTGGACAGATACCTCGTCCACCAAAGCAAACCTTACCAAAAGCTGCTGGCTTAAGCTCAGCAATCTACACTCACCCTCTGGGATGAAGAACGGCGTCAGCACACAGCATGAAGGGGCGGCTTGGTAATGGTCTCTACACACCCATGCCGATGGGACGATGCATCCAAAGGCATCTTTTTACTTCCCCTTGTAGGCACCCTTCTGTGCCTGAGGAGGCATCATGTCCCAGTGACACTTTTCTCTTTGTCCTTCCCATCACAGTGACCAGAAGGACATTTCTATAACTAGATTGCCCAGAACTTGCTCAAGATTGACCTGTGACCTTCGTTTATGAAAAATGGATCAGCCTGGCTGCTCCACACTGACACGAAGCATGTTCAATGAATGCTTACATTATACAGAATGAGCAAACACCGCGTGCGGAAATTAAATCCTTTTCACTATTCGTCTGCGTCGGAGCATTCATAAATTGAAATGGGTGTGAAAGAGCTGTCCTCAATCAATTCCCTGACCCGATTATGCTCCATGTATCAATATACATTCCTGTAATTAAATGTGGTTCAGTGAGCATTAGCGTTGTTAAAAGGGGGAGAATCGGGGCTTCTGATTTCCTCACATTGTTGGAGGAGACAATAGAGAGACTGGCAGAAAGTGGTGCTGGCAGGAGAAAGAGCGGCCGCTGTGCGTGATCGTAATTATCTCCTGTGAGGAGTGAGCTTAGAGCTCGAAGCTGAAGGTGCCACTGTGTCCCTGGGCAATCCCTGCCAGGACTGAGAATTACAGTGTGTGGGGGGGGGGAAGGGAGGCATCACCATCCTGGTATGATTCACTCGCAGTTCACACTGCCACAGCCACACAGGTGTTCAAGTGTCTCCTTACATCCAGTCTAAGCATTGCATCAAAGGGGGTTTTGCCCATACAATTTAAAATGTATCCCTCAAAGAGGGAGAAAAGTGAAGTGTGTTTCTGTTTCCTACGTTTTCTTTCTCCCCTCCTTTCTCCTCCTCCTTAGTGGAGCTAGCCTAGAGCCTTGTGCCATAGCATGCATGCTTGACAAGCAACCTTCCCACTGTGTATCTTGTAGGGGTGGCCTGCACAGCAGCTATTCTTAGTAATGAAATGCTGGCGATGATGCTACAGTCTTCTCATTAGGGGTCTCCCTAGGGCAGTGGTTGCCGTACTTTCCTACGGAGCCTGGAAGGTGATGACCTGAAATGCAGACTCGCAGTCATAGATTGGCTGTGAAGGAGGTAGTGGGACGGATCAGCAGATCATTTCCTCAGCTAGGTGGCAGCCATTCCTCGGGGGCCCTGCTGTAGCACAGCACAGGATGCAGAGGATGCCTTTGGGTACCAATGCAGTGAGCAGCTGTCATGGATGAGAGGGCAAGTGAGACTTGCAGGAATTTAGAACAGGGATAGGTTGCACAGCAGACACTGGCATGGTTAAGAAACGGACCCAGGTTTTTGTGAGTACCAGAGCACAGCAGGCAAGTGCTTCTCCTACTCCTGGTGATGGAGTCCCAAGGTAGAGTCTGAGGAAGCTTTGGGTTGGATCCCCAGTACCATGTGCAAGAAAGAAAGAAAGAAAAGAAATGTATATCAAGCACCAAGCATTTGTTGGCTCCGTTTGACCTTGAAGGAGGAAGAGTGAATGAGAAGACATGAGAGCCAGAGGAGTGAGAGCAAGGCAGTCAGGACGTGCAGCACTGGTGGCTTCTGGAAGCTGCAGAACCAGGCTGGATCTTTCCTGTTGAGTGCCTTAAAGTAAGGAGAGCCTAGAATTTTGAAGAATGGAGAAAGTAGTTGGATTAAATGTATTTTATTTGGCCATGGAATAGGTCCTAGATAATTTCTTTCTCTCACTCTCTTTTTTCTTTTTCTTAGTTTTTGAGACTCAATGCTGGGTCTATTTAGGACAGAGACACAGAAAACATAAGCATACTGATTAACTTGCAGTCGAAGCCTTCTGTGTCAACTCCTTTCACTCCAAGGCTTTCAGTTTTCAAAAATTTTTACTCTGAATGGTTCCTCTTTATCATCATGTCAGTGTGTAGAAATGTTTATAAATAAAACAGGAAAAATAACCAACCAAGCAAACAAAAACCAATCCCACAACATATCCAAAAGGAAAAGAGAGAAAAAGATAAACATAGGATGATCACCTAGTCACAAGGATCAAGTGATTCCCCCTCAACTGTGAGCCCGGCGCCTCTTACGCTTCTGAGGAAGTTGGTGCTTGGTCATTCTTTCCATCTTCATCACCGTCCACTCATCAGAATCACCAACAACTGTTTTTAGTCCAGAGGTCCAGCAGCATGTACTTCCTGTGGCATCCAGCATCCAACCTCCTTCAGCCTCTAAAGATTTTCTGACCCATTTTAGAGTTCTGCTTAACTAAGAGATGTGTGTGTGTGTGTGTGTGTGTGTGTGTGTGTGTGTGAGCGAGAGAGAGAGAGAGAGAGAGAGAGAGAGAGAGAGAGAGAGAGAGAGAGAGAGAGAGAGAATTCATTTCTCTATCCTCAATCAAAGCTAATACAATAATCCCAACAGTGTACCTTTTGACTCCCTTAAAAGTCTCTAGTGTTCCTACAAATGTTTGCTAAGTTGCCATCCACTATATACAAGGATGTAGTAACACACAGGTCCATGGCCAGAGCGAACAGAAGATAGACCCAAAGGAAGAAATACATCAACTTAGGATTTGTACTTATTCTTACAGACAAGCAACATATATTTAACAGTTTTCTCTCTATGTACAAGACAGGAAATGGGATATATATGGCACATGTGTTCTGTTGCAGTGAGTCAGATCATTTTTTTCTAAAAAACAGAAAGGAAGAAAACTTCTTCAAAAGGTAGAATTAAGGCGTCGACAAATACACTGCTTTAAAACTGTTTTTAAATCAACTGCAGATGAATGAGCTTAGAAATTTGGAAATGAGCTAAAATGCTCCCAGGGGAGCCTGACAAAAGTGGATGAGGACAGCAGTCTATATGACCAGACACTGATCGTCTCTTCCAGCCCTTTGCCCACATTCTGCTTTGCTAAGAGCCCCAGCAGCTCATCAGCTAGTGAGTGGCCGGAACCATTCTTCAGTTGAGCAATGAGCTCTGTTGTGTAGCACAGACAGGAATCCTCTGCCGGATGCACAGCCTACAAGTCAGGATGGAAGTTTCTCAAGACACTGTAGCTGTTCCGCTCCCACAGGACCCAGGGGTACCACTCCCAGGTGTTTTTCTACCCAAAGACTCCAAGTACACATCACACAGACACTTGCACATCAGTGTTTGTTGTAGCACAATTCACAGTAGCTGAATGGTGGAACGAACCTAGGTGTCTGAAAACAGAGGGAGCAGTAAGGAGAAGGTGGCCTCTGCACACAATGGAATTTGCTCTGGCCATAAAGAGGATGATGCTGTGTAGTTTGCATGAGAAAGTGTGGGACTGGAGATAATCACACAAGTAAATTAAGCCAATTGCAGACTCTAGCTCTGAGATTTTACGTGGAAATAGAAGGTCATGTATGGATATATGACATAAAAGCAAGACTAAATCTCTCTAAAGGGACTCAGAGGATTAGCTGGAGGGGGAGAATCAAGGAACAGATGGGTAAAGGAGTATTCATGATACATAAATGTACAAAAAAAACTAGAAAGTCCCATTGATAGTTCGGATAATAACTTGACCCATGTCAGTTTCCTGGAAACTCTATTGCTGTCACATGACTTGAGTGTCATCTCTCTCCAGGACATATTTTTTTAATGTTTGGGGGAACCCACCAGTGGTAAGTGCTCATAACTGCAGCTTCCTGGGGCTGCCATGGCAACTGGCCAACCAACAACCCACCCCAGACCTTCAAAGGTCTGTGGCATCGGTGGGGAGCGGAGGGGGCGAGCTGTGGCCCTGAAAGCAGATGTGTGACACTGGTGCCCTATGGGATACAAAACTGTAAATGATGATTGATTGCATATGTAGAGTTTAGCAGTAAACACTGAAAATAAGACCAACAGGTCAATTGCATTTGTAATAACAAAAATTTCAAAACTCAGACAATTTTATCCATAAAAGATTTTGCATGGAAGACTTGAAAACATAGCTGGAAACCCTTAGGTGAGATCTAGGTATGTGGACATGCAGCACGTGCCCACAGGTCAGAAAACAGCATTGGCATGTGGCCATCATCTCAAACTGTAACTCACTGAAGCTCCTATGGAAGACAGGGCTCAAAACAGCAACTGATTAATTTTACAAAGATGGAGGACTCACACTCCTGACTTCAAAACTCACTACAGAGAAGCTAGGCACCTCTTCCTGGTTTCTGGGGAATATATGCGACTTTAATAAATAGCCTGCCTATCAGAGTTGCTGTATTGACTTTCTGAAACCTGCAGTCAGGGCTGTTTAGACAGAAGTGTCAGGTGGGTGTTCCAGAAGCCTCTCTAACTGTCCAAACAGTGAGTCAGAGCAAGAATCGAGGCCCGTGGAAGCACCGCATGCTGGAAATGAGTTGTGTTTGCACCTCCTCTAGCAGCGCAGGCTGCCACCAACAGACACTCACCAACCAATGACTATTTCTGCGGGGTAGAATCAAGAGATCATGTTTTGATTTCCCTTCTTATTTTATCAATTTCATGTTCTACATTTTTTTTCCTAGGTGAGATCTTATTATGCAGACTCCCAAGTTATTCTCTTGAACAAAAGGCCTAAAACAATCATGGAGGGGGAGGGAGGTTCAGAGGTCAGAGTCAAGACAAGGAAATGTGTCCCACAGTCCCTTTGAAGTCATAGCCTTAAGCCCTTTAGTAAACTAAGACCTACCTACTAGGTTCTCCCTCTGAAAGTTTCTACCACCTCAGTCGGCACCAGGCTGGGCCAGTCTTCTCTCTCTATGTGGGCTCTTGTGGAACTTCACTCAAACTGGTGCTGACTCCGTGACCTGAACTGTGTAGACTCTGCTGCCTTGCTAGGCCCTGCTGGGGGGGGGGGGGGGGCGGGCGCTGCCTGCAGACTGAGTCATTGTTTTCTCATCTTCTCTGCATAGGTGATGATGGTCAGACCCTCAGAGGGGTCGTCTTAGCCTTTGCTTTCTCCTCCTCAGCTATTCCTGTTTTCAATCTCTTTTGATTTGAGGATGTTAGTGTGGTTATGGTAAGTGGGTGGCACTGGGCAATGTGGTGTGGAGCAGTAGAGGCTGGGACATGGAGTCTCTGAGATCACTTTCCTGTAAAGGCACTGCATAGGACGTCTGTTGATTAACCAATCCAGGCCTGACCTTTCTGCCTGGGCTTTTAGAATTGGTGCTCTGAGGACCTGTAGCTGCAGAGGGACACAGAGCACACTCACTCTGGAGCCACCTTGTATTGTGCAAAGGGAATTACCAGACTGTAATGAAATGTAAATTAATTTCACTTTCTTTGAGGTTTAGGTAAAGTTCAGTGTGGCAAGACATTTAGGTACTTGACATGTAGGAACAAGCCCTATTCTGTGGTATTCGTAACTTCTATACTGCTCTTCCATGATTTAAAGTGAATAGCCCTTCTCACTCTCTTACATGCGGCCATGGCCTTACTGCACATCCCCAATATACTAAAATGACAAATCAAGTCCACACTACACGATTGCTGAAGGAGTGTCACTGCATGGGCATCTCCGGGAGCATCTTTCCCCTGGGTTTCTATCATAATTCTAGGCAGGTCTTTGGAGGTAAGGACTTCCCCACAATGTGAAAGGCTGTTCTCTCCCAGAATGCTTTTCATTCTAAAGATGTGCACAGCCCTTGTCTCAAACCTTCATCTGCAGACTTTTAAGGAGATAGGATAGACACTTGGGAGGCATTCTGTGCACAAACACATGGGGTAGAAAAGAGATTGGAGGAATTAGAAAATGTGATTATATAAGGGTTAAAATTTTTCTTCTTAAAAACATTGATTTCTTATTTATATCCCACTTGGTTTAACTTGAATTGGGCCTGAAGTTTAAGGAAAATTTTGTGGAAGATTTAAGCACCATTATTAAGACAAAGGGAGACACATCAGAGAAGGCCAGTAGAACGTAGCCTGGTTGTGGGCATGGGCTTCTACAAACAGCCACCTCTCTTCCATCTTTCTTAGTCTTTTCTGTCTCTGGGCTGAAAATCCTCACTCAAGTGTTGTCCAGAGGCCTACCCCATGTCTCCTTGTAGATAAATTCTTCCTCGTTTAATTGTAATAAAGCTAATGTCTTCTATGTGGTTTTCACTTATATTATGTATTATGTTTATATCATGTGTATCTATGAAGATCAGAGAAATCCAGGTCTTGACAATTCGTTTAGGACATTAAAACTGCATGTGACAGTAAGTCTTGCCCTTCTATTTCAGCAGTGGATGAAAACAGAGTGTGGTTTTGAACCTATATAACAAATACACTCTCGTCTCCATCCATAGCTGCCATGTCCATGGCTGCAGTCACAAAGGTAAGGGGATTCAGGCAAGTGTGATGTGCCCAGGAAAGGGAGCTATAAGCAACTGAAAAGTTCCCTGCAAAATAAACATTGTCCAAGAAAGAACCTGAATTTTGTAAGTGGCTTTCGTTTCATGAGGGCATCCATATGCACCAGGCTGTCAGTCAGATGTGACCACGGCATTTCTCTGAGGCTTCTCCTGACAGAAAGTAATTCCATAGGCTTTCCTTTGGGATACCATGGGATCCATAGTTGAGGCACCTTTACTTTTACATGTGTGTATATGCGTATGTATGTCTGCTGTGTCTTTGGTGTACATATGTGTATGTGTGTGCTATGCACATAAGTGTGCAAGAGTGCATGACCATGCAGACACAGGTAGAGGCCTGATGAGGCCATTGGGTGCCTCTCTCTATTGCTCTCTGCCGTGACGCTTTATTAACACAGGTCTCCCACTGAACCCAACACTCACTTTTCTGCCTAGCCTGATGGGAAAGTGGGCATAAGAGTCCACTTGTCTCCAACCCACAGCTGGGATTACAGGCAAGCACAGACATGCCTGCTTTTTTTATATATAGTGACTGAGGACTTGAACTTGGGTCCTTATGCTTGCACAGTGAGTGTTTTTACCAGGCCTCCCTCCATATTTGAGACTTGTTTGGTTCTCTTTCAAAAGTTTGATTTGAAAACATAAACAAGCAGCCATTGGGTAAAAATGAGGGAGTCCTTGACCATCTGCGCCATGTGCATCTGGGGTCAGAGCTGATTATTTGGTTGGGGCTTTCACAGTCCTTCAAACGGTTCATCTGCTCTCTCTCTGCTTGCGCCATTGCACTTGTCATGGTAACAGGCAAAGTCTAGACACTGAAACACCCCTGCATAGAACTCATTCTGGTCATATTTAAACCACTGTTCCTCGCAGAGGATAGTGAAACCCGGCTGATGAAACTGCATGGTTAAGCCCAGCCACTGGTACCGACATGGCTAAGTCCAGTCAATTGTACCAACATGGTTAAGTCCAGCCACTGGTGCCAACATGGTTAAGTCCAGCCACTGGTACCAACATGCCTACAAAATCCACCTTCCTTTAAGCACACTTCATGCCGTGTGTATTATAAAGTCATCATTTAGCGTATGAGTCTATTGGTCCATCTGTCTGTTCTCCAGATTTTCCTTCAGTACATCAATACTGTGCTATAAAAGTTGACACTATGATGATTATGTTCTGTGTTCAAAGGTATTCAATATCTCACTGTTGCCTGAAATAACATCATAAAATAGCCTTATTATAAGTCATGGTTCTATATTTATACTTTCTCTGTGGGCTTTTACTTTTTAACTATTACTTGTTTCTCTATATCTTAATTCATCTATTCTGTATGTACTGAGCACCAAAATAATCTATTAAAGAAAACTGAAATATCAATTAGTAAACATAGCAGCACATAGCAGATAAATATTGCTGAACGGTACAGTGAGGATTATCCTAAATGGGGAAGTTACCCCAGCACCGTAAAGAAGGGGGACCCATGTGACCTTGGGGGGTCACTCCCAGAGTATACACATTACTTGAGCTATTGATTAACCTATGAGATGGATTTTATCAAATCATCAAAGAGCAAAAGAATAATTGTAAAGGAAAGAGGATAAAATCAGGAGATATCGATTTATATTTAACGTGTAGAGAGCAGTCCTTGACAGGATCACCCGGTAGAGGACTTCAGGGGAGAGGTGGCCGGAAGTGTGTACAGAGAACAGTAAGCTGTACAGTGAAGGCTCTCCAGCTGAGAGCCATCAAAGGCATTTCACCGTGAGGCCTGTGTCCCCAGAGAGGATTGCCTTTACCTTCAGGAAGAGTATATGCTAGTTAATTTGAATCTAGGACATTCTGAGTGTAAAATGCCATTGTGACAATCGTGCTTTTAGGAAGAAGTTGAAACTCTGAGTATAAAGTCAACAGACTCTCTAGCTAGAGGTGGAGAGTGAAGAGGCTTGACAGCTGTGATGAAACCAGAGGGAAAGGAACAAGAGCCACAGAGAGGTGACAGAGGAGCGGGAAAAGGAAAATTGGAAACAGGCTTTGAAAACAGCAGCACACGGGGCACACACTGGATGGAAATCTAGGGCCTGGAAGCCAGCTAGCCTTTTCCATCTTGAAACAAGCACAGCAGCATGTCCGTGTGTTTCATTGGCCCCCTTCTGACTGTTTGAGCCCAGCTCACAAGGCATCTTGAAGCCCATGGTTTTTGCCATGACCAGAGTTTCTCTCTCCAGCCAGGAGGATATCAGCATCCCCCGTGGTGGAAGGAAGCTCAACTCAGACCTAGCAGGGGATGCCGCAATGGCCTTCATGTTTTCCGAGGTCTGCTTGAGTGAGGTTCCAGCTGTGGCATGGTGGGCTGGAGACCGTGTGGCCACAGTGGGATGGGGATGGGGGAGACCTGTGGTCCTTTTCCCTAGCAGCTTGGATGCCCATGCTTGCTGGTTACATTCTGAGGAAACAGTGAAATGCTAAATTTGTTTTCAATGCTCATCCCAAATATCTCCTCAGTGACAGCAGCAATATGGCTGCTTCTTCCATCGTTGGCCAGGTATGCAGCAGAAACATGGCCCAAATCCATGACTTGAAGAGCAATATGGATTTGGAATGACTGGCCACCCGTGCCCGTGACCCTTCTTTTTAATCTCCCATCACCCGGGTGACTCACATCCCTCCCTATTGGGCCATCTCCATAGTGAGCCTTCTGCAAGAGACCAAAGCCTGTTTCCTAAGCATGTTGTCCAAGCAGCTTTAGACTGAAGATGCTTTAGGGTGAATGTCCAAGCTGAAAGGATTTCGTCACTTGAATTCTACCCGTATAACGTAGCTTGAGTTCCCTGTGATTGACAGCTCAATATTTCTATTTCCTCTCTTATCTGTAGCCATATGCCATGCTCCAGAAACACAGTTTTGTACATTCTGAGATGCTAGTTACACAAACAGCAGGTCTCCCTGACATCTTCCTGACAAGCCCTGCTCTGTGCATGTGCCTATAACTACCCCCAGCCTACCAGTCAGAATGCATGTAAGGTGCAGGCTTAGGGAAAATTAAATACCCATGAGTATCTACTAGTAGTTAAAGAATTATTAGAATGGCATACTTTAAAAACAACAGCACCTAGGAAAAAATTAAAGGAATCTTAGTCTTGGGTTACTTGTAAGGCCACATATTAATTCTAGCAGACTGTGGTCAAATATCCCCAGTGTTTGTTAATGGGCTGCCTAAGGATTCCACGCTGGTCTCACACTTGTACATATGAGATTTAGTCCAATGAGATTTTAGTCTTCCATGAATTAAGACTGTGCACATCGCATTTCAGGTGTGATTGTATGCAGAGCTGCTTAGGTGGGGTGTAGCACAGTGCTGGTAGACAGGCTGTTGCCATCACAGGGAGGGAAGACACTGCAGCAGCGCCTGAAAGCCCAGCTCCGCTCACCATCAACACATGGAACAGAAGGCTGATGGTGAAGCCTCACCTTCCCGGTGTCTGACTTGATTCTTTCTCACAGTCATTTTGTAGCTGCTTCTGCTGAACTTGTGTGTGTGTGTGTGTGTGTGTGTGTGTGTGTGTGTTGTGTGTGTGTGTGTGTGTGTGTGTGTGTGTGTGTGTGTGTGTGTGTGTGCGAAAGTTTGCAGGGCTTGCCTTTGTAGATTGTGTTGCCTTCAGTTCACTGCACTGGTTTGTAGAGTTCAAGTGGACTTATCCTTACAACTTTTATGAGAATTCATAAATTCCTGGGCAGACTGCTCTATCAACATTATCTTCCTGCAGACCTTCCAGGGAAAATGTAAAATAATCTTGCTTTCTCATAGCATGTGCTGGAAAGGGAAGCACAGAATGTCAACACCAAGGGGCGCCTTAGCCTGCTACTGTCTTAGGGTGGTTTCCTCCCAAGTACCTTTCCGAGATGACAATGAGTTTTTGCTGCCACCCTTTCTGTTAACACTTTAATTCCAGTCTATTTTAAAAGAGAAATTTCCCTTCTTTTATTGAAATACAGCACATTTGAAGATAGGCACTGGGTTCTCCTGTCAGGCACTCCTTTTTGTATGTTATTGTGGATTAAGTTTAAAAAATGTAATCTTAGAATAGAAAATAGTTTATAAAAGGCAAAGATGCAATAGGTTATGAGAATCCTGGGAATGAGCTTGGTTGCCACAAAGTGCCAAAGGCAGGAGTCGCTGTCCTGGGCATGGGTGCTCAGAAGAGGTTCCACAAAGCAGGTGCTGTCCGAGTCCAGCTCTCAACAAGAGTCCTGCAGGCTTGTTTGATGAGAAGACCAGTTGAGGCGATTCTGAGAGCAGGACACCAATGTGGACGTGGAATAAGGAGACATGGTCGTCTATCTATTCCACCATGACCTGAGTCCACTCTATGGGGGGGTAGGTATCTCCTCGGGGTCCTGGGGAGGTAAGAGCAGCACCCAGGAAGGACTGGGAGGTGGGTAATGGCGACATGGGCAGGTAGGAGAAAGGTGAGGAAACCGGGTGCTCAGGGAGATGGCACGAAGTGTGGCCACAGAACTGAAGTAGCAATGTGCAGAAAAGAAAAAGCACAGAGTTAGTCCGTTGGGTGGACTGAACCAGGTAGCACTGGGAGTTATTCACTGGAGATGAAGGGGTGCTTGTGGGAGCAAGAGTGGTAACAGAGTGTGGGCTTGAGAACGGGGCCTTTGAGGGCTGCTGTGGAGGAGAGATCACATTCCTTGGGTTTTAGATTCGTTTTGGGGGTGAGAGCAGGGCACTTCCATTGGCGGGACCAGGAGACAGAAAGTGTGCAGGTGCTGAAGGGTCTTGCTTTATACACCAGCAATGTTGCCACTCTCTTTCAGCCCAATTCACACAGAGAAAGGCAGATTTGCATATGACCTGCAGGAGTGAGGCTGCAGGGGTGGGGTTGGGGCAGCATCTCCAAACCTTCAGTGACCTGCCAGTCTGTACAAATGGCTGCTTTCTTCTCACATCTTCCCACCCACCTGCTCATGGACTTATGGGAAAACGTCATGTTTTCCATTTAGTTTCCTGTCTGCGTCATCATCAAACTGCGACTCACTTTCCTTTCACTGACTTCCTGTGAACACTATTCAGTCTCTCTTCCAGTCTTTGATTCAGAGAGACACCTCCCTCTCATCCCATAGGACCGTGACACTGCCATGGAGCCCTGACTCTGCCCTGTCACTCACCAAGTGTAAGCATCACCTGACAACTTCCATCACTGTCCCATAACTTACAGTGAGCACATTTTTTCTTCCTTCCTTCCTTCTTTCTTTCCTTCTTCCTCTTTCCTTCTTCTTTCTGTCCTTCCTTTCTCCTTCTTTCCTTTCTTTCTTCTTCCTTCTGTCCATCCTTTCTTTCTCTTTCTGTGCTTCCTTCTTCCTTTCCTTCCTTTTTTCCTTCCTTCCTTTCTTCCTCCTCCTGCCCTTCCTTCCTTCATCCTTCTGTCCTTTCATCATTCTTTTCCCTTCCTTCCTTTCCTTTGTACTTTTTTCTTCCTTCTTCCTTCCCTCCCTTCTTCCCTCCTTCTCCCTCCATTCCTCCTTCCTTCCTCTTCTCCTTTCCTTTCTTTTTTCCGTCTACAGAGTCTCATGTATTGCAGGCCGGTCTGGAACCAGCTGCCCAGCTAAGGAACTTTACCATCTGCCTTTCCTCATCAGATGCTGCCACCACAAGCTGTTCCTCCCTGACACGTAGGTTAAGCAGCCACTGACCAGGCTGCACCATTAGCCTGGGGTTAAGTTTCCTGTCCGTCTCCTTCTGTTTTGGTGTTTTTAAAACATTGCTTTCTTTCCATTTTTAGATTTGTCGCTTTGGAGACACTCCGGAGCATTGATGCTTGTCAAAGGGGCTATAACTATTTGTGGTTCCTAATCTCAGATGGGGTTTTAGTTCCGTTCATTGCATTTTCAAAATGTTTCAATTTGTGTCTCTAGGCTACTCTGACTTGAGTTCATCCCCAAGCCCCAAACCAGAGCTCAGAATGGCCCACTGTGCTCAGCAGAGATACAGCAGCCAGCAGAGGGGAAGGCCTGTTCCCCTCTACCCTGGCAGCAAGCCCTGCCCTCCCTCACTCCACGGTGGTTTCTTCCCACTGGGTGAGGAAAAGGCCACACACTCCACCTGTACTCCACCTAGACCCCTCCTTTATTGTGTGGGAAGGATTTTTCACTCTTTAGAGCTCATCAATTAGGCTAAGCCAGCTTGCCAGGAAGCTCCAGGGATCTTCCTTCTCTTCCTCCCCAGCTCTGATATTAAAAAGCACCCCATTACCTTTGAACACACTGCACACACACATACGCACACGCACATGCACACAAGCACATGTGCGCACACACACATGTACACACACCCACAGACAGAAGGAAATTTATCAGTGTCTGGACTTCTGAATATTAATTTTTCAAAATGGCATAAACAGAAATGCAACAAATAGCAACAATCTGGCTTGAAACCCTCTAAGCACTATTTGTTCTGTTTCAGTTTTGAGGGAGCTTGGGACCTTTTATCTGTTTGTTTGTTTGTTTGTTTGTTTTGTCAAAGAATCCCAGTGAAGCCAAGGCTAAACACAAAGGTATGAGTCTCTACCCTCAGCCTCTGGAGTGTTTTACAGGTGTGTGCCACTATGCCCAGGTGTGATCCATGTCCCCAGCTGTTGTTCCCACTGTCTCAGGACAATTAACCCCGTCTTTCCATTCTATTTTTAGTTCCCTCTTCACCTCTCTGCAAAGTCAGGTGTCACTGAAACAGTTTTGTTTCTAATCTCAGAAACCTATTTTTAGGTAATTAGGTAATGAATGAGACATTAGATTGAATTTTCTGAGGAAAAAAAAATTCCCTGGCTTAGCTGGCCCCTGAGTAATACAAACTGTCAGCGCTCTCCTTCTCTCTCTGATTATATTAATTACCTCTCTTACCTTGCAAATTTAATGTAGAACAAGTATTTTATTTAAACTTGAAGAATTTACTAGAGGTTAAGAAGTTATATAACTTTAATAAAAACAAGAGTAACAGAATTACCCTCCAATTTCTTGCCACGAAGGTTAATTCTATAATGTGTCCCAGATCTCATTTCTACCACTATGGAAAGGACAGCACATTCATGATTGCTTTCTTCTCTCCTCATCCTGCCAGGGCACTGGCAGCAGGACAGAGGTGGCAGGGCAGAGGTGGCAGGTGAAGGTGGCAGGGTGGAGGCCGCAGGGAGGAGGTGGCAGGGTGGAGGCCGCAGGGTGGAGGTGGCAGGGCAGAGGCAGCAGGGCAGAGGTGGCAGGGAGGAGGCGGCAGGGCGGAGGCAGCAGGTGGAGGCTACAGGGTGGAGGCGGCAGGGTGGAGGTGGCAGGGAGGAGGTGGCAGGGAGGAGGCCACAGGGTGGAGGCTGCAGGGAGGAGGCCGCAGGATGGAGGTGACAGGGCAGAGACATGGCAGGGCGGAGGTGGCAGGGAGGAGGCTGCAGGGTGGAGGTGACAGAGCAGAGGCGGCAGGGAGGAGGCTGCAGGGTGGAGGTGACAGGGCAGAGGCAGCACGGAGGAGGCTGCAGGGTGGAGGTGACAGGGCAGAGGTTGCAGGGAGGAGGCCACAGGGCAGAGGCGAGCACACAAACCAGAAGGGTGTCCTGCGCAGTTCCACACATAGACACACTGCACTATAGAGGAAAGCAATCATTTGAGTCAGTCCTCCTCGTCTGCCACATTTAGGGCTCATTGTTGACTTGAGGTGGGACGAGGGAGCCTCGGCTAAGGGGTTAGCTCCATGGCTCTGCCCAGAGACATGTCTAAGAAGGAATTTTCCTGATTACCAATTGATATACTAGGGTTCATCACTTTGCCGGTGGTGCCAACCCTTCCCAGGTGGTCCTGGGCTATATGAGAAAGCAAGATGAGCATGCCATGAGCATTGGAAATCTCCTCAGTCCCCCCAGGGAGCATATTCGGAAGGGAAAAATCAAGGCACTGCCAAGCCACACTCGGATTAAAAAAAAAAAGTCCCTATCAGCACAAGCCAGCACTGGTCAGCAGCACAATAGAAAGGGAACCCAATGGCCATTTGTACTGTGTGGCTTGCACCCCCTTATTGCTGCTTCGAAGCAGAACAACCTCAAGGGCAGGCCTCACCATGCAGCGGCCTTCCCTCAAGCCTCTGAGCCTAGACTTTGCCAGAGCCTCCCATCTCATCAGCCTCAGGTGGCTCTAGTGGGCCTGCCTTGTAGCGCAGGATCAGCCCTCCAGAGTGCAGAGGTGGGAAGCCTTGGTACACACCAGCAAAGGCTTCTGCGAGGTGTGTAGAGATCACTGCTGTTGGGTGTGGCCTACCCAAACTCCAAGGGCTCCCTGAGGAGTCTCAAGGCTGATGGCTACAGGGAATCCCACAAGGATACTATTTTAAGTATCAACTTGGCTGGATGAACTAAGACAATTAAAACAAACAAACAAACAAACAAAACATTACTTTTTGTATGCTTGTGGGAAGATTTATAAAGGAGGCTCTCAACAGACCAGGTAAAGAATGCAAGTCCTCGGGGTCTGCAAATACCAGCCAGCTGGCTAGAGATAGATGCCCGGAGAATAAATTCAGCTGACCTGACTTAGCCCTTTGATATCTGACATTCGAATACACCTCAATACTCTGGACATCAAGCCACGCCTCCCCTGCCACATTTTCAGCCTCAACTGGGAACCATGCCACAGGCCTCGCTGCTCTGTGCCCTACGGACTTGAACTGAGCCAAGCTGGTAGCTATAGACGCAGAGCTGTGGGGCTTCTCCCCTATAATAGACACGCCAGCCAAGGCCCCTAGTGAATGAACCCCCTCCCATGCATCCGTGGTCATGCGTATTCATTCATTCTGTCTCCCTGGAGAACCCCGGCACCTCACGGTGCTACCCGGGGAAGCACAGGAAGGCTGCTTGGAAAGCTGAAACAACCTGCTTCTTGCGGAGTTGAAAGTTGTTCTCTGGCCTTCGCCGCCGTCAACACTGTTTTCTCTGTAGGGGTTTGGTCTCGTTTGGGATCAATTCCCCCTTCATCTCTTCACATCTCTCCTCTTGAGAGCAGGATTGCCTATGTCTGGCCCATCGTTGTATTTTGGAATCAGTAACTTGTTTGATTTCACAGCTCATAACTGGAGGCAAATTTGCCCCACAGGAATCATCACTGCGATCTGAAGCCTCACTCTAGACCAGCGCTGAACAATGTAACACTCTGCGGTGTTTAGATATTGTCTCACATACAGCAGCCGCTGTTCACCAGTGACCAGTTGCAAGTCAAGGACTAAATGGTTACATTTGTTCAATTTTAACTAAACTTTAATTATTTTATTGGAAACATACATTTCTGAGGGCTGATGGCTACATATTGGGCAGCACAGTTCTGGTGTATTAAAATGAAAATATGTAGCTGATTAAAATGAAAACAATGTTAGTAGGAAACAATACATAAGGCACACATAGTGTTGTGTTGTGTTGTGTTCTTGGTGTCTGGGGTACTTTTCAGCTCACAAGCCTGCCAGTCACGTTGCACACAGAGGAGAGTCCCCGGTGGGAGGAAGGCCGCCATCTTGCCTTCTCTCAGGACCCTCTGTAAGCATCATGCCTTCACTTACGTCTCAGCCTGCAGCAATTCTTTTTTTCTAGATGAGCGTCTTCTTGATGTGTCTTCTCACAGAGCACTATTAGGCCCAGCAATAATGACTGCAAGCCTATAATGTTCCATGGCCGGTGAGAGAACAAACCCCTGCAAAGTTGGGTGAACCAAGGGAGGAACTAGTGGAAAGGTTGGTCCTGCAGCCCTCCCATCTCAGGAGGCGTTGAGACCATGGAAGTTTTGTAGTAGAAATAAGACCTAGGAAGTATCTTCTTTCATTACATGCACATCGCTGGGCACAGATAAACATCAGTTCATTCCAAGACATCTTTATCTTGTTCTAGAGCAAATTAGGGAAACAACCAAACTCCCTTAGAAGCCAGGCACACTCTCAGGATCCACACCATGAGCCTTGCTGTGGAAAAGTCACAGGAATTTTTCTAAGGCGCAGTGCTCTCCACATTTATTCAATGGACAGTCTGTGCATGTCACTGTTGCTTGTTTGTTGTACTTAAATGGCATAGACCCATTCAGTGTTATGCCTCATGGTATCCCTGTGCAATAACTGAAAAATACGTAAGTATGAAGTGCAAAATAGCTATTCAGAGATGCTTATGAAAACATGCAGCTTGATGAGCCATTTTCACTTAGACGAAAAGAGCTAGTGTCAAAAATATCTTTATCTTTGAACGAGGCTCAATTTTCACCCACCCAAAGTTGGAATTAAAAACAAAAAAAACAATATTTGGGAATGGATGCTCCGTGGCTAAATCACTTGCTTCAAGAGAACGAGGACTGGAATTCAGATTTTCAGATCCCATGTGAATGCCTGGCAGGCACCTTGGCTCTCCTGCAATTCCAGCCTCTCTAGACAGAGACAGGGGAGTCCTCAAAGAAAGCTGGCTAGTGAGATTAGCCCATAGCTGTCATCACTGGGTCTGATAGAGAGACTCTGCCTCTAAAAGTAATGCACTGGAGAGATAAGACTTCTGATATTTCTTGGCTTTTACAGCCCCTCCCACATAACTATACCCATGCACATATGCACCTACCCCACACACATGCATGCACACATGCACTCACACACTTAAAGAAGAATTTTTTTAAAACCCAAAACTAAAATACACAGTATTAATAGAGAGCCCTTACAGATGTTAGACTCTAATGAAGCAAGCATAGTCCCATGTGCTAAGATAAAATTTAATAAGCTGAGATTTAAAAAAATCAAAACTAAAATCTCCTTTTGATTAGGATTTTAAAACAGAGCTAAACAATATTTTATGACTATTGCAGAAAGCAAATGTTGCCCTCCTAATAACCGTCTTCAGAGAGGCAGACTAGGAATGGATGACCTCCCTCACATGCTCACTCTAGGATGATGCTATTCGCAGGGAAATGGCCTGAATGGCAGGGTCTGCAAATGAGGGCTTTGGAGCAGTAAGTTGCCTCCCAGTGAGCAGATTCCCAAGTGTGAGAGGTTTGTAGAGAGACATGTATGTTTGTGTGTGTATTTATATGTAATTTACATAAATATATATACTATATTCATTGTAACTGGGGGTAGATATTAGTTTATTGCTCTGCTCAGCTCTGCTTAGCACATGAAGGAAAGAATCCGGGTTTCTCTTTCAGAGGCATTTGCTTTGCTGTGTCTCCTCCCTCTCTGTTCCTGCTCCCTTTACATCTCTGGAATACAGCAGTCCTTTGCCCCTTACAACATACCTTTACCAGGGAAATAGAACATATATCTCCCTAGCAGAGATCTCTAGCCTTCAATGACTAGATGACAACACTCACCATTCTGAATTAGCACAGTGATGGGTCCAAAGCGTCAGAACTCAAGTGTCCACCACTACAGCTTTAGAGCAACTCTGAGATTTGGGAGTGTGCATTATTCAGTTCAGTTGGTTGCAGCCTATCCGTGGCTCACTGCAGACTTCCTGCTCCTGCCTCTCAACTGCTGGGGTGATAGGTGTGTGCCACCATTCCTGGTTATTTTCTTACAGCTTATGAAACATGTTTGTATTTTTGTTGTATAAAACTATAGCTCTGTGCTTTTCTCTGTACAGCCACAGCCTTAGAGTTATTTCTGTTCAGTACCCCAGACTCTTTACAGAATGTTCCCTGGAACTAGTTGGCTTCCTCTCCATAAACACTCGAGAGAAACAATGGTAATGCCCCAGGTCTCCATAGTTTTTGGATTTTTAATTAGAGTTTTTCTTTTTTAATTTTGATGTTAATAGTTTCAATTAATATATAGTTATTCAACTTTTTATCACACATTTACTGAATTTTGGCAAATTGTTTTTCTATTTAATCTATATTTTTACATTTATAGGCCCAATGCTTAGCCTAATACTTTCTCAATATTCTATCAATGGCTGTGAAAATTTTTAGCTGATCGCTTAGATCTTGCTCCCAATGGCCATTGCTTTTTTCCCCTTATTTGTACTCTTTCTTACCATAACTCAAATTTTAATATCTGTGTTTATATTTTCTAATTGCGGATCATTTGTTTAATTGATTTGCTCTAATTGTATTGCATTTATTATTTAAATATTACATGTTAATCTTTGCTATATTTAAGCATTTACTTAACTTGATTATAATTTGTTTTTCTTAGCTTCCAGATGTGGAAGGTGAGGTGTTTTTCAAGTGTTTTCTTTTTATTTTATACATTGGTGTTTTGCACGCATGAGAGTCTATGCACTGTGCACATGTGCCTGGTGTCCACAGATGTTCTCTGATCCCTAGAAGCTGGAGTTACATGTGGTTGGCGAGCAACCACACCATTGCTGGGAACTGCACCCAGGTCATTTGTAAAAGCAGTGAGCAGTTTCAACTGCTGAGCTATCTCCTCAGGGTCTTGATTGTTACTTTTAAATATTTTTTATTTTTATGTGAGTTGTGAAGCCACACATTAACCTCAAGGCATATACTTTGCTCTATACTATTTTGGGATAGAATTTATTTTTATGCAATTAAAAAACATACTTTTCTTATTGCTTTCATTCATAGCTTATGTTTTGAGTGGCTGATAATTTTAAAAATACTTTCCAAAAAGTTGAGAATTTTATAAACATATGTATGCTACTATAACTAAACTCTCTTTACTTAAAGAATGCACTTGGCAGGTAGATATTAACATCTATATTACAGAACAGCTATGGGTTCCTTGTGAATATTCCATGACATGTCCTTTAAGAAAAGTAGCATTGTTGTATGTAGCCTGGAAAGCTGTAATATGTAGTTGACCCCATAACTAAAAGCTATTTCCAGTATTTCTACGTACTGACTTTTAAATAGATATTATCAAACTAGGAGTGAACAACATTGAACAGCTGCGGGTGTGGTCACCAGGTGTGGTCACTTTCCTCTCTGGGGTCTGCCAGCTTTCACCTCATGTATTGTGAAGCTCTTTAGTTGGACTCACATGTGCTTACGTTTTCAGAACTTACATGACTATGTCTCAGTGGGCAGTCCTGTCCACTCTGGTAACACTGGTCCCTCGGAAGCTCGCTCCTGGTGTTCAGTACCATCAATGTATGACTATAATCTGCATGGTGCCTTCCCCGTGCCTTTCTTACCTCATAGTCTCCGTGGTGTGACTTTATTAAGCCCTTTTATTGAGTGTTGGTTAAGATGTATTTAGAGTCATGTTAACTCACCCACTAATATACAGACACTTTATTCCACTGTGTGTCTGGGCTGTGTGTCTGTAAACTTGTTCACATCAGTTGGAATAGATTCAGAGCCCCTGACTTTCAGGCAGGTATATACAGGGTCCCAGCAGAGGGTCACTTCCCCAGGGGAGAGCACAGGCTGTGTTCAGGCTTGCAGGAACATAGTGTTTCTCAGCTTCTTAGCTCATGCTGGCGTTAGTCTTCATTTCTTTTATTATGGAGAATATTCCATAGACTCTGAGTCCATCTATGTCCTTAGCACAGGCTCTGGATATAGGGCGCCCATCCAGATGATCCAGAACAATCTAAGAGTCTCAACCATAGCACTGGCAAAGCCCCTTTGGTTACAGAAATGCCACTTATGCATGGAGAGGGTGTGTGTGGAGGGCCATCAGCCTGTCATGTCCCTTCAAGTCCTCCTCATCCCCACTTGAATTTCCAGCCCTTGCAGTGCGCTTCTGAAGGCTTTATGAGAGTGAACAAATGGCAGCCTAGGCAGCCACAGACCTTACTGTTCATATGTGAAACTTATTTATGTTCTCTCTCTCTCTCTCTCTCTCTCTCTCTCTCTCTCTCTCTCTCTCTCTCTCTCTCTCTCTCTCTCTCTCTCTCTCTCTCTCTCTCTCTCTCTCTCTCCCTCTCTCTTTCTCTCTCATTTACTTCATCATATGCTTAACCATCATGTGTTTATTCACAAGCTAATGTCTGCATTGTCTTATTTATTCTATTCTTCATGGAAGTGGTTCTGCATTCATTGGTAAAACTTTGTAGTTTTCTCAACTTTCAATGTCGTGAGTGCACTGTCATTTAGTTTTCACAATTTCAAATGTGCTATGTATTATAATTCATCTTTTATTTTTAATTTTTTTCTCTTTTTTGCATATCTGATTTTTTCACTCTGACTTAAGCATTGGGTTTTGTTGCTTACATTTTTACTTCTTTTTTTAATTTTTTAAATCTTTTATTTTTTTTATTAATTTATTCTTGTTACATCTCAATGTTTATTCTATCCCTTGTATCCTCCCATTCTTCCCTCCCCTCCCCCATTTTCCCATTATTCCCCTCCCCTATGACTGTTCCTGAGGGGGATTACCTCCCCCTGTATATGCTCATAGGGTATCAAGTCTCTTCTTGGCAACTTGCTGTCCTTCCTCTGAGTGCCACCAGGTCTCCCCCTCCAGGGGACATGGTCAAATGTGAGGCACCAGAGTACGTGAGAAAGTCATATCCCACTCTCCACTCAACTGTGGAGAATGTTCTGAACATGGAAACAGCCTAAATGTCTCTCAGTAGAAGAATGGATAAAGAAACTGTGGTACATATACACTATGGAATACTACTCAGCTATTAAAAACAAGGAATTCCCGAAATTTGTGGATAAATGTATTGAGCTAGAAATGATCATAATGAGTTAGTTAACCCAGAAGCAGAAAGAATCAAATGGTATATACTCACTTATATCTGCATACTAGCCCAAGGGGCATGTTCCACGAAAGCCTTCACTTACCAGGAAACTGGGACAGAGGGGAGGACATCCGGGACTCTAAATGAGAGAAGCATGGGAGAATAGCAAAGTAGAAGGATCCAGAGGGTCCTAGAAACCTACGAGTAGAACATTATGATAGGCAGATTTGGGCCCAAGGGTCCCGCTCAAACTAAGGCACCAGCCAAGGACAATACAGGCGGTAAACTTTAAGCCCTACCCAGATTTAGCCAACGGTCAGAACATTTTTACTTCTATTTGAATATTTTTGTGACTTCGATTTCTATGCCTTTTAATCTTTCAGTGAATCATCTATTGCTAACTTTAGGAGTTTGATCTTTAGTCATCCTGTCTCTCTTCCTGGGAAGCTTCTAGTTTTCACAGTTACACCTCACTCTATCCAGAGCACCTCCTTGCTGCCTCTTCTTTAGGTTTCATTGCTGTGTTTTAGATACTGCTCCCTGGCCTCTCTTGGACTGGCTGGGTTTTCAGCTGTTTGTGGACTACTGCTGAGTCTAAGGGAGAAACTGTCATCACTGCCCTTGTTATTTTTTTTTATTATTAATTATTCACTTAACACACCAGTCACAGCCCCCTCCCTCCTCTCCTCCCAGTCCCATCCTCCCTCCCTGTTTCCCCTCTCCCCTTTCCCTACTCCTCAGAGAAAGGGCACCCTTCTACCCACCCACCCAGCACATCAAGTTGCCTCAGGACTGAGTACATCCTCTTCCGCTGTAACCTGACGAGGTAGCCCAGCCAGAGGGAGGTGATCAAAAAGCAGGCAAGAGAGTCCATTCCAGTCTTCCCACATTCCCCTTTACTAGGGGACCCATAGGAGGACTGAGCTGCCCATCAGCTGCATCTGAGTAAGGAGCCTAGGTCCAGTCCATGCATGATTCTTGGTTGGAGCTTCAGTCTCCACAGGCTCCCTGTGCCCTGGGTAGTTGACTCTGTTGGTCTTCTTGCAGAGCTCCTGTCCCCTCTGAGTCTTTCTGTCCTCCCCCCACACACACAATTCTTCCACAAGACTCTCTGTATGCCCCACTCAATGTTTGACTGTGAGTCTCAGCATCTTTTTCTATCAGCTGCTGGGTGGAGTCTCTCAGAGGAAAGCTATGATAGGCGTCTGTCGGCAAGTATAGCAGAGCATCGTTAATAGTGTCAGGGGCTGGCTGTCTCCCATGAGGTGCGCATTTTCTCCCAATGGATTGTTACTCCTCATGTCTTCTTGCTTAGCTCCCCAGGGCAATGCAAAGAGGTTCTTTACTGTTCCGTGGGGCTAGCCTCACTCTTGGACAGGCCCTGTCTGCTGGCATTAGCTTCCTTAGCCTTCCAGACCTTGAGGCAGTTGTGCTGATCTGGGTGACACTTCTCAAGGGGGCTGAGCAGGAGAGAGAGAGTTGTACTTTTCCTCTTAGCAGTCCTGCTCTGATGGGCGGACGGGCATTTCTGCTATACTTAAGCCCTTCTCGTGTCTTTCAGTCTTTGAACATAGTGATTTGATATTATATAGTTGGTCTATTTTTACAACCATTTCTTTGTAACACATTGAGTTCAACTCTGTCTTTATGTATGAAAATTTACACTGATACCTTTGCCTCTTCTCCATGGGATTCTTTGTGTTTCTGTCAGGCAACAATGGTGTAAGGGCAGCCACTTTCTATCTTTTTACAGTTTGAATTGATTTCTTGTTTTTACACCAGTCTCACATTGGCTCTTGGGGGATCAGAATGAGCAGGTGTGGTGGAGAGCTGGAATGGTAGGCGTGGCCTTTACCCTTGGTGAACTCTGACTTCATCTGTTGCCTAAGCCACATGAGGAAGCTGCCCCAGGCTCCAGACAATTTTCATCCATCGTCACTGCCATTGATTACAAACCTGTGGCTTAAGTGAGAGGAAAGGCTGCCCCAAAGGCTCTTCCCAGAGTCTTCTGGTCAGTCGTGCCCTACAAATAGTCAGTAGGAAAACACTCAAATGCCCGTTTCCATTGATAACTATACTAATGAAATCCAAGTAGAACTACATGGAACCTCTATATAAATGTATATATACTTACATTTATATATGGGGGACTGAGATTTAGATATTCAAATAGCTTAGTTGGGCCTGCTTGGCTGCAGTCTGTCTATGGCTGGGCAACATTGTCCTGCTCAGCTCTTTCCATTCACAGCACTTTCTAAGTAGCCTGGCTCACAGGACCACCTTGATTAGGGAGAGGTGGATTGTGTTAGTTTAGCGTAGCAGTGAGTAGCATTATGATATGGCATTTCCCCAGCTATTGGATCCGCCAGGGTTTTCTGCATACACTGTCTCTCGGCAGCCATGCCATGCATCCCCTCTGGTGTGCAGCTGGGGTGGATGCAACATAGGGCAGCACAAAGACTCTTGACAACCTCCAGTTCCTGGGCAAGTGCAATGTGTGACTGCACAAATAACAACCCCAGCAGACGACGTTGTCTCAGCCTTGTTGTCTCAGCAGGCAAAGACCTCAGAGAGTACAAAACCTCACAGGCATTTCTAATTCACTCTTGTCCTGAAATGGTTCAAAGGTCTGTCTGAAAAGTCTGCCTATAATGAGTGAAAAATAATGAGTCTGGCTATGTGTATTGTACCATTTTTCTCCCCTGGAAAGGAAGTCTGGAGTGTAGATGAATAGTGGGACTGAGCCTGCTGGTATAAAATCCCCTCATAGACAGTGTCAGTCACCAGTGCAGACTTTGGCACTGGAGGGCATACACTGACTCTCAGCACATACTTAATGAATCCCCACCCATCACCAGGAGCGTGAGTGCGGGGTGGCCCTGAATGTTTCGGTTTGCTCAGGATGAAGTATTGTGCTCGATAGGATTTTCCAACCTTATTTCCCAAAGAATTATCTTAACATAGATTAACCCACCACAGACCCAGGGCCGATGCTGCCTTGGAAATGAGAGCGCGTTTTAAATGTAAAGGCAACAAACCTCAATCTCCAACACACATATGTATTTTTGAGTAAGTATGTATACTTGAATAGGTCATGTTGTATTTTGTCTCAGTGATCAGAGTGCCTTAGTGAAGGAAATGATACACCACACAGAGCTACAGGAAGCCGTCCGCACAAGAGTTACTTTGAAGGAGAGAAAATGAATGAATCGCTGTGTGAAATACATTCATGGGATAATGCAGCCTTAAGGTCCTTCAAGCCCTCTCATTTGTAGGTAGAATAATAAAAGTCTAAGCTCACAGAGAGAAGTAAATGACAGGGCTGGGGACTGTCTAGTCTAGTCACACGTCTCATCTTCCAGACCTCCTGGAAAGCCAACGGTGAGCTGGCATCACACCCCCTCCTATGATGACTGCCCCGCAGTGGCACACTAAGAACACATCAGGCTCTTTAGTTCTGTGAATTGGCATCTTTGTGGGCATTGAACCTACTTGAGTCAAAACCTACAGCAAGTCCTGAGACTGTCTTGAGAACTTAGAAATAAAGCTGACCGGTGGCCCAAATACTGACAGTTAAGGAAGCACATGGTGTAAGATGTGCCAAAAGATGTGTCTTAGAAAAAGCGTTATTTCCATCAGAATATGCCCAAAATGGTTTTCAGTATAACAGAAAACAAAGGCGGCATATACAGGAACCTACCTGCCCAAATAAAAACCCACCTAGAATAGGCTGGAGTATGTTTTCTATTCCATGTTTGCACAAGACCATGGTGTGTGAGCAGTGCAATGAAGGCCAGCAAGCCCTGCCGCAGCATCTGCCTGTTCTTCCACGGTGCAGGGCGCTGACCCAGGCAGGCATGTGTCCTCCTCACACCCTCTTCATTAGGTTCACACATCACTTTTGTAACAACTTTATTTCAACTGCTGCTAGTGCTAAAGTGAGCTGCCTACAGAGGGCAACTTGGTCACCACGAGTTCTGAGAGCCTTCTGCCTATCTACGTCTACTATACAGATGACATGAATTATCTAAGGGAGATCAGAAGGTGCTCCAGTCAGGTGCCACCATTATGTCAGACAGGCGAAGATGCAAGTTAATGACTTCAGAGCAACAGGTGTGGTTATCTGGACTCAGTGCAGAGAGTTATCTGAGGTCAAAATCACGGTTATGTGTACCGTTTGTCTGTGAAATGTTACCAAGTCATCCACCAGTGATAAACGTAACTTCAGCAAAATGCACGTGTCTACATGGCAAAGAGGCGCTGCCTGTATACAGGGGTGCCGTGAAAATGTCAGTGTGTAAGCACACTTCTTTTGGATCAAGTCATCTCACAGTCTGCCGTGGTCACAAATGCACACTACATTCTAAGACTGCCACGCTGCTCTTAGGCTGCCTAGCTGGCATTGCCCACCACACTGGTCCTACATCTTTGATTTTTTTCCCCCTCAGTCTAATCTGTTACTTTAATGACATATGGCTTGTGAGACTGGGAGCTCAAATCACATTGCAACTGAACTGTTCTCAGGTTGAGGTCCTCCACGCGCTTTGCAGCCGCAACCAAGAACAACGGGACATGTATGCAAGCTCCTCAGCCATGTCTGTGGCACTTGAGCTGGGGTTTAAGTCTCAGACCACCATCCCTGTCTTCCACTGTGCCATGTGGTGATATCATGTGCAACAAGAATCGCCTCTGTACTTCTTAGTTTTCCACAACTGCTTCACCTAACCACTCGCTTCTTCCTGGTGGCTGATAAGAGACATCCAGTGTGGAGGGCTCAGTATCTTCAAAAGTTGCCCAAGCCATGGATTGTCCGTGTACTCTTTACTGCTGGAAGCACAGATGCTAGAGTTTTTGTGCCTAACAAGAAGACACAATGAATATCCAACTCCACAACCAACTCAGAAAACACTTGTCACAAGTGTTTGTATGGAACCACTCCTGATAGAAAATTCTATACTAGTCAGGGCCCTCCAGAGAAACTGGAGTGTGTGAGTGTATATGGGCACTTGAATGGGTGCTTGTGTGCACCATGACATATATATATGTGTGTGTGTGTGTGTGTGTGTGTGTGTGTGTGTGTGATACAGTAGGTTAGAGGTCCAGGCACCTGTGGGCTAGAGCCCAGGGAAAGGTACAGTGCATTTCAGCATGACTTTAACGTTATGAACCCCGGGGGACCCAATGGTGTAAACTTGAGTCTGAAGAACAGAGAAGGAGAAATGAGAAGAGTCAAGTTAAGCAGAGAGCCACAAGAACAAGGACACACCCATCCTCCCTCTGCTTTTGTGTTGCTGAAGCCACTGGCTGCCTGCAGGAGTACTGCACACATGGGAGAGGCTTGCTTTCCTGTGCCTGCACCGCACACATGGGAGAGGCTTGCGTTCCTTCTGCGCTGGCCGATGCAAACGCTCCCGTCATCCCGGGTCAAGGAGCACGCTCCTACCTATGCTCAGAAATGCAATCTGGGTTCTCTGTGTCCAGTCAAGTGACACGCAAATCTCACCACACAGCTGTTAATGAGGAGAGGTCTCTGGGACACAGGGGCCCCAGGTTTTGGTCTCTTGGTGTCGTACACCAAGATGGGCTTGAAGTTAACTATTGCCCCATAATTTCCACCCGAACACAACAGCACCCTCGTTGCTTAATGTTTTATGTCCTGCGGATTCTTTTGTTTTTCCCTTCAGATATAAACACAGCATTTGTTCAAACAAAGGCCCCCGTTTCATTCTGATTAGGATTTCTTTCCGCAGTGTAACTGTTCTCATTAGCTTACTGCTATTTAATGAACAAGACAATTGCAAACTCACTGAAGTGATGATCATGGGGTTTGCATAGTCTGAACATTCCTCAGACACTCTGTGCTGGCTTGAAATGAAATTCCCTTCGGAATTTCTTTCTTTATTCCTGTGTGTGTGTGTGTGTGTGTGTGTGTGTGTGTGTGAGCGCGCACATGCAAACATGCACACATATGTGCATGTATGGATGCATATGTGTGTACATGCATTGGGAGAGATAAAAACAACCTTGGTTTTTGTATCCTCAGACACAGCCCCACCTCCTTTAAGACAGGGTCTAGTATGTGCCCAGACCTTGCCAAGTATGGTCAGCAAGCCATGCCAGGCTTTTTATGTGGGTACTGGACATTGAACTCACATCCTCATGCCTACAAAACCAGCACTTTACCAAGGGAGCTATTTCTCCCGCCTCACTCATCACCTCTTCCTTTACATCATCATAAGGTTGTGGTTGTTGGGGGTGGAGTTTGGTTTCTACTGTATGGCCTGTTCTCTGGGCTGTCCATGCTGGGCTGTCCACGCTGGGCTGTCCACGCTGGGCTGTCCACGCTGGGCTGTCCACGCTGGGCTGTCCACGCTGGCTGCAGCTGCCTGTCTACAGTGCATGGCATTTCTCTAATTATGTCAAATCTCATATGACAGCCTGAGGTGCGCTATAAACAACACACATGTGCTTCGTTTTCATTCTTTCCTAGTTAAAAAAAAAAAAAACATTTCCCAATATAAACACATGGCACTCGGGTCTGGATGCCAACACCTCAGCCATTGCCTCTCAGCTTGCCCTCACTTTCAGATTGCATTTACACGCATGGCATAGACTTTTGGGGCCTCTAAACTTGTCCGCTTTCATGACAGA
This sequence comes from Acomys russatus, assembly GCF_903995435.1. Lineage (NCBI taxonomy): Eukaryota > Metazoa > Chordata > Mammalia > Rodentia > Muridae > Acomys > Acomys russatus. Next base: position 55,726,704 of record NC_067157.1, read on the forward strand.
GTATTTCATTATTGCAGATGAGACTACAGTTAAGCATCAGGAAAACAAGTCCTATTCTCAGTCTAGCAAAAGCAGACATAACCACATCTCTTGCCTGTCTTCCCACGCAAACCTCAATACAGAGGAAAGGTCTTGTTTGAAGCCCTGACCTGTTTGCCCCTAGCCAATATTTGTCTTAGTCCCTAGGAGATGTGACCACAAACCCTTACAGAATGGAATTCAGACTGTATGAGAAGTTTATACAGATAAACCCCCGAGTTGCTTATTACAGGCTATCGTAATTTCACATGGAGTCTGACTGTTCGTGCTGAGGACCAAATTTGCTAAACTGCTAGCAGGAAGCACAATTACATAGCTATGTAACTGTCACATGTGGATGTGACTGACATGTACACTCTTTAACTAACAGTGGCCACAATGAGTACAGCTGTCCCTTACCTCACACGGCGTTTTGTTTTCATCGCTGATTCTCTTCCCTGATTCTCACTGGAACATCCCACACTATCTCCTGCTATGTACTGGCGTATGGCTAGTCACCCATCAGTGTTGTCATCTGTGCATGTTACCTCATTAGAGGTAATAGTTTGTGGCAAATTTCGATGATGAACCGGACACGTTCCCCTAGGTCCTCCTCCCATTCTATCATGATTACTTGCACTATGCAGAGAGAAATGATTTCCTTCTTTTTAATTTTTAATTTCTTTTATCTCTATTGACTGTGGGAGCGGCACAGCATACCATAGCGTGCATGAGGATGTTAGAGTTCGGTTCTCTCCTTCCACGGTGCAGGGTCTAGGTGTCAAACTCATGTGTCAGGCTAAGCCTGTGGTCTCAAAGATTGAACGTTATTTTCTACATGCATGTGTATGTAGGTATGCCTGAGTATATCCGTGTGCACCACCTGTTGGCAGGGGACTTCAGAAGCCGGAAGACTGTGTCAGAACGTCCAGAACATAGAGTTACAGGCTGTTGTAAACGCCCCAGTGAGGGTGCTGGCAACAGAACCCAGGTCTTCTACAAGGACAGCAAGTGTTCTAAATTGCTGAGCCAGCTCTCTAACCCACAGGCTTGATTTTAAAATTTTAAAAATATATAATTATTGTCAACTTACACGTGTAAGGGGCTCAATTAGTAGACAGATAGGAAATAGTTTTGGAGAGTTACAGACTTTTTTTTTTCTCTGCATAGCCTTGGCTGTCCTGGACTTGCTTTGTAGACCAGGCTGGCCTCAAACTCACAGCAATCCACCTGCCTCTGCCTCCCGAGTGCTGGGATTAAAGGCGTGCGCCACCACGTGAATTACAGAGTTTTTAATTAAAGTCATCTGGCCTTTAACGTTTGCTGCACCTTGGAAACATCCCATCAGTATGTCAACATGTGTCTGTGCTGCATTATGAACTCCTCTGGCTACGTGGACAAGCGGGGTGGTTCTGAAATCTAGATAAGCTGATAAGTGGACCTGAACTCACCCCCAGGAGAAACTAAAGGGTGAAGTGGCATGTTATTCCAGAGCTTACTAGGACTCAGTCCCTGGAGACTGCCTCGTGGCCCTGCAAGAACATTAAGCCCATGTGCTGTGAGCTGCATGGGGCACGAGTTTAGTCTCCAGATCTTTTTGGTAGCCAAGCCAACAGGATCTTTCAGAAGCTCTGCCACTTTCCTCGATTGGGCTTCTGGAGGAGAGCACATGCTCATTGGCGTGTGTATCACTGGAAGTCGGGCTGTAAATTTCAAGCTATTTTGATTTTTTTTTTTTTAATCACAGATTCAACATTGTCACCTGCAATGCACTCTCATTCTAGTACCCTCCAGGGGGAGGGGTCAGGGTTGGTGGATGCCTGCCATGTAAACACCTTGAGGTTGCCTCTCTTCCTTCCTCATCATAGCTTCTAGAGGCTTCTCTTCACATAGGATGGAACACACAATTTGAAATGTTAAACATGAATTAGTACAAACAAGAATCTGTGTAGCTCTGAGGAAAGCAAAGGGACCCATCTATTTCTCTTTCATTATACACAAAATTTTTCATCTCTTCCTGCTGGTCTCCACCAGCTCTTTGTTAATTCGTGAACATGTTAAGTTTATCTGTAATTTACTTACAAATTGATTAGTAAAAATACTCATATTATGTCCTTGTTTTCCTTGTGCTAAAATAAATTAACATTACAAGGGAGAAGTCTTTCTAAAGGAATTGCCTTGTTTAAATTAGGCAATAAAATTGGCTTTCTTAATAGCCATGCAATAAACACAGACTGCTTTATAATCTGCCAAGTGCCCTCACGTATAATACTGTATCTTGTTCCCATGTTGGCTCTGGGGACTGAGTGCATTTGGCATGCTAGGTCTACAAAAGAAGATCAAAGAGGAGAGGGTAGGACATTCAGTCCCTAAGCTAGTGCTGTGCCGATGACTGGACCCTACAGTTTGAGATGGTTCATGAAGCAAGCCTTGCCTGTGTCAGTTCTTCAGCTATAGCCCTTCACAACAAATGCCCCCTCTCTTTTTCTTCCTCCTTCTCTTCATCATCTTCCTCTTTCTCCCACTTCATCTCCTCTGGTCTCTCTTCCCTTCCCTTCCTCCCTTCTCTTCCCCTTCTCTTTCTGTCTCTCCAATTCTGCATGTGTGCTGCACATGTACCTGTGGATGTTGGTGTGTGTACATGTGTCTGTGGTGCATGTGTGAATAGACACTTGTGAATGTAAGACATCAATGTTGGAGGCCTTTCTTTATACCTGACGGTTTTCTTTTTTGACTCTCACTGAACCTGGAGGTTGTCAGCCAGTCACTGAGTCCCAGTGGTACTGGGACTAGAACTCTGGTCTTTTGCAAGAGGAGCAAGCTCTCCTTACTTCCGGCATCCTCACTGCTGCAGAATAAGCCTCAAAAATCAGCCCATAATATTGTCCTATAATGACAATATTTCTGTGCTTAAATGCTAAAGGTGTCTGCTGCCAAGTCTGAGGATCTAGGTTCAGTCCTTAGGACTTACATGGTGGAAAGACATATGTGAGTACTGGAAAGCTGCCCTCTGACCTACAAAAACATACCTTGGCACATGTATACATACATACAAAAATAAACAAACAAACAAGCATAAGATAAAAAGCCAGTATTTCAGAAATAGTTCAGTTTCTCCCTCAGCTTGAGTACACAGGCAGACTCTGCAGGTGAGCACCAGCGGCCAGAAGCTGTGGCATACACAGGCATCATAATTAATTGGTTTATTCTCTGTGGTGACTGTGGTGGACTGAGACCTGCTGCAACCACCATGGAATCCTAAGTGGCTACCGCACTTGACCGCTGCAACAGGAACAATGAGAAAAAAGCATGGGGTGGGTCTTCCTGTGCTGTACTTGAACACTTGCCCATGGGAAAAGGCAAGCTTAGATTTCAACTCAAGTCAGGGTCTGGATACCAGGGATCCATCAGCACAGTTCTTGTAGAACTCTGTTATTTAGCTAATACCACTGAAACAAGACACAAAAGTAAATCATATGGGTGGATGAAATATGGGGCCAGCTGCATTCTGCCTTGCCATCTTTTGACTGTGAAAAATGGGCATCCTTTGATAAGAACAGGATTCTGATATCTTAGGTAGATGTTAGACCCCTGATTACATGGGCAGTCTCAAATCTCTGAGCTTTTGTCTTCATAACCTGCCTATTTGTAAGAGTTGGGTATTGAAGTCACCTGCTATCACTATGTGAAGGGCAATATGTAATTTTAGCTGTAATAGTGTTTCTTTTATAAACCTGGGTTTCCTTTTGTTTGGTGTTATTGTTCCTTGTCTGTAGAGGGAACTTGCATCCTGTGTCCCAAAGTCCTGTGACAACTTGTCTGGGGCAGACAACTTGAGTGGTATCTTAGTTAGGGTTCTATCGCTGTGACGAGACACCATGATCATGGCAACTCCTATAAAGGAAAGCCTTCCATTGGGGCTGCCTTACAGTCTCAGAGGTTTAGTCCATTGTCATCATGGTGGGAAGCAAGGCAGTGTTCATGCAGACACGGTGCTGGAGAAGGAGCTGAGAGTTCTGCATCTTGATCCTCAGGCAGCACAAGGAGACTGTGAGCCACACTGAATGTAGCTTGAGCATAGCGGACCTTAAAGGCTACCTGTAGAGTGGTGCACTTCCTCCAACAAGGCCACACCTCCAAATATTGCCACTCCCTATGAGCCAAGCACTCAAACACATGAGACTATGGGGGCCATGTTTATTCAAACCACCACAAATAGGACACTATCTAGCTATAGGACATTTCCTAATGGTTTAACAGAAGAACTGTGAATACGTCCTAAGGGTCCTAGAGGAGGCAGGAACCCTGATGTGGCCAATTTTATGGATACGGACATATTTCTGGGAGGGACGGCAGGTATTTCTCTGGTTCAGTCATCTGGACCTGTCTCTAATAGCTTGCTTCATTGGTTGACTGAGGCATGACCTCTACTGCAACTTACACTTAATGAGGTCAGAGCCTTCCTAGTATGAGAGAGAAGGGGGAGTCTGAAGGGGGATAAGTGCAGTTCACTGCATTTACAAAATCAGGGTACACATGCCTACTGCCCTAAGAAATAAACCTTAATTCAAATGCATAGAAAGGTTGAAAGTCTAAAGACATAGACTGTGAAACTATCAAAAAAAGTCCACATAGTTTTATGGGTATCATGGGTGATTTTCTAGCAAGAAGCAATGTAAATGGTAAAAGGTGACCTTGCAAAACAAAATGGTCAACTAGAAAAGCATGGTTATTCTTAATTTATGTACTTGTAATATTCCTTTGAAACACATCAAAAGAAAAACTCACAATACACAGTAAAATATTTCAATTTATTTCAGTCTGTAATATATCAAATTTTTGGACAGAAATCAGTAGAGTTTATTGGTTAACAGATCTGTTGTAGTTAATGTGTGCAAACCACTGCATCCCAAAATTAAGAATACAAACTCTTTTCTGGCATGTCTAGAGCATCCTCCAAAATGCAACCTGCTGTGAGACTGGACATTTTAATAATTGTTTTTGTTTCATTTTTTTTCAATTGAAAACAGATTTTAATACAATACATTCTGATTATGGTTTTCTTTCCCCCAGTTCTCCCCAGCACTTCTACTCTTCTCCATCCACCCAAATCTATACCCATTCTTTTTCTCTCTCTCAAGGGGATACAGACATGAATCTAAAAAATAATAAAATAAAACTAGATAAAAGAAACAAACAAAAATAGAGCTAAAGGTAAAGCTAAGAAACAGAAATAGATCTGCAGAGACACACATTCACAAACACAAAACGTCATAAAAGAACAAAACCAGAGACGGTAATAAATACACAAAGGACCTGTACAATGGTTTTTAAATAGGGGAAGGGTCCTAATAAGGCATTATGACCAAAGAACTTCCCAAAATGCCATTCATTCTGTGTTGACTATGTAGTGTTGGGCATGGCTTCCTGCCTTTAAATGCAGTTTGTATACCCAATGAGACTTTGTTGGAGAAAATAATTTTTTTATTTATAAGCATCTATCAATTGGAGATAACCTCTGGGTTAGAGACATGCGCTTTCTCATTGTCTCCTCTCAGCACTGGGACCCCAGGAGACTCAGACCCGTGTAGGCCACAGTCTCTGTGAGTTCACTCTGTGTGTCCGTCCTGCTGTGTTTAGAAAGCCTTATTTCTTTGACATTCTTCAACACTTCTGTCTCTTACAATGTTTCTACCTTCTCTTCTGCAGAGTACCCTGAGCTATGAGAGGAAGGGATTGATGGAGACATCCCATTTAGGATTGAGTGGTCCGAGGTCCCTCGTTCTCTGCATCTTGTCCATCTGGGCTTGAGTTTTGTGCGGAGTAATAGATATGCATCCATTTGCATCCTTCTATGAGAAAACATCTAGTTTGATCAGCACCATTCATTGAAGATGCTGTCTTTTTTTCCAGTGTGTATTTCTATCTTGCTTCATGATAAAAAATCAGGTGTCCATTGATGTGTAAACTTGTGTCTGGGTCTCCAAGTAAATTCAAGTATGTCTTTATGATAAGATCATGTTGTTTTTTTATAGTACAGTTTCCTTCTCTCACTTCGTTCTCAGTCCACGTGCCATGTGTGTGCCACAGGAGGACTCCCCATTTTTGTGTGTTAACTTTGTTTTGTGCTACATTGCTGAACGTGCTTATGAGCTGTAGGAGTTTCCTGGGTTCCACTGTCCCGGAAGGTTTGCTCTGTTGTGTCTTCATTTTCGTTCAGTTTTTAAAAGTTTTAGATTTCTGTTTTAACCCGTTTTTCATTCCATAGTGAGTTGTTCAGTTTCCATGGGTTGTGGGCTTTCTGTTGTTCCTGCTGTTGCTGATATCCAGCTTTCATCCATGGTGAAAGGATGCAGGGTGTGACTTTAATTTTCTCGACTCTGTTGAGACTTGCTTTATGTCCAAGTATGTAGTTAGTTCAGAGAATGTTTGAAAGAAAGGCATATACTTTTACTTTCAGGTGAAATGTTTTTTAAATATTGGGTAGGTCCATTTAGTTAATGAGGCCATCTAGAACTAACATTAATTTTAGGTTTTTGTCTTGATGATGTATCTATTGGTGAGAGTCGAGTATTGACACTACCCACTATTATTGTGTGAGGGTCAACATGCAATCTTAGTTCTAGTAGTGTTTCTATTATAAATGGAAGTGCCCTTCTGTTTGGTGCATAAATGTTTAGAATTGTCATAGCCTCTTGGTGGATTTTTTTTCCTTTGATGAATATATGGCACCCTTCCCTAGCTCTTTAGTTTTTGGGTTGAAGTCTGTTTTGTCAGATAAAATGGCTAGCACTGGCTTGTTTCTTGGGTCCATCTGCTGGGAATATCTTTTTTCATCCTTTTACCCTGATGTTAAGGTGTATTTCTTGGTTGCAGTAGAAAGATGGACCTTGTTCTGTTAGCCTGTGTCTCTTTGAGATATATATATATATATATATATATATATATATATATATATATATTGCTTTTTTAAGATAGGAACTTTATTTACTTATTATTTATACAGCATTCTGCCCACATGTGTGCTTGCATGCCAGAAGAGGGCACCAGATCTCATTATAGATGGCTGTGAGCCACCATGTGGTTGCCAGAAATTGAACTCAGGACCAGACAGTGCTCTTAACCTCCAGCCCCCTAATCTATGTCTCCTTATTGGGGAATTGAAACCATTGATGCTGAGGGTTATCAACAAGCAGTTTTTGTTGATTCCCATTTGTCTTGAGTTTCTATTGCTGTGTAGAGACACTATAACCATAGCAACTCTTATAAAGGAAAACATTTAATTGAGGCTGGCTTACAGTTCCAAGGTTTAGTCCATTATCATCAAGACAGAAAGCATGGTAGCATGCAGGCAGACATGGTGCTAGAGAGCGAGCTGAGGGTTCTGCTTCTGGATCTGCAGGCAGCAGGAACAGATAGGCAGCAGGCCTGTTTTGAGCTTCTGAGACCTCAAAACCCATCCCCAGTGACACACTTCATCAAGGCCACACCTCTCAATGACATCCATTTTTATTCAAGCCATCATACCATTTTTTGTTGCGGTGGTGTGGGTCCCTCCCATACACTTTTGATGTGCTGGTCTGAGATTATTTATTCTTTGTGTTTTTTTGGGTGTGGTTAAACCTATTCAGGTTGAAGTTTTTCTTCTATCCCATTCTATGGAGCTAACTTTATAAATGGACATGGCTTACATTTAGTTTTATCATGGAGTATCTTTCTTTCTCCATCTTTTGGAATTGAAACTTTGCTGAGTATTATGATCTAGGTTGGTATCTGTGGTATCTTAGAGTCTGCAGCACATCTGTCCTGGCACTTCTGGCTTTTAGAGCCTCCACTGAAAAGTCAGGTGTTATTCTAATAGGTCTACCTTTATATGTTACTTGCTCTTTTCCCCTCGCAGCTTTTAATATTTGTTCTTCTCTCTGTATGTTTAGACATACAGAAAGACATTATGTGTCTTTCTCTGGTCCAGTCTATTTGACGTTCTGTGTGCTTCTTGTACCTTGACAGATACTTCTGTGCTCAGTGCAGGGAAATCTTCCTCTGTGCCTCTGACCTGGGTTTCTTCTCTTTCTTCTTGGAGAGTGTGTAGTGTTTGTGGCTTTCCAGGTAGGGAGTGCTTCTGCATCACTGTTAGGTGTAGCCACTGAGGGTCCCAGTAGAACAGGTTTCTAGGTTTTGGGAGCAAACACGCTGGAATGTCAGTGAGCTGGGAGTGTGGGAACCTGAGAGGGTCCACAGGGGAGGAAAGCTGGGTCTGCGCTGAGGCTCTGTGGAGTGCAGAGAGAATAGACAGAGAGAAAGACAGGTCCCTGGTGGTGGTCTACTGTAGGACTTGGGATGAGACTGAGGAATTGGGACTAGAGGACGGGAACGTGAAGATGGCCTATCTGACCCCTGATCAGTGTGGACAGTGGGTTTCCAGAGAGAGAGACTCTCTTTGCTTCTTTTGAGGCAGAGTCTTGCTCTGTTAGCAAGGCGTTCCTCCAAACAGTAATCAACTGTCTCGACTTCCAAGGTGCTGAGATTACAACCTTCTACCACCACATCCAGCTTGTAGAGTCTCCAAAATCACAAATATTAGAACAATAACCACCATAAAAGGAAAAAAAGATAAAACCACAACCATGTATTGAGATAGAGCAGGTCCCAACACATGGTGGGAATTAGAGCCACTGACCTCCCACAAGGATGATGGAATTAGGGTGGGTGGAAAATTAGGTGGAAATGTAACTTCAGCATTCTATTGGTCCTTGACCTGATAAGTTTTGCAAAATAATTGTGATGTGAACCCTACCATTATTATTTGGTTTTCGAAGTTAAGGGTTAAGGAAGCTCCAGACAGATTGACTATGGCCACAAGACTCATTGACAATGTTGATTTCCACAAGAAAAAAGGAAATTCCCATCAGATGATAGGATAATGAAGGGAGAAGGGATAATCTAAGAACCATTGAGCATATGTCATAGTTAGGGTGACTAGTACTATGACAAAACACTCTGGCCAACAGCTACTTGGAGAGAAAAGAATTTGTTTTGCTCTGCTTCCCCATCGTTGTTCATAACAGAAGGAAATTAAGGCAGGAATCCAAGCAGGGACCTGGAGACAGGGGCCACGGAGGAATGTGCTTACTGGCTTCTCAGCCTGCTTTCTTATAGAACCCAGGACCACCAGCCCAGAGACTGCACCACCCTCAATGGGCTGGGACCCCTCCCACTAATCACAAATTAAGAAACTGGCCTACAGCCAGATCTGATGGAGACATTTTATCACTTGAAGTTCCCTATTCTCAGGTGACTGTAGCTTGTAGCAAGGGTTAGGGTTAGGGTTGGTTAGGGTTAGGGTTAGGGTTAGGTTAGGGTTAGGGTTGGTTAGGGTTAGGGTTAGGGCTAGGTTTAGGGTTGGTTAGGGTTAGGGTTAGGGTTGGTTAGGGCTAGGGTTAGGGTTAGGGTTCGGGCTCGGGCTCGGGCTCGGGCTCGGGCTCGGGCTCGGTAGCGAGATAAGACACAGCGTATGTACATAACATTGACTTTATTTATAAACACCACTGGTAAGCAACAAAAACCACAACAACAAAAGTGATGAAATAATCTTAGCAAGATCTTCCTTTTATACTGTGGTATAACAGCTAATAATTAAACCCAGGATCAGACTATAGACAAGATTTTCACCATGGCTATGAGAGAAGCCACCAAAGCAAGCCTACAGAAGTGAGTATGGGACAAGGTAGTGAGCTCCTGTGTAGCTAGGCAAGATGACATGGTTGCTTCCTCTCTGCGAGGCACCTGGGCTTACACAGAGACTGAAGAATACAGTTTTTAAATTGTGTTTAAAATTCCAGAGGCAGGCAGTTTCATCCACAAAATAGTGTGGTCGTTATTTTGACATCAAAATAGCAGGGGCAGTCATAATTAAGTATCTCCACGTCTCTTGTCTAACTGAAGAAACAGCACTGATAGCTGGGAAGCAGAGTACATGGGATTTTCATTTCTGGCTGGTAGGTGTGTAAAACGTGTCAAATTCTCTCAGCACTGACAATAATTGAGAAGAATGTAAAAATTTGTACCTGGCGTTATATCCATTTTCAGGGACACATGCTCAGGAGGAATAAACACACACGTAGGAGAATGTCTGCGTAGCTTAATTCACAATAGCACAAAATGGAATCCTTCAAACATCTCAGTTGGAAAGCTACAAGCATACTGCAGTGGGCTGCTCCTTGGCAGCAAAACAGAAGATCTGTGGGCTGTGTACAAGAGTGCGTGCCTCAAGCCTGTGGCGAAAGGCAGTGCCAGGGACTTTCTCAACCAGTGCTGAGTGCTGTAAGTTGGTTCAGGAGGTGTGGGTGTGTCATAAGTAAACACTAAGAGGCAAACACCAGCTTTGCACATTTTACTTTACATAAATTATACCTTGATGAATAAAACAGCAAAAACAGAAAAAAAAATATCTTACTAGGCTAGTAGACAGAACTCTGAGGAACTTTTTGCTATGTCTATGCGTGTGTCGTATGCGTGTGCAGTGTAGGGTCATGTTTGTGGAAGAGTCACAAGCCCATGCACATGCAGAGTCCAAAGGAGGATGTGGGGCTCCTGCTTTGTCACTCTTCATCTTACTCCATTAACATAGGGTCTCTCACTATACTTGGAGAAAGGCAGGAAATCTCAAGGACCCTCTTTTCCCCATCCCCACCCAATTCTGGAGTTACAGGCACATGTGCAACCGTGCCTAGCTATCTTCTACAGGTGCTGGAGATTTGAACTCAGAGTCTTATGCTGATCCATCTCCTCAGCCTTCAATAAATTCTTATCATAGTTAACACAAATGGTAACTTCTAGTTAACACAAATGGTAACTTCTAGAACGGAAGACCAAGAGTACATGCAATTACTGGTGTCCTATCCATGTTTCTCAGAGTCCCACTTGGATCCCTGATAGAATGTAAGGCCATGTTTCTATCACTGTCCTCTCAGGGAGCAACAGTGTGCTTTCTTCTTCCTCTGCCTCCATTTCATCCTGGCCATAAAAGAGCTGCCTCAGCACCAACATTGCCTCTGTATTAAAGTTTAGAAAAGATTCGTTAGGATACATCCTGCTTCTTGGAAAATTAAAATAGTTTCTTAAACCCCTACAAAAGACAACAGTCCAAGGTCCAACTAGTTGGATAATTAGGCCTTGGCGACGAAGAATGGCAAAGCATTTGGGCTGAAACCCATGGACTCTGAAGCAACAGCCAGTTATAGCACAAGACACTAATTGTATCACTGACTAATTTATTCATTTAGCAATTCTGTCTCTTCTACCAAGAGAGTTCTTTCTGCTTGTGTTATTTAGATCCATATGTGGGAGTGGCCATTTGTACTCCTTACAAACAAAGTGAACATGCACCCCCAGTGTTCTCAGCAGCAACTGAGGCCATAGATCAAGACCCTCCACCCCCTCATTCCCAGATGGGTCTGGACATCCTTCTTCTGTCACCCCACCACTGCTGGTAGGTTGGGACTCAGTGTGCAGCTAGAAGAGTGTCCCCAAGGACTGAAAGTCTTGTCCTTGGTTTTGCGAGCTGTTCTAGCATGTCCTGGCAGCTTTGCTTCTGTGGCCACAGTATGCCTGAGCAGGTGTCTCAAAGGGAAGCTGACACAGAATTCTGGTCAGATGTCTTCACCTCAGAGATGCTATGAGGAAAATAATTAATTTTTTTCTGTTGTTTTAATTGAAAACCTCAGATCATTTTATTTTACCAATAAAGACTCAAGAGCCAGATGCTGTGGTGGAAAATGTGCTAGCTCAGAGAGGCAGAGAAAGCACCCAGCTGCCCTTCCTTCTCAGCTCACGTACCAGTGGAGAAGCTCCCAAAGGCTCACTAGCTCAGCTGACTGCCCAGGAAGAAAAGACCAAAAACAAAACAAAAACCAGGCCAAAGGCTTACTAGCTCAAAGCCCAAAAATCCAAAGGCCAAGGAGCTGAGGAGCTCAAGAGGTAGACAGCCAAGAGTCTCCAAGAATAAGAGCCAAAGAGCTAAAAGCTAAAGCACTAAAGAGACCTTCTACTTCTACACACTGAGTGTCTTAAATACCCCTCAACTCACAGTCCCTCCTGCTCTTTAATCCCTGTCAGCTGGTTTCTTGCTCTGCCTCTTGACCTAGGATTAACTTTATTAAACCCTGTGTATAGATTAAAGGTATGTATTAGGGCTCAACCTTGCTAAAAAAAAAAAAAAAAAAAAAAAAAAAAAAGACAAGGTTTTACAGTTCAGAGTCTCAGGGATCAAAGGCAGGTTTTATGGCTCACAATCTCAGGGATCACATTGGGATCAAACATCCTGCAACAATTTCCCTTGGAATAGAAAAATGTAACCAGGTGCCTGACACCCTAGCATCATGGTCCTTCTGTTCTAGAGAGCCATCGCCAAGTAATGCAGCATCTCACGTCAGTTGAAAATTTTGTTCTAATGTTTTATTCTTCACACTGGAAATGGTATATCAGAATAGAAAATTAACCATGAAGAAGACATAGATAGAGTGCGAACATGGAGGGAGCAATGAGGGTTGTTCTAGAACAGAAAGAAGGCCCCAGCTCTTCTCTCTGTGGCCCTAAGTCCAGAGTCCACCACTCTCTTGGCTAAGGCCTCTGTGTGGTGTGGACTTCAGTTCTCTTTTGCCCTTTGTCACTTCCTTTCTCTCCCTTCCACTTCCTTCCCTTTCCTCTCTTCTTCCTTCCTCTTCTCTCCTACTGAGGATCTCCCGTAGCCCAGGATGACCTCAAGTTCATTATGGAGTTTCCGGCCTTCCTGCTTGTCCATCTTCCAAGTCCTGGGATTACCAGCTTCACCCATGGTGCTAAGCCTTCACCAGTGAGTGACACCACCAGCTGGACTCTGAGGGAGCTGTAGCTCAGCTCTACCTCAAGAAGACTGTGAGGTAGGTGGCATTTGAACTATTTAATTGTGAAGTCAGTACCATGCTACATCACTGTGCCAAGTTGACTGGAAAGTTCCAGGGTCAGTTTTCCTCCAAGGCACAAGGGTCAACAGGGACCTTGGGAATGAGGTCCAGTATCCTCTGTGCTAATTCACTTTCGTAGTGAACACAATTTGGGACAAACTCCTGTGGACACTGAAGGTGACCGTGAGGGTTTAACTCTGTTTCCCAAGGGTAGGTGTCAGAGCGTAGCAGTTCCCGGGAGGTGGGTGTGGAAAGGTCGAACTTAGCTGTACTCCACTTCACTGTCTTGATCCCACCTTGAAATATGCTAAGTTCTGCACTAAGAGGGATGCTAGTCTGAGGACCACACAGTGGGAAACAGAGGGAGAACTTACACTTTGACTGTTACACACTCATTATAAAGATAACCCAGCAACTGTCTCCAAAGGATTCCCAAACTACAGAAAACCCAACTCTTCTATCCTCAGTATGGAAGGAGAAGAACATAGATGACACTGGATACAGAGATGATACCCAATTCAGACCACAAGGGCCTGATGCTGACCTCACAACAGTGCCACAGAGAGCGGCCCTTACTGGCTTCACAACCATAACAGTAGATTTCAAGTTAATAATACAATTTCCGGTGTAAGGATTTTCAGCAGTTGCAGAATATCCTCTGTGGCATTAGAAGTAGAAAATCACTCGACCCGCTGAATCACTAATGGCTCTTGGTTCCCAAATTCCAAATGCAAATGTCAAGCTGGTATTCCAATTGTGAAGCTAATTAGAAGCTGTGGGGTTCTGGTGTTCAGTATCTGAAGGTTCAGAGAACTAAATCCCATCTACAAAAGCTGGTTTAATATCGCTGTTCAAAGAAAAAGATTTTTATAAATATTAAATAAAATGCCATTTCGAGACAACCTAAACTAACAACGTATAAGTAAATGCAATATTTTGAGAATGCCTTTGCAGCCATTTAAGCAGAAAATAGGCCTATTACATCTGTTTATTCTGGAGAAGAGCATGCATGCTTTGTGACACACATGTGGTGGTCACAGGACAACTTGTAAGCAGTTTGTTCTCTCTGCCTTATGAGTCCAGGGACCATCAAATTTGGCGATATGCTCCTTTACGTACTGAGCCATCTCCTGGTCCCCAAATATGTTTACTAGATAATTACTTACCCATGAAGAGCACCGAGTGGTCCTCCAAAGGACCCAGACTCCATTCCTGGCATCTGCATTTGGTTCACAACCTCCTATTGCATCATTTTGAGGTGATCCAATGCCATCTTCTGTGCATGCACACAACATACAAACATATGCAGGCAAAACTCCCATCTGCATAAAAATAATCATAAAAATTAAAAAGAGGGTTCTAAATATTTTATATATGCATACATATAATATTACATGTGTGTTCTTCTTTGGGTTGTCACATAAAGAAATCCCACTATTTTAATTTTCTTACATTTGTAGTAAATGATGAAGCATTAAGTAACTATGAACATTTCTGAAACTGATTTACATAACAATAAAACATCACAAAGGAAGAATGGTTCTTTCCTAGTCCGTAGTTTCATCACTGTGGACATATGTACAGTTTAAAACAGCTAGTCGTGGGTATGCAAGGACAACTTAGTTAAGAAGAAAATTACACTAAATTACACTATCTTGTCTTGATGAGTTATGATATTAATGCCTTGAGAGGCTACCTAATAAGTAATTTTTTGATGACCTATTGTTTAAATTTTTAAAAAAGACTATCAGTAAGACAATGTGACATAGCAAATAAATCGTTGTTCTAGTTTTTTCAGTTGCTTAAATAGAACATGAAACACATGAGAAAACACAAATGAGAGCGTGCTGTGAGTGTATGATATTTAATAAGTACTTGCATTCATATATCTCAAGGAACTGCAGATCTGAGACAAATTCTCCTAGACTGTTCACTAGGCAAGTGTCAGTCTGGAGGGGAACGTGCATGCATACCCAAATAGCCATGCACGAAGATATCCTGTATAAGTGCTGGGGTGGTTGACAAAACACCAAAAGTTTTGTTCTCCTTTTTTCCCTCTATTTTACAAATATTCCACATATTTTTAAATCATGCATGCCATTTTGGAGGCCAGTGGGATTACTACAAAGAAAACTTGGCAACTGATGGGGTAAAAACAGTTATTTCTACAAAGCAATTTCATAACATACTGTGAGACTGATAAATATTGAACATTTGACCAGTGCTTTTCCTACTGTAGAATTAATTATAGCATGTGAAAAAGAAGGATGATTATGTGCCAGCAACTTAAAGTAGCATTTAGAGAAAGTCCAATCAGTAAATACATTACTGGAAATAATTCACAAATTTTAATCAGAACTCCTAATATGTGCATAGTTACTCTTCCATACTTGTTGATTTACAGACATTTAACCAGAGCAAAAATAGGCCACATGCATCCAGATGCTGGATATAAAGATGCTTGCAGTAAGTAAAAAAAAAAAAAAAAAAAAAAAAGTATTCCTATGATGTTTTCAAAGTAGGTTTATATTCAGTTTTTAAAAATCAACCTCTCTTTGCTGATTGAAAAATATCATTTTTTTGCTGACACTGAGTAATGTTTTAATTTACTACAAAACTTTTGAGTATTAAGAGGTAAAGAACATTTTATTTAATTGGAATTTTCCATAGTATGTTTTTATTTAAAAATAATTCTATGGTACCTAACTCCATTGCTTATTTTTTAATATGGGTACAATTAATAAGTATAGGTACTAAATCCAAACATAAAGTATTTGCTTACATCCTAACATTTGCTCCATTGGAGGAAGCACATGTGTGATACTGCAAATTTGGCTGAGAAGCCAAGATTAGTGGCCTTACAGGTCCCCAGGGCTAAACCTACTGTTCCTTTCCTGCTAAATGGATACAGTAGCTGTAGGCATAAGCTTATTGTGCAACTCAAATACTGATTTCTGTACCCCTCCCCATATCTGGTTGCAATCCTTGTTCTGAGACTCTCCTGTCTCAATGCTGTGTAAACAGTGCTCCCCAATTGTTCCCTGATGTGGCAATAAAGGAGCTTACAGCCAATCACTGAGCAGAGGAGAGAATAGGGTTGGACTTCCTGCCAGCCAGGGAGGATGAAGTAGGAAGTTCAACCATCAGAAGAGAGGAGCTGGAGCAGGAAAACTACAAAGTGCAAGTACCACTGAGACTTATACTGGAAGGAAGCCAAGTTAGCTTAGAAGGTTAAGAATAGAGTAATAACTACTCAGTTACTATGTTGCAAAATTTATTATTAAACAAATATAAAAGTCTCAGTTATTTGTGTGATAGCCAGGTGAAGAGAGAAACCAAACACAGTTTTATAAAAATAGCTTTAATAAGTATCAAACTCCCTTCTGAATTTATTTCTCTATACACAGACTAGTACAGCTTTCAGACCTCCTCCGAGAAATTTCCTTGTGCAGTGGACAGTGGCTGACACAGGAACTCAAAACTGGTTCAAGTTCAGTGAACAAGTGACTGTGGATGGCTCAGTCACAAATGGAAAAACTATATTCTACCTCTCCCTCAAGGCTCAGGGACCGTCCTAGGAAGAGGGTTTGAAAAGGTTGTAAGAGGCAGAGGTCAGGACTGGAACAAAACACTGTCTCCTTCTTGGACATGGCAAGGCCCTGCAGTCATGAGCACACATGTGCTTACCTGCTCTGCACAAGATGGAGCCGATAAACTTGCCAGCATGAAGGACAGAGACACTCATGAACCCCTGAGCCCTAACTGAGGTGCTGTAGACGGCTGATGGCTTCTGGGGAGGGAGGGAGAGTTTGTTTTCCATGCAAATGAGGCCTCTGGTAGGTTGACCACACTGGTGTGTGTGGTCCAATTCTCTGAGGTGAAAGTATAGCACCAATTTGAAGTTGATGAGGTCTTAAATTCAAGAAATAGAACACAAATTTAGGGGCTTGGCTAGAGGCTCGGGGTAGAAGAACACGGGCAGCAACTGGAGTTGAATAGGATTGAAACATATTGTATGAAATTCTGAAAGGGTTATTGAAAATATTTCTGTTAGAAACCCCCCACACACACACACACAAAAACTGTAGGTACCAGTGTCATATCCCCCAGCTACAGGCACCTTGTTTCTTTTCTGAGATGACAACTTACTTTTCCCAGTTGGCTCTCCACACAGTGAGCTTATAATATGACGCAATCAAACCATCCCAACGTTCCTACCTCAGAATTTTGACCCTCTCAGCACTGAAGACACAGTATCTAGCATTGCTTCTGCTCCATGGGAAATGTTAAAGGCATTTCTATTTTTAATTATGTGGGTGAAAAGCAGAAGCGTGTAGCAATTTAAAGTGAGGTCTGAGCCTTGCCTGAGGAGAGAGGGGAAGTCAGGTTGTGTGCTGCATGTACAGTGGCTCCACGTAAACCTTGGCCTTTGCTGAACACAGTTCATCATCCCTGAAGGGCTGTAACCCGGGACAACCTCTCCTCTTCCAGGAATATTGCACCTCCTGTGAGGTGCCCTCAGTGGATCCTGCACTGAGAATAAAATGATACTAAACTGTCTTCCGAAAGCAAAATGTAGCCTAGGAAGTTGATGAAAGTTTTTATCACAAGTTGCTGCATTTGTACATGCACACATACACAGCATATAGATATATATATGTGTGTGTGCATATATATGTGTATGTGTCTATGTGCATACAGATGTATAAATATGCTTACACACATACAAGCACTAAAGATGATATGAACTGTGACTTTCATGGAAAGGAACAGCTAGGACACCCTCTGAATGCTGTCTCTGGGTCACGTGACTATATTCCACATAAGCTGGGGCGGGAAGCCACTCTGCATACTGTTCTCTGGTGAAAATCATTGTGCATTAGTTAGAAAGCAAAGCTGTTTATTTAAGACATTCGAGATGTCTATTTACATCTTCCTTCAGTTTAGGCAAACATCATGGCAAAATGTTTAAACAGACCCTACGCCAACACTGTGTTATTGTTTATTCAAATATGAATGCATCACTCCAGGCCCTTAAGAGGTTCCTAAGGACATCTTCTTCACAGATGGCCCATGTCTCTCTCCATCCACACAGCAATAGTCAACCACAAAGCACCGTGTGGCATCTGGCATGAAGTTAGACCCACACCTTCCCCCAGTCCAGGTTTGCTCAATAGCCATTGATGCAGTGTTGTTGAACCTCTCCTGTTTTTCCCTGTCTCTGACACAGTGAAAGACTGAGTTCTCAGCCCAGCAGCTTACTAACAGTCAGGCCGAACGAAGGAGCCAGTGCCATGGTAGCGTCCTAGAACTACAGCGCTCTGACTTCATGGACTCCTGTGCTGTGGGTGCCTCCAGGATGGCATGTTGCCTTTGTTTCATCCCTGGAAGCCAGCTCCATGTCTGACACACCCAGTAGTGCTAAGGATTCTTTTTACAAACCCATAACACATTTGTCCTAGGAAGACAGACTTCTATTGGCTACAATAATAAACAGTGCACCGGAGGTCCACAGGATCATATTACGGAATATTTTTGTTTAATGGCATTTTAATGGCACAACTGAACATTCCCCCAAAACTTGTCCCTGTCTTTTTAATGTCTTACACATTATTTTATTCACTTAAATGTACGCTGGCGTTTTCCAAACATTCTGGAGCTTTCTTTCTTCTTTTAAAACAGTATTGGTGACTTCAGAGAGTATGTGTTCTGAATTACTGTCACAGCTATTTGCCATATGGAGAAATTCAATGTGCAAACACATACTCCATTAGCCTTGGAGGTGAGATCATCCTGTCAGCCTACATAGCACATGAAGAAGCTTCTATGAACAGGGTGCCCCTTCCCTGAAGGCTTGACTTCGGACTGTAGATGGCTGAGCACAGCCATGTTAGCTGATGCACCAGGTGTGTTCTGTTTTAGTACAGCAAACCTGTGCATTTTCCACTATTCTCCTGTCCTCCAGTTGTCCACAGTACACGCCACCATCATAGTGGAGATTGTGAATGACCCACATCTTTGGTCATTTTGCACTTCTCACTTTGAGCTATTGAGTGTTGCTATTGTCCTTGGAAAATAAACCTAGTCCCTCCACTGTCTAGTTGCTTTCTGTGTTATGGCTCATGCAAACACAGCCAGTTTTTCCTCAGATCTTTCCTGTTACTTTTTAGTCATTCAAGCCTCTCAGCTCTCCAATGATGCCTTTTCCTTTTCTGATCTCTTCCCACACTGCCTTCTAAGATGAATATGGCTGATGATTCTCACTCCCCATTCTCCAAGTGATCTCTGTCACACTGAGTGACCCACTTAATTTCAAGCCATAGGTAGATGGATAGATAGATGGATGGATGGATGGATAGATAGATAGATAGATATTGCAGGGCTGTAATTCATACTTTTAAAAGTATTTTATAAGTAATTCATACCTTTATACTTAATTCTTGTTTATTACTTTCTGTAACTGACTCTGTCCATTGCTACCCCATGCCAGGGCAAGGAGATGAAACCTTTCTTTGGCTCTGCTCAGCATTATAGGCACAGTCGCTGGATCCAGAACAGTGTGCATTGCAGAACAGATACTCAATAAAGACCTGCTGAGATAAAGACTTATCTCGTGTATTCCTCTACCTCCCCAATAGGGGAGGCTCTCCTGGAAGACGCAAACAAATGAAAACTGCTAAGGCAGTCCTGCCTGCCATCCCCACGTTTACTAACTCAGGCTGTGAGTTCCAGCTGCATGAAGCCAAACCCAGCAGACCCATGCCTTCTGTGTGGCCAGCCATTTCTCCTCTGTCTCTTAGAAAGGACAGGGATGCTGACCTCCCATGTCTGAAGGGCACACCATGGCACTGTGCCTTTTTGAGCCTGGAGCCCTTGCACAGGAGGGGCTGCTGTACCTCACAGGACAATATTCTGTTCTCTCTAAATGCTTCCCAGCGAGTATGAGTGGAAGTTATCTGACGAGAGCTCAGTAGAGACTTCACACCGCAGTGATCTGACCGCCTCCACCCTATCCTTTAACCAGAGTGAAATGCTGATAACTTCACGGCTGCTGATAGAAAACACCACATTAGTCTTTGAGGTCAGACAAGTTAAATATCCTGGCACTCACCCACATATGCTCACTCCATTTCCCACCTGCCTCCCACGGTCTGCACTGCTTACAGTTAGAAGTGGTTCAGATAAACCTTCACCGCTGCAGAAAATACGATCCCAATAAAACTCCCCTGCCAGCCGCCCCACAGCAAAGGGCGTTTTTCATTCCCAGGCAGAGCATTTTGTAAATTGGAAGTGTATCAGTGGCAATTATCAAGGAATGGCTTCTAAAATGCTCTCCTTTCTGCACAGCCTGGCAATCCTTCTTTCAAAAAGACATTAACCAAAAGCGACACTCTGGAAATGTCACTCGGAGCACGCGATTGAATTAATTTATTTGCTTTATGATATTTTACTGTTAGTCATGTCACTGACTCCCACTTTATCTTTTGTCTGCTCGCTTAGATAATGCCCTATCTGCCATAAGACCCAGGGAGGCTGACTACAGTACCTTCTAAATACACCCTGCTAATAGCAGCTGACCTGACTGCGCATTGCAGGTTTCAACCAAGCACTTGGCTTTTGCTCCACCTGTCAAGTTTTTGCCAGGTAGAACCAGCACTGTGCAATTAATCTGCAGGTGAGAAACAGAGGCAGCCTTGTATGCCTGATAAGGAAGTCCACAGGTGCAGGTGAAGTGCTCCTCCTTAGGGCACTGATAAGATGAGAGACCATAAAGGAGATTCCCCTGTGTCTAGCCAGTGTCTTTCTTCTGAGCTTATAATTTATTTATAATTGGACAAGGCAAACCAAGACAAGAAAAAGAGCCCCAAGAGAAGGCACAAGAATTAGAGTCCTGTTCATTCGCACGCTCAGGCATCCCATAAAAAGCATTAAACTCAAAGCTTTAAGATACACACGGAGGACCTAGTGCAGACCCAAGTTGGCCCTGTGCTTGCTGCATCAGTCCCTGTGAGTCCATATGAGCTTTAATCAGTTGGCTTAGAGGACCTCGTTCTCTGACCCTCAGAGGAGATGGCCAGTTGGTACCTCACTTCCACTCTCCTCCATGATTTGGGGACTTCACTAGAATTGTCTTCATGTATTTCATGAAGTTTTTACTACATTCGGTTTGCTTACTGCCCCTCAAATGCCCATCCATTGTAGCTGTCTATCCCCGCATTCTCTCTCTTGGCTCTACTTCTCCTGACCCTCTCAACCTGATCCTTCTGTTTCTGTCCCTTCACCCCAAGCCCATCCTTAAAGCATCTCCCTGCCTGGGGGAGCCATGCAGCCCACCCTAGTCCTCTCCTCTGTGTGTAGCTAATTCCTCTGGGACTGTGGATTGTAGCTTGGTCATCATTTACATAACGGCTAATATCCACATATAAACGAATACTTATCCTAGCTCTCTTTCTGGGTCTGGGTTAGCAAACTGAAGTTTTGTTTTGTTTTTCTGTTTCCATCTATTTGCCTAAAAATTGCGTGATGCTGTTTTATTTAATAATTGAGTGCTACTCCATTGTGCAAATATACCCCATTTTCTTTATCCATCATTTTGTTGAGGAACATCTAGATTGTTTCCAGTTTCTGGCTTTTATAAATAGAGCAGCAATAAGCATGGTTGAGCAAATTTTGTTATGCTAGGATAAAGTGTCCTTTGGGTATATGTCCGTGAGTGCTGTAGCTAAATCTTGAGGTAGATCAATTTCCAACTTTCTGAGAAACTACTATATTGATTTCTGTAGTAGCTATACAAGTTGCACTCCCACCATCAATGGAGGAGTGTTCCCCTATTCCACATGCTTGCCAGCATGAGCTGTCACTTGCGTGTTTTGATCTTAGCCATTCTAACAGGTATAATATGGATTCTCATATTAGTTTTGATCTGCATTTCCTGATGGCTAAGGATATTGAATATTTCTTTATTAGCCATATGAGTTTCCTCCATTGATAATTGTCTCTTTAGATCTTCATTCCTATTTTTTTCTGTTATTTA
This sequence comes from Acomys russatus, assembly GCF_903995435.1. Taxonomy (NCBI): domain Eukaryota; kingdom Metazoa; phylum Chordata; class Mammalia; order Rodentia; family Muridae; genus Acomys; species Acomys russatus. The sequence continues at coordinate 55,748,700 of NC_067157.1, forward strand.
GGGTTTGGGGTATCTAGTCTTCTACCAGTTGTGGAGTTGGTTAAAACCTTTATATATTCAGTAGGCTGCCACCTTGTCCAAATGATGGTGTCCTTTGCCTTACAGAAGTTTTTCTGTTTTATAAAATCCCATTACTAATTGTTGATCTTACTGCCTTTGCTAATGGTGTTCTGTTCAGAAAGTTTTCTCCTGTGCCAATGTGTTCAAGGCTATCCACACTTTTTCTTCTACCAGGTTCAGTACCTATAGATACCTGTACAACAAACCTTCATAAATTATTAATATAAATGTTTGCTTCTAGCTGATGAAGTTTGCCATTTGTTCATCCATAAAGCAGTGGTTGATGATGTGTGTCAGGCTTTTCATGTGCTAAACAGTGAAGAAAGTCTTGTTGATAATTCCTCATCTCACTGCTTAGAAGGCCAGTCCCAGAGTCAGTGCTCTCCCTTATGAGTTCCCACCATAGTTGGAGCCTCCTTTTTTGATATTAACATGTGATGGTAAGATCTCTAGCTTGGGCCAACTTTACATTCCTTACTGGGATATTTCATGGACCAGGGACCAGTCAGCTCACTGCTGCATCCCAACACCAGGCACTTCCACATCCTCCCTGCACATGTCTACTCCTGCTCCACATGGTCATTCCAGAGACACCGGCTAAGTGCCTGTTACATACCAGATGTGAGCATGAATCTAGATCGTATGGATGCAGGAATGATTGTAAGAGATAAAAATCTAGCCTTCATTTTTTTTTTTTTTTGACTTGCACATTTACTAATGACAACGTTTGTTTGTGTCACTTTCTGCTTTTTAAAATCTTATTTATTCACTTTACAGCCTAATTGCAGCCCCCTCCTGCCCTCCCAGTCCCCCAACTCACACGTACCTCCCCCTATTCTCCCCTCTCCTTCTCCTCAGAGAAGGGGAAGGTCCCCCCAGGGTACCAACCTGCCCTGGCACATTGAGTTGCTGCAGGAGTACAGCCTTCATTGTAATCCCTTCCCAAGTCTATCTTCATCTCCTCACATAAGCTCTCTTATAAGAGTCCTTACATTTAAGGTACCTGAAAAGCTGTTAGGAGTGGCATCATCAAATGTGAAATATAATTTGGAGGAAGGTGATATTTTAAAATCCGCAGTCTCATTGTTTGTTTAGATCTTTTATGGCCCTCTATAAAACTCCTCTTTTCGTGTATTTGTGGGTTATTATACATTTCATTGTATTTATCCTTATAAAATTAAATGTTTTACTCACAATTTAATATTCTAGTATTATAGAATAGATTCATCTTTATCTTATAAAACAAATGAAATTTTCTTTAATATGTGGCTTGGAACTTCACGTGCATGACTTTTAGGAAAAAATTCTTTCACAATGAAATCAATAGGTAGAGTCATGTACATCTTAGAAAGCTAGAGCTGCAGAGACCATCACAGCCCTGTCGGCAGTTCTCAGCATTACTTTTGGTTTGACCAGCGCTCATTTTATTTCAAATGAGATCAAGCTGTCTCTGCCATGTGCCTGTGTTGTCCGGTCGCATCACCTGTCTCTGAGCAGTGCTTAACTCTCCACACTTGATTTCCATATGCTCCAGGGCACACAAAGTACCCTCTCTCTCCTACCTAGTTAGGCTCTGAACTACAGTCATGGTTTCTCATGAAACACATACATTATCATATCCTTTCTTGATTCATTAACCTTCAAAATATGTAAAACCAAACCTTCAAAAAAGTGTGTGTGTGTGTGTGTGTGTGTGTGTGTGTGTGTGTGTGGATAACTTTTTGGATTTTCAATTTGTGTATAATTTTGTATTTTGAAATAGTGGGAGAAAAGAAGTTTGGGTTTCTCTTAAGAGTTTGCAAGCTTTTCCCTTTTGCATTTCAACTTGTGATTGAAGTATAGTCTACTTTACTAAGGACACGCTTCATTTTATAGTTTTCAAGATCAGGCTAGGGCTTCTAGACATGCTAGTTTATCCATCATTAGTCCCCTTACACAAAGGTAGACATTACGATGGTGCGAGTCTCTGCATCTCCCTGTGCCTGTGCTGTGTTAAACAATGTAAGCTATTCACATCTTCCTTCATAGCCGTAGGACGAGGGTTTACGCAACTGCGTCATTACTTGTCTGAACTTTGGAATGTCTGTCCTATCAGTGAGACCCTGTGGCCTCAGTAGTTTCCAGCTGAGGTGATAAGCTCCCCTTTGGTCCTCTACCAGGTTTTGCATGATGCACTTGAACACTGTCGCTCCTCAGCATGTTGATGTGTACTTCATATGATGGGGATTTCGAATGACGTGTGTCACCGTGAGAATCAGGGGGAGGAGCCTGGGTTCTTTCCCATGGGTCTGTTTTTGTCGGAGTGACTCAGTTGTGTGCTCCCTCCCTCAGGTGTGCTCATACCTCAGATAACTCGCCCGATTTGAGGAAGCATCATGGGTGTGTTGGGGAAGCCACAGCATGCTGGGTAAATGTCTCAAACAGTACTGCTGCCTGTGGCATCCCTCACAAACATACTTTCCCATTGCTCTCCTTGACCCTTGCATCCCATTCATCGAAAGGAGTTAACAGTGTCTGCCTGCCACCTATGGTTAGTGATCTGAGAGAGCTGAAGCATCCCTAATTTCCCAAACGCCCTTCGTCTTCATCTGAACAAACATTTCAAAATTCCTGCCAGCATTTCCAGGACTGCCTTCCCACATGAACCTGCACACTCCTGAGCATGTTTTCCAAATCCTCTCGAAAGACCCAGCATGTCTGGGACCGTTAGTTACCTGCACCCTCCTATAGCTCCACCCCGACATGTCGTCCATTCCTGGCAAATCCACAGAGACCAAACCTTCCTTCTTCGTCACCTCTTCTGTCCTCAGAAGCTCCTGCCATCACCCTCTTCAAGTTTCCTTACACCCCAAAGGTGCACCCATGCACACCCCACCTAGTACTCCCACTTTCCTTGACTTTTTGAAAGTTCTCTGAGCACACTGCCTCATGTCTTCCCCCCCCCACCATACCACACGCCCCCCCCCCCACCCCCGGCTCATGAACTATGGCTTGGCAGCAGTAGGCTCCAATGAAAAGGCTTCCTTAATGCCACAGCCTGGTGACAGCAAGACCACTGGCCAAAAAACTAGCTCTCTCAGTAGTTACCAAAGGGAAATGGCATTGTCCATGTCCCTTGCAGACTGCATGGGTAATTTATATAAAGTAATTAGAGCCTGCCTTTATCTACACCAACATGGGAACATGCCCTCTGCTTATGTAACTCTGTCTCTATCTCAATATATATTCATTGCATAAGATATTGCCAAAGCTACTTGTCCAAAGTCCAGCCCACATCTTGGTGAACAGTTACAGGAGTACTTGATATTTAATGAATATTTATGGCCAAAGAATTATAACATATGAGGTGACCCATATGATGTGATTTCTCTTGGTGACATTTTTCATGAGCAGGGGAAAAATGACAAATTCTTTGAATGTAATTGAGAAATCTTGTAAATCTCTGGTGCTACAAATTAAAACCATCCGTTATGTCAGTTGCTCAAACCAGTTGACTTGCAAATGCTTAGCTGTGGCACATATCTCTATAAGAACTAGTGAGGTCAGCTGGGAGCAAGGCCCAGCACTATGGGAGGCAGAGGCAAGCAGATCTCTGTGAATTCAAGGCCAGCCTGGTCTACAAAGTGAGTCTAGGACAGCCAAGGCTACACAGAGAAACACTATCTTGAAAGATCAACCACCCCCAAAAAAAAGAATTAGTGAGGTCATTTAAAATGATCAAAATTATGTGTGCACCAACATCACAATTAAAATCCCTGTCTATTTGTTCTGACTACAATGAATTCTATACTTATTAATAAACACTTGAGAAGTAGAATAATTTACTAAATAAAAATTTACCCCATCAAACTTCCCATTGACCTAACAAAACACAGCAGCTGCAAAAATGTTGTTTGATTAAGTTCTTTTGAAGGATGACTATTATATAGGCTTGAAGTTGACATTTCTCTATCTATTTCTGTATAATATCTGATTTTTCTGTATTATCCTTTTAAATCACATCGACTGACAAGGAAAGACATTTATGCACACTGTTGTTAATTACATCTACTGCCCAGACAAACTTCCAACCAATTACAAATAGTTAGGCACATTGATGAAACCATTTTCTGTTTGTCCAAATAAAGACTTGACTCTGCAGCCAATGAAAGCTGATGGGCTTGGGCTCTCTGTTGGCGGTGAGGGTGGGGGCATTAAAATCTGGAAAACAGCAAGGCACGATGCCTGCTTTGTATTTGCAACATTTCCAAAGCTTCTCTGGATGTAATTGCACCGTGAAATAGGTGTCCTGCCTCATTTCTATATATTTCCAATGATGCACTGATTGTTTTGATATATTCCTCTGGAAAATCACCCAGTCCTCCAAGCAAGGAAAAAAAATGCAAGTCGGCAATCTTTTAAATTGAGCTTAGTTTTATGGCAAAGCACCAAAAGTGTTAGTAAATGAGCCGCTCGGATGATCATTCCTTAAGGTGTAGATAAAACGTCTTAAAACCATACAGCAGATAAACCAAGTCTGAAACCCATTTACCAGCTTGATATTTTAGAAGATTAAAAAAAAAATCTCCAAAGCCTACACTAGAACATCTTTTGAAAACACGCTTTAATTGTTATAGTTAGATGGGCATTTGTTACCTCTTAGGAAGCAATAACTTATGTCCTAGTTAGGGTTTTGTTGTGATAAAAACACCTACAAAAACAATGCAGGGGAGCAAAGGGTTTGTTTGGCTTCAGCATCATGATCACAGTTGATCCCTGAGGGAAGGAAAAAGGGCAGGGCTTCAAGCAGGAGCTCAGGCAGTGACCATGAGGGAGGGCTGCCTCCTAGCTGGGATGACTTACGACCCCCCACCCATGCCCACATGCCCCGCCCAGTGGGGGCAAGTCCTCAGGTGACAGTCCCTCTTTCCCAGATGACTCTAGCTTGTGTCAAGTTGACAGACACTAAGTGGCACAGCTTTCAACCTTTGAAAAATGCCAAAGCATCCTACTGCCCCTCACTCCACCCTGGTGACTGTTCCCTGCATGACAGCACTAGGATGCTCTCATTACTTTTTGATGACTTAATAGGCTTCAAAAGAGCTAATTTTTGCACTCTTCAGGATGACATTAATTGTCAAAAGTAGAAGAGCTTTGATGAATGTCACATCTTAAAAATCACAAAAAAAAAAAAAAAAAATGTGCCAGGTGCTCAGTGATAATTAAAACAGCAAAACCAACAAAGAACAAATACAATTTACCTTTCACCACAGCCAGAGATGTCAACTCTATACTCAGGCCTAGGTAGATATTTGCATCTCTAACGTTCACACTCTTGTTTTGTTTTGTGCGGTCCTTGACACTAGGTCTCATGTTGCCCAGGCTGATCTTGAACTCTGGATCCACTTACCTCCAACGCCCACCCACACAAATGCTGGCATGACAGCTGCACCACACACCTGGCTCTAACACATACTCTGGATCTGTCTTACATAGGCAGTTGTGGAACTAGGCGCCCAACAGCATTCAATCATTGAAGACACATCTTTCTGGGTTTGCTGTCCTCCTACCTCATGAAATGCTTCTATTTTATCATCATCCGCACCCAGGGCGCTGCCTGGCTCCTTAATGTGAATATGGAAAACATTTAAAACTCACTTCAGAATGTCTTCTGAAAGCCACTTCTTTTCAGTTCTGTGGCCAAAGCTCTAAGTTTCCAGAACGGATGACAGCTATGGCAATACCCATTTTCAGTGGTTGTTATAAATTAAATTATGTAACACGCACAAAAGCACAAAAGCGAACATCTGAAGTCCATGCTAAGAAACACTTATGTGGAGAGTAGGGACTGACTCTGACGTGAGCTCTGGTGCCCCATATTTGACCACCTCCCCTTGGTGGGGAGGCCTGGTGGCACTCAAAGAAAGAATTAGCAGGCTACCAAGATGAGACTTGATAGCCTACAGCCATATAGTGGGGGAGGAGGTCCCTCTCAGTCATAGACCTAGGGGAGGGGAATAGGATAAAAGCGGGAGGGAGGGAGGAACAGGATGATACAAGTGATGGGATAACGATTGAGATGTAATCTGAATAAATTAATAAAGTAAAATAAAAAAAAGAAAAAGGCATGCCTGTACACGTGCCATCCAGGAAGAGCAGCCTGCTTAGCTCTAAGCACTAAGCCTGCCTGACTGAGGCACCCTGCCTTCCATCAGCTTGTTCCTCCTTCAGAGCAGCCATCTGCACTTTGTTCACTGCCCACAGCCAGCTTTGCCGGCCTTACTTAGTAAAAGAGGCATCAGTCCAGCAGCCACTTGCCCATCTCTCCAGGCAGTGGGGAGGAAAGGGCAGGGAAGCAATTTGCTGACTGTGGAAGTCAGGGTGATGGTGAGCTCCGCTGATCTTAGCAGCAGACAGTTCATTTCTAACGGGAGGCCGATGTCCTTGGAGACATGCCCAGTCTGAAGGAGAGTTCTTTCGCTTCTCCCCTCTTCTCTTTTTTCTCTTGCGTATGTAGGCTGTGGGTATGAGAAGGCCCCTTCCCTGTGCTGGGGATTTGTCCTCCAAAGTCACTGGCCTTGCTTTGATTGCTGGGAAATGAACAGCTGACCAGAAACAGAAAGAGCAGCCTTGGGCCAGGCCACACTACCAGAGATTCCATCCCCTCACTGCCTGCTAACTCAACAGAGGATGGAGGCAGCATGTCATGTGATCTTTTATGGCTAGGATGCCTTTGAAGCAATTGGCCCCTCAGAGTCCCCAGCATTCTTTTGCTTCCTTTCATTTTTCTTTTTTAATACCTAATTAGTCTTGCTTTTAGTATGTCAATTGTTTGAAATGTGGTCATATCGGTGTCATTTTTTAGTGTGGCTGAATGCCCCATATGCAGTTGCTTAGATCTGTTTGCTCTTTATCCCTTTTGCTCCAAACCCAACCTCACACCATGCCATAGCCCAATCAGTTCATTGCTTGCCCATGTTTTCTTGCTTTGAAGATTTTTAAAGTTTATTTTTACTTATGTATATGTGTGTGTTGGGGGGGTGGTGGTGCTGAGAACACTAGTGTCCATGGAGGCGGAGATATTGGATCCTCCAGAGCTGGCATTACAGGTGGTTGGTAGACAATGCTTCTGTGGGTGCTGGGAACCAAACTCAAGGCCCTTGGAAGAGCATCGCACACACTTGACTGCTGAGTCATCTCTCTAGTCCTTTCCCCACCACCCTCCCCACGCCCCCTGAGGGCATTGCCTGGCAACCTCAGCCAAGCCATAGTCCCTTGGCTCCTTCCTTGTCCTCCACACACTGAGCCACCACCAATGAAGCTGCTTCCTGCGCAGAACTCTGTGGCATCTGCACCTCTCCGGGGTGTTAGCAATGAACAGCACCTCACACTGCGCCAAGCCACCTTGTCTTTGTAAATGCTTTTGGAGAAGAGAGGGAGAGAGGGAGAGAAAGGAAGTTAGGGATGGAGGAGGAGAAAGAGGAGGAGGAGGAGAGGATTAGAAAAACAGCCTCCTAAATATAACAGTAACAACCCCTCAATGATAAACGGAGACTTCCATGCCTCAGTGTTCGATCCCCTCCTCTGTCTTGGCTTCTGGATGGAGATTGTGTCACGGGCTGGCGAGTGTGCCAGGGCCATGATGTAAAGGTTTTCTTCCTGGAATGACCGATTCATTGCTACAAGACTTTAAATCATGCTCACCGTCCCTTCTCCCCACGCCTTTGATAATGTATCCTTTCTCGCTTTCTTCTATGCATTAATATCTTCCTCTGCTGTTATTTATCACTGTAGTCTATGGCTGTTGTTTAACTTTCCGAGGCTATTTATGCCGCTCGCATGACTAATGCTGCATAAAGTAAAGAAGCGAGCTCTACACTACAGATTAAGGAAGCCTTCCTTATAATCTATGATTAATTGTAGGTGAAGACTCCTTCGATAATAAATTAATACAAAATGGGCTTCGTCCTACGTGGTAGAGGCTCGTAACTCATCAATAGTTCCGGGCACTTAGCTTCAATCAGCATTTCCTACGAAGTTGCTTTACTGTCTGTGACATGCTTTCCCATTTTTTTCTTGGCAAGATCATAACATTTTTTCTTCAAGGAAAATGATTTAATGTTTTAATCTTAAATGTGGCATCTAAGGGTCAGTAAATAAGAGTTAATAGAATTTTTCTCTGTAATTATTTTGGTCATCTCTAGGCAAGCCGTTTTTGTTTTGTAAACCAAACCGTATCTTTAATTAGGAGGAAAAATAACTGATATGGAATTAAAAAGGCAGACTTACAAAGTCTAAAGCTCTGAATTCTGATTCCAATTCAACATGCAAATGTTGGAGTTCCTTGCTTGCCTTTTGTGGATGGAAAGTGAATGGCTCTGTGCTAAGCATTTGCCAATGTGGTCCCACCTTGCTTTCCCCAACTACCCCCAATGTTACTCCAGAAGACTCTGGACACCAGATGACAGCGTAGCAGCTCTTCTCTGCTGTCCAGCCTCACCTGCTCTCAGCCACACCTGCTCTCACACACCCACTCATCTCACTATGAACTGAACCAGGTACTAAGGCTGAAGACTGACCAAGCTTGAGTGGGCTCCTCTGTGGGCCAGGATTTGTCTAAGCATGGGGGCAAGCTCAGGTGGCGTGCGTTCAGAGTATGTCAAAGGACACTGCGAGTGCATGCTGGGAGCTTCCTAAGCTGTGATATTTTAGAAGGCATCTTCCAACCCTAGGCCAGCTAGTACTGTGCCCACACTTGCTGTGGGCAGGCCCTGTACGCGAATGCTCTTCTTAAGGGGACTTTCTTGATTTTTTTGAAACTTTGAAAGGTTCTGACTCTTAATCTGTGAACCCTAAATAAAATAGATCAGTTTAGCTGAGTTAAAAGCTAGCAGGACTTAGAGGAAGACTCACGGTAATGAATATTAAAAAGGTACTCTCTGACAAGGACAAGGTACTGGCGACAGATGCTCTCATTAGCCACTCCAAGTGCTGCATGGAGATGGTTTCAGGGCCTGATTTTTGCCTGCATTTCAAGTACAAAGGCCTAAACCAGAACGAAGATGGCTTCTTTTCTTTTCCTTTTTCTTTCTTTCTTTTATTTTTAACCATAGGTAAGGTGGACAGTCTTTTCCCAGTTGTAAATGTTACTCATTTCCACACTTAGCAAAGGTTACAGGCAATGTAACTTGTAACAAAGGAACAAGTCTGTAACTGTGCTTGGAAATTAAGCCTCCATCAGAGCAGAAAGATAAGCCCTGGAGCAGGGGCAGGCAGAGGGAAGGGCAGCCCAGCCCAGCCCAGCAGAGGCCAAGCGGCAGAGAGGAGGGGAGGAGCAGACAGCGGAGGGGAGGGGCAAACAGTGGAGGGGAGGGGCAGGCCAATCTACAGAGACAGTTTGGGACTTGAATGGGGTCGATTTTCTTTTTATCCTTATGCACTTTCAAGTTTTAAAAATTAATGCTTTTAATTTTCTTTTTACATTTAAACTTTTAATGGCCATATAAAATAGTGCAGATTGCAAATACAATATGGAGATAGCTTCATGGGAGCACTTTAAAAGCATTTTCTTTCTTTTATTTTTTCAAAATAAAATGCTAGGAAACTAGGAGGGACTAAAATGCTGGTGTTGACAGTAAGTCCAGCTTAACATGTTTCCTAACAACTCGCTGAAAGATCTCTCCAATCCAGGCAGAAGCGGCCTCTTGCCAGCCACACATTGATCCATTCCAGAACAGTCTCCTAGGCCACTTAAAACTGTATTTTAATCAATACTTAGTTTTAAAATTATGGTACAAATAGTTACATGCTTATCTAATGAAGTACTTCCCTTTAAAAAAAATCTGCCACGCTTTGTAATTTTCTGAACAGGAGGCACAACTTCTAGTCCCTTGTCAAGTGTTTGGCAGCTGGGATCGCCTCTCCAGCCCTTGCTCCTTGGGAGCCTCCATTGTCTTGTGCTTGTGTGCTGAAGGATGTCTAAACAAATGTGTGGACACAGCTACTCAATAAAGCCATCCTTGCAGGCCTGGATGATGAGCACCAGGCGCGATTCAGTCATGGCAATAGGATGGCAAAGGTTCACGTGGGTCCCTTTAATGATCTATTTGCTTTGAGAATTTAAAAAAGCCAAGACCACAACCGTAGAAGGTTGCCTGTGCTTTGTGGCCCTGAAAGCATGTTCCGCTGTGAGTAGCTAATGCCTTTGCACAGTTTCTTTGTGCTCATTTAGGTACTTTGAATACTAAGAAAATTTTATGATTATGTTTCTTCTAAATTATATAACTGCCATGTACAAAGTGCTTCACGTGCAGTAATTTATCCATTCCTTAAAACAGAGCCTATATCTGACATTTTCCCATTTTATACAGGAGGTGAGCGAGGCACTCTGGGGAGGGAAGCTAAGACCATGTCACAACAAAATTGCAAAGACCAGGATAATAACATCACTACCCAGGATCTCTGGTCTCTGGAAAGATGGGGAGAGGGAGGTAAGGTGAGGGGGGATAGGTAGATAGATGGTAGAAAATAGATGATAGAGAGATAGAGAGATAGATAGCTATACATACATACACCATAAAGACGAAAAGAGATATATTTGGAGAATTGAGCAATACTATCATGGAAGGAGCCCCATAGCAGGCCATGTCTAGTCCAGGAGACTGCGTGACACTGGCAGCATGGATCAGTCCACATTGAAAGGCCACCCGTGGGAAAATTATTGGTCCTACATCAGAGACCTGAAGATGTGGGAGAACAGTGGCATGAGGTTTAAAGATCTAAGAATCAGGACTTTTGGGGCCAAAAGACAGGAAAGGAGAGTAACAGCTAAAGACGACGAGAGGGCGACAATACGTGTGTGTCAAGCTCAAGGGAAAACAGAGGGCGGAAAGACTGGAAGAAGTACAGAAAGCTGACGGCCTTCTGGGGCTGGCACTCCTGGAACCTTTCTCAAATGTAAAGCATGTATTTTATAGATGCTAATAAGCTAACAAGCCTTGACAAATGCCTCATCTGGGGGGTGGGGGCGGTAGTGAGGCCCGTGGCCGCTAAGTAGTCTTTTTACACCACAGGCTGCCTAGCTAGGTCTCCAGGGGTGAAGTCAACCAGGACACATGGGAGTCTCTGAATCTTCTCGCCAGCTCCCTGGTTGGTGGAATTCACTTTTCAGTTGTGGCATGGAAGTCTCAGTTTCTCATTGGCCATCTTTTTTAAACACTTGGCTCTGTAGACAGCCCACAGCACATTCATGGTCTTTCTCCTGTGGGCCTGCTAGGAATTCCACTTGGAGCTCTTCTTCCTTGCATAGGCTTTGGGGCTGGATCAGCCTCACCAAGGTACTCTTCAGTTCACTGGAGTTGGCCTACTTCCACTCTGTCAGAACTCTCCCCAGAAGTTCTTAGGTCAAGGTCTGATTGGCTAACCTGGGTACAGGAACACAGCGGGCAGCAGAGAGCAGTTTCAAGAGTGATTTTGAGCTTCTATTTCTGCCTTTTCTGGCCATTGTACATGCATGGTGCCATCTTTGTCCTAGGCCATACTATTTGAGCACTTGCTAGATTTGCTTTCTAATTACTCTAAGTCCCCTTTTCTTAACCCTCAATGCCACTCATCCTTCACTTCTTAAATGACATCTTTTCTAGGCAATTAATATAATACTAGAAGTCCTTTGTCCAAGGAATCTTAGATATGTCTGTTTTCCCCAGGACTTTTTGGGACTTTGTGATGCTTAAATACTTGGCACCTGAATGATAATATGAGAACACAGGCTGAGGTTCTGTAAATATAAGTTCCCTAAAATTCTGTCAACTAAAGTGGTTGTTGTCCACAACCATGATTTAGTTTGGGCTGTCCATGGTAGACATAGGAACTTGCCACACCACCAGCGGTTCATCTTTGGGTTTCTAAATATTTTATACCTTAGCTACATAATTTTTTAATATATTTGCTAGCTATTCATGGGTGTACACATTAGGGCTCAGGAGAGGAAAAAGCACGCTTCAGTTTAGATTTGAACTTGACGACATTGACTTTACAGCTGAAAATCTTACGTTGATTGTCACTCCATTCATTGGTTTAGTTTTCTCATCTGAAAAAATAATTGCGAATGATCCTGCATGCACAGGGGTGTCCTGAGCATGAATTGGAGGATGTCAGCATCAGAGACATGCAGTAATTGCAAAACAGAGCTTGTCATATCTGATCTGTCATAGCTTCTCTCTGAAGCACGTTTTTGCCCAGGAAAAGGGGATGAGATTTCATAAACAGGACAATCTGTGTTAATGAAGACCCGGCAGGAGCAGGAAATCAATATGTGACACACTTTTTTCATTATGATATGATGCTTCTACTCGTGCTGTTTCATATGGACAGTTAGTTCGGGGCTTATCAGAGTTGTTAGAAAGGCCCTTTGGGACAGCTGATGCGTAAGTGTCCTCATTAAGGGACGATGAAAGCCTGCCACTGGGACCTAAACAGGGCTCAGGAAATGGCTCACCAGATTAGGTCACTCCTCTGTTTTATTTTGTGACACTTGAGGCTTTCAGTGTGATGGTTGAGAGGAAGATGTCTACTCCACTCATCAAATAGAAAGACGTGCCATCACACTAGGCCAACAGTGCCGGAAAAAAAAAAAAAAAAAAAAAAAAGCCCCATTTCCTGCTCACAGCCTGGACATCATCAGATCCTCATCACACTCGAGAGGCCACGAGCCATTCTGAGAAACACAACTTTCTCCCTAAAATGGTTGCCTATGCATACTCTGCCAGAGCAAATAGTACTCGCCCAGCCATCTTGCTAGTGAGCTTTATTTTTCCTTTTACTTCATCTACAAGGAAAAATACACAACCTACATATTTTGCTTTCTGAGCAGTTCTCAAGCCCAGTTAATCTTCAAAGTCCATATCATCACTTTCTTGATTCAGGGACTCATTAATCCCCACAGTTACTGAAAGGACTGCCTTATTGATTAGCATGCCTCGGGCTTGACCCCTGCATTCAACCCCCACTTGCTTTCTAGTGAGTGCCAGAGTGCCATTGGAAGGACTCTGCTGAAACAAAGACGGCCACAGCACTCCACTGGTAGGCCACTACACCCTCAGCAGATGCCCTGGAGTATAAAAAAGGCCTGTCCAACAGTGCACTGAACTGATGGACGGAGACAGAATGCATTTCAGTTGTGCAGACGTTCAAGGCTCGGCTTAGCCACGGAAGCACATCTATCTTTGTGTTCCAGAACTTCAGAGAAAACTCAAGGGTGGAGCCCTAGGCTTGTTATTGCTCATTCATGGGAAGAAATCACAGCCAGGACAATGCAACAGAGAGTTCACTGCTTGATTCTGAGATATCCTGGTATAAACTTGTGAATTTAGATTTTATATGTAATTTATATGTAATATGTGATTTACCTATGTATTGAGTCATTCAACTATTCTCTTATAAGCTACTGAATATTCAGAAACATCTAATGAATTGTCTAGGAGCTCATTATGAGAAATTTATAGACCCTAGACTTGCTTTCTGAGGGGAGGAAGTGTTCAACCTTGGTGGGCTGACAGTGTTTTTGTGAGTGCTGTAGATGCTGGCCTTCCCATCAGCTGTCTATTCAGAAAATTAACTCCATTTCTGGCAACGTACTTGGATAGTACCAAGACAAGCATGGCCCTGCTTTCCAGGACTTAGAGAACAAAATGTGTACAACTAGAAATAAAACAACGTTTGTTGCATGTCATGAGAAAAGTTTGGACAAGAGACTGCCGTGCCTGAAAGGGAACAGTGTTTATGACACACAGAACAGCACAGATGAGAGAAAGAATTGCAGCGTCTGTGATTTGAAGGAGAGTTCACAATGTCTTCTTTTCTTACGCTCATTTTTCATTTACCAAATGCCCTCTGGGGCACGTAGAATGAATCTGGCATTCTAGGTGCTGGCAAGCTGAACTAGAGATGATTATTGATATAAATAGACTTCTGTTCAAGCGTTTAGATGCTACCATGTAGAAAAGTATAAAATGCCAGGGGAATAATATTTGTTGAACAATTATATGTACTGAGATAAAAATAGCCGTGAAAATAAGATGAGAGCTGAGGAAGGCACATTCAGTTTTAGAAGTCTACCAAAGTTCTCATTGAAAATACAGCTTTTCAACAAATGTCCTGTATTAGTTTTCCATTGCTGCTGTATTAAGTGATCAGACCTGTTTTGCCCTAAAACAATATAGGATGATTATCTGAATGCTGTAGAAGTCAGAATTTCCACGTGAGTTTCCTTAGGCTAAAAATTCGATGCCCAGAGGGGAAGTGATGCCTCACCTTGCCCAGCTTCCACGGGTGGACTTTGTATCCCATTCTTTATCTATATGCAGAACTTTACAAAAGCTGAACTCGGAGAAGTAGATGGTAGGTTAGTTTGTGTTTATCTGGAGGTGAGGAGGTGAGGAGAGTAAAAAGTAGAGTTTGTTTATCACAGGACAAGATTTTTCATAAATAGGCATAGTGCTTTTAGCTTATGGTATAGCACATGACTATAGTTAATACCATTGTAAAATGCAAAATAACCAAAAGAGTACACTTCAAAAGTCTCCCTTAAAAAATTACAGGTTATCAGGATGATGGATATGTTAATTAGTTTGATTTAATCATTCCATATTACACACATACATCAAAACATCATGGCATCCTATAATGTGTGTTATTTATGATGTGTCAAAAATAATGTAGGCGTCTCTGCATCCAAAAGAGATTGATTGCCAGAGCCCCTCTGGGTACCTACATCTGTAGGTGCCAAGGCTTGGCTATGAAATGCAACAGCATTTGTGTATAATATTCCGTCACCTTCTCAGGTGACACAGTTGCATGTAAGTGCTGTGGAACAGCTGTGGAACACTGAGCACACAGACTCAGGGCAGAATCCATGGATATGGAACCCATAGTGTGAAGGGAAACTCTATAAGCAAAACCAAATATATAAGAAAAATGGTATTTGTGTTGAAAACAAAACTGTAATGGTGAGAAGGCACCTGACTCTACACCTCTGGGGGGCTCCATAAAAAGATGGAGGAAGTTGGAAACAGAAATTTGAGTGGAGTACAGAGGCCGGGAATTAGATCCTGGCTTTTCAAAGACAGAAAGGGTGGTTCCCAGAGAGCTTGAAGCGTTTTCACTGAACACTTGCTAATTCTTAGAACTCTGCATCACAACAGCCACAGGGTTGATGGGCCTTGCCAAAACTGATGGGTCAGTGGCAGGAGGAGGAACAGGAAGAAGGACTCTGAACAGGAAGTAATCCATTGTCTACAATTTTACAGCCTCATTGATTGAAAAGACACAAAACAATATAATTGCTTTATCAGTAAGAAGGCATACAAACAATCTCACAGTAGGAAACCACCTAGATCTTAACAAACAAGGAGCTGCTAAGGTATGAATCCATCATAGGATGCTGATGATTAGAAATATGTTTTCTTACCCGTAAAGATTCATCTACTTTATTCTGTCTCTCTGTCTTTTGTTTTGTTTTGTGCTTGAGATAGGGTTTCTCTGTGTAGTCCTGGCTGTCTTAGAACTTGCTCTGCAGACCAGGCTGGCCTCGAACTCATAGAGATCCAAATGCCTTTGTCTCTCAAGTGCTGGGATTAAAGGCATGTGCCACCATCATCCTGTAATTGTTCTTAAATGGTAAAACTACAAGCTGGGAAATGACTCTTTGGGCAAAGTACTTATCTCACACATAGGAGAACTCAGGCTCAAATCTCCAAAATCCATGTCAAAGCCACACACAGTAGCATGTGTCCGTAATCCCAGAATTCCTACAGTACAATGCATGATGGGACTGGAGAACTTCTGACATGTGTTCCTGCTGGCTCAACACACACAGTGCAACATGAACAGAAAGACTCTGTCTCAAGCACGGTGGGAGGCAAAGAGTGAGTGCCCCACGCCTGCTACACTCCTTGCTTACCTGTGCATACATACGGAAACCTCCCTCCACAAAATAAATGATAACACTTACAATGTGTCTTTAAATAAGTTGCATGTTTTTCATAAGAAAGATTCACTTTCAAGGCTGGAAGAGATGGCTTGGGACCTGGGTTCGAGTCCCAGCACCCACATGTTGGCTCTCAGCCATCCCTAGCTCCAGTTCTAGGGGAACTGGAGCTCTCTTCTTATTTCCTTGGACACCAGTCACATATGTGATGCACATTCATACTGGCACACACAACATTCGTGTGCATAATAAGTAAATAAATAAATAAGTAAAAAAACGACACATTCCCTCTCTTTGGTGCTTTGAGTCAGTAGTTTTTCAGTCCATGTTACTTGGGCGGAGCCATTTGGTAGAGTCAGAGATTCATAGAAGAAGTACTCAATAGTGTCAGTCTGAAGATGGAGTGATTCCTGGTAAAATCTAGGACATTTGCTCCATTCAGATCCTGCCCACCCACAGGGATGTGCAGGCATCAGCGGCCTCCCTCTCAGCATCCCTGCTTCCTTCTTCAGATAGCTCGATGCTGTGTTTTCCCACATGCTTGGTGAAGAAAACCATTCCCCCTCCCCCATGAGTCTAAGTATCTAACGTAGATTTTAGAACGTAAGTAAACTTTAAAAGTAGCGAACAGCTTTATTTCCCATAAATACTGATCAAGCCGAACGGAAGTAGGAAGCAGGCCAAGTGAATTCACAGAAAACATAAATGTTTGACTGTAACATGACAGAAAGAAGCTACCCTTAAATTTTAACATGCACAATTTGATTATACCTTGTATTAGAGTTGATAGGTCTGGCTGCCCACAGTGCTACATCTATTTAAATTCAAATTTAAATCCAAGGAAAGTCCTGGGTCTTCGGCTGAAACACCCATGTAAAATTGACCGGCCCTTCCATAGTGAGTTGTGGCACAGCGGAGACCCGACATGCCTGTTGGCCTCTCCAGTCACCTACAGTTGCTGCGGTCCTGCCTGGAAATGACATGAGCATCTACACTTGTTTCATTGACTTATAAACTGTGATGAGTTTTTGGCAGGCTTTTGGAGCTCTGAAGAAAATGGGAAAGGTAAACTCTGTTTAGAAGCATGTGGCATGAGCACCGTCCTCTCTGGTGTTCTACAGGATACATGTGTGTATGTGCGTGTCAATGTTCCACGTTTGTAGCCAACTCACACTAAGCTGGGTCAAGGGGAGGACAAGGTGAGCACTAAGTAAGCAAGGCAGATTCAAGTCAGAATCACTTCTCAGAAGTGAAATTTCCCGCCGCTTTTCAGGTCCCCATATAAGACAGAGAGCATATCCTTCCATTGTGTTTTAAATGTCACCATTGTTCCTTAATTAGCTAGCATGCAATGATACAGGAAGGGGACAGGACATTCATCTTTTTGAATAACCTGAGTAGCCATGTCTCCACCATACACAGCCTACTGTGTATAATCTGACAATCTGTGGGGGGAAAAATGGGTTTTCCAGATATGGCCTAGGTGAAGCTTAGGATGCGCCCTCAGCAAGTCGATCTTTGCAGAGAGCCCTCCAGAGGGAAGTGGCAAGGCGGTGACGAGGCGTGGGCCATGCATCACGCATTCACATCACAGGCAGCGAAGGAGCCTTTTTTTCACGTGACTGATTTATCACCAAAAGAAGCAACCTCCTGGGCAATGGAATTTATACGAGGATTTTCCACAGCTCCTAAGGATACAAGGATCCTGTCACAAAAGTCAGGAGCAAAGGAGATGGTCTGACAGGGGCTGTGGGAGAGGTGCACTCTCCCCGCACTTGGGCATGCACAAAGCGTTTGCCTAAGGAGCTCTGGCATAAATTCAAACTACAACATGTCTGGTAATTTCAATTTTTAACAGCCAAGTCCTTAAAGAGGAGCAGGGCTAGACTCAGGGAAGAGAAGGAAGGTAAATTTCAGATGTAAATGACACTCAGCTGTGACAGTCTGGGACAGGCGTGTTAAGATGGATGCACCTCCCTGCAGAGGAATTTCAAGTGGGTCGTTTCAGCCTGTTCCCTGGCCTGGGAGAGCACTCCATGTAGACCCTAGGAGTGATGAAGACACAGTCTGAGTGTCAGTAAAGGGTGTCTGGTGTTTTCTTTTTAGAATTCACATCGTTAAGCCCAGTTTAATCATTCTCACAAAGACTGCAGCTGTTGGTTCAGGATACTAGAAGATGCTTTGGAGTCAGGGTTAATCAACCAAATTATGAACCCTGGGATGCTCCAGAGCAAGCTGAATTGCAGCCCTGCAGAAGTGTAGCCATGCCCTCTGCAGGCCACAGCATGGCCTGGCCCAGAGCCCTCCCCAGACTTGCCAGCTGACCAGCTTTTGGATAACTATGTAGGAGGAGCTGTCCGTAGGATTCAGGAACCTCCAGCAAGGCAGAGCAGGAAGAGGCTCCAGAAATTGATTTCCTGGGAGCTGAGGCTGCACAGAGGAAACCAACCACTGGGCAGGGTGTTCAGAGGTCTCAGAGGAAGTGTCAGCATGTGCTCAGCAAAGGCAAAACAAAACAAACAACAACCAAAAAATCCAACAAAACAAAACAAAACAAAAAAACAAAACAAAACAACAACAACAACAACAAAAAAAAAAAAACAGCTAAACAAAAATGGCCCTCACAGAAGAAAACGGAGTTCTACTCAAATCACACCTGAGTCCAGATCAGGAAATGGACCCAGCTTGAGGTAGAAGTAAGCGGCAATAAACAATATAATTCAATAAAAATATTAAGCATGCATTATCAACTGAAATCAACCCTGAAAGAAATGTAATGAGATCACAGCGAGGAAAAGTAGCTGTGGTTGATTGGACAATGGCAGCAGGACGCCTTCTTCTGCCCATCCACGTCGGAATGGGAATTGTGGGTAAAGGTAGCTATGCTGCCCCTCTACTGTCAGATGTTCCCACAGGGCCTGAGCCTGTGGCCATCACTGGCATACTGCAGGATGCTGGGGAAGCTAAGAGGTCCATCCCCCTGTCCACAAAACCTGGACCAAGATGCAGTTCTCAGAGTTACCAGAAAGGATGTTCTTGGGAGGCATTTAGACGGTAGACTCACTGCACCAGATGACAGAGTTATATAAAGTGAGAAGTGAAAGTCAAGGCAGATGCTAATGCACGCTGTCTGCCTTGGGCAGTGCTGTAGAAGGCAGAGCCCCTGGCCCGCTGTGAATGAAGAAGAACCGGTTTGAGGGGAATGGTGCTAGAACTGGTCAGGGTGCCATTTGGGTTTCCAATAGCCTAATGCTAAATAGAGTACCTGTGGGAACACCGGGTGTGGTCATAGGCATCTGTGAATTTAGCACAAATGGTACAGAGGCAGGAGGGTCATGGCAAGTTTGAGAGCAGATTGGGCTTCATAGGAAGATCCTGTTTCAATGAACAAAACAGATGGAACAAAGCAAAGTGTGGCCCGGCCAATAAATGGCTATGCTTACTGCAAAGTTGACTTATATGGTACAATGAGCCACTAGAAAACAAGATAGAAGAGAAAGGGTGGGATGAGAGAGCCAAAGGCCTTTCCTCTAAGGATGAGCACAGTTCTGGGTGGATATATCTGTCTTAGCTCCCCTACCTCTCTGGGGAACTGTCATCCACTCCTGACAGCCGAAGGAAGGATAACTCCCTGGTGATAGCTTTCCACACGTCCTTTCCCACAGAGTGGATCAGTGTCCCTTCATTTCTCAAGAACACAGATTGCCCTCCAGTGCCTGACACTGCCTCGCTTCCCGCTCCCACTGCCCTGTTTCTTGGCTGGGAAACACGGAGATCGGAGTAATTATTTACTGGGATTGCTGTGAGACCATTCATCCAGGGGCTTCCAATAAAGCCTAGGACACAAAGAAGGCTAATTTAGTGGGCAGAGCACAATGTCAGCTACACTGGACAACCAAGGCCATGTTCGTTACAGGAGGTCAGTACAGACCCCTCTGTCAACTACAACAGGAGAGATGTCCAGGAAGGACACTGCTATAGATCTTATGGCCATGGGTCATCGCAATTAATTTATCTTTTTCTAAGAAGAATACTTGGTAGATCTATGAATTCAGTATGAATGTGGAAAGGATGGTCTCCATCAGCTAGTGAACTGTCAGCCCCGAGAGCCTGAGTAGCTGTGGGACCACACAGAGGATCTCAGACAAAGGGCATTTGCCTAAGAATATTTATCTCAATTTTTACCTATTGTCTATTATAGAGGTGATGCTGGGAATTTTTTAATTTGTGTGTATTTCAGACAGGATCTTAGTATTGATGTCTGGGCTGGCCTAGGACAGAGGAGCCCCCTGCCTCCCAGCTGCTGGTATCACCCACAAGAGCCCCTGTGATGCTCTCTTAGGAAGGTTAGACAATAGTACTAAGGAGGAGGCTGTGCACTAATTTTTGTAATTCTGTTTGGGTTTGTTTGAGGTTATGTAGAACTGAAGGCTTCATACTGACCTTAAACATGGGGTGTAAAGCAAAAGCTAACCAAAACATCTGCATGTTTCCCTTCTATTTCCTAAATACCTGCATGCTTCCCTTCTATTTCCTAAATACCTGCATGCTTCCCTTCTATTTCCTAAAACACCTTCATGCTTCCCTTCTATTTCCTAAAACACCTGCATGCTTCCCTTCTATTCCCTAAAACACCTGCATGCTTCCCTTCTATTTCCTAAAACACCTGCATGCTTCCCTTCTATTCCCTGAACACCTGCATGCTTCCCTTCTATTCCCTAAACACCTGCATGCTTCCCTTCTATTCCCTGAACACCTGCATGCTTCCCTTCTATTTCCTAAAACACCTGCATGCTTCCCTTCTATTCCCTAAAACACCTGCATGCTTCCCTTCTATTTCCTAAAACACCTGCATGATTCCCTTCTATTTCCTAAAACACCTGCTTGCTTCCCTTCTATTCCCTAAAACACCTGCATGCTTCCCTTCTATTCCCTAAAACACCTGCATGTTTCCCTTCTATTTCCTAAAACACCTGCATGTTTTCCTTCTATTTCCTAAACACCTGCATGTTTCCCTTCTATTTCCTAAAACACCTGCATGCTTCCCTTCTATTCCTAAAACATCTGCATGCTTCCCTTCTATTCCCTAAAACACCTGCATGCTTCCCTTCTATTCCCTAAAACACCTGCATTCTTCCCTAATGTTTCCTTAGGAAATATTTCAAGATAGAATATGCAGTTTTTATTCAAGGCTTTTGGCTCCTGACACTAAAATTTCATATTTTCTATATGATTTTCATGTACTTGATAGTGTCATTAAAAACAATAAAGCTTTTAGCTTTTTAAAAATAATATGATATAATATTTGTAGATATTATAAATTGTATTATATATTTGTCTTCTGTTCTTTTGCTAATGACAATGGTTGCATATACATAAAACATACTGTGTTTCGACAGTTCATGTGCTTTTCTATTCCAGTTCTTCAAGCATAGAAGTATTTTAAATTTACCAACTGTAGTTTTCAAGTCCTCTTTTATCTGTGTTCTAATGTTTAGACGGCAAAATTCATTCTCAACTCTTTTATATATTTGTCTTTATGTTTAATCTTCTAATTTAGGTTTATTTCACCTTTTATAGAGAGCCTCAATGTGTAGCTATGGCTAGCCCAGAAACCACTATGGAGAGCAGACTGGTCTTGGATTGACAGAGATCCCTATGTCTCTGCCTCTTGAGATTATAGGCTTATGCTATTATATTTTTTTAATGTAAAATACTCAGTAGGTTTTGGTTTCGTCCTTCAGGATGGAAATCCTCAGTTGTAATTAAGGTATTACACCATGTGCTTTTCCACGCATGTGGAAGAGTCTCTTCTCCAGCAGAAAGGATGGAGGCATAGGTGGGGGGTGGAGGCGTAGGTAGGGGAGGCAGGGAGAGAGCTAGCAAGCCTAAATGTGCCATGGATGCCAGCAAATGCTCTTGTCACTGCTTGCCCAGGGCATCCCGAGGCCACCCATGCTTCCTCCCTCCCTCACCATGAGTACCTCTTCCAGCATCAAGCATGTCCTGTGGTCCAGTAGCAAACTCTGCCCGTGCTGCATGTCTCTGCAGCATCTTCCTCCTCACCTCCCTCGCTCTTGGCCAGAGTCAGTTGTGTGCTAACTTTGCCCACCCTGTGTGCCAGGTTCTGACCCTACACTTTTAGTAATTACAGCTTCTGCCACTGTGTTCGTTAGAGAACAACACCTCATGGGAAAGGAACTAGCATTTCCAATATGGCAGCGTGCGGATATAAACTGTCCTGGGAAAACTCAGATTCTTATTTTTAAAATTGTAGCTGTATTTCCACCAAGTCCATTCGCCCTGCGTTAGTTTTTGCTGCTTTGGATGTTGAACTCTCCTTAGCACAGACCAGAAAGCAGCTTCTCCACCAACTCTCTGGGAATAGCCCCAGTGACATTTGCTTTCTCCTTACAGATTGCTCCACAGGGACTCACCTCCCCCACCCACCCGAGCACCTCCTCCTCCTCTAACTCACACAAGTCCTGATATTGGCTCAGGGCACAGCAGCATGGGCACAAAGTAACTGCTAAAGAATTAAAAACAGACCTTACAGTATTCAGCCATGTAGCAGACACAACAACAACAACAAAAAAGATGCCTGTAAAATTTTAATTAAGACTTAAAAAGTGTTGATCTAAACAAATTAAAAGGACAGAATGTCTAAACATTATTATTTTAAACCTTTCCCTATGGTGCAGGTGTAACTATTGTTAATAAGAGGTTATACAATAAAAATCTTTTTTTCTTTTTGTCTTGGTTGGTAAGTGTTTTAAGTGCGAATATCCCTTTGACTAATGATATAGTTATGAAGAGAAGATATGCTTAGTACACCTGACCTACCAAATGTCACAGCCCAGGGGTACAACAACTCCAGGACACCGGCTTTCCCCACTCCTAGTCGCATGGCAGACTAGAGGACATATTTCACCACTGACATCTGGATTGTGAAAGTGCCCCTTAGCACATGTGGTCTGGGAGAAGGACAAACTTCAGAGATCAGAGCTTGGTACCCACTCAATGCACTGCAATTCTTATATATCATGTTAAAAAAGAGAAAAGAAAACAAAACCCATGTCAAACTTGAGGCCAGAGTTAAATCAGAAATCATTGAGAAGGCTTCCTCATTTAATCAAAGCTAAATTTTTGCAGATCAACCTACTGTGTCATCCATCTGGGGATGATGTTTTAATACCATCCTTTCAGTTACATGTCTACACAATGATCATTTGGATGAATGTCAGTTAACTTTTACAGGTTTTTGTCACCTGTGATTATGACGGCACGCATCAGGCATTAATTACCATTACACTGTAAGTGCTGTGACTATCAGTGGGTATATTCCTTTTGGGGGCACACTGGGAGGACAGACTGCAAAAGACAAGAGCACTTGAGAATATGGCTATGTGCAGTCTTGGAAGGCACATGCAGGTGGCAGTGAGAAGTGGATGCTTGAAAGTCACTTAATTTAAAGGTGGGGCAGGCAGCACCACAGACACGGGAGATTCCGCGGTAATCCAAAATGGCTCTGACGTGACTGGAGCTGTGTGAAGGAAATAAGAACTATCCCACAGCCACTATGCATCTCCTGGCTGTAACAGCTTTCTTGTGATCAGCTTAGCAAGCAGTAGATATTGGGATGAGGGGTAGTTAATATTATCTTTATTGAGCTTAGCACCAAATTGGAATAATATCTATACAAAACCAAAGGCTTGTTAATACAACTTCTGCATCACAATTAAAGCCCCATCAACTCAACCAAAACCCAGTAGCTTCTTTGAAGCCACCACCACACTTCAATATGGTTAAGAATGATATGCAGAAATTTGGTTGGTTTAATTAAGTCTCCAACTTGCTCAAATACTGAATTGCAAAAAGGCAAAATTGTGCTGTCCCGGCTAACTCCTCTGAAGCATACACAACAACTTTAAATTGCACCCCATCTCCTGTGCTCTATTTCCAGTCCCCAATTGTGCCTGCTTTCCCTGGAGGCCATGCCAGCACCAGGGACACCAGGCCATTATAGTACTAGGGACCCCAGAGGCATGATTGGCACCCCAAACCATAGAGGTCATGCAACTCACAAAAACCCCATCAGAGACACCCTACTGAACCTGAAGACTTGCTGGTCACCAGAACCCCAAGCCACACAGGCCATAAGACTGAGAAGAAATAGAAACTAATGGGGAAAACTCCAAAAACCACCCATCTAACAAAGATAAAGTCACAAATCAGCACCTAATCCTATAATAAATCCCAAACCTCCATGACTGGAGACCAGCATAAGAGCACAATCAACTGAGGCAGTATGACACCACCAGAGTTCAGGTATTTTACAACCACCACCCCTGGATATTCCAACACAGCTGAAGCATGAGACAATGATATTAAATTCAATCTTATAAAAATGATAGAGGCAAAGAAATAGAGGAAAATGCAATCAAAGCAATAAGGAATACACAAACCAAAGGAGTCCTGGAGGTGGAAAACCTAGGGAAGAGAACAGGAACATCAGACATAAGCATCACTAACAGAATGCAAGACATAGATGAGAGACTCACAGGGGTAGAAGATACAACAGAAGAAATTGATGATATGTCTATTGGTCAAAGAAAAGGTTAAATCTAAAAAGTTAAAGAAAATATTAAATCTAAAAAGTTGCAGACACAGACATCTAGGAAATCTGGGACACTATAGAAAGACCAAACCTAAGAAAAGTAAGAATAGGAGGGGGAAGATTCCCAGCTCAAAAGCCCGGAAAATGTTTTCAACAAAATCACAGAAGAAACTGTTCCAAACCTAAAGAAATAGATGCCTATAATCATACAAGAAGCTTACAGAAAACCAAATAGATTAGACCAAAAAAGAAAAGTTTCCTGCCACATAAACAAAACATTAAATGTAAAACAACAACAACAGAATATAAAATGCTGCAAAGGAAAACACCCAAGTAACATATAAAAGTCAGACCTATTAGAATTATACTCAACTTAACAAAAGAGACTCTAAAATCCAGAAAGGCCTGGACAGATGTCTTGCCGTCTCTAAAAAAGCCACAGGTGTCAGTCCAGACTACTATACCCAGCAAAACTTTCACTTACCATAGATGGAGAAAACAAGATATTCCACAATAAAACCAAATTTAAAAATTATCTATCTACAAATCCAGCCCTACAGAAGATACAAGAAGTAAAACTTCAATCCAAGAAGTTAACTACAGCCAAGAAAACAGAGGAAATAAATATTTTTACAACAGCAAAACAAACAGAAGGAAATACACACACACACATACACACACACACACTCTACCACCACCATCAAAATAATAGAAACTAATGTCTTAATATCTCTCAATATCAACAATATCAATGAACTCAACTCACCACTAAAAAGACACAGCTGACAGAATAAATGTGAAAACAGGATTCATCATTCTTCTGCATTCAAGAAACACACCTCAACATCAACATGATAGATAATACCTCACTGTAAAGAGCTAGAAAAATATCTTTCAAGGAAATGGACCCAAGAAGCACACTGGAGAAGTCATTCTAATAGCTAATAAAAAAAAAATAGACTTTCAACCAAAATTAATCAAAAGAGATGGTAAAAGACACTTCATAATCATCAAAGGAAAACCCCACCAATACAATATCTCAATTCTGAATATCTATGTCTCAAATGCAAGGGTACCCACATTTATTAAAAAACATTACTGAAGCATAAATCACACATGAAACCCCACATTTAATAATGAGAGACTTCAACACTTCACTCGCACTAATAGACAGATCACCCCGACAGAACCTAAACAGAAAATAATAGAACCAACAGATATTATGACTCAAATGGACCTAACAGATATCTACAGAACATTTCAACAAAACACAAAAGAATATGCCTGTTTCTCAGCACCTCACAGAACCTTTTCCATAATGGACCATATACTCAGATAAAAGCAAGTCTCAACAGATACAAGATTACTGAAACAAGCCCCTGTATCTTATTAGACCACCATGGATTAAAGCTGAACTTCAACCACAGACAACAAAAAGGCAACAAACTCATGGAAACTGAGCAATTTTCTACTCAATGATCCCTGGACTAAGGAAGAAATAAAGAAAGAAATTAACTACATTGTAGAATTCAATGAAAATGATGGCAGAACATCCCCACACTTATGGGACTCAATGAAAGCAGTGCTAAGAGGAAAGTTCACAAAACTATGGTCATTAATAAAGAAACGAGTGAGGTCTCATACAAGCAACTTAACAGCACACCTGAAATCTCAAGAACAAATAGACGCAAACATAGCCATGAGGAAAAGATGGCAGGAAATAATCAAACTCGGGGCTGAAATTAATAAAATAGAAACAAAGAGAACAATAAGAAGAATCAACTAAACACAGAGTTGGTTCTTTGAGTAAATCAACAGGATAGACAAAACCTTAGGATAACTAACTGAACTTTAATTTTATTTCATTCATTCATCTCATAAATTGTATGAACTTATTTCAAAAAGGAAAATAACAAACACTGAGGAAATCCAAATGACCATTGGGACTTACTTTTTAAAAAAACCTCTAATCCATAAAATTGGAAAATCTGAAATAAATGGACAATTTTCTTAATAGATGCCACTTACCAAAGTTATGTCAAGATGAGATGAATAATCTAAATAGACCTATATAACCCCTAAAGAAATAGAAACACTCATTAAAAGTCTCCTCCCGCCCCCAAAAAAGCCCAGGGCCAGATGGTAATTCTACCAGACATTTAAAAAAGAGCTAATACCAATACTCCTCAAATTACTCCACAAAATAGAAACAGAGGAAACATTTCCAAACTCATTCTTTTGAGGCCATGGTCACCCTGATACCTAAACCATGCTAAGACTCAACAATGAAAGAAAATTCCAGACCAATTTCCCTTATGAACATTGATGAAAAATATTCAGATACTCACAAACTGAATCCAAGAACACATCAAAAATATCACTCACCATGATCAAGAAGGACTTGTCCCAATGATGCAGGGATGGTTCAGCATATGAAAACCCATGAATGTAATCCACCATATAAACAAACTGAAAGAAAAGAAAAACCACAATTATCTGATGCTGAAAAAGCCTTTGACAAAATACACCTCTTCATGTTAAAAGTCTTAGAGTACCGGGCGTGGTGGCGCACGCCTTTAATCCCAGCACTCGGGAGGCAGAGGCAGGCGAATCGCTGTGAGTTCGAGGCTAGCCTGGTCTACAAAGTGAGTCCAGGATGGCCAAGGCTACACAGAGAAACTCTGTCTCGAAAAACCAAAAAAAAAAAAAAAAAAAAAAAAAAAAAAAAAAAAAAGTCTTAGAGAGCTCAGGGGTACAGGGTGCATACCTAAAAACAATAAAGGCTATATACAACAAGATGATCACCAACATTAAATTAAATGGAGAGAAACTGAATACATTTCCACTAAAGTCAGTAGCAAGACAAGGCTGTCTGCTCTCTTTGTATCTATTCAATTTAGTTCTCGAAGTTCTAGCTAGAGCAATATGACAATTAAAAGAGATCAAGGAGATACAAATTGGAAAGGAAGAAGCCAAAGTATCTCTATTCACAGATGATGTGAGAGTATACATAACTGACCCCAAAAATTCTACCAGGGAACCCCTACAGCTAATAAACACCTTCAGTAAATTGGCTGGACAAAAATTAACTAAAAAAATCAGTAGCCCTCCTATATACAAATGATAAACTGGCCAAGAAATAAATTAGACAAACAACACCCTTCATAATAGCCACAAATTATATAAAATAACTGGTGTTGCTGTAATTAAGCAAGTGAAAGACCTGAATGACAAGAACTTCAAGGCTTTGCAGAAAGAAACTGAAGAAGATATCAGAAGATGGAAAGATCTCCCATGCTCATGGGTAGGCAAGATTAACATAATAAAAATGGACATCTTGGCAAAAGCAATCTACAGATTCAATGCAATTCCCATCAAAATACCAACACAATTCTTTACATACCTTGAAAGATCAATTCTCAACTTCATATGAAAAAAAAAAAGAAAAACAGAATAGCTAAACCAGTTCTGTACAATCAAAGAACTTCTGGCAGTGTCACCATTACCCTGATCTCAAGCTGTACTGCAGAGCAATAGTAATAATAATAAAAAAAAACCCTACACATTTATAAATGGAATCTGAGACATAGAAGTAATTTCACACACCTATGGACACTTGATATTTTGGCAAAGAAGCCTAAATTATATAATGGGGGGGAAAGTAAGGGTCTTCAACAAATGGTGCTGGTCTAGCTGGATGTCTTTCATGAAGGAGAATGGAGGTAAATCCATATCTATCATGCTGCACAAACCTCAAGTCCAAGTGGATCAAAGACCTCAATATAAAACCAGATACACTAATCCTGATAGAGAAAGTGGGGAACAGCTTGGAACTCACTGGCAGCAGAGACAACATCCTGAACAGAACACCAACAGCTCAGGCAAAGGACACTGTCAAAAGGACAAAGCAGCAGCCTACAGAACAGGAGATCTTCACCGATCCCACATCTGCCAGAGTGCCGATATCCAAAATATATAGAGAACTCAAGAAACAGCATCAACAAAACAAATAACCCAGTTTAAAAATGGGGTACAGATCTACACAGTGAATTATAGACAGAGGAATTTCTAATGGCTAAGAAACATTTAAAGAAATGTTCAACACTGTACACTCCTTTAATCCCAAGCAATCAGAGGATGACGACATTCTAGGCCTAGATTAGAGCGTACAGACGCTAGAAGCGTCCAGGACTAGGTTAGCAGACAGAGGCAGATGTGATCATAACTTTTATTCGTCTGATGTAAACTGTCATCTCGGAGGCTTACTGCCTTGGGTTTGTATTGAGCACATGCAGGCTTCTTTTCTCTAAATATGCTGCAACAACTATTTCCACTGCATTTATGTTGCATGAGGCACTCTGTGCAATCTGGGGATGATCTGAAGTATATGCTTGAATTGAACATATACAGGCAGCATATGCAAATACTATCTGTCATTTTAGACTTCCACTTCAGCACCCTCCAATCAAGGCCGCTGCTGTGCACTGTGGCAGGGAAGGCATGCACCATGACTGTGAGCTAGCTGACCATATTGTATCCGCAGGCAGGAAGGCGAAAGCTGACAGGAAGTAGGGCCAGGGTATTAAACCCATGTTATCTGCTTTCCACCAAGCCTGTACACCTCCTAAAACCAACACAAGCTGCCACTAAGTGTTCAAGCACGTGGACCCAAGAGGAGCATTTCTCATTCAAACCACACAGTTAAAATAATTAATATGACCCCCAAGAAATGGGAAAAAAAACCAAACTGTATAAAAAAGTATCTGTCCAGAAACATTTTTCTATCACAAATAGACTGTTTAAATGAAGACTGGATTAACGTTTGCAAAGATATTATACGTGTTTGATATATTACTAGGAAAAAATCAGTTAGTATTATATAGCTAATTACATATGTACAATCAATACATCCTCTTAATATTTTTCTGCCCAATAGTTAACATATTCAATAAACTCCAATTACTAGGCTGTTTTTCTTTCCAATCCTAAAACAATTTATACATTTACTTAAATAGAAAACAGAATACCATCCAATAATAATTACATATACAAGAAGAGCCTTATTGATCTGGAGGCAATGGTGTGGCAAAAATCACTCCCTGGAAGACTTCCTGCGGTCTCATCACAGTCGAGGGGGATGCTCTCTGAAAGGGTGTGTGTGTCTCCTGCTGGTTTCTTCTCATTCTCTCAGCTGACCTTGCAGAAGCATCTCCCATCAGCATGACCTTTGTTCAATGTAATCTGTAACATTTCCCCAGCATGCAACAACCTTTGGAGAGGCTCATTTCCTACCCACATGTTATGACCTCTGGCTGTTCTATGGCAGGGCCTGTCAGATGGCACCGTCTCCACACAAAAATCATCCCCTGTAGTGATTTGAAGATTTGGTTGATTCTGTAAGACCCTCCAAAATGGACATTCTAACATTGATTATTAGACAGAATTTATCTTTTTCTAGAGAAACATAAAATGAATTTATTCTCAGGTCCAGAATCCCATTCCAGAGATTTGTCTCTGCTGAACGAGAACAGCACCGGGAGCCCGAGGAATAATCAGGCGGGATCAGCTATGATGCCTCACACACAAACACCTTAGAGTCTTAAAGCCTGTGAATCTACATCCTCAAGTGAGGTCGCAATGGAAGAAATAAAGATATCCCGCAGATACAAGCCTGTAAGTCAGCGTTCCACCCCCTGATCTGTGAAGCCAGGCAGGCAACGGGTTTAACCCTGGATGTAAAATGTAGGTGAACTGGGAAATTTCTAGCTAATGATTCTACCGACTACAGTCACTGCACGTAGAGTTTTTCCGTTATGTTAAAAAGATGGCAGCTACCAAAAAAGTTGTCAACAAAGGTCAGTCACATGATTTATCTATATCCAGAACATAAAATGCCCTGCTATCTTGTCTAAGGTGATTGTAGTCCTACCTCACTTGGAAAAGAGTCTCACGTGCCTCTTGCAGCATGAAGCAACGTTGGCTCTAGAGATATTTGGTCTCATTCAATTATAAGTATAGACAGATAACTCATAAAAATAATCATTAAAATAATGCAGGTCAGTGGCTGCTGTCAAGAAGGGTGTGTGTATTTGGATAAGAATATTACTTTATTATTTTACTAAACTTTTATAAAATATTATCTTATTTTCTCTTATACATACTTATTTAGAAGTACATATTATTACTATAACCAAATACTTCATATTAGACTGGATGGCCATATGCTCTTTTAAAATAATATCTTTTAATTCTTTGAGAATTTAATACACTGAATTTTAATCATATTAACCCTCCTGTCACACTCCTCCCACACCATCTCTTTGTATCCTCCCCTCCCTACCTACCAAACACTGGGTTTTTTCTTTCTTTCTTTTCCTCCATCAGAACCAGTTTGTGCTGCTCAACTACTCTTGAGAGTTGGGTCTGCCTGGGTGTGTAGTCAGCCTACCAGGAGTCAAGTCATTAAGGAAAACTGACACACACACCCTTCTCCCAGCAACTATAAAATACCAACAGCTCCAACTACTGATGAGATTTTATTTCTGCCTCCCCTTCAAAGTGTGGGAAACACACTGATTTTTCTGTACATATTGTGTTGTAAATACCTTTTAATCAGTAATTAGTAGATCTTTCTACTTAGTTACATATAACACAGTCTTACTATTCAGAGTGATGCTATCTGCCTCAGCTGTCTTCACAATCACCTTTTCCCCTATGCTTGCCGTAACTTGGGCTAATGGAACATAGTAAGTGATAGTTGGTGGGGAATAGAAACACAGTTGCCTAGTCCAATTGTCGTGCACAATCCTGCCTGCTATAACTTCATAGACACCCAAGTCCTCCCACTGCCCATAGTAAAATAGAGATGACCCCGGAAACAGAAAGCTCTAGTTTTCTAGCCAGCACTTGCCTGAGGACACCTTCTCAGTTCTTCAGCTGGAGTCCAGGCTACCCCTGGCATCCCTCAAGGTAGCACGAGCAGATCTGCCTGTGACCATAAAACGATTCCCAGGAGACATACACAGACTCCCTTTGGAGGTCTGGGTGGCACCTGGCAGTACAAAACACTAGAGCCTTACTAGACTCGATGCCCAGCCTTTGAGAAATGCACAGTGGGGCTGGAGATTAAATAGGACTTCGTCAGATGGGATGGAATCACCAATTAATGTCATGGGATCCTCTGGGATTCCACAGAGGTCTGATCTGGGAACAAGAGCCTCTCTCCAGAATAAGGACTAGTCATGAGTCTTAAAGACCACATGGCATATGTGTAGGTGTAGAAGACGTCTATGTAGCTGTGGCATAAGAGGCTACAGGCAGGTCTTCCATCGCTCCTTCTCAATAGTGGCTAGGAGGATGGCTTTCCAAGTTCAAAGTGATCAATAAGCAGCTCATCTGCCTACTAAACATCATGCATATATATGATACTATATACATAATTCATGCTTAATAATATATACATATAATGCCATATGCTATGCTATGTATAGTGTATACTGTAAATCATATGTGTATATATATATGTATATATGTGTATTTTTAAAGAAGGATATCAGAGAATAAATTAAGAAATAACTATGAAATTACCTCAGTGTTAGCTTTCTTAGGTGAAAACTATAAAACGGCCATTGTACAATTCAAATAATTAAAAGGAGATCCAATCTTACAGATTAAATAGAAAGATCATTAGGCATATGGAAACTTTTGAAAGAATCAAATGGCAGAGTTAGAAGCTCAGTATTCAAAAGCTATAAGAACAATGCTCGGATGATTTTAGCCTCAGGCTGACTATGACTAAAAAAAGAATATTCATTGATTTTGTACAGATTCCTAGAGAGATTTTAAATGGCAGAAGAGAGGGTAAATTAGACGGAGGGACAATTAGCAGAGCTCCAGATTTGGGACATGATGTCAATACCTCATCATGTGCACAATTTGGATTTCAGAAAAATGTGAGAAGATGACACACTTAAAAATATAACAAACATTTGGTCAGAAAATCATTAACCCAGTGTTGCAAAAATCCAACCACTTAAAGCAGGAGACTAGGTGATTGAAAGCTCATAGGCAATGTGTGTAAAATCAAAAACAGTGAGAGATAAGAGAGCGACTTCAAATCTAGGGAAACAGTGGTATCACATAAGCTTGAAAGTACTTGGGGGGGGGGGGGGAGCTATGTCCCTGCTTGTAATCCCGAGTCCAAGATGATTCTTTTAGAAGTAAACGTCGAAAGACGATGTTTTTATGTAACAAAGGCTGAGGGGGTCTCCTCCCCTGCACGCGTGTATGAGGAAATGCTCTCCTCACTTCTGCAGTGGAATGACTGCAGATACACCTGAACATGCTGAAGGGCAGAGCAGGATCCAGCAGTGGTGGGTGCGGAGACCCCACACTCTGCCATTCCAGATACCCAGGGCCAGCAGTGGCCACCATCTTATTTCCATACAGAGCTGTGTCAATTATAAAGCTGGACAGTTTGTGTATGGCGCCAAAGTGACATAAGCCAAATCTTGTGGACTATTTGCAAATAAACCCTGAGATCATATGTACAACAAAACGTCAGCATAGGCTGTGAGCCCTAGAAAACCTGATCCCAATTTACCAAACAAATTTTTTTAATTCCCTTAAGTTGATTTGTTGTGGTGCCTTGTTTTCTCCGTCCGTGGTATGGGAGAACTCAAAAGTAACTGCTAAGATTCCCTGAATGAAACCAGAAATATCAAACAAACAGCGGACACACCAGAAGCATGAAAAAGCAAGGCAACAGAGCACCCCTAAGAGATGAGAAATGTTCACCACCAGATCCAAAGACATTCAAATAGCTAAAATTCTAAATCAAGAATCCGAAAGTCTGCTTCTAAATTAATAATAATTTCATAGAGAAAAAAAAATGAACAGATGAATGAAACAAAACATCTGTCTAGATAGAAAGTCTCCATTACAGATGGAAAAAGTTAAAGTACGGATGGAAAATTCAGCAATGGAAGTGAGATTTCCTTTTTCGTATGAACATGAATGGTGATATGCTCGTTTTCCTGAAATAGGAAATCCTGTGAGTAAAGAAAATAATCGGTCTGGAAATAACCAAAGTGCATTATTTTAATCACTTTCATCATTATCTTCACAAAACAATCAATACGGAAACCTCAGAATTAAACTGCATCAGAGATCAAGCAGACTTAACAGACAGCTGTAGAATATTCTATAGCTACACACAGAAATTTCCATCAAAACCCCCAGTGAATACATAATCTTTTTCAGCAGCCCATGAAATTTTCTCTGAAATAGGTCCCACTTTTGGCAATGAAGCAAGTCTTAACAAATAAAACATAATCAAAACATTTTCTTGAATGTTATATCATAGTGGAATTAAGCTATGACATTATATAAATATATGGAAATTATACAGACATTATATAAATATATGGAAATTTAGCAAAAACATTCTTCAGGGACCAGGGGGACGTTGAAAGAGTTGGAGGTAAAGTCCAAATTTTTCTAGAATCAAATTAAAGTGAAAGTAGAACTTCACTACAGCAAGGCACTTCTGAGAGAGACGTTTCTAGATATGTGCAGTTATTTTAAAACACCAGAAAAAGGGGAAAAAAAAAAAACCATAGAAACCTTGGAGCTCCAGAGAACACTCAGTGCTTAAGAGGGCTGCCTGTTCTCCCACAGGGCCAATGGGGGTTTAATTACTAGCATCCACACAGAGACTCCCAACCATCTCTAACTAATTGAAGGGCTTCTCGTGCCTTCTCTTGGCCTTCATGGCAACAGGAATGCACAAAGTACGTAGGCAGGCAAAGTGCTCATACACATAAAATTTTTACAAATTAATCAGGAACAATAAATAACTTAATGGTATACTTTAATGTCTGATGAAAAAAAAAATGAGCGAAAACCAAAATCAGCTAAGGGGCAGAAATTAATGATGGAGCAATAAAAGGGATTGTGCAGAGATCCAGTGGCACAGAGTTGGCTTTTGAAAAGAGAAACAAGATCATCATAGTTTAACCAAGGTAACCCAAGGGGGAGAACACCTGAGAGATGCATATTAATGAAATGAGATTTTACAGATACCAATGAAGTCAAAAAAGTGCCAAGGGATGCTGGGAGGGAGACCTGTATTGCAAGGAAACCGGAAAGTCTAAAAGAGATGGATAATGTCCTAGTGCATTGTGACCAAAATTCAAGAATAAAGAAAATATTAACAACCTAACCAGGTCTATAACAAGCGATGAGACTGAAACAGTGATGGTGCACTAAGAATGGAAGTCCCAGGGCTCAGATGATACTCTGCCATATTCGACTGGACATTTAAAGAACCAACACTAGTGTTTCTTCCACTACTCCATAAAACAGGGAGGAGCAGTGTCAGCCACTCTGTGAAGTCGTCATTACCTTCTAGTAAAACCACACAAGAATTTAGCAAAATTCTCAATAAAATGCTTGTGAACCAAATTCAACCACACACTACAAAGTTAATTCTCCATTATTAATTTGGTTTCAGTACAGAATTCAAGGATGGTTCAACATATATAAACTAACACATACAATAGCTCAGATACTCTCAGGGACAGAAATTGCATCACCATTCCAATAGATGCAATAAAAGCAGTTGACAAAGTTTGGTGTCCTTTCATCATAAGAGCCTGGAAAAAAAGTAGGAATAGACAGCAGATAGAAACTTCAGCATAGTTGGGCATGGTGGCACACACCTTTAATCCCAGAACTCAGGAGGCAGAGGCAGGCGGATCATTGTGAGTTCGTGGTCAGCCTGGTCTACAAAGGGAGTCCAGGATGGCCAAGGCTACACAGCAAAACCCTGTCTCGAAAAACAAAAAAGAAAAGAAAAGAAAAGAAACATCAGCATAATAAAAGTTCCATATGACAAACATAGCCAACAATACACTATAAATAAAAACCATGAATAAAAACTGAAAGCATTTCCTATGAAATCAGGAATGAGACTAGGACATCCACCATAGTCATTCTTAGTTAATATATTAGTCAAATGTTAATTTTACTAATTATCAATTAGTAATAATAAGCAATAAGCTAGGGGAAAGAAAAGAAAAGTTTACCAGTCATGAGAGAACAAGTCAAATTATTCCAATCTGGACCTGATTCAAAAATGGCCCTAAAAACTCTTCCAGAAACACTGAGATCTGAAGATACATTCAGAAAAATCAGGATGCATAAACACCATCCAAAGACAATGAATGGCTGAGAAACAAGCTGGGGGAAACCCCATTTATAATAGTTTCCCAAAATACCTAGGAGTAATAGTGTTTTCAGCTTTGATCAGAAAAGCTCCTGTTTGCAGTGGGCAATGGTTAATGCAGAGGTTTGTAGTTGGTCAGATTGCTGAGAGTACATGACCCCTGTGTGCTCAGTTCTGAATGGAATATGCCTACCACCCTGATCTAAGACTCTGGAAGCTGTGGAAAAAGCGGGTGGAAAACGGTAAGAGCCAGGGGAAGCTGAGGAACACCATCTTCCTAGACATGGTAGAGCAGTTGTATCCTTGAACTCACTCCAACAGGGGCTACCTGCATAGTATCTACACTAGCCCAGGGAAAATGGCATTCAGTCATAGATTGGGGGATTAATAAGGCCCCACCCTGCTTTGAGGTTTCAGTTGGCGGAGTCATATTCCTCAGTGGTGTAGCCACTGAAAAGTCTCCTTTGCTCAAGTAAGTAACCCCACCCAGGCTCCTGCAAGCAACAATAATAAAAATGTAGTGGGCCACAGGCCAAAAGAGTATGGAGATACAGGGGTGACTTGCTGAGAAGAAGGTATTTGGAGTGGGGATATGAGTTGCAAGGACGTTATCAAAGCACAATGCACATGGGGGATTGTGAAAGAATAAGCATACACTTAGGAATATTGGAAGATTTAATTCATGGAAGGAAATATTATAGCTCGTTAGGGTTTGGTCCGGTTGCTGCCCAAATGAGCTGGCTCATGTACCTCAAAATGTTTGTAACCTCGCCTAAGAACTTATTCCTGTTTGACCAACAAAAAGCCAGCACACCTGGCAGGGCAAGTGGGATAGGTGCACCTAAGGTTCTGGGGCTTGTGGGACAGAGAGGTTCTTGGGAAAGGAAGTGTTCAGAGACAGGAAGAGGATCTGGGAGACAGACAGGAAGAGAGGAGGAAGGCTGAACCATGAGTTAGGTGGAGGAGAAGCACATGGCTGGCGTGGATGGAGGATTCAGCCCAGATGAGGAGCATTAGCAAGTGTTTGGGATTATGGATGGGAGGCAGAGCAATAGAAATTGTTAGAAGCAGATGGCATGGGATTAACGCATGGTATGGGATATCTGCCCCAATATGGGATATAGTTTAGGGGATTAATATCTGCCCTGCCCTAGGTGAACCAAGCCTATTTTAAAATATAACAGGCGTCTTTGTCTTCATTGATGGCTAGTGGGTTAGAAAATACCGTCGTAATAATAGTTATAGCCTAATAATAATAAACATTTACTAGGCTTTGCCTTTAAATTGACAGAAAACAATATATGATACTAAACAATGGAAAACTCTTCCATGCTCACAATTAGCCATATCCTTATTGTGAAACTGGATATATTGCCAAAGCCGCTGCATTGTGAATATTATGTCCTCCCAATGTTCAGTACTATGCTTAATAGAATTAGAGAAAACAGACCTAAAGTTTATAAGCACAAAAGATCCCAACCAGAAAAAGTAATCCTTAGCTGAAAGGGAATCCATCACAACACCTACAAACAGCACAAAACAACAGTCACAAAGATAGCATGGCTCTTGTGGTTTGGTTGAGAAATGTCCCCCACAGGCTCACGTTTTAAACCATTGGCTCCCAGTAGGTGGCATTGTTTCAGGAGAGAATGGGACCTTTAGGAGGAGCCAGACACTTGATAGAGGAAATGCATCACTGGGGAAAGACTCTGAAGGCTTGTAGCTTGTCTCACTTCCTGTCGAGACTTAATTCCTGCCATATTTTTTCTCCTGCTGTGCCTCTTTCTCTCTCTATCTCCCTCCCTCAGTCTCTCTCTCTGTCCCTTCCTCCTCCCCCCCCCCCCCCTGTGTGCGTGTGTGTCTCCCTTCCTCATTTCCTCCCTCTCCATCTTTCTCTCTGTCTCTGGCTCTTTGTATCTCTGTCTCTGTCTCTCTGTTTCTGCATGTGTGCGTGTGTGTGTGTGTGTGTGTGTGTGTGTGTGTGATGAATGCATGTACATACATATGAAGTCAGAGGCTGGCATTCCTCAATGGAGTCTCCATTATTTTTCTGAGACAGAGTCTCTCAGTGAGCCTTCAACTCAGTTTCAGCTGGCGCACTGTCCACATCAGTAGGGCCCTTCTTCCTGTGAGTGCTGCCAGTCACAGCTTGGATCCTATGCTTAGCCACACGCACTTTACCTGCTGAGCCCTCTCACCAGCCCTGCCAGGCCCACACTCTTCCCTGCCATCTGTGGGTGGTGCCTCTCCAGGTTCGCCTCCTGGTCTCTCTTCCAAATTTTCCTTCTTGGGGCTTTAGCTCTGTTAAACAGTGCCTGACAAATCATCAGCGATCTCTCAACACCTGCTAAGGGAAGAAGCTGTCCAGCTTCTTCAGCTTTGTCACAAACGAGGAAGCAGAAGCAGCTGTTCACCGAGATTCTCTTGCAGTGCTAGGAGCTGAGAAAATGGCTCCCTCCATCCTCACACCCCTCTTCCAAGCCCAGGAGAAGGGAGCCATGAGTGTCTCAGAGGCAATGGCTAGAAATTGACAGTTATTTCCACTCTGACTGGTTATATAAGTAACCACTCTAACCGGTTATATAAGGCACTTCTGTGTTTATTAAGTGGGCTCATTTTATTTTATTTTATTTTGGTTGAGAATGAAGTTTCAAATTTAAGAAGGAATGGTTGAGCACTGCAAAAATATATGAGAGGTGGTTTTTTTTTTCTTTAATAATGAACAGGAGCTTGGCAGTCATACAGGAAAAAAGAAAAAAGGAAAGAAGTGGGGAGCAGTGGTAAAGGGGAGGGTTAAGGAGTGTAGCGGAATCCAGGAAATACGCCAGCAGCAAGAAGATTAGGGATCTTAAAGACCAACACGCTCGGTTTGCATTTCAGTCGATTCAATTGTGATATGAGACCTCTGAGGCCTGTACCACAGCACACAGAGGAGCATGCGTGCTTTGCTCGCACAAGAGTTTGGGTGGCTCAGCTGGGCAGTGGTGGCGCATGCTTTTAATCCCAGCACTGGAGAGGCAGAGGCAGGCAGATCAATGTGAGTTCGAAGCCAGCCTGGTCTACAAAGTGAGTCTAGGACAGCCAAGGCTACACAGAGAAACCCTCTCTCAAAACACAAACAAACAAACAAACAAAGAATTTCAGTGGGAATGGGGAACAGTGACAATTCGATGCTCACTTCACATGAGAAGAATAAGATCATTGCCCAAAGAACCGGAGAAAATTCATGCTCAGCTGCCTGGAGAACAGAGAGCAGCCGCAGGTGCCCAGGTGCTTGCTGACAAACATGCGTGATAGGATAAGCTAGGTTCCTGGAGAGTGGGACGCTGGGCACACAGTCCACAGCAATCTCTGGGGACAGAACGGAACTTAGATTACAAGTACACCATCTCTCTCTCTCTCTCTCTCTCTCTCTCTCTCTCTCTCTCTCTCTCTCTCTCTCTCTCTCACACACACACACACACACACACACACACACACACACATTTTAGGTCAGAGCACAGTGAATTTGGTCCTTTCCTTCAAATTTGTGAAATACCAAGTTCATTGCATCCTAATTACATAATGCCACAGATGTCCACACTCACTGTCACTATAGACGTTGCAAATGCATAAAACATAGTTAGAATAAGGGCAGTTCAGCTTGATATATTTTAAAATGTATCAAAACCCATAGCTGGGAATTTGGGATAATTTCTGTCAGTACACTTTCCTCCACAGTGAAGATAAAAACGCACTTGAATTGTAAATGAACCCCATAGACACCTTTTCCTAATCGTCTGAATGTTAATGATGCTAATGTAACTCTTTCGGAGAACAGAAAATTCAAATCTATGAAAATCAAAAAGCAAGAGCACATTTTAATTATTCATGAGCTGCACTTATTTATATTGTGAGATTGCACATATTTCCGCCCACAAATCTGTTATTTTAAATGGCTTTTTGTTATATCAATATTTTCAGTTAAAAGTTAAGAAACATTTAAAAAATATGTGAGACAGTCTTTATCCAAAAATATTACCCACATCTGCTTCTCCAAGCACTTTGCATGTTTTAGCCTCCTCTCCTGTGTAACGCAGAGAGACAAGGCCGTGAGCTTGACTTTTGCCTTCTGTAGAGACACAGCTCATCAGACCGCCTTGTCAATCTGGGTGGTTTACAAACCACCTGGCTAAGGCTAGCAGGCCTTTTGGGGGCT
The DNA here is from genome assembly GCF_903995435.1 of Acomys russatus. Classification (NCBI taxonomy): domain Eukaryota; kingdom Metazoa; phylum Chordata; class Mammalia; order Rodentia; family Muridae; genus Acomys; species Acomys russatus. The sequence continues at coordinate 55,788,766 of NC_067157.1, forward strand.
CCACCCCTCCCTGAATTTGCCATGAGACAGAAGCTGCTAATTACCTATAAAAATCCCTTTCTTTCTTTTTATATAGTCACTTGTACTAATGCATGAGAAGTGGAGGATTAGAAATACCCAGGAGAAAGGTCTGAGGAAAAGGCTTATTATAGTGATAATAACCGTGACTGTATCTAAGAATTTACTTGTGAACTTCCAAACATGGTCAATTACTATGTAATATCTTGACTTATGATAAATGATTGACTAAAGTGACTCATGATCAAAGTAGAAACACAGAAAATTCTAGAGCTTGATAGAAGCATTATACGCCTCGAGTTGTTGTTGCTGCTGCTGCTGCTGGCAGTTTTAATAAGGACCTACCATCATCCGGTTTGTGAGGGCTTTGTCTGACTGTGGCTGCATACACCCTTCAGCTGGCTCTGCGCTGTAGGTCAGAGACATTTGGGAAACAGAGCTTACAGAGGCAATTTCAGAGGTGAGCTGAGACTCGCACTAGCATGTGAATGTGAGATGGGGGCCCTCCAGCAAGGGGGTAGAGACAGAGAGAAGGTAGGAAGCCCTGTGAGTGTCCTGGTGACAGAAGCAATAATGGATGCCACCCACAGAGCTTATGGAATGACAGGTGTGAACACAGTGTGAAGCATACTGACTCCTGCTGGACCAAGAGAGGAGCCTGTGGACAGGGGACTGGAAAGCTAAAGACTGAGACATGCAAGGTTTATGCTCAGGACATAATCAGAGCCTATCTCACCACTATTTAATTGTACAGTAGAATCTTAAGTGTGGTATCGTTCCCACCCTCCCACGGCAAAATGGGATTAGCGAAATCAGCCCCTCCCCCCACCTCATGGTCCGGCAGCGTACGATATAGCTCGGTAATAAAAAGAAGTAATTAGGCAACAGTTGTCTCATTCTTTTCTTTCCTCCCTGCCAAAGCAAGAAAGGCCACCACGAGTGGGCAGAGGGGAGGCAGAATTTCTCCCATAGCAATCGGGGCAGCCCAGTGCTGCAGATAATACATGTGTTATCATCCCAAAGCCTGCAGTGGGATTAAAGGAACTCAGCGGCAACAGTAGACAAGTCTCTGTCACTAAATGTATGATTAATCACCCCGTTTTTAAATCACCGAGTACCGATGATTTTTCTTCTGGGAGCATGCACCTTCCTGGTCCCTGACTGCACCTCTCCTAGAGAAGAGAGTCTAGCTGTAATATTTTGCATCCTGTAAGAAGTTCCTGGGAGCAACCACACAATGGTTCAGGCTAGAACCAGACAGATCTGGGTTAGCAGAGGAGACCTGCAAAGCCAGTTACCCACCAGAGGGCGGTGCGAGGGGCAGGGCTCTGGCCTTCCAGCAGCCATAGCCTCTATAGGTAGAGGACCTATAGCTGTTCTAGTCACAGAAGTGCCCTTAGCCAGGGGCAGCGGAAACGGAAGTCAGAGCAACAGAGAATGAAGAACCATGGTGCCTCGGGCTCTTTTCGATTGCTCTACCTATGGCGTGGGAGTCTACCTCTTTATATTCTGCCTCTGTAAAGGCTCCGGCGCGCACAGGCGCATGCGTGGGATTCTGTTCTATTCTCACCAAGCAGCTGCTCCCTCACAGGAAGGAGGGTTGAGGATGCAGCTCTGGGCAGAAGTGGGCAACCTCTCCAGTTACACTCCTGCCAGTGAGAAAGCTCCCTCCTGCAACCCACAGAAAGTAGTATCTTTAAAGTAGGGCTGAACAGACTGGCTTTCGCGTCACTGGGCTCTTCTGCACGATATATCTCAGCTTCTTAGCATTAAGTCTCTGGCCACATATTTAATAACTCAGAGGGTTCTCTTAACCTTAGCTCTTTATATGCAAAGCTTGCTGTTCTCTGCAAATATCCTAATGACATGGATCACACAGTCTGAGCCGAGACTCCTGTGTGAGGCACCAACGACTAGTATTGATCATACTGGTGGTGTGCACCTCTTGACTATGAGGGCTCAAGACAACATGGAAAATCCCTGCTAATATTCTGTGTATTGTAATACAATAAGGATTCTGCTTGGTCGTCTTCATATTTGAACTTTTAATGTTTGTGTAATCTTTTACAGAGTTGAATTAATTATACTTGTTTATGATGTAACTCGGGGAAGCTGGAAGACAGTATTATTATTTCAATCTCATCTATACATCCATCACCCATTCATCCATCATCCACTCATCATCACTCACCTACCCACCCATCCCTCCATCCATCCCTCCATCCATCCCTCCATCCCTCCCTCCATCCCTCCCTCCATCCATCCCTCCATCCATCCTTCCATCCCTCCCTCCCTCCATCCCTCCCTCCATCCATCCCTCCATCCCTCCCTCCATCCCTCCCTCCATCCATCCCTCCATCCATCCCTCCATCCCTCCCTCCATCCATCCCTCCATCCATTCCCTCCATCCCTCCATCCCTCCCTCCCTCCATCCATCCCTCCCTCATCATAATCAGTTCATCCATCCATCATTCTGTCATCCATGTACCATTCAGCATCATCCGTACATCTACCTCTTTATCCACCCATCCAATCAAAAAGGTTCAAGGTCTTTTCTGTAAACTTGGGAACCACTCCCCCGTCCCTAGCCCTGTCTGTGGCAGGTGATCACCTTCTTGTCGGGGTGTTATTCCCAGCTCTGCCCCATCCACTGGTCCTAAAGACTTGGCAGCTGTTCTAACTGTCCTGTGTCCTCGCAATTGAGATTCAAATGTCATATGTCAATGGCCTCTGCCTGAGACCCGCCCTCAAGGGCACATAGATTGCCAAGTGTCAACCTTTTCGTACTAGTTTTCTGATGATGACACAGCTTGTGATGTTTGTGAACTACGGTTCTGGCTTTGGTGTCCCCTGGCTCACAGCTGTTTCATAAAGCTCCGAGAGGCTCTGAAGATAACAGAGGAGGTTCCTGTTTTTAACTACTGGAGTTTTGTTCTAACACCATCCCAACCTCTGGTGGAGACAGGACACTACAGACACTATTCTCTGGTGAGCCCCAAACCCACCTCAGAGACAAGCTTCTGGGCACATTGAGCATATCTGTATGCTACTGCACCCTTGGCATTTAGCAGCTCTTTAATAAAGTATCTCAGCTAAGTTCTTTTCACCAACTGGTGTGTATCTGGCCTGGATCCCCTGTGCACTCTCTGCCACAAGTGAACATATATTTATATCTCCTGCTGTTACCAGCATCTGTGTGTTCCAAGGAAGTGCATGGCATCAAGGGTCTTAGCCTTCACTGCTTTTGTGGTCCTTAGACAGACATGATTCCCAACGTCACCAATTCCTGAGAATAAGCAGACTCTCATTCTTCACGGTTATGCAAGGTAAAGGCCGGGAAACAAGAAAGGCTTACATTTGTTTGCGGTTAATTATGTTTAAAATCGTATGCTCCTCGCTGGACAATCTTCTGGCCTTTCTAAGGCCATCAGCATATGCCTGTGCTCTCCCAACGCTGTCACAGGAGTTTAACAAACGATAAATTAGAAATTACTAGAAACATAATGACAGGAACAAGGGAAGTTGCAAGCTTAGGTTGCAAGAGGATTTACTTTTGTTTTTGTTTTTGTTTTTGTTTTCTCCAAAGTGGGATCACCCAGCATGCCAGGTAAGGGCCCTCATTTGGCTGCATCTCCAGCCAGGCATCAGTTGCATAAAATAGCAATAGCAACCCCTGCTATCCGTTTTTCACTTCTATTGGGGGCAAAAAGCCAGTAATCAGTGTGTGCCATAAGTAAGAGCTCTTGGGAGCTTCCAGAAAACAATCTATGAACAATAAAGCTAAGACGGCCCTAACATCATGTCTTCTCTAGAACCTGTGGTAATTTCGGTCATTTGAGTTCATCATTTACCTCAGGTGAGCATTCTCCCAGGTAAGATTCAATTTTAGCAGCTTGTCTTTCTCCTGAATGGTGATTTTGTTGTTATTTAAATTAGGCTGACACAGAAGTTCTCCTTTTGTCAGCAGTTCCCCCACTGTGGTTGGGAGGTACAGGCGGGGGCTCTGCAGCTGGCTGGGAGAGGGTGCTCATCCACTCTTTGTTGGAATCTAAAATTTCCTTGCACTCGAAACACCCCAATGACACTTCTACTCTGGAAATAGATGCAGCAGTGGCAGGCAGCAGAGGGATTAATTGTAATTGCTAACTTCTTTTGAGCACATTTAACTGAGCACACTGCTCCTCCTGTGAGTGGGGTGCCCGCAAGCACACACTGCTACAACACTCCTGGGTGGGATGAACTCGTGAGAGTTGCAAGAACAGCTCACAGAGAAAAAAAAATTACAATTTTATATTTATTGCTTTGGCTAGCTGAAGTGCCATAGGAATCAACTCTCCAATGCATTAAAGAGCAATTCCCTAACAATTCAATTCTGTTGCTTGGTAAACTATTTTTAGGGGCCATCTCAGTGGGCTTTTAAAGGCACATGCCATTCCAATTTCAAAGATTATTTTAGTGCTTTGTCAAAATGATATGAATAACTGACATTCTCTCTTCAGATTAGAGACTTATGGGACATTCTGTGATGAAATTTGTATCCTGGAAAAACAGAACAGCCATGGTTTCCCTGCTTGGTATTTTTCATTACTAAGCTCTCTTGCAATTTCCTATCTTTGATATGATGCTAATCTCATGGTTTAGCTCTGCTTAGTTGCATAATCAGATAATAGGATTTTCTTAAAGCCACAACTTGGAAGATAGCCTGCGCTTATCTTTGGCAGGGTTCTAGATACCAAGCAAATTTTGTTCCATGAATGCACTGCCAGGTCAGCTGTGTGCAGAAGGGCAGAGCTGTATTAAATATGAAACGCGGCGAGCACTTGCATCTTGACCTTCCTCGGGCTGACTGAGTGTGAAATGGCTTCAATTTCATGTCTCACGTATCTTGCATAAGGGTATGGAGACATTTCATTCGTTTAACTGGCTAAAGAAGCAACAAGAGACCAATGCAGAATTCTTTACCCAGGACACATTCCCCAAGAGAGGAACTAAAACCTCGGAACATTTTGCATACTGAACCAGCAAAGGAGGCATCAGATGGTACAGGACCCCCTCGCTGGATACCTGAGTGTGCTGTCCTCGAGAAAAGCCACCACTGCCTTTGTCATATGTATCCCTTGCAGTCCTTGTCTCTGGTGAGCTAATTATGTGAAGTTCACCATAATGTGAAATCAACTAAGGCAGGAAGTTTCCTTCAATTTTTCTCACGCTTGCAAGACGTATGGCCTTTTAAAAATGTATTCAAATAAATATATTCACTCGAGCACAGAATTAATGTGGTTCTGGAGCGCTGCCTCCATGATGATTTCTTCCCTCTTCCTCAGAACAAATGGCCTGGATATCTAACGTTGTTCATTAATCTATAACTATTATACAGAACTGCCATGATGTTTATTATGGTCTTTGCATTACTGTGCCTTGAAAGGTGACTCTTTTCAAGCATGTTAGAGTAAGAAAGTCAGCTATAAATTCAAGTAACAGGCAAGTTAGAGTTGGCTATGGGACTGGCGAGCGTGTGCCTCATCCTTTGAAACCATACAGAGAGCATAATTCTTCTTGTCCACTAAGAAACTAATAAGAGCATTGAAGAGGTTAAAAAGAGCTCCCACTGCTCTAACAGAGGACTCAGATTTGGTACCCACCATCCTCACAGCTCTAGCAGAGGACCCAGGTTTGGTACCCACCATCCTCACAGCTCTAGCAGAGGACTCAGGTTTGGTACCCACCATTCTCACTGCTCTAGCAGAGGACCCAGGTTTGGTACCCACCATCCTCACAGCTCTAGCAGAGGACCCAGGTTTGGAACCCATCATCCTCACTGCTTTAACAGAGGACCCAGGTTTGGTACCCATCACCTTCATGGTGGTTCACCATCACTAGTAACTACATCTCCAAGGAACCTGTTACCTTCTTCTGACCTCCTCGGGTCCTCAGGCACTGCGTACAGATGGTGCACATATATACATGCAGACCAACACTCATACATGTAAGGTTATAAGATAAAAAAAATACATCATTCAAAAAGAAACTATATTTTAGCTGTTGACTGCATGTTTGGAAACACGTCCTTCATTTATCTTTGTACTCTAAGAAAGAACTTGATATTGCAATCAGCTTATACTCAGTGTTCAAATGTGTCTTAAGTTAATCAGGAAATGAATAGGGTGAATGATTAGGACAAAGACGTATTTTGTTTAGCTATAAAAATCACTGGAGATTTTTAAGTATAAATGATACACAGACACTGTAAGCTCTTTTCCAAGTAGGCTTTAAAATGCTTCGTAAGGGTTCTTATTTATACTATATCTAATCCTTAACTGGCAAAATATATATTGATATATATAGATATCTATAATAAAAATAACAACTAAATCTTAATATTATAAACTAAAAACCAAAAGTATATGACCATCAAATGCCATAGGTCATTGGAGTTTGGGGCCCTCTTTTCTCCCAGGTATACCACCCAAGTGACTTCTTCTCTTTCTCTTCTCTCTCTCTCTCCCCCCTCCCCACCCTCTCTCTCCCTTTCTTTCCTGTGCATGCTTACACTTGTGGGACACACATGTGTACAGGCTGGAGGTCGACCTCTTCTGTGTTGCTCCTCAGGAGCTCTCTACCTTGGTTATTGAGACAGAGACTATAGTTAGGACCCGGGGCTTTGCCAGCTCGCTACTCAGGGCAGCCAGGAAGGCCTCGGGATCTTCCCGTTCCTGACTCCCTAACCCCCAACCCAGTGCAAGGATAGGTGCATATCACCATGCCTACCTTCACATACAGAGTAGGAAATCAAACTCAGATTCTTAAGCAGCAAGCTTTTTTAACTGACTGAGCCATCTCCCATCCTGCAGGGTTCCTTTAAATACACAGTGTATTCCAAATATTCTTAATTACCAATTTTGTTTAAAAAAATAAAAATAAAAAGCTATGTCAGATTCTAAAACAACTGCCTAACACAGTAGCACATATACATCATGAAGCGTATTTGGTTGAAAGACAAGCTTTCAAAAAATAAAAATAAAACATAATGGTACCAGATCAGGCCAGTTCTGCTCAGGTGTTCAATGCCTCTCCACTGCCTGGAGTGGGGGGTACAGAGTTAGGGGAAGGAACGGCAAGATGCAACCACGTGGAACCGGAACACTTGGGTTCCAGTTTGAACATTTTCTTTTGAAATATTTGAGCACAGATGTGCCTCCAGTGGTATAGAAAAAAAAAGCTGTGTCACCTGTAAAATTGGTTCAGTAGTTACTTCTAACCAAAAAGTTATTTATATATATATATATATATATATATATGTGACTAAGATAACTACTTTGGAAAAGTCTAAGCCCAGCGCATGTCCCATAGACAGCTCTCAGAGAACCGAGCCGAATGTCATGTCAATTTTCAGGTTGCTTGCCTCTTATTATCTTGTCACAGAAATTAGAAAGTGATAACTATCTTGCTCTCCTGTGGACAATTTATTAAAAACTCAGGATGAAGAGGCCCTGTCATTGCTCCTTGTCTCACGCTCGCGGTAAATAAAGGCAGTGCTCTGATACCCTCCCAAAGAGCTTTGCACACCAACACATTAATAAATCAATCACCCTAGGCCTCCCTCGCAGCTGTGGGCTGTCACTGTGCCACCACTGAAGACACGCTGACATTCTGCCCAAGCTGGCATTATATTTGACAGAATCTAACATTTTAATATTCTACATCCGTAAACATACACAGCAAATGGATGGTGATTGTTCATTCCGATATGCCCAGGGGATTTTCAAACTCGAGTGACACCCTAATAAGATTTCATATGAGTTGACTTCATAGTTTAGTGGAAATCTACAAATGCCCTTGCTTTCAAACTGTCCAGCTCGGTTCTCTGGGCAACTTTGCCGGTCCCAACACCATTTCCTGTCTTTAAGTTGTAAAAGCTCTTTAGCCCACTATTAATTCTCCAACCGTCTGCCAACCATTGTGAACTGCTCTCAGCTTATTGCGCTTTTTCTTCCTGCTCTGTGAGTTTTACTCTCCCATTCCCTCACTTTGTACGTGAGGTTCCTACACGTGTGAGAATGAGTGACATGGAGTGCCAAGCGACACAGACGTTGCCCTTGTTTTCCGATGCCAAGCCAGATCACCACAGCTGCATCACCGAGAACCAAAAGCGGGGTGGTGGTGCTCGGTGAGGACCCTTCTTACTGCTTCACCGCACCGTGGAGGACACCGAACAGTCAGGGAGGTGTAGGTGCCAGAGCAGGTGCCTCGTCCTCAATTTCTAAAGCCACAGATGCCACCATGGTGGCTTCAACCTGCTGACCTCATCTAAGCTTAACATCTCCCACCATCTGCTCTCCAATGCTTTCATGATCCGAATCTAAAGAACCGGGTTAATGTGTGAGAGGTATATTGCAACCGCGGCAACCATGGCCTCTGTGAAGCCATGTCCTGCTGCACTGGCAACCTAGAGAAGGAGCATTAGTCTGAGAGAAAGCAGCTTCCCCCTCATGTCTCCCCCCCCCACCTGTCTTCCCTCCCCCTCCTGTCTCCCCTCTCCCCCCCACCTTCCAACCCCCACCCCTTGTTTTTCCTCTCCCTCCCCTCTCCCCTCTCTCTACTTCCGGTTCAGTTCACATTTTTATCCATGTCTTTACGCTATTTTAATCTCCCCTTGCTTGGGTACTTTAAGTCGACTGCCTTATGTATATTTTTATACCTGCCTTCCATCACATACTTGTTGCTATAATAAAAGCCTCTGTGTGGACACTGAGAGCAATTCATGCCTCTGTAGAGGGACTTTCCCAAAGCTTGTTTTTGAGCCTAATTTGAAGTTTTGATATACTGTTTGCATTGAGTTCATGGCCCATGTTATCACCCAGTAAACTAAAGCAGAGAGAAATAAAGCGATCCATTTCAGCCCAGCTTGCTGTGTACTATAGATTAGGTGCCTCCTCAGTCCTGGGATGTTGCCCATTAAGGATTTTGCCACGATTCAGAGATTAAACAGAAGAAACAGAGTGTGGGGGGACAGAGCCCACTTTTGGATTTCTCTTAAGGACATGATTTAAGTTCCACTAGGAAAAGGTACCATTGCTTTTTTTGTGCTGTCAGGTGAACTTTTGTCTCCATAGACAAGCTAAACTTCAAACAAACACCTTTTGGACTACAGGCTCCTAGCTTCCCTTTTAAAACAACATTTATTTTAGAAAACGCTCTATTGCCAATTCCTGTCTCTTTGCCTTGTGAATCTTTCTGCTTCTCTCCCAGATGCATCTTTCTCCTAGCCCAGCAGCCCTGTCCACTGAAAGATGGGGGAGGGGGGTTGGCGGGGATGGGGGGGGAGAAGCAGAAGATGGAACTGTAATCAGGGTATATTATAAGAAAGAAAAATATTTTCAGTAAAAGGAGAAATAAACATTAAAGAAAAATAAAAGAAACTTATAAATGTGTGAAACTTAAATGCATGCTGTGTTTAGGCAGGAGGAAAATAAAAAGAAAGTGGTTGTGGAGAAAAAACACTACTGTCAACTTCCTGCTGATGGTAGGGTGGGGGATGGGCTTTAGCTTTGATAAGCAAACATAGTGATCTCAGCACATTGGCCTACCTCCCCCCCACTCCCCAGCACTCACGCGGGCCTCCAGCTGCAGTATACTTGAATGCATTACTCCTCCTTCATGCTTACCTCTCCATGTAGTTTTGGGTTTGATCTTGGTGTTAAAAGTTTTTATGTGATCCAAGCCACTGGGAGCCTGGAGGCTAGAAATATGGCTGGTGCCTGTGTGTTGATTCTCAAGAGAGGCTATGTAGCCAGTGCTTAATGGAAAGCTCCTTTGAAAGTGGATAAAGTAATAATAAAAATAAAAACCCAACATCTCTTATGCCATCAAAATAGATAGAGTCTGCCATGTTTTTCTGACGTGACAAGCTCAGGGCACTACAAGAGACAGAATCTGGACCTAGCTTCAGAAGTGGCAACACTTCTTAAATAGTCTTAGAGGGCTGGCATGCAGGAAGCCCCAAGTTAGAGCTGCCAGCGTGCAGGAAGCCCCGAGTTAGAGCTGCCAGCGTGGAGGAACCCCCGAGTTACAGCTGCCAGCATGCAGGAACCCCAAGTTAGAGCTGCCAGTGTGCAGGAAGCCCCGAGTTATAGCTGCCAGCATGCAGGAAGCCCAGAGTTAGAGCTGCCAGCGGCTCACCGAGTCAGCTGCACGTGCTGATGCTAGCTTCACGTTGAGAGAGGAACGGGTCTCTCTAGATCCCAGCAAGAAGCACTCCCTCATGCACCCTGGGGGTTATAATATTGCTGCTTCTGGTGGTGATGCTGAGAAGTCTCCAAGAGAGAAACCAGATTGTGACTTCTACCCAGTATGCCCAGGGTCTTGTCTCCACAAAGGAGAGAAACTGGAGACACAACAAGCCAGTGTGAAGACCTCTGTTAGGACCATGGTGCCGGTGGGTTTCGTGGGAGAGACCCGCATGGCTGGCGTGGTGGGTAGCTCTCAGCAAACTCAAAGAAGGAGGAAGCCCGTTCCTAGGGTCACCATGTAAGCCAGAGAATTCCAAGAATGGTTCGGGGTCGGGGAGGGGGGATGGGCCTGGGACAGTATAATTTGATTTTTTAAAAAAAGATTTATGTATTTATTTAACATATGTAAATGCTCTCTCTCTGCCTGTACACCTGCCGGCCAGAAGAGGGCACCAGATCACATTATAGATGGCTGTGAGCCACCATGTGGTTGCTGGGAATTGAATTCAGGACCTCTGGAAGAGCAGGCAGTGCTCTCAACCACTGATGCTCTTAACCATCTCTCCAGCCCTATAATTTGATTTTTATTGAGTCTTTTTTATTGGACGTCTGATCAAAACAGAAGAGACATAGGGCAGTGACCCCCAAAGCTGCGGCTCCAAGGTCCTCACTGGGGAATGCTGGAGGAGAGTTCTGGCCTTTGGTCCCTTGTGTTATCCAACCCTGCTGCAAGTAGGGACATGATTAGAACTGCAGAGAGTCACGTGGGTGCCTCAGCCAGTCTCCATGCTTTACCCCAGTTCCTGCCACAGTGCCTTAAAAGGCTTCCAGACCAGCATTGCAATGGTAGCTCATCCCACACTTACCCCCACTGCCGCCCCCCTGCCCCCCCCACACCCTATAGAGGACTCTGCTTCCATGCTCTCAGAAGCTTCTACCAGCGGTTCTAGAATAAACCTCTCTCTCTAAAACATGCCTTCTGTGGTCTCTGGATTTCACTTTTCAAACGCACTAGACAAGAGCCCAAAGTTACTGGTTCAGTGAGCCTTTGGTGGCTACTCAGTTTTCTGGTGCCCCAATCACTCCACCCTCTCAAGACACGCTCACCCAGTATGTGAGGGGAAAAAAAAACTCTTCTAAAGCTAGAGGTACCAGAAATTTTCTGTATCACTGTCAGATGAGTCGCATCTCAGAGGCAAGTTCTACATGGGCTTACACAAGCAGCTTGCACTCTTTTTACCATGTCTGGGATCTAACCCCTATTCAGCTACCAAGAGGAAGCTCAAGTCTCCCTTGGTTACCTCACACCTGGCTCCAGGCTACGAGACAGTCTGGGGGTGTCTCCCTTCTGGGCCAGGTGGCGGTTCTTTAGAAGCCATCCTTATTCCCAGTCAAGTCTGGTAAGGAGCCAGCTGGAGCCAGCTCACACTGGCCTTGTCTCCCCAGGGGTCTGTCTTCCTCTTGCCTGGTCGCTCTGGTCATCTCACACCCAGCAGCAAGCCTCCATGTTTACCTCTCCTGGTTCTCCTGACCTCCTCGTTTCAATCCCTGCGTCCTGCTATCTTAACTTCTCTTCTCAGGACCTCACTGCTTAGCGGTTGTGTGGCACGCTCTGCACTGCTTAGCGGTTGTGTGGCACGCTCTGCACTGCTTAGCGGTTGTGTGGCACGCTCTGCACTGCTTAGCGGTTGTGTGGCGCCCTCTGCCCTGCTTGGCGATTGTGTGGCGCCCTCTGCACCATAGGTCTGTGGTTGTGTCACTTGTAGGCAATCATGGTTTGACACTTGTTCTCTGTATGTTTGTCTACCACAACGGGTCTGGATCAGAGCTCTCTGGAATCTGTAGATCCCAAAGCCCCGTTCCCCAAAGCAGAATGTTGTGCCTGTGTGTTTTCTGCATTTTGTTAGGGTAAGAGCCACTGTGATACGGCAGACAGCATAGAGAGGTCACCAGCAGACAGGTCTGGAACAATTTTAATCTTGCTTATATCTGTGGGCATTGGCATGCTTATGTGGTGAAATCAAAGCATGGGTCTCGATGAATGGCTCGGTGGTTTGCAGCAGTCGCTGCTTTTACAGAGAACCTGGTTCATTCCTAGCACTCACATGGTGGCTCACAGCCTGTAACTCTAGTTCCAGGTGATCCAACGCCCTCTTCTGGATTCTATGGACACTGCATGCATGTGATGCATATACATACATAATACATACATATATACATACATAAACTGAGGCAAAACAAGATTAAATAAATATCTAAAAATAAAAGTTCAATTCTTAGTGGACTGACTTCTCCTTCAAACTTACTGACTTCAAGATGCTTTCATAAAACACATTTTAATGCCTACACAAAATTCCAGGAAACATTCATGTATGTATGCATGCATATAATCTACCTTTAATTTTTTATGATTCTATGATGTGTTAAATATCAGAATAAGAAACAGTGGCATATGAGAGGAAAGCACCTTCATGGCTGATCCAATCTTCTTAGAAAGAAGGCTGACAATGTGGAGGTTCGTGCCTCAGTAGCGTCTGTTTTAAGTGCACTGCCGACCTCTACCACCTAACCCAGAAATCGTCCTCAATGTGTGGGCCCTTTTGAAAATGCAATCATCACAGAAGCCCAGCGACGCCGTGGCGGCATAAAGACAGGGCCACGGCATCTAATTAGCTCCCAGGATTTGTCCTGCGGGAAGGGCATTGTTTCAGGGGTAGCAATTACAAGCAGTTACTGCCACCTCATCTACCCCAGTGTGTCTGACTCTCTCACTGGGATTATAGAGAAAGACAATTAGGCTTGGGAAAGGGCAGTGGTAGAGTCCTTGCACGCCATGGCTAAGCAGCCCCCAGGTCCGAGTCACCGTGGTCCTAGAAACCCAGGGTAGAGGCCTGCGCTGGGGATTTATTTCACTGTGCTTTTTCTACTAGAATGTGAGAACGTGTATCTTTGACCCATGTCTGCCCATTTTTAATCCAAATTATCATTTCAAAAGCACATCTACAAAAGGTTTCTCCATTTAGGGTCTGGGCAGGCAGGCACTCCCAGCATTTCCTTCTGCCCGCTCTGTGGCCTTTCTCTATTATCTGCCTCCAGTGGTGCCTCCTGCCTAAGCCACCACTTGCTTCTGATGTAACCTCACCGTTTCCAACTCATGGCTTTGCTGAGTCTGGGACACTCAACACTCTCAGTCTATTTTGTCATCGATTGCGACTCATAAAATCAATTCTCCTTCTGATCCCTGTGGCACTGTAGAAATATTTTGGATCATTATTCAAGCCTCCATCAAAGGGCTCTTTAAGAGCTGGCACATGCAGCTCTTGAAGAGTTGGTTCAAATCCAAATCTTCACACTAAGTAACTAAAGGCTCAGGATGTTTTTTCCCTAAATATCAATCATTTCAACTCTAAAATGTAGGCATGAATATTAATCTCCCAGAGTTGATGAGGTTGAGACGGCTCATCTTTAAACATGCTTTGTCAAGGTTCTCAGGGGTCTCTACCACTGAGCAGGTGTGATCAGTATGGGTAAGGATCACACCTGCTCCCACCAGCTCCCGGAAAGCACAGGCTTCAGACTGTGTTATGTTGGTCCAGTAAAAAGGAAAGAATCTGAAGGCCCAACAAGTTCTGAGTTCTCAACTGCACACCCCAAATAAACAAAGCAAAGGTCCTGCCACCTGGCAAGTGTTATACACTGCCTTTTCCTGGCATAAAGACATTCTTGCTCTGGACGCAGTATCTGCTTTCTGAAGCTCTCAGGACCCACAGGCTGCCTGGATGACTCATGTGGCTCCCGAGAAACAGAGGTACAATTAGGAACAATCATGTGAAATTTAATGCAATAGCCAGGACAAAAGTAGACTAAATGGGCTGAACAAGTCATAGCGGTAGAATTACAGAATATAGCCAAATGCCTAGATTACCCGAGAGAGACGAATACAACCCTTTTCACATTAATTTTTTTTCTTGTGTGTGTAATGCTTCAGTTTGGTAGCTATTTTGATAGACTCTTTGTATGTTAAAGGGGGTGTTTCTGTGTGCCTGTTTTAGCTTTGTTTTTGTTTTTTTGTTTTTTTTAATTCATAATCTAAAGTGAGCATCTATCAGCAGGACAACGGTATGGGGAAAGTGTCCAGGGCTGATGCTTAGAGGACGTGATAAGGACTGCTGAAATGAGACACAGGTTGTCACAGGCCGTGCCCACTATGGCAGTGTAAAGGCCAGAGAACACTTCAAGTCATTTTGAACAATGTGTATGTGTGTGTTGTGTGTGTGTGTGTGTGTTGTGTGTGTGTGTGTCCTGTTACATAGCCCAGGCTATCCTAGCACTAGATGTGTAGTTTAAGTTGGCTTTGAACCTGTGATTCTCAGACTGCCAAGCAAGAGCTGGGATAAGTTCACAATACTTGAATTTTCTCATCATCATCTCTCAAAGAATAAAATGAATGGTGTTTAGAGCAAAATTTGGGTTGTGTGATGCCATCTTGGCTTTTGTCCTTCATCACGAAGTAGTAGCCAACTAAGGATGGTCTGATGGATTTACAATCTTGAAACTTCAGTTTTCTATGGTGTAAGCCGTAGTTCAAAGAAGTAAAGGGAAGCACAAGGGTTTTAAAGCTATGGCAGTGGAAGGGTAGAACAGACTCCCCACCCCCTACATGTGCCCTTCCTGGTGTAGCTCTGCTTCCATGGAGGGGGCACAGAGAAGCGGAAGGTCCAGTACGGCCACCAGACCCCAGGGTGATCTCATGAGAGACCCAGTGAGCAAAGGACAGATATCCTCCTGACACTCAGATTGCATTGACTGCAAAGTACCACACAGCCAAGAGAAGCCTTAGTGGATTTTTATTTTTAAATTTTTAAGAGATAAAATAGTGCCTTTTGGTCTTGAGTTTTCAAATATCAAAAAAGAAAATGGCTCCAAGTGCAGGTAGTCCATATCCGGTCAATAAAGCAAATAAATGGAAGAGCACCAACTATCACTCAGGGAGAGGAAAGCTGAAGAGTGTGGGGTAACACAGGTCCAGCAACAAGGAGGTGTGGCTCTCTGGTGGTGGAACAGAGACTAGGAACCTCATCTAACATTAATCCAGGAGACTGTGGTGAACAAAGCCAGCAGCCCCTACCCACAGGGCAAACCCGGTGCTCTCGCAAGCCTCAGGTCATAAGAAGATCTGTTTTTAGGAATTCCTCAAGTCTTAGCAGGCTCTGGCCAGTGCCATCTCCCAGAGGGAACCTATTGTTTAAGACCAAGCTATGGTAAGATAATGGCAGCAGAGAATTATAAGTCAGGGAATCTGCTGCCAAATGCCACAGCCAGGGATGGGGAGGACAAACAGCTAAGAGAGGCAGGCACAGAGAAGGAGGCGGGCGGCGGGGGGGGGGGGGGGGGGGGGGGGGGGGGCGGACACTATGTGCTAAAAAGTTCCAAGGCTCAGGGGATGCGGAAAAAGGGACTGAAAGATTTTAAGAGGCAGTAGATGATGACATTCACATGGTGTCTTCCAGATACAACAGTCCAGTTGCACACGTCAACTCAACAGTCTGCATGTGATACAACATGCACGGGACCTGTACAAGATCAAGTCAGACAGAAACCCAAGCATGGCAGGGAAAAGTGGTCATAAAGTCCCAACCCAATTCGTGATCTGTTGGCAACTGGGGGTTTCTGGGAGAGGAAGAATAACTACTCTTTGAGAGCATGGCCTATATCGGTTGACTAAACTCTGGTGGGCCATCCCATACCTGGAAGCACATGGACAGCACAAATTGGACTCTGTGGTTTAACAGAAAGAGGTCAGGAAGTTGGGAGTTTAGAGGCCTTCTTACAAGAAGTTGTGGGTGATTATAATTAAAATATCTCATATGAAATTCCCAAAGAATTAAATTTTTTAAAGGTTCATGAACAAGACGCTCAGATCAGGAAGAGAAGGTTCCATGAATGATAATATTGTCTTCTGTGTCTCATGGCTGAGTTCATCGCCTGGGCATAATTAGAGTCTGGTCACCCCTGGACTGAGGTGGCCAGGCTCTAGACCCGAGTACTGGCACGAGGTTCAGGGTCAGTGGGATTGGGAGCTCTGAGGCACTCGGTTCTTGGCTTCTGCAGCTTCATCCTGTGAGCACGCGTTTACTGCTGCGTAGGCGGGGCCAACATGAGGTATTCCTACACAGATAAGACTGCTCTGTCTGTGTCTGCCACTTCTCAAGGATGCCAGCACCCCCTGGTTAGCACACTAGCCACACAGATTCTGGAGGGTCTGGGGAGCACGTGAGAAACTGCTCAGCCCACAGAGTGTAAAACTAAGAGTGCCCAGCAAAAGCTCCTGGTGTGTGAAGGACAGGGAAGGCATGTCTGGACTGTCTGACCGACCCCTGGTTGAGTCCACAGCAGCCAAAACAAAAGGACAGACAGGAGCCTGCAACGTCACCTGAGCCTTCTCCACCCGACTGACTCAGAAAGTAACCACTCCACACTTGACCTGTTACTGTTTCCCCACGTACCATTTCACTAAACTTGTATGGAACTTAGTTTTACTTTTATTTTGCATTTTTATTTCTCTTCTTATATTTATACAATTTGCTTAAGGATCTTTAGTTTTCAGTAACTTTTTATCCTTTGCTCTCTTCTCTCCCTCTTCATAACAATCTTCTAATTTCTTCCTTTTCCTTCTTTTATTAAATGTTCTCTATCTTTTTATTCATTTTATTTATGTACTAATCAATTTAAATAATTTTTAATTTTTTAAAAGCAACTTACATTATTATTGTCATTTTCTTTTCTATGGTTGGCATATTAAGGGTAGATCTATAATTTGGTTTGGACCTACTGTTCTTCCAGAAATTTCTTTCTTTTTCATCTGTGCTGATGATTAGGTAATGAATCCTCAAGAATAAGCTACTCATTAATGAGATCCCCAAATATATAAGAACAGCTATTTAAAGCAACAGACACATAAATTACAACACAGGAAAGAACACATTTTGTGAAAGGGCTAGATAAAAAAAGGGTGGTGTCAAAGAATTGTGCCCAGCTTAGTGAACATGAAAACCATAAACAGAAGCAGGGGCAAAAGAAAAGGAAAAACAGTCTCATCAGAAAGGAAACTCATCCTCCAAATTACAAGAAATCGTTACTCCTTTCAGTTATATTGTTAACAGAAAGTAGTAATGACTCCTGTTAAAGAGCACATAGTAAGAGCTTGGAGTACTAACAAAGCCCACATACCATTGCTTGCAGGAGCTGCACACCACTGGAAAGACATTCAGGTACTGAGAATCAATTGTGGACATTAAAACACCAAGGAAACAGAAGCTGAAGACAGGTAAATATCCAGATTTATTTCTAACGAAACTAACTTCAAGATAGAATTAGTGAGAAAAGAGGATAATTGCTACATATTACTAAAGTTATAGCTCCATCAAAAAGGTATGTGCAATTTTTTTTCTGAGTACATGTGTCAATTACAGGTGAAGGAAATTTCAGAGTTAAGCACCACTGTGCTGTGCATGAAATAGATTTAACGGGCAGGTGTAGAGCACACCCTCCAACAACTGTGCAGTACTCAGAACTATCTCTAGATTTGGTAACAATATTAGTCTAGAAACAACGTCTTAACAAAGATGAAAAAGTCAGAACAGTGTATTGTACTGTATTGTATCTTGGAGGAGAGTGAGAAGGACAGAGGCGGACAGGTGAGGCGTGAATGGACGCCTTTGTGTGGCTGCATCGTGTTTCAGACGACATGGTGCATAGACAAGGCAGGAAGGCAGGAGGGATGGGGGTGGCGTGGGGTGAGGGCATCTAACAGAACCGCTGAGGGAAAGGGGAGGGCCTAAGGATCGGCCCAGTGCCTGCCTAGGGAACCTTCTGGAGGGAGCTGTGCCTTTGCATCACTGAGCTGTTCTCTGCTTCCTCCTATCTTAGCCTTCTGTCTTTGCTGCACGTCCGGCTCTTCGTCCTACATGACCACAAGATTCTTCATCACAGAGAGAACAAACTACAGAGATGACACGGACATACGAAGACTGAACAATGCACTCTGGAATGGTAACTGGGAAAATCAAGAAAAGAGTTAAAAATTTACTAGCTACAAATAAAAAACTAAAGAATAATATCAGAAACTTTGGGCTACAGCAGAAGCAGATGTTAAAGGGAACATTCATAACACTGAGAGCTGACATAGCTATCATGATACTTTCAAATAAATAACTTAATGATGTGCCTTAGAGTCTTAAAGGGAAAGCAAAACACACTCAAAATAAGCACCAAACCACTAAACAGAAACATAATAGGGGTCAGAAATGACAGTGACTAGATGTAGATAAAATTAACAATGCAAAGAAACAGCGAACAAAAAGCTGATAGTTTAAACAAGAATGATGAACCCTCAGCTAAGCTACCCCAAAAAGAGAGGGAAAAAGATATATTAGTAAAATTAGAGACTACAGTGTGCATCAAAACAATGGAATACAGAGAAACGATAGGGAATCCTTGAAAACCAATGTCCTAAAACATGGGGAAATTTGAAAAGCTAAATAGTTTTCTAGGTACATATAACCTATTAAATTAAGTCAACAGACTATACCCAATTCAAAACAGATCTGTAAGGAACAACCTAGCAGCTAAAACAAAGAGCCTACAAAGGAATAAAAGCCTAAACTGGAATTACTTTTGCTCAAGCCCACCAAAACTTTAAGGAACATCACAAATGTTCCTCCAATTAGTCCATAACAAAGAAAAGAGGAACATTACTTTCAGTCTGGAGCCTGGGGTCCAGCACTACAGAATTTCTGAAATTCTGTAATGAAAAATAAATAGTGCAATGGCAAGTTATATTTGTCTACATACCAAAACGTTAGGATAAAATTAACCAAAAGCAAACATTTTAATGACTTTAGGGCCTAGACTCATATAGTTCCTTGAGATAAATACGGATGGCTGCCATTTGACTCTGTTGTGATACTTCTCTGTGCATCCCTTCTGGGAAGGTAGACAGCTTACAGTCCTTTTTGGCGACACACCTCTTCCAGTGATATGAGTCTCTTTATTGTGGGGAATAAGGGCTATATAAACCGTGGGAAGGGATTTTCATGTGAGTGTACATCATTGGCTGGGGCTCAGGTGCTGGGAGTGTTTCATTTGCATGGAGAGGAATTCCAAGTGTGAGGCCACATGACTGGCTCAAGAATTGCTAAAGTGGGAGTTGCAGGCTACATGTGCCGGAGCATGCAGGCACAGAACGGGGAGGGGGTGACCCTTACTCCTGCCGCTCGCAAGGTTGAGATTTTTCAGGGTACCAATTCATACTCTACAGATGAAGTACAATTAATATTGAATCTCAGAAGGCTTCCAGTAACCAAAGCAGTCCCAAGCAGAAAGAACAAGTCTGGAGATACCACAACCCCATGATCACAAAGTGCACTGAGAGCCATGGTGATACAGTCAGCATTGTTCTGTCTTTTAAAAAGCAGTCCATAGGACGCAGAGACAAAGCTACATGGCTATAGATATCCGGCGGTGAGCAAAAGTGCCCCAAATGTGCACTAGAGCAAAGGCAGGCTCTTCAAAAAATGGTGCTAATGGTGCATACCCACAGATGAATGGATCTAAGACCTCAGTGGGCTGGGGATGCTAGCTCACACCTGTAATTCCCGCGCTCAGTGGGCCGAGACAGGAGGACTGGTGTGAGTGCTAGACCCACCTGAGCTATAGGATAAAGACCCTTTATCAGAAACCTCAGAAGCTAAAAGACTTTGAGACCAAAACGTTATGAAATCAATCTCCCAGAGAAAATGATAAAGGGACACACTTGGAAATCTCAGCGAAGCAAAGAATCTGCGGAGCCCAGCTGCTGAGGAGGTAACTGTGACAAGCGACACACAAGTGAAATTATGTGAAATTAAAAATCTCATCACACCAAGGGGGGGCGGGGAATAGTAGAGAGACGTGCTGCAGAATGGACAAAGTTCTTTGCCATTTATATTTCTGACAGGGTGGTTAATATCTCAAATATATATATATATATATATATATATATATATATATATATATATATATATATATAGTTTTAAAAATAAAAGACAGAAATTGTCACCATATATATAAAAACAATATCCCAGACCTTAGCCACTGGGTTAATTAATTAATTAAAAATGCAAATAGAGCTCCATGGAAATTCCCTCTCCTCCTACTCTAAGAGTTGCTACCAAGAAAACAAACGCTCATGAACAATGGCCTGGAAGGAGCCCATACACACAGCTGGTGAGTGTAAGCTGTTGTAGGAACTAGGAAAATCAGTATGAAGGTTCCCCCAAACTGAAAGGGAGAAATTCTCCATGGTCTAGCTAGTACACACCTGGGCATTGGCCCAAAGAAGTATAAGTCCTCACACCACAGAGCTGCAGGTACATCTGTGTTCACTGTAGCATTATGCACAGTTCTCATGTTATGGAGTCAGCAGACAGATGCACAAAGGCAGTGCCCTGTGCACACTGAGCAGAGCTTAGCCAGCTTCAAAAAAGGTTGGAGTCAGGTGATTTGCATTAAAATGGATGGAGTATTGTGTTAAGTGAAACAAGCCAGACATATGAAGCACATATGAAAAAAGAGGAAGAACAGAGTAATGGGGATATTAATATAAAGCCAATTATCAAAGCTGAATCTAGATTTAAAAACCTATTAGTCATCTATCAATCAATTGATCTATCTATGACATGAAAGATGATGCTGATTTTTGTGGGTAGCCAGGTTTACAGCTGGAACCTGAGGGTGAAGGGGAAGAAATGAGAACATTGTGTGTGCATGTGTCTGTCTGTCTGTCTGTCAGTATCTCTCTCTCTCTCTCTCTCTCTCTCTCTCTCTCTCTCTCTCTCAAATAATTCCACACTCAACATTGCCTATGTCTTTATATGTCTGTAGCCTGGGTTCTAGAGTTTATGATACTGGGATGTAGCTTTTTAGAAGAGAGGATTTCTGTGGTGCTGGGCATGGTTTGGACAACGGTGCATGCAGAATGTCCACCATCTTCCACAAATGATTTGAGGCAACTCACATGGATGAGATGCAGGTATCAGGGCATAGAGATACGATGTCTATCCATTTCCAGGAACTGTACAAACTGGTCCACTATAGTGGGCTCAGGTGGGTGTGATACAGGATGCTCAAAAGCAGGGCATAGTAGTTGTCAGATGTCAGGGCCCAGTCTGAGAGACCAGTGGGGTGCCTGTCAGTGTCTAAGTGCTGTTAGTGGCTTCTACTGATGGTGAGTCATTTGATCACTTCTGGGATAGACTGACAAGACTGCTCAGATGCTCTTTTGGGCCTCAGAATGTTCAACCCCTGAGAATAGACCATCTAGTTTGCTCCTTGAAACTGCAAGAGAGTATGCCTCAGTCCTGGTGGCCGCTGTGTATCTACAGGGATGCCTTAACTAAAGCCACATATCACCACTCCTAGGAATTACAGTGGATCAGGGCAGTGAAGAAATGAATTACAGAGAATGAAAATGCTTCCTTAGGAGCAGGAGGAGACTCAAGGAACAGGACTAGCTATGCTAAAGCCCTACATGGGACATGGGTTCATGGAGAAGCTATGAGGATGGTGGGCAGGGACAAGGGCAGGTCGTGAGGGGAACAGCAGTGGAGTTTTATGTGCTAACGGAGCATTTGTACTATTTTTTGGCAGGGGATTGAGTTTTGAGAGTATGACTCCGCATCCTGCATGGAACAGGAACTGAGCGGCAAGGTGTGGGTGGTTCACGCTAGTACAGTCATGAGGGATTTGACTCTGGGAACATCCGTGAAGAGCCAATAACAGGACTCCCAGCTTGTGAGTGTGACTTCTGAGTTTTGGACCTTCACAGTTAGACATGCTGTTAGTGGCGTCGTGGAGATTCTGAGACGGGAGCAGCATGAGGTGGACAGCACTGCAGTGAGGGGTTGATTTGAGCTTGTTTGCAAGGGTGTGTCTAAGGATGTCACAAACAGCAGCACAGGTGGGATTTTTAGATATGGTACAGTCGCCGAGTGGGAAATGTGAATCGCACAGTCACCAAGCAGTGAATTCTTACACACAATGGCTTTAAGACTGGAGACTTAGCCACTAAGAGTCCAAATAGAGAAAGGGCAGAGGGAAGAAAATCCAGGTCTGTGGAAGGCAAGGAGCTATGAACATGAATTATTTGAGAACAGAGTCGCTGAGCAGTGTCACTGAGTTCGCCACTGGATGGAGAAGGTTGCAGGTTGCTGGTGTCCTTGACATGAGGATATTAATGGAACAGCTGAGCTCACAAGCTGAGGTGGAGGGAAGAGAGATGAGAGAATATAAGCTAGACATGAGAGCGATTCCTCCCCAGAAGCCACAGGCACAGCAGAGGAGAAAAGGCCCACACCCGTTTATGTTTGTGTCACTTAAAAGGTCATGCTTATTTGCTGAATGTGATCTCATGTAGGGACAAAGTAATGACTCCAAAGGGAGAAAGGATAATTACAAAAACAGAGCCCTAGGGAAGGCAAGAGGGGAGGGTGTACTGAGCAAAAAATAGTGTTATTTGAATGCCCAGGAGCCACTCATCCATTTTAGCAATGACTGTGGAGCAGCTCAAACGCCGCCTTGTTGGGCTGAGACATTTCCTGTAGCTTTTATTTATGTGTGGTTGGGGGGGGGAGAGGAGAGGACAGAGGTGGAGTGGGGGGAGGATTAGGATATAATGGTGAAGTAGAAGCAGGAATATTGGACATTTGAGTGGAGGAAAGAAAATGTAGACACGTCAGAGAATAAGATTGAGATTTAACCACAGAGATTTATAGGGCTGCCAAGCCTGAGAACTATGGCGATAAATACGAAGAGCGGCTGGTGACACGGTGACAGGCCAGTCTTTGCCAGAGCAGGGACTGTGATTGCCTTTTCTATGTAACTCCTGAGGCTTCCACAGGAGGTGTGCGGTGGCTGGGAGGACAGACAGCACCACAGATTAGAAAGTGCTCTGTATACAAATACGCCTCCTCCACTGGTGAAAACAAGCAGTAGAACCCGTTCGCTGGCATCTCCATCCTCATTATCTTGTGTGCTGCTTCTGAAGGTCTTCACGCATTATAAAGTCCTCATGTGAAGATGTGTTAGAAAGAGCTTTGCTCCGTAAGGCTCTCGTGAATGTGGCAAGTTCTGTGCTGCCAGGGAAACAACACAGGTGTTTTTCGGCATCACACGGTCACGCATCCGAATCCTATATGAAGTGCGTATTAGCTATGCTAACTAAAATATATGACTCAAACTCCATCTACGCCTGATTTGATCAGTAAAATAAAAATGTCAACCTGTATTTCATATGCCAAGTTCAAGGGGATTGTGTATTTAGGGAGGCCCTCCTGCTGTGCACTGTGTAGGATCTCATCAAAGAACAAAGCCAATACCCAGGCTGGGAGGCCACGGGCGAGTGACTGACCAGCTAGGAGACTGGGCAGGAACCTGAGAGGATGCTGCCTTCTGTTATCAGCCCACATCCAGGACAGGAATCAGCTCTGAGACAGCGGAAATGATGTCATCCCTGACAGGTTTTTAAATCCTGACTCCATTGTAGGGGGAAGGGGGAGGGGAATATGTCTTTTCCTGTTAGGTTTAACTTTTCCTAATCATTTTGGTGGCTTTGACATCACCATAGGGCTTTATTTACTCCCTTCTGTCTCAATCTCCCCACAGCATTTTTGCTTACATAAAACAAGCCATTAGGCCAGGCAATGGTGGCGCACACCTTTCATCCCAGCACTTGAGAGGCAGAGAGGCTGCTGATCTCTGTGAGTTCGAGGCCAGCCTGGTCTACAGAGAGAGTTCCAGGACAGCCAAGGCTACACAGAGACACCCTGTCTTGGGCAGGAGGGACCCACGCCATGAGAATTGGGATACTTCTTGAATATATCTAGCAGTGGCCCCATCCACTTCAGATCTCCTTTCTTTTGATTCAATCATCTCCACTATTTTGAGATCAGCAAAGTAAAATATCCCCCTGGCCCGTGTACCTCATGGGTACCATTCCCCTCCCCCACTTCTGACTTTGCTACTATGTTGAAATTGTCCTTAAGTTAGAGATTGAATTTGAAAGCTACACAAAACAAAGTAACATTTGTTCCTAGATACTTTCTCCTCTGATTTTTTTTTTTTGCCTGCCTTTATGTAAACTAATGTCAGTTTTATTGTCAGAATTCAGAAAAGCTACTCGTTTCCTACTGTGAAATACATTCATTTCTACCTTTGCGTGTATGTAGAATCTATTTTTGTGTGTTCTGTGGTTTAAAAATAAAACAGAACCTTGACAGCATTAGCCATTATTATAAAAGACAAAACTAACAATAAACAATGACAGCTTTGAGTTTACAATTTTGTATTTGCAAAAAGTAGTAGTGTTGGCTCTGAGGGTAATAATTATAGTCCTGAAA
This sequence comes from Acomys russatus, assembly GCF_903995435.1. NCBI lineage: Eukaryota > Metazoa > Chordata > Mammalia > Rodentia > Muridae > Acomys > Acomys russatus. Next base: position 55,813,448 of record NC_067157.1, read on the forward strand.
GGCGGGAAAATTTACATTCACGCATGTACACACACATATACACCCATGCATGAATATATATGCACACACATACACACACACTCAGAAATGGCTGGAGTTATGTAATATACTATGAAAGAAGAGATGTAATAGAAGTTTACCAAGAAATAGCACGAAGTATAATCAGCATGAATAATTAATATTAAAGCAGGCAGCATGCTTTGTATCATTTGGTTTATGAAGTTTTTCATGACTTCATTTGTCATTGACATCTCATCTACCAAGATTATATGGGTTCGAGAAAGCTGTCTTTATGAGTACAGAGACTGAGCACAGGGCTGGGAAATGGTTTGGTGAGGAAAAGTACTGTCCGGGCAAGCATGAGGGCCTGAGATGAAATCCCTGGCACCCAGCTTAAAAGCCAAGTATAGCCACACAGCTGTGATGCCAGTGGTTGATGGGACAGAGAAAGGAGAAGGAACTGTAAGGATTTGCTGGCCAACAGCCAGCCTATCTAAAACATGGTGAGTCTACGTTCAGTGAGAGCCACTGTCTCCAGGGAACAAGGAAGAGACTGATAGGCAATGCCCAATGACTTATTCTGGACACTGCACACACACACACGCACACACACACACACACACACACACACACACACACACCCCTACTCTCATGCACACATATGCATATAACACAAAATTTTAAAAATAGATTATATATGAATATTTACCTTTGAATATACTGACAGCCGATTTTAATCCACCTAGTTAATGTAGGAAGGACATCCTACTGAAGGACAGTCCTGAGACTGAACAGATTCTGTTACTACAACAACCCTGAGCCATTAGCAAGAAGAATGCCTCAACCACTACATAGGCACCTCACAAAAATTACTAAGGAATGATATTAGATCATCATAGGTTCAAAACAGGAAATTCAGCTTCTGGGAAAATCAAATAGGAAGTTCATGTCATTCCTGAGAAGTAGCCAGTTCCACAATTTCGAGCCAATTTTGAAGCAAGCTTTAATTAAGTACTGGCCAAGTATGGACTCTGGCCACTGGTATAGTGAATATCCTGCACTCTGGCCAGATCCACCCCTGGCCATTCCCAGAAAACGGCTGTGAATCACTTTTTGCCAGGTCTTAAAAAAGCAAAACCTACAATTCACCACATTTCCCACCAGGTCCAATCAGGACCAAGCATATATACTGACGTATTTCCTGCCTATGTACCTCCTGCACACATGAGATCAGGCACATCTGGTACAGGAGAAGGGGGTCAAACAAACTTGTTTTGAGGAGTGAAACACACGGCTTGTTATTTCCCAAGAACTACAACTAACAAAGGCTAAGAGGGGAGCTTTGGGGCCATGGCGCAGCCCACAATTTAGATGAAAACACTCTTCTAACACACATCAGCATGAGGTAGACGGAGTCCTGCCCCTGGTCATTAAGGAGAGTACGCTATCTCATACTGTAGACTGAGCCCGCCCATGGCCACTAAGGAGCCTAGATTATTTCTGTTAATCCTCCCCAGAAAATACTCTTCCAGTCCTGGGTAATTTCAAGGGAACATGATTCCAAATGTCGAAAGCACAGATAACACAGTCGTGCCCAACCTCTTTCACACATAAGAAGAGGGACACTAAGAATGCTACACGCTAGTGTTATCCTGATAAAATTCAAAGATGCTGCAAAGAGGAAAATCACAAATGAACAAATTCCACAAATATAGACAAAAATTACTAGTGAAATATCAACAATAGAATTCTACAATATCCAAAAGAATAATGAGCTATAAACAAGTGAAGTTTCTTCCAGGGATTCAAGGCTGCTAAGATATTTAAAATTCTATCAGCATGCTCCTTAGAGAAGACTAAACAAGAAAAATTAAACGAACATAATAACTGATGCAGAAAATCATCATATAAAATGCAACAGATTCACAGCGGAAAACTCTGAAACAGAAATAAAGAAAAAAACTTTCAACTTACAAACTGTATACAAAAATCTGACAGCCAAGATCAGATCTACTGGTGTGACAGTCAATGTTTTCTTCTTAATATGGAGAAGAAGTCAAAGGTGTGTGTTCTGATCATGCAGTGAAGGGTAATTAGAAACTATAGTTGGTATATAAACTGAGGGAATGAGATGAAAATCATACAAACTACAAAGATTATTTGCAGATGATCTGTTTAGAAGGTTCCAAGGACTATAAAAAAAAAAGTCATATGTCTAGAAAGGAAATTTTGCAACATTTTAGGATTAATACAGCATATAAAATAATCTGTATTTCTGTCTACTTTCAATAGATATATTCACTCAGAAATTAAAAATAAGATGCTGTTTAGTGTGACTTATACTAAGGAGCAGACCTTTGATAAGCATATGGAAAACATACAAGGAGAGCGCACCACACTAGTAAAAATGGAATCCAGACACCTGAAAAGACATGCCATGATGGGGGATTAGACACCTGAAAAGACACGCTATGATCAGGGATTAGACAGCCACAAAGAGCTTCCACTTCTACTAAAACTGATATTCAGGCTTAATAAAGTTAATCTCGAACTCTTCAGAAACTTTTGTAGATATAGGCGCAGATACTCCAGAACTAACATGGGGAATAACAGGACCTAGAATATCTGAAGTAAATTTAGAAAAGGATTAAAGGGGTAAATGGTTAATTACACAGCTAAATTAAGAGTGTGCAGATGTACGGGGGTTGGGGGGCATGAAACACAAAACCTACTGTAGCTTGTATAGAGCAATGAAGCCCTCTAGAGAACTCAGAAGTAGCTAAAATTCCTACCTCTGTGACGTGCCTGATTGTGACAGAGACGAGAGCAACAATTGTGCCTGTGCTACCCAACTCACACACAACTTGAAAAGAATACCTAGTGTGGAAAAATTAAGGTCACACATTAGAAAAAGTAAAACCTCACATGGACCATATTAAACACAAAAGATGAAATTTTGGAGAGAATATTATAAGTTACAGTTTCAGGATTTAAACCTGCAAAAATTTCACAAAATTTTCATTGAAAGCACCCTGTAATAAGAGGAAAAGAATAAGAAATTTTACCAAATTCTCCCTCCGGTTCTTTCATTTTAAGGCAGAGAGAGAGAGAGAGAGAGAGAGAGAGAGAGAGAGAGAGAGATGTTACTGTTTAATCTAGTTATATTGCACGTATAGGCTGATACCATAAAGCCATACTATACCTGGGAAGCGAAGCCACTGTCCAACACACTTCTCCACTTGTCTTGTGGCCAAGCAGACAGACAGATAAGAGTACGCACAGACCACAAAGCTCATCAGGAAGCCCGTTCCTCAGGACAGATAGGCCAGTGGTGTAGAAAAACACCTTGCTTCCGAAAGAGGAATTGCCACAGAGCTGTCAGTCTACCATCTTTGTAGTTAGAAGGGACAAGTGGAAGAGGATAAACACTAATGTCAGACTGACTAGGCACCGTTAACAAACCCTTAGCAAGTAACATGGAGCCTTGGGGTCCAAGAAGACTCCCGTGTGGCCTAAATGGGAGTCTTCCTACAGAGCTGGGCGAACAAATAATGAGAAAGCATAAAGAGAAAATGTGGCAAGTCTAGACACCCTGCTAAACTGAGTTACGCACTAATAAAATACAGGCAGCGTCCTGTTGAACCATGACAGACACACAGTGATGGCTCAAGCACAGAACATGAGCAATGAAACTAAGCATCCTACAGCACAGCTCAAATACACTACCAAGCTAAAGCGAAACAGAAAGCCAGAAGCAGCAGCTAAGAAGACAATAGCCACCTCCAAGCCCCAGGTTTTAGGTACACAGTTCCTTACACATCTACAACGGAGTACAGGAAAGTGACCACTTAAGCCCACAATCAACATTTCAAAAATTAGTCAAATACTAAAGAACAAAGAACTAATCGTGTTCACTATAAACATTACTTTTATAATACAAATTTGATGGAAAGTGTGAAAATGCCTGTGAATTTAAAAAAAAAAAAGAAAGAAAGAAAGAAGGAAAGAAAATTCACAGATGAAATCTTAATTCAAAGCGGGTATGCCAAAATATTTTTTTTAAATCAGTAATGGTGACCACTAGATGGTTTCATAATCTTAAGTAAAGATCTTAATTAAAACGTGTGGCCCCCAAACCTCTACATATTAGATATTGAATTCTGACAGTGAAAAATATGTAGAAATTGTCCAATGAACAGAGAAAGGACACTGGTTAGAGGAAGAGGAGAATTAACTGAACACTTCATGCTCCACCTAACTGCAAAGTCAACGTGACTTATGCATTTCTCCTTACGGCGGCGCTGCATCAGCGGAGCGGGGAGTAGCTGCCGCGATCAAATGGGGGGCGTGTGCTTCAAACGCTCTGCACGCTCTGCCAGAGAAAGGGCCAGAGCGCGGAAGAGGAGATTTACAGGAAGATATGGAATGTGCCAACAAATTCGCTCCAAAGGTGCTTGAAAAGCTGAGTGAAATAGAACATTCTCTGGGAAATAGAGACAGCCTGCCGTGGGGGAGACTGGAGGCGGTCAGTTACCACATAGGGAATTTCGAAGATGGCACAAAACCACTGGCCTATTCATACAAATAAAAATGGCATTCAATTAGTAATAATTGCTGATATCTACCATGAAATTGTTGTAATAGGCATATAACAATTCTTTAAACTTTATAAACAGTATTCTGGGAATTATGAGTCAGACTTTTAAAATGCCCACTTTAAGGACTGTGATAGGCATTTCTGGATGAGAAAAGCTGATTTTTCACTATGTCCTGCTGTTTGTCATTATGAGTACTTAAAGAGCTTCACTGAGGGGAAATAGTCACATAACCCTGTCTGCCTTGTTAGAGGGAAGAGTTTCAGAAACATTACATTACACAGTCCTACATACAGCTGTACTGATCAGTTTTAGAACAATCCTATCCCACTAAAACACACCTCAGCCTTGTGCTCCATGTGCCAGTCAAGGACATTTCCACCAGTCTTTATGTAAGCACTTTTCATTTTTCCAACATTCAAGAAGCAGAAATTGTTTGGGGGCGACTTACATATAACATTTTGTGATAACTTACAGACAGCATGTTTATGCGTGTGTGCACACATGCATGTGTGTGCATGCATGTACACTAAAAGGCAGCCACCTATGAAGGCCACTGGAGGACACTGGACCTCTTGGAGTCACTGGTGGTTGTAAGCAACCCTGTGTGGGTACTGGGAACTGAACTCTGGCCCTCTGCGAAAGCAGCAAGCCCTCTTAGCCCTGAAGCCATCTCTCCAGGCCCAGGTCTAACTTTAAGACATCACCACTCTGCTTTCCAAGGTAACCGTAGCACGGCGCATCCCATCTGGAATCCAGAGCAGAGCTGCAGACCCCCTTTATGCTGGCCAGCATGGTGTCAGTCTTTTCCAGCACAGCCATTCCAGTCAACCTAAGGCAGGATATTACTATAATGTCCAATTGCTTTTCTGTCGAACCTGGTGACACTGAGTAAGTTTTAGGGCATCGCTGTCAATATTCTCAGGTTTTTAGTGAATAACCAATTTAAATTGTTTCCTCGTCTTAGCTGTGTCACAGTGTTTATCATCCAGATTATAGTCTGTGTCTCACTACAAGCTATTAGGCAAATGCTTAGCAGCTACTGCTATCAACTCTTCTCATATTCGTAACAATATTGTTAAAAGTGACATGTTATAAAAATTTTCAGGCTTTCTTTTCTTTCATGAATCATGCTTTTGGTCTTATATTCAATTCTCAGTGAACATTGTCAAGAAATCTTTCACAGCAGTGTTTTCGCCAACATTTCCTTCTCCAGCAGACATTATTACTATCCACTTTACAAATGGGGTAGAAAAATTTTAAATGAGACCCCAAACCACAGAGTGCATGACCACCTGACAGGGCTGCCCTGCTGGCAACAGTCCCTTCAGTGTTGCTCCTGTGTGAGTCTGTTATGTCCACACCTCAGCCCCCTTCAACTTTAGCAAGTGAGCGTCATCACACAGGTGTGTGGATTAGATGCCAGCGCAGAAGGCACCCAACAGGCTGATCCTGACACTGAGCTAAAGACTGACTGTAGCCTGTGCAGACAGAACACTGTGTTCTGTTTTCTGTGCCTGCCCCACCCACTTTCCTGGGCCTCTCCTCCCCATATAGCTGCGCTGATTTTCACTTTGCACGTGTCGATTCTGTTTACAGCTCTGCTTCTCTTGTTTGTACAACCCCCTGCTAACATTCTGAAATGTGAATAGTAGATTGCCAGAGAGCTGACTGGAGGAATTAGATTTAATAGCCAGGAACTATAATCTAATAGACAGAACAGATGTTGCTGCAATAAACCTCACAGTGCTAGTGTCCTCCCAGATATAACATTCTTTGATTATAAAGCATGACATGTAATAAAAGTACAGTATGCGGATAGCAGAAGTTGAGCTGAAGTAGACAGACCCCAAATGTCTTTTTGAGGGGAGACATGTGGGTGTTGATGGCAGTCGGAACCTCCTCTATTACTGCTAAAGTCCGTTTCTATCTAAAGGCCTTGAAATTTTTCAAAGCACATCATTAAGCAGACAGAAGAAGCTTCCCTGTGGCCTGCCTTCCTTGCTTTCCAGGTCTGTAACTAGATTAACGCCTTGGTAGATCACTGCGCTTCAGTGATAAATAATAATAAAGTCCAGGCAATGCGCTGTCTTTGCCTCGTATGGGCACCTTTACTTTAGGCTCCTGCTGTGCTCCGCTCAAGGTAAAGGCCAAATCAGGGAAAGGTCAAGCCGACTGCTATGCATTATTGCAATATTGTTTTCAGCCTGTCCAGGGATCAATAGTGAGTGTCATCATCCATTTCCCTGAAACATAGATGCTAACTTCATTATCCTGATGTAGGGAAGACAGGGGAGCCTGAAGCTGCAGTAGTCTGTGGCTTCGCAAGCTACCATTTGAACTAAAATAAATAAATAAATAAATAAGCCTGAGCAGTAGGGTGCCTGCCCTTGGCTAGCTTCAGTTGTTTATCTCTCAAGGAAAAGGGTAAACCATTGAACCTCACAAACTCCAGCGAAAAAGAAATGCTGTAATAGATTCCTTTCCCAGTCCTACTGGCTTAACATAAAGGTGTCACCCTCATCCTACTATGAGCGAGAGGTGCCTGCAGACAGCTGCTGTCCTGGTCCCAAGTCCCACAGCTCTCCAGTTCGAGACAGAAAAGCAGCTTCAGCAGGCAGAGCAAATGACAGGATAAGAGTGTAAGATATTCATCCCACTGCAGTCACACTGAGCGAGCTTTACTAGTTCTACGGCAAATTTAATAACTGGATACATACAAAATCTTAGTAGGTCTTTGTAATGCTGGGTCTGATCCAGTTGAGTTTAGAGGCTTTTTAAAGAAGATGGGATGGAAGCAAGTTTGTTTACATGCCTGGGCAGGGCGTGGCGTCTGTTCATTTGGGTTAGGTTTTCTGTTTGAATTACACCTCATGGGTTACAAAGTCCAAGTATCCCCCCCCATTCTTAACATCTCAACAACTACAGAACAAAAGCAGCGTACAAATCATACTGTAACATTTACTAAAACATTCTGTATTTGAGAGAACAAACTGTTTTAAAATTAAGCCAAAGGTCCACAGGATGTATAACATATATTCAAGGTGCTTTTCCTTTTAAAAGGAATTTCAGCTTTGGTTATTGAGCCACCAAAAAAATATGCTGAGAGCACAGAACTGTGAAACAATGTCAACATTAAATCACATGGAAATCTTAACACAAGAAAACACAGTTAACCTTCACCTAAGGACAGACTTCAAATCAGTCGTTAACCTTAAGGGATCCATCGCCGTATGGAATGAGGTGTCTGTGTTTATCATGATTGTGACTTCTTGTTACTGAGCTTAACGGCCTTCTTTCTGTGATGCAAACATCACACATAGACCTGCAAGTTTCAAATGAGTGAATTAGCTAATTAATTAAGGAGTAAATAAATTTCAGAAACACAGTATGTGTTAAAGGAGATGATGTCTGTAGAAAATTAAATTTTTCTTCCTGTGATTACTACTTTTGAGAGAGCTAGAGCTCCACCAGTGGAGATCAAGTGCTGTGGGACCATGGAGGGGGCTAAAAAGGAGCCTGTAAAGATGTTCCTGAAAATGCTGGCATCCTCAGGTGATGGGCAATATGTACTTTAACATGAAGATAAAAATAGTCAGAACCCATTTGGGATACAGGCTCGATGGAAGCGCTTGAGTTTCTGAAAAGCCATTTACATGTCTCATTCATAAAAACATGACTTTGGGGGAACATGAAATAAGATTTATGTAACATTACATGGCTCTGCAGAGTCCTAGGAGGACTCCCCTTTTGGATTAGAGTTTAGAAGAAGTCTCCTCTTATTGGAATGCTCAGACTCCACCCGTACAGCTGCACTGACGGGGAGAAAGGGTGTTGCATCAAGTTCTTTTACTCAAGATAGAGGGGATGTTGTTTTCAAAACGCTGAGGCTGACGGAAGAGCTCAGTAGGTGACGTGCCTACTGTGCAAGCCTGAGGACCAGGGTTCAGATGGCTACACTCACATACAACTAGGGTGAAGGTTGGCATCGCCCATCTCACCACCGGAAAGCCAGATGCTCACAGTTCAGCAGCCAGCCAATGCAACCAGTGAGGGCAGGGCTTCAGTGACAGTGCATATGGGAAAAAGGGGGGAATGAGCTTCAAAGGGAGGTATCCAGTGAGAGATACTCAAGGTTAGCCTCTGGACTTCTGTACATCACACACCTGCACACACACACCTGCACACCTACACCTGAGCACCTATACACGCAACTGATACATGTAGACTCCTATACGCACACTCATACATTAAACCTACACACGCATATACATTCATGCACATGTGTACCTGCATACACACTTACATATGTACATGCACACATGTAAAATAGCAATATGAATATATGCCTTCCATGAAGTATACAATTTTTGCAACCCATGTCCTGATTGAACTGAGCACCTGTTTGTTTCCTGTGGAGAGGAGAAGCTTCTGGGGGAGAGCTTTCTTCTTTTCATGTACATGGGAAAGAAAAGAAAAGAAACCCATAACTCTTGACACCTTCTATTAGCTGGCACAGGACCTGGGGAACCTGGTAGATTCTGTGATTTAACAAGCAGCTTCTTCATTCCATATTTTAACAGAGGCCACCTCCCACTAAGGGTTTTATTAAAAATGTCTTAGCGGAAGTGGTGCTGCTTAAAGGTCACACACACTCTTTCTCCCTGGTTGTCTTTAGAGGCTCCTGATCACAGCATTGACTAACACCTAATGCCACTGAGAGGGGCGTGTCCAGTCCGGAGTGTGGGGTTCGTTAAGGAACAGCCAGAACTCTGCTCTGATGCTAGCACTGCCTCGTGATAGCATAACAACATTGCAGTTATTATCTAAAGACCACTAATAAGGAAGGTGGATGTTTACATTTTTGTGGGACTTTGTTTTAGGAGCCATGAATAAGACAATCAGAAACACAAACTCATCAGTAACGGGTTTCAGAAAGTGCACAGAAACAGGCAGTGAGGCCAACACTCAGAATGTCCCCTCCTATAGTAGCATACACCCGACTCACTCGTTTGCTGCAATGGTGCAATCTAATTCTGTTCCAGGGAAACGTTCCCTGAACAAGCCTAAGAAGATACGTTTTGCATTAATTCCCTTTTTGTTCTTTAATTGATGGGGAAAATCAGAGTAATGAATCATTAAGAACAAATGTGCTATGGACACATTCCCATCCTGAGGGTGTTCACACTCACAGTAAACATTGACACTGAAAGTTACAGGGAAAACAGAAATGATGAAGGTACCCATGTTCACTGAATTAAAGAACAAACAAACAAACAAAGGATTCATATTAAATCATATTTAACTCACAACGTAGTAAAACCTAGAAAGTAAGAAAAGGACACAATGCATGTGTGACTAGCCTCCTAAAGAGTCAATGCTTGTCTAATACTGTCCAGACAGGCAACTAACTGAGTGACGAGCATTGTGAGGAAAGACGCGGACACATTTACACCCCTGTTCTTTACCATGTGACAGTGAGAAGCTTAGTTTTACAATCAGATCAAGGAAAATAGAAACGGCACCTGCCTTGACCCCAAAGTTTCTTCCTACATTAATGGATATAAGTAAAACCTTTTCCTCGGTAGCATTTTTTGTGAGCTGATTTAGAAGGAGGCACTGGGACGAGAGCCTTTCTTGTGCTACAAAGTCACAGGAAGGGTTAGACTGCAAGCACCAGCCAGTTGAGGTGGGCAGCGTGCCTTTCCTGACTTGGTTCTCATTAAGCAAAGCATATAGCTTGGAAAATTCAGGGATAATAATAAATCTTACACCCATTATGTCTTAAAATGAGAGTGTTGGGCACAACATTTTACGTTCTTTTCACAAATGGAGTCATGAAAAATTAGGATCCAGTTGACATCAACAAAGGTGACAGAAATCTATAAAGACCAGAAGCTCCCCTGAGTCTATCTGGATGAGCCTGTGTTTGCCTCAGCCTCTACTCCCTGGGAGATCTGAGCTGGATGGGACCCTGGGGAACATCTCCAACCTGCCAGGATTCCAGATCCTTTCAACATTATAGAATCTGCTTAGTTTCAATGGATTCTTAATTGCCTCATGCCACCAACATGGTCCACTTTGATTCACACAGAGATGTATGATTCCTTTAGCTCACAAAGAGTAGTTAGAGGCCAGAAACCACCTGGTGCTGAGTCCCAGACCCTACCCAGCCCTGATGCTGCAGAGTCTGGACTTAACTAAGACAGCCTGCCCCTTCAGTGTGCCTGACATAGGGAATACTAACTTAATCGTTATATAATTAAATTTATACATATAGAGAGAGTTTTAATATGCATGACAATGATAGCATCAGGCTTATTGAATCAGATGAGACACAAACTAAAATAAACTCTCTTGAGATATATATATATATATGCAATTCTTCAGCTATTGCTGTGTTTTGGACTGCCGTTGAGTTGATTCATAAGTAAGTGATGTTTTAAATGTGCTTTTGGGGGAGTGGTTCATGGCTTGGTCACCGAGCCTCCACCATGCATTGTCCTTTTTGACCTTCCGCCCTCTGCCACGTGAACGCACCTACAAATGCCTTCTTGTGGAAGGACTCCCCCTGCCCTCCAGACAACAGACCTACTAGGGCCTTGAATTTGTGCTGCTTGGGCCTTGTAACTTTAAGAAAGGAACACATGTTCTTTATGAACCACTCAGGTTCGGGTGTTTTGTTGTAATGGCACCTGCAAACTGAGACTGTGTCCTAAAAACACTGTGTATCTAGTGACTCCATGTGGTTTAGTCTTCTCTGTATACTCAGCTCTTGTTTGCAGTTGTGTGTGTGTGTGTGTGTGTGTGTGTGTGTGTGTGTGTGTGTGTAGTTATAGCTATATATAGAGAGTTGAATATATATACAAACACATAGATTTATCACTCACATTTGATACTTCCACAGAAAGCAGATTAAAATGTTTAATTCATTCTTACTGATAACATATAGAAATTGGTTATTTTAAATATTAACTTTATATCCTGTGTTCTACTGTATTCATTGTTGTTTCTAATAGAGTTTTAGTGGTGTCTGTAGGACTCTTAGTCTTTGTCAGTTCCTATAGCCTTATAGTTTTCCCTTCATTGTCTGACAGCACAAACACTCCAGTAAAATGGACAAAGGTGAAGAGAAGAAAGGATGGGCCATGAATGAGAGGAGCAGAGGTCGGTAAAGTGGGAAACTAAAACAACAAGAAATAACAAAGAGTGGGATGCTATGAAACACTGGTGCTAGGAGGATGTAAAGCTGCCGAAGTGGACACATTCCCTGGAAGGAGGGACTGTCAAAGAGCACCCATCAGACACAGACAGCAACAGGGTCTCCTTGGCTGTTGTTACTTTGAATACAGTGCAAACAATCCCCTAGGCAACAACTTAAGCTAGGCCCTCTGCACACATGTAACAGGTGTGCAGCTGGGTCTTCATGTGGGAGGCGGGGACAGGGGCTGTCTCTGACTCCAAGGCCTGCCTTTGGATCCCTTCTCCCTGACTGGGCTGCCTGGTCTAGCTGCCCAGAGCCTGATCTTACTGTAACTTGGTAACCATGAGAAGAAGGGAGGGATGGGAGAGGGAGGAAGGAGGGGAAGCTGTGATTGGGATGTAAAGTAAATGAATAACTTAATTAAAACAGAAAAAGAAGTGGGGGCTTAGCCCAGTCAAGCAGAGGAATAAAGAGGCTGCACTTGGAATGGTATTGGCAACTCCGATGAAGCGCTGTGAGAGGGGCTGAGTCCACCCTTTAGCCTTATCTTATCCTCTCTGTTATGCAAGGACAAGGTGCTCCCTTCTCTGGGGGGACAGTGACTCTGACATCTAAGAAGTGGGGATGGGATCGTGGGACCTGCAGCCTGCTGCCCTCACCCCTGGACTCTAAGACCAGACAGACAGACCCTAAGGACATTTCTGGGGTTTTCCAGTTACCCAGTAGGCAGTATTTGGTTGTTCCTCCACAAACGGACACATCCAGGTGCCCTTTGGTCTTTTCTGTCCATCACACAATGTTGCATCCAGGCTCAACATGGATGCATGTGGATCCGGCTGGCGTAAAACACCGCTTAGACAGAGCTTGGCTCTACGCACGCTCATCTGCTCCGCGCGCAGTCCTGTTCTTAGCTATTCCAGTCAATGTTCCTTAAATACCAGATCCCTTAGCCAGTTTGAACCTTGTTTGTATTGGGAACTGAACTCTTTTCATGTGACCCAGGCATGTCCTAGACATGCAGTGGCACCTGCTGCTCCCTCTGTGCCACATCACAGAGAATGACCACGCCATTCCCTCAGTTGTTCAACACAAATTTGAATTAATGGAATACACGTGGGACCCACCCACACACCTACACTAAAAACTTTTAATCCCTTGGGTTATCTAATTGACAATAAAATTACTTGGTGATAAAGAAAACTGATTTATTTTTGAATAAATAGAAATTATCTTACTCTTGTGCATAGCAGCACTGTGCATGGGCTGTTTCCCACTACTGCAAAGTAAGTGCTGCAAAGCTTACAGCTTGACGCTCCAAACAGAGACCATAGAGCTGGGGTCTCTCATAGTGCTGCCTCAAAAAGAGCGGGGTAAATACTCCCCAGTGAGCAGACCTGCCCAATTTCCAGAACCTACCCAAATCCGACTCTTTCTTCCAAGTTGACTTAGGTTCCAAATGCTGTCAATGGGCAGAAACAAACACGCTTAGATACCACAGAATATTCATTTCTTCCTCCCTCTTCCCTTGAACTTGCTTTTTGTTAACTTGGCAAGACGTGCTGAATTTGTGGACTCACCAAACAAAGTGTCAATGACGCATAGAGATGAAATGTGAGGCCGGGGCAGGGGCAGAAAGCAATCACGCATGCGCAGAAAGCAATCGCACCCGCACTTTGTTGTGCTGTGAGAACAAACATGGCTTCCAAAGTTCTTCTCATCACGTTAAGACAAATCCACAGACAGATTAGGAAGAGGGCCTGGAGACATTCCGGTCATCGGCCCTGACTTTGGATGTGAGTGAGCCATCCCAGTCATGACACGAGCTGAGAAGAGTCCCCACAAAACTGTTTCTGTTTCTACCTGTTTTGTTTTTGTCTTGCTGAGACTCGGTCTCATATCACCCAAGCTGGCTTTGAACTCACGATACAGTAGAGGATGTTGGGGAATTCCTCATTTCCAGCCATTCCTTCCTGGGTGCAGGGATTACAGATGTGTGCCACATCTGGCCTTTCTTTCCATATCTAAAATACAGATCTCTGATCTAGAAGGAAGTGTTAGTTAAATACAACTAAATTCCACCATCAGCACTTTCAGAACTTTTTCTTCACAAGAGCTTTGATATAGTTCATGACAAAAGTCACCATTGCTGATGTGGTTCTTTAGGAAGCCATATCTATATAGTTTGTAATCAGGTTCAAATCAGAAGTATAGTTTACTGTGAATGTAGATCAGTGGTTCTCAACCTGTGGGACGCAACCCCTTTGGGAGTTGAACGACAGATTCACAAGGATTGCCTAAGACCACCAGAAAATAGAGATATTTATATTATGATTCGTAGCAGTAGCACAGTTATAGTTATGAACAAGACAACAGAAGTGTTTTTATAGGTGGGAGCTATCACCACGAGAGGAGCTGCACTGAAGAGTCACAGCATTAGGAAGGCTGAGACCCCGGTATGGATGTTGGAGGAGTCGGCTGCAGGAGACAAAGGGGAGTTAAATGAGCAGACGACATACCACAGCATTACAGCAGAAACAACACAGATTTCTCTTATTTCAAAAAAATGAAAAGTTACTTTTTAAGAATGGCAACACTTAAGATTTAAGAGTGCAAACAAAATCTCCAAGCCATTGACTAAGCATAAGCCTTAAGATATATATTTTAATTCCTATAATGAAGGTGAAAAACAGTACTTCATGGGTAGAATTGCTTAAAATTTTTTCTAGTGTGCTTTGTCTTTTAGGAAAAATAATAGCCAGGATTGATCTTTACTGAAAACCCAGCTTTAGTTGGACAGAGATTGAATCCCTCCTTGGCTAACACCTTGCTCTTATAGTATCTCTACATTGTTGTGGTTAGACGTACCTCCCTGGCTCACTAGACTGCTAGGATCTTTACCTGAGTCAAGAGAAAGTGAGACGGCCACTCAGGGGCTGATTTATAACGACACATAACACAGATTTTACCTCTTGGTTTTCATGGTGTCCTCTTTCCAGCCACGTGACCAGTCACAAAATAAAGAAAATATTCGATGTGTTTTTATGTCTGTGATAGTAAGAAAGGTCAGTACATGTATAAATAAAATCAAGAAATGGGGTGTATAGGAACTGAGGAGCTGGCTCAGGCGATAAGAGTGCTATCTGCTCTTGCAAAGGGCTTGGACTCTAGTCCTAGCAACCACATGGCAGCTCACAACTGTTCCAAGGGGTCTGATGCCCTCTCTGGGGGCATGTGGTACAGACACATACACATAGGCAAACAGACACACACACACACACACACACACACAGAGAGAGAGAGAAAACAGTAGTCCTAAAAACAAAACAAAACAAACAGAAAACTAGGGTTGTACTTTAATTATCAGTGACTTCAGCTTCGGGAGGCTGCCCACTATTTCTTTACCATTATGGAGAAGAGAGAGGGGAACAGCTTTCATTAACTGCTTTTCTCTTGAGACTCGCAGCCTGACTGAGTGTGAGTGTTTTAATCTAGTGAGGTCTTGCTCTATGTCATTTTCAATTTTCATAACCTCCCACCATCACGGGACATAATAAATGCCAGGATGAGAAAAATATGATGTCGGGAGACTGGATAGCTGAAAGGACTGTGAACAGACAAGCCAGCCATATCCTACCATAGCCATACTGGGGACATTTGGAATGTGTGGTTACATATTAATTCTTATTTCTCACAACCATTTAGAGCTTTCTAAACATATGTGGAAAGGTTTTCAAGATTCCTCCTCTTCGGCATCCTTTCTTAAAGTGCGTTCAGGCAAACCCACCCTGTGATAAGGGGCTGTTTGCTGTGCCACCCACCTTCCCTCACAGCATGGTTACTCACAGGGGCTTTCCTGACACTGTAACGTTCCTCGGCGTATACTTTTCATAATCACATTCAGTCCTGACAACTTTATCTATCTTTAGCTGGTACTGGGAATATGGTCAGATCCTAGAAAGGCTTCTTGGGTGAGCTGGCCGGCTTTGCGCGATACTGTACTGTCATACACCCACATTTCCGCTAATGTCCCTTCAGGTAGCCCAAGAAGGAAATGTTCCTTAGACATAGACATAGTCATCTGCACCGTTTGGATGACTGGGCTGCAGTTTCCAGGGTCCCTTCCCTTTAGTTTCTCTAGTAACTCAGTTTCAGGTACCAGTGTTGCTTCCTTCAGGCCGAGGTGTTCCTCAGAAGAGCTGGATGTGACTGCAAAGCTTCTTTCCAGTGAGATGCTGTCTTCCTGTCTCGTTCTTCTCTCTAGCTCTTGGGTTTAATGCGTTTCTGGACCACTTCCCACATGGCTATGATCCTAAGCCACTTGCTCGTGAGTTCAGCAGCCTGGCAGCCTGCATCTTCATGTTTCGTCCACACATGAAGACTTTGAAAGCTCATAGGTTAAACATGACTTTGTAAAAATACAGACTGTCTACTTACTAACATGTCCGGATGCCTCCAGGAAGTCAAACTACATTGCATTAAACTTTTAGTGCCCCTTTTAGCAGCTTCTTCAATTATATTCTGGTCAGTTTTTCAAGTAAGATAAAAATTGCCATCTTCAGTGGCATTTCACAAATGACTTAAGGCCACTATGAAGAAGAAGAAAAAAGAATGCAAAACAAATCAGAAGGAGGAATGAGTCGAAGTGTTTTAAGGAAGAATGTTTGGGTCCCCTCAGAAATGCACACCCACAGTTCTGAAGGAGTCTGGGTGAGAATTCTGAGTCCCTGTCTGTTTCTTATCCCGCAGAGCCCGGTCTTATCTCATGGTATGTATGTGCGAATACACTTCCCTGATAACTCTGATAACTCAATACAAATGAATGATGACTGCAGTGAGCCGGGTGGGGAGGGTGTGATTAAGCCTCAAGCATTAGTCCCTTCCCTTTACATCAGGCATTGGCCACACTATTTTTGTTGTTTTTTTCTTGGCATCTGTTAATAAATATGAGGAAATCTACTACCAGCTGAAACAAAGGTACACAGTAGGGACAAATGCCCCAAGTTCTTTTCCAATTGTCACAATTGTGAGTCTTTTGAATAATGTTGAAGAAATTGTCTTGGACACTCAGAACACATTTGTATTATAGATTAAAGATATATGTAGGAAACAATTGATTATAACCAGGAATTGAGGAGAAAGGTAAAAATGGTGTCTCTAGGGTGATAAACTTTGAACACAGCTTCTGATAACTGCCCCCCCAAATTTGCCAAATGGAGGCAGGGTACTCCTCTGCTAGCTTGGGGCTGAAACAATACATGGGGGAAACAGGGTTTGCTGCACAATCATCCAAGGTTATACACAAATGATGTAGAAGACTTGTCTGGCATCACCTGGATCTGAGCAAGCACCATTGCCTTTGAGCTGACTGACTGGGCTGGGCCCCAGACAGAAAGAAGGAGGACATGGGAGGGTGAGATGTGGGAACCCCTCAGTGGGGCTTTCTGTATATCCATTCAAGACAGATGGAACTCTGCCCTTTGTCTTCATCTCTTACAAGATGCCACACCTTCTCAGTTGTCCATCAAATACACAAGAGTGCCAGTCAGTCTTCAAAGAGTGGGAACCACATAAGGGCATGCAAAGGAGGAAAGGACTAAGGCCAAGCTGCAAGACACAGCTGCTGGAAGCAACTTCATTGGCCAAGGCCCACCACACACACAGAAACAGTTTCATGTGTAAATATTTGGGGAAGGACTTGTTATTGAGGGATGGAGCCAAAGCATAATACTGACTAGTAAACCCAAGCTGTGGCACGGACAAGGCTAGCAGGCTGGAGACCTGGAAAGAGGCCCTTGCTCATAGAAGGTCAGGTTTTGGCTCCATCCAGACCTCTAATTGACTGTAGGAGACCCACAAATGATGCTGGAGGCAATCTGCTTTACCCAATCCACCAATTCAAACCTTAACCTCATCTAGAACAGCAGGCAGGGAAATGTCCGACAGACCATTTGGCAGCATGGCTGGGCACTGCGACCCAAACAACTTGGCATGCAAAACTAACCATCACAGAACCTATTGAGTCAACACACACAAACACAGAGAAAAGCAGGATGGGATTGCATTAAAAAGGCATGATGAGATTAAAAAGAAACATACATAGCTCATCTGAGAAGTGCTCATCAGGAGAGTGGAGGGCAGTGATGGCTGTTTTGAGTATCTGCAGTAATGGCTTAAAAGCTCACATGAAATTAAAGTTTCAAAGAAACAGTGAAAGCACACATTGATGGTATCATGAGGTCATTAGACAGAAGACTGTAGACAACTGAATTTCTTGGGAGAGGAGAGACACATAAAGATAGCGCTTCTACGGAGAGCAGAGAGACAAGCCCATAAGCTGGGCAGATACTTTCATTTATAAACTGAAGGGATTCTTCTAACTCAACTGAATTAGTGAGAATAAATATAAATTTGGGCTCATACCAACTTAAAAATCCAGAATTCCAGATGGAGAGTGGGAGCTTCTTTCAGAAATGTTACTTTGGCATCATACATCATGTCTACAACATAAAAAGTCAAAGATGTCGGCCGCACCCATGCCTTCCGTGCAGAGCAAGGCTGAAACCCAAGATGTCAGCAGCACCCATGGCCTCCACACAGAGCAAAGCTGAAACCCAAGATGTCGGCCGCACCCATGCCTTCCGTGCAGAGCAAGGATGAAACCCAAGATGTCGGCCGCACCCATGCCTTCCGTGCAGAGCAAGGCTGAAACCCAAGATGTCGGCAGCACCCATGGCCTCCACACAGAGCAAAGCTGAAACCAAAGATGTCGGCAGCACCCATGCCCTCCGTGCAGAGCAAGGCTGAACCTAAAGATGTCAGAAGCACCTATGCCCTCCGCACAGAGCAAATCAGCTGACCTATGGCCAGGAGGAAAATGTATGTCCAGATATTAAAAAGATGCCAGCACACAATATTTGTATCTTTGTCCAAATGGAAACACAACAAATCATCTAATGTAAGAAAAGTACTAATGAAGTCTTGAGGGGATGAGTTCATATCACAAAGAAAATTCAAAAAATATTTAAACCTATTAAAGGGTCAGAAGCACCAAGAAACCTAAGTGTTTGGGGAAAGAATTGTGTTGAGGAACTGGGTGTTTCAGAACAGGCATTTCAGCAAACAGGAAGAGGCATAGGATGTGTGATACAAAATCATCAGCTTGGGCACAACTGATGGAAAGTTAGAAATGAAATGAAATGAAAAATGTGTGCATACAGATTCAGTCAGGCATCACTTAACAGAATCACATTTAGAGACGAGGCAGTGAAGGACCTGACCACTGTGGAAACATCAACCATTGCCTCCCACAAGCCTGGCTATGGCAGTCAGTGCCTTGGCATATCCTCCGAATGAGCTCCACAGGGTGGAGAGGAGATGTGGGGGTAGCGCTGTCTGCTAATGCAGCATGCTGCCTCACAGTGACAGTGTTTATAAATGGAGACACATGTTCAAATAACAGTATGGTGCGATGGATGCATAAACCGCTAACAGCCTTTTAGCATTATCGGGCATGACAAGCCATGCATGGGTGTCTGGGTATTTTTACATTGTTGGCCATGAAATAGCCTTGCTCATCTTGGCTTCCCTCAAACACTGAGTAAAGTTCTGGACCACAGCATTAGCACAGTTGTGGCACCATCCAGCTATCTCTGATCTCCCCTGTGATCTTATGGCACATTCTATATGTTATCTAATTGGCCAAAGCATTGCTTTGTGGCCCATGACTCCAAATGCGTGTGCAGCTGTGAGTATGGGAATTTGAGCATGCAATATATGTACATACTTTAGAGGGAAGAATATATACTGTAAGTATGTGATAATAATAGGAATATTAAAAGCAATGGAAGTAGAGAAGCAGACGGCTATTGGTACCTGGCAATCTAAAGGGGCAGATAGGAAGAGGGATCCTTGGCCATGGCAGTAGCTGGTCTGGTTGAAAGAGAAGAAGGCTCTGGGCATAGAGGGAACAGGGCAAAGAGGGTAAATTTAATAAGAAATGTGATCAATTTTATGTAAAATGTAGGAGGATAGGAACTTGGGAACTGAAAGAAATATAAAGAAAATTGATAAAGGGACAAAAAGGGAAAATGGACAGTAGGCAGCTATGAAAGAGTCAAGCATAAAATAATTTTGCAAGGAAGGAGGTAGAGGCCATAGTTGACACTTCTACACCTTTCCAAGGCTGACATAATTACAGAGTAGCTTCCATGTCGTACTAAAATAGAAGTGAACAGGGTCTCTCCAGCTGGACCAAGGTGCAGTGCAGTGCGCTCCACAGGAAGGAGTGGTGGGGCTGGACACCGCCGGCTCTGCTCTCTTAGCAAGCACACTGGGTCCATCTCAGAGGTGCACACAGACAGGATGCCGCTGAAAGCAGACTGAAAACTGGCCAGAACTGAGGTAAGCCAGGCAGCAGAGAAGACTGTCAAGGTCAAAGAAAACTAGAGAACCTTGAGGCATGCCACTGAGATTCCATGGCGCCACAGAAGCAGCAGAGGGGAGAAGATGCTGAGATTAGGGAAGTGGTCTTTCCCGGCCTGAGCCTGACAGGAAGCAAGGTGGGGCACAAACAAATGACCAGCTACAGAATAAAGGTAAATTTTTAATTAAAGGAAAAGTTATTTATGGGTTAAAAATATACTTACTGACAATAAAAATAGGCAAAATTATGTGCATACAATATTGTTAGAAATTCTCAAATATTATTTCAAGCTATTTAAAGAAGACACAAAGAGAATGGTCTGACATGAAATTTCCACAAAATTCATAGTAAAGACCTACTTTAGGGTCTCTATAGAGGGGAACAAAAGATCTACATGTTTTTTGTTTTGTTTTGTTTTTCTGTTGTTTTTTTTTTAATCAGGAACAATAAATTATAAGGAGCACAGAGCAAATTAACATAAAAGTCATTAATAGCAACAGACACTGAAAAGGAGAAAAAGATGGAAGCACTTGGATGCAATCAAGGGATCAAATTAGATTCAAGGATAAAGAATACACACAGAACTTCCGCCAAGACGGCACAGCCTATGAACTGTGGGAGTCCCTGAGGGCAGAAATTAGTCCACAGAAAGAGGAAGACTGGGGCCAAGGGACCCTCCCTTTAAGATGGTTTTCAAATAACTGAAATTAAGATATGAAAATAGATATTGTACTTGATAATATCAATTGGCCAACATGAGGATGTACTCAAATGAGATGGTTGGTGTTTCTAGGCAAAAATGCTATGTGACACACAGAGAAGTTAAATGCGAGCATCCTTGAGAACAGTACTGTGTTCCAGTGAAGACTCTATGAGCCATGGAAGATGGAGTGTACAGGGAAAGTTAAGGTAAGGTCACGTTCCCTATTGCTCTGCACACTGCAACTCTTACAGGCTCCTCCCAAGAGACCAAATAAAAAACCCACTTCAGAAATCCAGAGACAAGGCCATCAGCCACACAGGGCTGCACTCAATATTGAATGTAGAATTATTAACAGATTTAAGACAGAATGGGGGGGGTTGATGGATAGGTGCTTGGAGTGGATTGTGGGTATATGATCTGAAATGCACGTTGAACATTAATATCAGAACAGAAGTGAATACATAGGAGACAACCCATTCAACTACTGTAATCAATGATGTCATATTGGCGGAGTTATACTGAGATATTCCCTGAAGAGGAGTTTAGACCTATCATCTCTACCGGCCCCAACAAGTAGGATGCTCAGTGTCAAAGAAAGGGGACAGGGGAACCAAAGAGAAGACAAGGGAAAGAAGGAGAAGAAACTAAGTGGTCAATTAGAAACACAAACATAAACTATGTATGCATATGAAACGGTTTTGCTTACATTTATTGGGAACTATGTGGTACCATGGACAGAGTCCAGGGTTCCCCTAGTGACTGCCAGGTCCCTTTATGAACCCCGCCACGTAACTGTCAACCGTGCCTCTGCTATGCTTTTGACTAACAGAATGCGATGCATGAGACTGAACTTCACATATGTTAAAATTGCATTACACTTAGGGATGTTAAAATGATATTATGTTTAGGGGCCACAGAGATAGTTTGGTGGTTAAGAGCATGCGCGATTTTTATAGAGGACCTGGGCTTGGTGCCCACCACCTACACAGATGCTCGCAAGTGTCTGCAGCTTCAGTTTCATGGGACATAAAGCATTTTTCTGGCCTTTGTGGATACCTGCTATGTTTGTGGTTACACTATATAGATGCAAGCAAAACACCCACACATATAAAAAATAAATCTTTTTTTTAATCTTTATTACATAGGTAATAAACAAACAGGTCTATGCAGACAATTTTTCCCTGGAACCCCAAAGACACCTAAGTAACAGGAGTTTCCTTTTTGTTGTTGTTGTTGTTGTTGTTTTGTTTTGTTTTGTTTTGTTTTTTCAAGACAGGGTTTCTTTGTGTAGCCTTGGCTGTCCTGGACTCACTTTGTAGACCAGGCTGGCCTCAAACTCACAGCAATCCACCTGCCTCTGCCTCCCGAGTGCTGGGATTAAAGGCGTGCGCCACCACGCCTGGCACTTCTTTTCTATTTTAAATGTATAATTTATGTTCATGGATGTTTTGCCTGCATGTATTTCTGTGAACCGTGTATGTGCAATGCCAAGGGATCCCAGAAGAGGGCGCTGGATCCCTTGGAACTGGAGTTAACTGATCATTATGAGGCATCATTTGCGTGTTGGCAACTGAACCAAGGTCCTCTGGAAGAACAGACCGTGCTTTTGACTTTTGACTGCCGGGGCCATCTCTCTATGCCCTATCAGTA
The DNA here is from genome assembly GCF_903995435.1 of Acomys russatus. Taxonomy (NCBI): domain Eukaryota; kingdom Metazoa; phylum Chordata; class Mammalia; order Rodentia; family Muridae; genus Acomys; species Acomys russatus. The sequence continues at coordinate 55,836,022 of NC_067157.1, forward strand.
TTTTCTGATTGAAGAACATCAAGAATATTTTACACCATTTGCCCTCACCTGCTTAATCTCTGCTCTTTGAACATTTTGAAAAGGACAGAAATACCCGTTGAGCAACAGCAGCACATTGAAACTGCCTGTTCATCTGGCCTCTGAGTACCGTGTGTGGCGGGCTAAGAGGCTGCGCGGACAATGACACATGATGAAGGCATTTGGAACCGGCGTCGATGAGTAGCGGGAGAAACACTTCCCCTTTGCCTTTGCTCTGGGCCTCTTATCTGTCCATTTTTTCTCTCGCCTTTCCTCCCACGCAGGGAGGAGGTCAGTGTGACATGACAGAAGGGCAGAAATCGATGGCGGCTGGCTCCTCGGTGATATGAGTCAGTCAATCAGCAAGACTGGTGACAGTCACTCACCCTGCGCAACCCCTCGCAGTCCCACACACCCCCTCCCCCAGGGTGAGACATGTCATTTTTCGGAACTTATTTGCATGCTTGGGCAGCACTCCCTGCAGAGCTACACAGAACATTTCTGTGGGAGAGACAGCTTGAAACAGAAAAGCAAACACAGCTCTGCACTGGCTTACCCTGTGCCTTTCCTAGACTTGACCTGGGAGTCCTTGACCTGGGAAGGCAGGGCGTACCTTAAAGGCGACAGGAAACAGTTCAGCACTGGGTATTGGAGGCCCTATTCCTTGCCTTGAATTCCCAAATCAGCAATCCTAAGCTGTAATTTCTGCCTCACCTAGGAATATATGTACCTGCCTTGCTTCACTAACTGAAAAAGAACAGTGCTAGCCAGAGTCATTAGCACAGGCATTTCCTTCGCCCCGTGGGAAAAAGTGTGAAGTGACTTTACAAACATTTGGCAATATGGCAAGTGCTCTACTTTAAATTCTACCTTTGAAAATATTGCTGTCCGTGTCTTCTGTTTTTTCTTCTCTTTGTCTCTCTTCCCTTTTCTCTCTTCTTCTTCTGCCATTCTATTCACTCAGTCACAGTGGTTGGCCGGGGGCTTTTCTGCTCTATTCAAACAGAAATCACAGGTAGGTACTCAAGGGACAAAACTCGCTGATGGGTCTTAACGTTCTGGAGACTCAGAAGCCCGACGTCCAGGTCCAGAACCAGAGGCTTGAAGTTCTGAGAATGAGAGCCTGAGCTTCTGAGAGCGAAGCTCTGAGCCTTTGGGAATGAAAGCGTTCTGTGAGAAGTGGGCAGCGGGCGGATTGGGTTCAGAGAACCTATATCCAGTGGCCACAGGCTTGTGCCAAGCTTCAGATGTTGAGACCTTCCACTCTTGAACCCTTCATACCAATCAGGTTTGCAGCCCTTGGAGCCCAGGCACTCACCTTCTGCCCTGTCTACACAACCTCAGCCTTACTGCCTTCATGAGTTCTGGTGGATTCTGACCCACACTGCCCTGCCCAGCCACGCCCTGCCCTACCTTGAAAGTCTTCAGTTCCGCCTTGGTGTCAAGTCCACATGGAGGCAAAAACAGCACACAGAGGAAGCTGCTACTAGAACCTCCTTTTGTGGCATGGGGACTGTGTAGTAGTGAGGGGTGGAGATAAGTGCTGCGCAGGAGAGGGGAGGCATACACAGGACAGGGGCCAAACCCGCGGAGAGTGAAAAGCAGTCCCCCCCCCCTTCTGAAGCTAGAGAGGGGGTGTGGCCGATGTGTTGGGACTGTCATCCCATCGCTCAGGGAACAGCCTCTAGTCCCACCAGTCACAGGCATTCTCCTGAGGCCCAATCACAACCCTCACATAAGCACAGTCATTTCTGTCAGTCAGAAGCTCCTCCTGACTCGCTGCTGTGATTGGGCCCCTCTGGCTGCCGCAGCAGAATTAACCTGGCCATACCAAGGCTTAGGCTGCCCAAGTGCAGGACTCAGCTTTGTTGGGGGTTAAGCTGTAGCCTTCCTGGCTGGAGCAAGGGCTCCTGTCTCAGAAGCTGTGGCCTCAGCGGCAGCTGTGGTTCAGGTGTTTCCTTCTTCCTGTGGGTGTCTGCCCAGTGGAGTGTTCAACCAACCACCCTGCCCTGCCACAAGGACTGGGCAGATTGACAAGGGGGGCACTTCAGTAGTTGATAGGCGAAGAGGTGGCCGGGTGCACTCAAAGGCTCAAATTCACTCTAAACCCCCAAGAAGTCAGCTTATCTGGCGGTAGAATAAACATTCGAGGGCACTCATGATAAAAGTCCATACTTTGAATCCTCAACAGTATTGAGCTCCCAGCTGGATTCCCTTAGAGACAATCAGGTCCCTCCGATGTGCCTCATCCCTCACTCATCCAGCCAGCAACAGTCACGTTGATGACACATGACAATGACTTCTGGCTGATGTCTCCTTAGATAAATTCTACTTATGCAAGTGACCTTCATGGCCCTAGCCACTCCCACTGTGAGTCAGTTTCCTTAGTCACCAATACCCACAGACACAGAGTCTCATTATGTTGTTGAACCTGTCCTTGAACTTCGAGGCGCAAGGGCTCCTGGACCCCAGCCTCCCACTGCTGGGATTCCAAGTGCACACATACACACATAATGTCTGTTGTCATGACATTTTTTCCTTTGAGTATGCAGAGGTCAGTTTTTAGCCCATCACATGCCATATAGACATTAGCAGTTTCTGGCTATTATTTCAATCCTTTCAGTTTGCTGAGACTTGTTTTATTGTTATTATATGGATCACCTTGGTGACCATATAGACTTAAGGATGCATCCCTAAGTTGGGGGGAGTGGGGGGGGGCTGTTTTCTCTATTGGTTGAGATATTGGTCACTAATTCAATATTGTGTAGCTCTGCATTGAATGCTATTGTCTGTTTCTATCCACGGCCAGAAGACACATGAAAGAAAGAAAGAAAGAAAGAAAGAAAGAAAGAAAGAAAGAGAAAATGATAACTATATATTCATCTACATATCTCTTTAACTTTCATGTGTTTAAAAGCCTGATAATTAGGATACAGAAGGACAAGACTGATATGTCTTCTTGAATATATCAATGGCTGGATTCATTTTCTTATGCCTACAAAGCAGCCTTTTTTGTTAACTTTTTATCAACTTGTATTCACTGAATATTTGGCTTATCCACCCCAATCTTCTTAGATTGTGTGTCTATATGGTGCAAAAATGTCAAGCACACTTACCTTAAACCTAGCAACAGTATGTTTGAATAATTATTATTATAAGCTATATGTATTACATGCTTGGAAGGCTCTTTCCTATCCATACTAAAAACCACTTGTACGTTGCTAAGGCTACTTGTCATTGCGTATTTAGTATAGCTGTCCATTGCATTGCCTACTCTAAGAGTCATTTTGATCCCATTTCTTGTCTTCACTCCTAGACTTCTTATTAATTATATTTTAATAACTGCCTAAGAGATTGTAATGTGCATCTCTCATTTATTGTAATATATTTTCCAGTTGTCACCTGCATATAACTCCCTGCCAGCAGATAATGTTTGATTTTATTCACGTGTATTTAAATTACACATATATCACAAAAGCATGATATATTGCTGTTTTAAGTCATTGATGAGCATATGCACATACCTTTATATATACACACGTATTTGTACATGCAAATACACACATACACGCATGTATCAAACCTGCCTCTTAAGGGGCCACAGGTAAGAAAGTTCCACACACATTTGACAGATACATAAAACAACAGGCTTACAATCTAATCTGTTGAAAGCCCCTGTGAAGTTGTGAACTAAGCATAGTTTAACATCTAATGACAGCATTGGTCGTCTTAGTGATCTGGGCTCTGGTTCCAAGATGCTTAGGGCCCTTACATAAAGCGTGCAGCACAAGCATGTCCCTGTAATCTGTCATAGCCTCCTCCACTTAGCTGTCCCATCGTCTCTACTCACTCGGAATAGCTGATGCGGCCTAGGGGCTGTGCAAACAGATTTGATTCTGTACTTTTAGGGAATAATGACCAGGAAAATGCGATGCAAATGTTCAGAACAGGGTCATTTAAAAACACATTTCAAATCCATGCTCGGCTGAACCTGCAGACACAGAGACGTGAAGGGCCAACTGTCAATCACTGTCCAGAAACCGTCCTAGTTAATGTTTGCTCACACAGTTCTCTTCTTATCTTCTTTCACTCCTGTATATAGAGGAGGGCGTCATGTAACCCAGGCTTGCCCTGAACGCACAACAGAACCAGGGCTAGCCTCAAACTCCTGGTCCTTGTGCCTCCATCTCCCAAACTCTTGAGTTACTGATGTGTACCACCCTACAAAACCTAATCTTTTTAAATATCGTTGATTGTTTACTCAGTTGTATTTCTGGGTAGAGAACAGGTGGCATTGGCTCCCACGGTCCATCTTTCTGTGAGCACGCTCATTTTACCCTTGACGGTAAAGAACGCAATCTCAGCATCCAAAACAAACCTGTGGCAGTTTTAAGGTTTAAAAGCCTAGCACAGGCTTATGTCTTAAATTTGATTATAAGCCATAGCTATTTACAAAATAAGATATTTCTTTTTCATTCTTCTTTGCATTTTTATCTACTTTACTATTATTATTTTCCCTACACACACAGTATTCCTTGTATTATCGTATGAGGATTACAAAGGCTGCTGTCTTATGAAAATTCTTCACTATTGAACCTTAGAGCACAACCATTCTCCCACTCTTTACTACACTAGACCTGTATTACAATGCTCATGGATGAATTTGTAAAATAACGCTTTATTTTTAGAATTTTTTTCATTTATGTTTTATTTTAGTACTCTACTGTTTTTCTTTTGAGGACAATGTCCTTTCTACAGTGTAGCATCTTTTGACACCCTGGGGCATTTATTGTTCAGAACATTTTGCTTGGAAACAAATGTTCAAAAACTATGCAAAAGATCTATTGGGCTGTACAGGGGCCCTCTTTCTACAGTGGCTCTGTCACGTGGGCACCAGTGGCTCTGTCACGTGGGCACCAGTGGCTCTGTCACGTGGGCACCAGTGGCTCTGTCACATGGGCACCAGTGGCTCTGTCACGTGGGCACCAGTGGCTCTGTCATGTGGGCATCAATGGCTATGCCACGTGGGCACCAGTGGCTCTGTCATGTGGGCACCAGTGGCTCTGTCACGTGGGCACCAGTGGCTCTGTCATGTGGGCATCAATGGCTATGCCACGTGGGCACCAGTGGCTCTGTCATGTGGGCACCAGTGGCTCTGGCACGTGGGCACACAGCACCACTGCCAGGATGCGGGCACTACTGCATCCAGAGTTCCCCAGGTGTACATCCATCCTGGGGCGGGGACCAATGATAGAGGCAGCTTATTGCTACATAAGAATTGGTGATCACCTCCACAATCAAAATACAGTTTCAACACAGTCCTCTCCCTTCCTCCCCCCCCCCCCCGCCATACCACATATGCAAGGTCAACTTTCTCACTCTCAGAGTTACAGAGACAATTTTCTCCTCTTTTCCCCAGCCCTTAATCTAGTACTACTCTTTTGTTATGAAAATCAATCAGTTTTCCTATCAGAATGTTACAATAAAACAAAGGGGAGCTAATAGTACCCCTGACACTGGAGCTTTATTGATGTTGGATCCTTTCAGCAGTTGCAGTTAGGTGTGTGTGTGTGGTATGTGTTGTGTTTTATGTATGTGTTTGTGTCTAGTGTATGTGGTATGTATTGTGGTGTTATATGTGTTTGTATGCTTCTATGTGTGCGTATGTGTTGTGTGTGTGCTGTATATATGTGTGTGGTGTATCTATGTGCATGTATGTGTTTATGTGATGTGCATGTGTGTTTGAATGTTTGTGTGGATGAGTGTGTGTTGTCTGTGTCTTGCGTGGTGTGTGTGTGTGTGAGAGAGAGAGAAAGGGAGAGACATGGGACAGAAAGAGTGGGGAGAGAGGGAGAGAGAGGGAGAGAGAGGAAGAGACATGGGACAGAAAGAGTGGGGAGAGAGAGAGGGAGAGAGAGGGAGAGAGGGAGAGACATGGGACAGAAAGAGTGGGGAGAGAGGGAGAGAGAGGGAGAGAGGGAGAGGGAGAGAGAGGGAGAGAGGGAGAGAGAGGGAGAAAGAGGGAGAGGGGAGAGAGAGGGAAAGAGAGGGAGAGCGGGAGAGAGAGGGAGGGAGGGAGAGAGAGGGAGAGAGTGGGGAGAGAGAGGGAGAAAGGGAGAGAGAGAGGGAGAGAGAGAGGGAGAGGGAGAGAGAGGGAGAGAGAGGTAGAGAGGGAGAGAGAGGGAAAGAGGGAGGGAGAGGGAGGGAGAGAGAGGGAGAGAGGGAAAGAGAGGGAGAGAGGGAGGGAGAGGGAGGGAGAGAGAGGGAGAGAGAGGAAGACGGAGGGAGAGGGAGGGAGAGGGAAGCTGCTGCAGCTGCCAACAGAGAGGCCGCTGTCTTATTCCCAAACAATCACCCTGTTCTTGTTTCCATTTTTTTTCTCCTAGGTGTTTCCCTAATTTATATTTTTTACTCTAAATATGATCTAATTGATTGTTCTAAAACCACTTTTCTTTCTCATCTAATTTTTGTAATAACTAGCATGTCTTTATTTTAGTAATATTTTGACTTATTCTTTCAAAAGTCTGCGCAGGTGTACGATGTATTAGATTATATATGTGCCCACTGCTCCTCCCTACTGACCTCAGAGCCAACTCAACACAACACCCGCTTATTATCATCTCCTCAGTTTAAGATTTATTTTATTTGCATTCTAGGTGCACTCTGTGTATCAGCACGTGCACATGGGTCAGGGCTCTCGACCGGTCATGGACAACCTCCGACTTCCAAGGGAATAGCAGTGACTCTTCCTCCATCATCAGCCATCACCTGCCAACAGCTCCTCAGCCAGGGGTGAGGCACCACCAACTCCTCCTCACTGCATGCTGGCATGTTTCACTGCTTGCTCTTATGCAAGGAACCATGGCGTCCCCAAGTTCCTGTGTGCAACAGCCAGGACTGTCCAAACCCAGTGTGCTCTCTACCCTGTTCTCTGGCTCCTACACTCGCTCTGCTCCTTCTTCAGTTATGTTCCACAGGGACCATCTGAGTTTCCAAGTGTGTGCTCCACGGCAGTGTGCTCATTAAGATGTATTTATTTATTATGTATACAATGTTGTCCCTGCATGTACACCTGCATGCCAAAAGAGGGCACCAGATTCCATTATAGATGGCTGTGAGCCACCATGTGGTTGCTAGGAATTGAACTCCGGACCTCTGGAAGAGCAGCCAGTGCTCTTAAGCTCTGAGCCATCTCTCCAGCCCCCTAGCATTAAGATCATGGAGACATGGGGGGCCACAATCTATCTTTTGTTCTCAGCCACTTTCATATTGCCTATTGTTTTTTATCTTTTGAAATAATTACACATTCTCCTTATACTTATCCAGAAGAGTTACAAGGCATTACCTTTCCTTAAATGGTGCATCTAAAGTTTTATTGTTCATATTATATTTATCAAGTCCTAAATTTGATACTTGTATTTACTTTATTCCTAAACTGCAAGATTCTGCATGTTTTCCTACAGTAACCACTCATAGTTAAATGTTATCATTATCCACAGTTCACCTGCATCATAATTTGAGACCACATGTTAAATATTATCACGGCCTGCAAGCTAACACTTACCTAGATGTATTTACAATTTGTATTTTATATAATTACATTATATTAAAATTATAATATATAATTATACATATAAACATATAATAAATGTTATTACATATTCATGCATTATTATATTTTGTTTATATGTTACATAATAATATATTTATGTGTAACAACATATAATTATATTAATGTATATTACATGAAGTATATATTCACATTTATATTTTATCCCTCATTTTTCATATTCTCATACATTTTTTTCTGTGGCCATACTCTTATTCTGTGATTGAAAGCCAAAATGCAGAAAATAAATTCAATTGTGCTTGCCTGTGATTTGCCTTTTTGGCAGAGATATGATTTCTTAACTAAAACTGTTTAGAACAGTTGCATTCCTTCTGGTCACTGGGGCCACCTGCCTTCGTCTTTACATCCTGCGGTGGGCGTTGAGAGCAATTAGCTCATTGTGTATCTCTCTTAAGCAATGTGGCTGTCTTTTTGGCAGCTTTTATGATTTTTATTGTATTTGATGTTCCGTAATTTCACTCAGACAGTCTTGCATGAATATTTAGAACATTATGGTTGAAACTCCATGGGTTCCCTCAGTGTATACACTGGGATTGTTCAACAAATCTGTTCACTTGTGAATGGCACCACCTTGCTTTCCTCTCTATTCTCCACTCCTTTTGGGAGATCTAATGTGAGTGTTCCCTCCCCACAGGGCTCTGTGCCTGTCCCCATGCTTCTACAGTGAGCACGTGGCCACCACCCAGTGTGCTGCTGTGTGATTCCTTCACACCACCTATGCCACCCAGCTATATCACCAATTCGGTCTCTACTTCTTTTCTTTTTTTTAAAGATTTATTAATTATTTATATGGCATGTATACCTGCAGGCCAGAAGAGGGCACCAGATCTCACTGTAGATGGTTGTAAACCACCATGTGGTTGTGGGAATTGAACTCAGGACCTTTGGAAGAACAGATAATGCTCTTAACCTCTGAGCCATCTCTCCAGCCCCGCACTTATTTTCGCTTTGGCATTTAGCTATTTAATGTATATTATAATTTTGACTACCGGAGTTTGTGTTGCATCCAATGTTTGGGTGTACTGCAATGTATTCTGATGGCCTGTTCCTTAATGTTTACGCCATTTTAAGTTTACAAGGCATATCAGATGTATTTGCTGGATATAGTGTGCTTAGAAGTTAGAATAACCTGTGGGATTTTTTTCCAAATAATTTATCAAATTAATTTTTCAAAATATTAAGACTAAAAACTAGATGTGAAGAGTTTCTGCTGAGTTTCTTCACACACACACACACACACACACACACACACACACGCTCTTGCTGTTCAGTTGTTTCGTTGTTTTCAGGTTGGTGTGCAACCAAGGTAGTTCTTGTTTTACCCTTGATGTCAGGGGGCTCCCCTCTTGACCCCATCACCCCAGCCCCAGCCTTTAGGCTACTTGGATCTGCCCTTTGTCTCCTGGATTTGCTTCAGGAAGCATGAGAAACTGATCCGCCTAGGTGAACAACAGCCTCCAAGATTCCTCAGCCTGTAAACTTAGGACTGAACAGCTGAGCTCTGCTTATGGATGAGATGTTATACACGAGCCTTTAAAGCTTTCCCACCACATTAGCTCTCCAGAGATTAGTGTTATGCTCCACTCTTACCATCAAACACTTTAGCCATTTATATGGATCAGAAAAGACATATAAGAATACAAGTGACAAAATAACTTTTATATTTCACATAAATATTTAAAGTTCACTACTCTAGCATGGGAGTTTTATATTAACATTACTAGTTACCAGATATTTCATAAAGACTTTTAAGTATTTCAAATATTGAAATGAGGCATGTGTATTGTAAGTTTATTAGCATACTCCTGGGCTTAGTGACATAGGGTATAACTAATAAACTGTACAAATATGAATATTTATATGCACACATAGTCATACATATTTAAATGTGGTGCTTCTGATTGTTGTAGTGAATGACAATGCCATCCCATAATGAGAATCTTAGCTTTTTATGGAGTCCTTGGTTGAATGCTTTACCCTACTTGGAAAAACACTCAAGAGAGGCCCTTTGTGTCAAGGGTGTCATACCCCCTCTAGTTACACGGCCGCTGTGTTCAACCTACATTATTTCTTTGGAACGGCACTGAAGAGGGTGCCCCTGGGAAATACAAAAGCCAGGGGGACAAAGTTTAAAGGGATTGCTTGAAAAGTTGTGGAAGCAAAGGCTTTGTTCAGCCACCTTTTGCTGAGGTGTCCTCCCTCCTAGGCGAGCATGGGCAGAGCTTGCTCAAGTTTGAGTAAAATCTAGAAGCCATTAGACTCTTGACAAGGGAAAAGACAACAGCAGACTCCAAGCCAATGGAAGTGGCTCAGGATTCCATTTGAGCCATCAGCTGGGTCTGTGCTGGTTGCTGTCACCACAGGGCAGGCCTCACAGCCCAGCCCCTGCTTATCTGACTCAGCTGCCCTCAGCAGGCAGCATGGCCACACCTCCACAGGGGCAAAAACCCAGCTGTCAGCAAATAGGACTCCTTGGAGATGAAACTCCTGACAGAGACGCATTTATAGGCATTAAACCTGACACATAATGAAACTCAAAATTATACTATTCAAGCTCACCTTCTGTTCTCATCGAAAGCCCATGAATTGTCTATGTTACTGCATACAGCATAGAGAACCTGTGCATGTTTTAGATCTAGTCAGTCTCACATTTCCCTCTCTGATGAAGAAGATCTAACGCAGAGACAGAACCTCTCCTCCACTGGAAATTAACACCCTGAATGCTCTCCCTCCCAGGCAAGCGGGCAATGGTGGCCTACATCATGCTGACTGACACTGAGTTGTCAACCTGTGACCTGAGGCCCTGGGCAAGGAGGGCACGCTTGCTCGAGTGTCCCTCCCCGAGAGTTCCTGAAGTGACTGCAGGATTGCCTCTACTGTGCTGTCCATCACGGGCAGCGCATTTAGACAGCAGTGTTCCCTCGTTCTCAGCTGTGCTACCTCACGGGCTCGCCAGTGGAGTGCTGTTTCTGCCTGTGTGGCTTCTGTGTCTTGTTCTCTGGATTCCCAGGGGTTCTGTGAGTTACTTGGTGTCCTTTTAATCTATTTCCCGTGTTAAATTATTCATGTTCTATTTCTGTTGCTTTCCGATAATTTTCTAATATACAAAGTAAAAGGCACCATTTTACTGTTCATTATTGATGTTTGAGACCATCAGAACAGACAACTAAGGAATGGAGCCAGGGTGGGGGCTTCAGCATTTTAGCTAACTTAATTTGAGACAAACTAGAAGTTAAACACTTATGCTAAGGGCTTTATGGACTGTGCTTTACATAAAATTCAAAGAGGCCATGACTGCCTTTTGTTTTTAAGATGTAGAAATCTATGTGAAGATAGGCTTGATAATTTGCGCAGAGCTACAGTGTTGGACTACAGTAGGATTTCCTCATTGTCCATAATCATTATCTCATACACCCTGGTCAGACCTCACTCAGAGAAACCAGAACTCACATGGATAAGCCATGGTGGAGCTGTGTGGAAATTCTGCCTTGCCACACTGAGGTCAAGGTTTTCTTTCTCATGTCTTGTTATATACCAAGTGCTCTGGTTAACACTGAAACAGGCACATACATGACACACATGCAGAGAGAGAGGGAGGGAGGGGGAAGGAGGAGGGGAGGGGGAGAGGGAGAGAGAGAGAGGCAGACAGAGACAGAAACAGACAGACAGACACACGGAGGGAGGGAGGGAGGGAGGGAGGGAGGGAGGGTACCTAAGCATTAGTAACATGGAGTCTGACATGCCTTCTCCTGCTATGAATCATCTCTGCCATGCTATTTTAAGCAGAAGGGTTAGCACACACTGGTACTTCACTCATTAGACATGTAGGCTGGTTTACTGGTCAGCCTTCCCTTTATCTGTGACCATGTGACATTGCAAAAGAAGAGAAAGAAACTCAAGCACATGAGCCGCCAGGCCTGCCAATGTAACGGTATCTGTGACAGTTACAAGACAGAGCAAGCATTGTGTCAGGACAGCCGGTGACAGGCCAAGTGAGCTTATTGACAGGACACCATTGCAGCATCTGGCACGTTGTTCCAGATGAATGCGGCCCTAGCCTTGTCAATGTGATGGTGTGAGACACATTTCACAGACTGGCTTGGCTCCTCGCGGCTCCTCTGAGGGGGAGGTGTCCTGTGCAGAGCCAACGCAGGCTTTTTGTTAGCTGCTGTTCACAAAAACCCTATGTGGCATCAGGCACTGACAAGAGGACATTTGAGTTTTACCCCGAATTGTTGGTCAAAAGAAGTTGTCACTCCTTCATGGTGTGAACAAGCTACATGGAACCTTTGCTGTGGCACGGATCTCTCAGGGTGCGCACTATTTGAAGGCTGGGTTACTTTTAGAGAAGGATTGTTGTGAATACATTTTCCTGCATGGAAGAAGGAAGCTATTTTAACACTTAGCGCCTTCCAAGTGTGATTCAGCAGCCATTCTTGCCTCAGGACGACTCTTTCAGTCACATACTATGTGCTCCCACACCACTAAACTGTGGGCTCTTCATTAGAGGACAGCCTTAAGATGAGAAACTAGGCTATGACACCTAGTCTATTTTGTATTACCATTATACTATAATATTCTTTATGGGTAATATCTACTTTACAATGCAGTATAAATTTATCAAAATGCTTTGGTAATAGACAAACAAGAATCAGTCAATAGGGGCCCAGTTATTGGGAGTGTGGTATATTCACAGGCTTGTACTCCCATAAAAATCAGCTGGACATGCACAAACTCATATAGAAAATTTGCAAATGATTGTTTGAATACATATGTTCTTCCAAGCTTTTTAGAAACAGTCATGAGCAATGGACACACCAGTTATTCCTAGACCTAACTATGTACTAGTTCGAGGGTAGAGGCCGCATTTCTGTCCCTTTCCTTCTGAGAGAGTTTAATGATTTCAGCTGTACCTGGCTAGTCGACTTATAACTACTAAGGCTTGTTAGAAGCAAGAATAAGGACAGCTGTTTGTTTCAGTGAGTGCATACCTGTCTTAAAAACCCACAACCAACAGCACTAGCAACAGACCCACATGTCCCATCCAACCAGGTTTGGATTTTTTAAAAATATTTTTATTATGTTTCTTTTTTAACATATACATTTCTATTATTACACATGAGTAAAATAAACTACATACAGCAGGAAGAACCACAAAACAATCAGGAGTTATGTAAGTGTTTCATTCATAGTGATTTGGCTATTTGTATTTAGCAAACTTGAAATAAACATCTTTCCTATCTTGTTGGGTCTAAATTCCTGAATGGAGATTAATATCTATCCTATCTCATCTCTATTTACCTAAAACATTTATCTTTATCTAAAAACATCTTAACCCCTAACCTACAAAACTTAGTTGAAAGACTAAACTATCTGGTCTTCAAACCCATCAGAGACTTGAGAAGGGATAAAACTTAAATATCTGAGTGCACCATACTGCAGGTTAGCAGCTTCCAAAATGAGAAGATGACTGAGACAGTTTGCTGCCTGGACAGTCACCCAACACTCTCTATAATGTTGGAGCATCATCTTTAGCCTTCTGGCCCAATATATCTGACAGACATATTTATGAGGCAGGAACTATTGAGGACTTGCTTGCCCTGTCTTGGCAGAGGTTGGCCCTTGACTCTACCTGCATGTACACTTGCCCCTTTTTAGGCAGAATTCTGTCTGTGGTAGAAACAAGGACATTTTGTCCAGTGGCTTGTTTGCCACATTTGAAGCCAACTCCATTAGGAGGTTCTTTGATGCTCATCTTCTTCTTTGAGGCAGGCTGGATGTTGCCAGGAGTTAACTTGTCTTGTTGTCAAAGAATCGTTAGAATAATGAAACATCTTTAAATGCCATATTCTGTAGGTCTCTGAGATTTTTGAAGACCTTATTTAACTATTTTACCTCATATCTCTCTATAGAATCATATCTATCTATTAGACCTAGAATGTATATTCTCGTGATAAAATTAGACTAGTTTTTGACATGAGTATGACTTGCATTGATATACAAAATTCAATACTATTGAATTAAAAAAATAACCTTACTTGTGAGTAACAATTGGGACCTTGAGATGAGGAGTAGATTCAATAATCTACCTTGTATTCTATCAGGTTTGGATTTTGCCTGTACCATGTCCAGCAGGAGGGTGCCTGGCACACAGCATGATGACGAATTACCTCCTAATACGTGACAAACAAAGATCAATGTATTTGAAACACAGCACTGAAGGTGAAGGGATAAAACCACTTACACATAACTGGACATGATGGTGTTTTCCAGAACACTAGCTTACTCCAACATGCTTTTCCTATCTGATAAGAAGTTGTCACACATGTTTTATTAAAACGCTACTTCCACTCAAGTCAAAAATGAAAGTGCAAACCACAAGCCATTCGTCGCCCCACACATTATTCGCTAGCTGCTATGATGAGAAAAACTCACAGACATACACATCCAAATATCCAGCTTTAAAGTACCACCTGAGTATAATTATCAGTGGGAGTTGGCATGGGGCACTGACATAATGGAACTGAAAGGGATACTTGGGACGGCCATGCTGAGACACGCCCCGTGTACGAGGTGTGAGACAGCACCCCAAAGGCAGATGGGAAGAGGCAGCTAGTGTGAGTGAAGAAAAGCACAACACTCGGAGAACTTCCTGTAGTCCTTGTACCTGAGGCAGCAGCTCTACAACTGACCTGACCTGACCTGACCTGACCTGACATGACATGACATGACCATCGCTCTCATGGTTTCCCAGATGTCTGCTGCCACCCGAATATCTGAAAATGTGTTTGTATTATATCGTTTGATGTCTTGTATCCAACCTTTAGTGTTTCAGCATGACCAGATTCAAAATACATAGCAATGCCCAAGCATTGCCTTGGTGAGAGTCTTACATATTTCATGACAGCAGATCCCTAACCTCGCTGTCAAAAAACCCTTATCATACCCAACTTTCCAGGTTGCTGTGTGGGTTGGCTTTTGCGAGCTTGACACAAGCTAGAGTCATCAGAGAAGTCAGACCCTCAATGGGGAAAACGCTGTGCACCCCACCCCCTCGACCCCGCCACATCAGACTGGCCTTTAGGCAAGCCTGAGAGACATTTTCTCGATTGATAATTGATGTGGAAGGGCACAGCCAATTGGTGCCAGCTCTATACAGGTGATTCTGAGCGCATGGGAAAGCAAACTGAGCCCAAGAGGGGCGCGTGCCAGTAAGCAGAGTTCCTCCAAGGGCTCTGCGTCAGGCTCCTGCCCTGACTTCCTTTCTTGAAGCTGTAAACCCTTTCCTCACCTCCCCCCCCCCCCACGCATTGTTTTTATTGTTTTTGCTCAGGGCATCTTGATCACAACAAAAGAAACCTAACTAAGGCATCTGCTTATGCAGCTTTTCGAGGATTCAGAGGAATTCTATCAAGAGTCCATGCCAGAGATGACATCCCTCCTACTGGATACGTGTCTCCCCATGTGATGCTGTCAGTAGCAAGGCTGGAATCATGGCCCGCTGTGGCTGGAGCTTTAGAGATTTAAGAACCACAGAGAGACCGCAACTTATTGAATGCTCACACTGGGGTCAATTCCGTGTTTTCACCACACTAACCAAACCAAAATGGCTGCCTGAAAGATGCGGGACCTCCCGGGCTTTCAGATTAAGTACTCGTTCTTTGTCAGGTTAGCCAGTGGGCACTTGGAGGTTCCACTGCTCATCAACTCTGTAAAAAGGAAAGGTAGCTATGGGAGTAAAACTGTACATGGCAGTGTCAGGGGTGGAGTTGGGTTGGGACAGAGGACCCTGGAAGAAGCTGTGACAGCCATCGACAGGGCAAGTCGCTGGCTCTGTCTCTAACACACCTGAAGGGCCTCGCTGCGGAGGACTCATCTAAATGTACCGGCGCAGCCTTTCAAGTGCTGAGATACCAGGAATGAGCCACAATCTAATGACGGATATTGATTAAAAAATAGTGAACGAACAGTCTTATACCTCCACCTGTGTGCCTGTGCTTTAAGAGGGATGGAATTGTTTATAATGTATTACAAATGCATGGCCTGGGCTTGGTTTGTTTTGTTAAACATCATAGAACAAGAAGAATTAGGTTTTATGTAAAAAAAAAAAAAGTCATTGGCGATTTTAAAGCAAGTGGGTGTAACTACACACTACCAGGTGTGTTGATATACACTTGTAACCCCAGTGTTCAGGAGTCTGAGAATGTAGGATCCTAGGTTCTAGGCCAGCTTGTGCTACTTAGTGACAGCTTGTATCAAAGAAACAAAAAATATACAGTTAGGGATAGATAGATAGATAGATAGATAGATAAAAATATAGATAAATAGATGATATGTCACAAATAAATGGTAGCTAGCTAGCTAGAGAAATGACAAATAGATGAAATAGAGATGATTAATCAATATGACAGGTGATAGTTACAGATAAATTATATGACAAATAGATGATAGGTTATTGATAGATGTATGAATACATGAGTTATAGGTAGATGATAGATTAATTGATAGATGATAAAAAGTGATTGATATGTGGATTATATATGGATGATGGACAATTGATAGATGATAAGTAGATAGATGATAGATAATAGCTATCTAGATGGTCAATAGATAACAGTCCTGTTGGAAGGATGGAAGGATGTGGCAGGAGGAAGGCCATAGCAGTGATGGTGAGTTCTATTGTGTCACCTGCATTTCTGTCACATGTCACTTTTCTAACCCTTAATGTACACCGGAATGTCAGAAAGGTTACAAGTGTAGGTATCCACTTGATCCAAGTGTTCTGTTTATCTTTTAAATGAGAAATTAACTGAAATGTACAGGGATCAAAACCTCCAGTCACCCTTATAATCACCATGCAGATGTTCAGGCTAACTGGCGCAGATAACAGAGACTATAGGAGATATCCACTGAGCAACTGGAGTGATGAACGAATTCTTAGTTGGGGTTTCTATTGCAGTGGGGAAAAAAAAAAAAAGGAACAGAAGCAACAAAACAAAACAAAACACCATAACCACAGCCACTAAGGGAGGAAAGAGTTTATAACAGCTTGCTTATCCCTGCACTTGTCTTTCATAAAGGAAAATCAGAGCAGGAACAGGAGCAAAGACAATTAAGGAATGCTGCATACTGGTTTGCTCATTCATGACTTTCTCAGCCTGCTTTCTTCTATTATCTAAGACCCACCTTCCCAGGACTGGCACAGTGAGCGAGGCCCTCCCCCATGAATTATTAATCAAGAAAATGCCCTACAGACTTGTCTACAGACCAATCCTATGGAGGAATTCACTCAGTGAAGATTCCTTTTTTCGAGATGACAGTAGACTGTGTAAAGTTGACATAAATCTAGCCAGCACAAGTGATACTCAGACTGCAACACAACCTCTTGTGAAAAATCAAACAATAACAAGCATGGTTGTCTACCCCAGGGGCACCAATGTATAGCCAAATCTAATGCAGTAGTTTCTTCTTGCCCAGAGGCCAATGAGCTACATCATTCATAGAGCGACAAAATGAGCACACCACACACGTAACAAGAATGCGCTCAGACTGCATTCTTCTCAGACTGAAGCAGGATTCTCTGCAGAATGTCACACTTGCCTTCCACACCTTCAACTCAGAGCAGTAGAGAAAGAGACGCTATTTGTGTTATTATTTAAACATGATTTAATGCAAAATAAGTGCCCCTTAAGTATAAAATTAAATGCAACAATGAAGACTGTTATATACACTGTCCTTTCTCTCACATGCTGATCCCAAAGATTAACATCTTAAATCCAGAGACAGAAAGCAGATCTACATCATATATAGAGAGTGGTGGCTTGGGTTATCAAAAGCTAACAAACACGCATCCATGTGAAAACAGTATAACATGTAGAGAGGACAGTAGGAAAGGGTAAGTATTGAGTGACGAGGAAGAACTAAACGCAGGTAATGAATACACAAGTCATGAACAAGGATATAGACTTAATTGTTTTCCTAGTTTTAACTCTGTCATAGCTGTGTGTACATGTGTGTATATGTGTGGTAATGGATAACTTCATAACAATATTTAATAGTGAAAATACTAAATTCCATGTGAAGCCCCATAGCTTCAGATTAGCTATTCATAGATATACATAGACTTGGGGTCTGGCTAATGTTGCTGTGTGATGATTTTTACTTGCAAGTTATTTACAATGAAGTTTTAGTTATAAAAATTAAAACAGAAATAACTTTTTATGTTTAAGATAGCATTAGTTCTTTGGCATTTTCCTTCTGATCCATATGAATTTTAAGCTTACTTCCATGGAAGAAAAGTGATACTTCCCTTGAATATTGGATGCCTATAGGTGCATGAAGTGAGGACTCAGTGAGACAGAGGGGTATGGCAGAGTCACAGGACACTAGGCCAAGCAGGCCTGGGAAGGAATGACATGACAGGACTCTCTGAAGGGATGAATCCTTTCATTGATAACTGATGTTGGGCCAGCCTATGTTTGCTTTGTTCCTACCCTCTAGAGATATATGGTTAAGCCCTTACATGTAGCTTAATCAAGAAGACTATGAAATTAAACTGGTGTATACATCCTTCCAAACCAACAAGCATGCCAATCACAGGAGAGAAATCAAACTGAGAAACATGACCAACCGTGAGAGCACCACTCCTCTGAAAGACTGCCACATCTCAGATCCTGAAGCCAAAAGTTCAGAAACGGGCTCAATTCCTAGATAATAGTTCATGTCTATTTCTAAAAATGATCAGTGATTTCGATTAGGATAAACTAATCAAATGAGGAGGAGAAACCAATTTAATACTTATATTTATGAAACAGGAATTCAGCAAAGTGAATGGGAAATTAAGTAGTGACAATGAGCTACTGGAAAAATGTGTGGAATAAGAAAACTAATAGTGTAAAAAATTGAGGTGGGCTTACAAGGTGGCTCAGAGAGTCAAGGCCCTTATTTAATAAACCCAGTGCCCCTAATCCCTTCCCCAGGATCTATGTAAAGTTGGAAGAATAGAACCAGTTCTACAATACAATTGTCCTCAGGCCTCCACACACAGACCATGACAGATGTACTCTCTCTTACCAACAGATTATATCAAGCAAAAGAAAGAATACTAAGAATGGAAGACAAGGTTGAAGAACTACTGCACTGTGATTTGAGTTGACTGAAAGCATGAATAGCATGGCTACTGCTTTTATGAGCTCAAGGTCATTATTAAGAATATGAATCTGCACATGCACAAGGCAGATGAAGAAGCTGAAACAACCACAAGGGGCCCGTGTGATGCTTAATCTCAACTGTCAAATTGATGGGACTTAGGATCACCATGTGAAAAATCCCTGCGTATATCTGTGAAGAATCATCTATACTAAGTTAACCAAGGTGGGAGGGTACATCCTAAACATGGGCAGGATCATTCTGTGAGCTGGAGTTCCAGACTGCATAAAAATCAGAATGGCCCTGATCATGTGCCTTCATCTGTCTCTGATTCCTGACTGTGGATGCAATGTGTCCAAATGACCTGTGCCCTCAAATCATGGGCTAAAATACACGTCTCCTTTCTTAATATGCTTTTCTCTGGTATTTTGTCATTGTAATAAGTAACTAAACACTATGGAATATGTGGTTGATATAATTTACAACAGAAATAGCCTCACATCTGGGGATAGAAACACATATCTACCCAAAATGAGGACGTTTAGATCCCCAAATAGATACTGTAACACGTTATAGACAGAATGCTTAGATTTCAGAAGAAACAGTATTAAAAGCTGTAAGAGAAAAACATCAACTCACAAATGCAAACTCTTCAGACTAACAAAATGTCTGCCAGCTGAAATGCTACAGGCAAGAAAGGCACTGCATGGTGTATTTCAAAGCAAATAGCTGCCAGCCAAAACTACTGTGTACATCAAAGTTTTTTTTCCAGTAGAAAAATAAAAATAAATTTCAAGATAAGCAGAAACTAATACAATCCAAGACCACTGAGCGTGCATCGCAGAAGATACTATGAAGGATCCTGTACTCAGAGGGAGACAGAAGATGATGTCCATCACTAACATTTAGGAAAGATCACACATGTGAGAGGAACTGAAACAGTACTCAAAGCCATCAACAAAATCACAGGAATCCTTAGACCTTTGTTTTAAACTCTCATTGTAAATGGTCAAGTCTGAATACATTTAAAAAATATGTAAGAGGTCCAGAAAAGATGACTCAGGAGTTGCTAAGCCTGATGTGAATTCATCCATCCCTTGAGCCCATGTGGTAGAAGGAAGAACAGGCCATAGCAAGGTGTGAATGAGCACGGAATAACACACACACACACACACACACACACACACACACACACACACACAATCACACATGAAAAATCATACATAATAATTATAATAAAATAAGATCCAACCAGTTCTTCTCAATAGGAAACACACCTCACTGGCAAAGACATGAAAACTCCAAGTGAAAGGATGAAAGTTAATACTGTAAGAAAATAGGAGTCAGATTTTAGAAGTGTTCATAAGTATTTTACAAATAGGTTTCAGGCAAAAATTGATAAAAAATACAGAAAGGTGCTATTTCATTTTTAAAAAGTCAAACACAATTTTAGATATATAATACAACTAACATAGAAGTACCCAGTTTCATAAAACAAACAGTACTTGGGAGGAAGGTATAGATAGGTCCAGGTACAATATTAATAGGTGGCCTTAACACCTACTTATCATCAATAGATATTTTTTAAAGATTTATTTATTTATTATATATATAGCGTTCTGTCTGCATGTATGCCTACAAGCCAGAAGAAGGCACCAGATCTCATTACAGATAGTTGGGAACCATGTAGTTGTTGGGAAATTGAACTCAGGACCTCTGGAAGAGCAGCTAGTGCTCTTAACCTCTGAGCCATCTCTCCAGTCCCATCAATAGATATTTTATCCAGAAAAACAATAATGAAATATCAGAGGTAAACTACACCCTAGATTAAACATACTTAAAGCCAACTACAAAGTATTCAATCCCATAGTAAAGAAATGTACATTCCTTCTTGGAACTCTCTGTAAAGTAGATAAAATTTTAGGGCATAAAACAATCCTTTACAAATGCAAAGAGTAAAAATAAATAAATAAATAAATAAATAAATAAATAAATAAATAAATAAATAAATAAATAAATCCTTCCCTGTATCTTACCAGATCATAGAAAGCAACTATAAGAGAACAGACAATATTTTGAAATTTCATGAGACACTCTTGAGTGAACAAGTGATTTAAGAAACTAAGATGGAATCTAAAACTTAGTAGCATTAAGTGAAAAATGAAAGCAGAGCCTCTCAGAACCTTTGGGATGCAGCAGAGGCAGCTCTAAGGGAATGTGCATAGCTTACATCTGAAAATGAAGAGACCTCTTGCAGAGCACACTAATATACCTGATGGTCTTAGAAAAGCAGGGACAAGCTAAATCCAAAATGAGTAGAAAAAAAATGAACCATAAATATCAAGGGAGACATTAAGAGACCAAGAGAAAATGATAAACAACAGATGAAACAAAGATATGGTTTGAAAACATTGAATAAAGGTTCCTGCCACTAATCCTGAAGATCTGAGTTCAGGACCCACATGGTTAAAAAGAAAGAACTGACTTCTACCGGCTGTCCCTTAATTCACACAGAGACACAGACACACCCAGAGAGAGAGACACACACACACAAATACACACAGAGGCACACAGACACACAGACACACAAACACACACACAGACACACACACACACACACACACGCCAACACTTATGTCATTATTTACACTAGCTGCATGATGTGTGTCCCCACCCAGTACCTGCTAGCTCCCACAGCCCCTCTGAATTACTGTTCCCCCTCTCCCACTGCACTGCAAATCTCCCCTGCCACATTCTTCATGGCCTTCTACTTCCTAGAAATAGTTTAGGATTTAGGGCCCACTCGCAGTAACTCCGTTTCCCCTGACATTTGGATTTATCCTTCTGAAAGTGCCTTCCCCCCCATATCTAGACATTGTGCATAGGAGAAACAGTTTCATGAGCCTGCTCCACCACCCTGATCACCCGCATATTACAGTTTATGGAAAACATTAATTGCACACCACCATTTAAAATGTTACAACCTGGATATTACTTTTATAATCTATTTTCCTCAGGCAATAAACTCAATCAAATATCAAACACACCAGGAACATTTTCAGTTTTAAAAAGAGTGAAGATATTTAAATAGAAAAGAAAGAAGTCAAATTGCATTTTGGAAAAGAACAAACTCTTGGTGTCTAAGTTTGATATAAAAGGCATTTCATTGCTATGTCATTACATTGTGTTATTGTTTGACTAATCTAATCCCATGGAATTAATAAAAGACAATTTAACCAAAGAGAAAACTAGACTGGCAAGACTGTCCCACATGCTGATCCTAAAAGAACACTGTTTTTTCCATAATTCTCTTCCTATCTGTTGTCATTAATTCATGAGTCATTTATCTTGAATTTGTTGTCTCTGCTTTAAATCAATATTAATCACAAAAAGAATGCTAATTGCAATCATCTCTCTAATTAATTATAATATCTCCTTATTTACGTCTGGGGGAAAATAGACCATGAGTGTATTAAACATGATGAGAGAGCTGGAGACTTCCATAGCAGCTGGGCTTGCTGAGGAGCAGATATTTTCGCTGCCCATCCCCTACCCACCCCCCCAGAGGGTCTCAGCCCTGTGAAGTGGTGGGTGAGCCTCCCCCTCACTTTGTCTGAGGGACTGTTAGTGGCTGTGATATGAGCAGAGGCTATAAATATTTTGTGCAGTATGGCTTTATCTTATCTCATCATGATCTGCTATGGGAAAAACCTGCCACAGAAAGCGGGTGTATGCCCATTCATTTTCAAAAACAAGCACAGGACACACAAACTGGGTCATCAGAGCTACAGCCAGGCACAGAAAAACTGCAGCTAGAAGCAGGGCTACACAGCCAAGCACTTTCTAGACCATGGCCAAATGGAGCCCAACCTGCATAGCCATGAATGTGACAATATGTAGTTCTAACCGTGCTGTGGGCTTTTGGGATACATTCTGTAGCAACTGGTATCTAATGAGGCCATTGTGATTGTGTCAGGTGCTTTTAACACACAGGAGCCTCCTCATACCTCACACAAGCACAGGTCTTCGGAGGGCCTGAGTCTAAGAGAGAGATGTCAGTGATTTTTTTTTTTCTTCCTTTTAACAAAAGAAATAAGGAGAGGCATATAACTTATTTTTGGCTTTTGGTCTATTAAATACCTGCAAAGGAAAGGGAGACTCCAGAGGCAGTGAGAGAGAGAGAGAGAGAGAGAGAGAGAGAGAGAGAGAGAGAGAGAGAGAGAGAGAGAGACAGACAGACAGACAGACAGACAGACAGACAGACACAGACAGACACAGAGACAGAGAGAGACAGACACACACAGAGACACAGAGGAGAGAGAGACAGAGAGGGAGTAAGGTAAGGGAGGGAGGGAGGGAGGGAGAGAGAGAGAGAGACAGACAGACAGACAGACACAGAGAGAGAGACAGAGAGACACACACAGAGACACAGAGGAGAGAGAGAGGAAGTAAGGGGAGGGAGGGAGGGAGGAAGAGAGAGAGAGAGAGAGAGAGAGAGAGAGAGAGAGAGAGAGAGAGAGAGAGAGAGAGAGAGGAGAGTGAGGAGGAGGGAGGGAGAGGAGAGGAGAGAGAGAGAGATGAAGGAGGAGAGGAGAGGAGGAGAGAGAGAGAGAGAGAGAGCACTAAAGATAGGTATAATCCTGGGTGACCACACTGCTCCCAGAAGTGACCCAGCTTCATCAGTGTGATCTGCCTCCATGTCAATCAAATCCACCCAGCTTCTCTTGTCAGGCAACAGTGGTGGGCAGATCACACCATCAGCTGGGTAGATAGCAGTGCTGATCCTTTGCCCTTCTAGGTTATCTCTCCGAGATTGTTTCTCCGTGTTTCTTTTCGTCTGACAATAAAGGAGCCATGGCTCTATGTCCAGGAGGCAGGGATGAAGGACGTCCCTTTAAAGTAGTACATAGGTGCTAGCCTCACACTGACCACCACAGAAAGCGACAAGTAGCCGTTGATGAGCTTCAAGTTGATGGTTCATCGTAAATAAGACCCTTAGCTGCCTAACATTACATTTAGTTCACAGTCGAACCTCTTCCACAACTAATTGCTTGGATTCTTGAAGCAATCATTAAAATCTTTTGAAACAAAGTTAAGGGAAGACTGTGTATGACTGAGCAATATAATTCAGATGATCTCAGACACATGGAGGATGCAAAACCAACAGTAATTCTGAACTGTAAATACGATGAGGTGTTTTCTGTTTGTTTGTTTGTTTGTTTTTGTTAATTAATTAATTTATTCATTTTACATCCAAATCATAGCTAACTCTCTCCTTTCTTCCTGGTCGCACCCTCCCTCCCTTTTCCTCTTTCCCCTTCCTCCCTTCCCCCTCAGAAAAAAGGAGCCCCGGCCCTACCAATCCATCCCAGCACATCAAGTCACGTCACTACTGAGCACCTTCTCTTCCCTCGTGGCCTGGCAAGACAGCCCTACCATAGATGAGTGATCAAAAAAGACAACAAAGTCCATGTCAGAGACAGCCTCCACTCCCCTTATTAGGGGACCCATCTGAGGGCCAAGCTGCCTATCAGGTACGTATGTGTAGAGAGCCTAGGTCCTGTCCATGCATGGCCCTTGGTTGGTGCTTCAGTCTCCACAAAGCCCCCTGGATGCAGGGTAGTTGGCTTTGTTGGTCTTCTTGTGGCACTCCAGGTACTTCTACCCACCCCCAGCCCCACCCCAACCACGACACACACCCAAGGTTTCCCACACCTCCTAATGTTTGGCTATGAGTCTCAGCATCTGTTTTGATCCACTGCTGGGAGGAGCCCTATACCCCCGCCCCCAGGAGCCTACAGTGTCATAGGTCTCCAGCTTGTCTTAGAAAGGCCTCTGTTCATGGTTTCTCTTCTCTCTGCAAGCCCTCTGTCCTCCTGCCCCGACTCTCCCCACATCTGGTCCCTACCTCATTTCCCTCCACACCCCCTCTCCAATCCTATTCCCTCTCTTCAACCACTTCTGCTTTCTACTCTAGTTCCCCTTCTGAGAGAGAGATTCAAGCATCCTCTCATGGGCGCTTCTTGTTACTCAGCTTCTTTGGGTCTGTGAATTGTAGTGTGGTTACCCTGTGCTATGTGAGTAATATCTGCTCATAAGTGAGTGCATACCATGATGTTTTAAAGCAGAATAAAAGAAGAGCTTTCAAAAAATCTGTAGGAAAGTAGCCATGAGGCACGGTGTGTCACAGTCTGCCTTACAAACCAAATGGAGCTGTGCACTGGCATGTTCTCCAACTACAATGGAGCCCAGCTACAAATCCGCAATAGAAAGACCAAGTATAACATCTGTTAACACCAGGTGATCAAACGTACACTTCTAAATAGCACCAGAAGGCAAAGGGGACATCTCAAGGAAAAGAAAGCCATGCACAACCGAGGGAAGGCAAAGCCAACTATGAACAAAATGGTAAGTTCACTTCACAGCTGTGTTTCTCACCCTTCCTGATGCTGTGAACCCTTTCATCCAGTTCCTCATGGTGTGGGGACGCCCAACCATAAAACTATTTTCATTGCTACTTCGTAATTGTAATATTTCTAGTGTTATCAATCATAGTGTAAATGATATCTGATATGCAACCCCCAAAGGGGTTGCAACCCATAGGTTAAGAACCTCTGCTTAGCAGGATTAATCATAATCAAATCAACTTGAACTGATAATTACATATTGATTAAATCCATGCTTTTGTTCTAGCCATTGCACTAGACTTTTCCTGGACCTTTCTTCTATAGCTGCTTTATTATTCTTGTCTTGGTCCCATTTTAATTTTAGGCTAGCCTCACTGTCTCTCCCTCTCTGTCTCTGTCTCTCTGTCCCTCTGCCTCTGTCTCTCTCTCTGTCTCTCTCTCTCTAACACACAGACATATGTATGTGTGTGTATATACATACATATACATAAGAATGCATATATGTATGTAAAACATACAAATATGTAAACTAAGGCATACTCAGCCACTAAGGAATATTTTAATATTATCTGCTCATACTTGGAAGCTAAAAGTTGACAATATTGTCATGTCTAAATTTTCAGCAATTATTTATATTAAATGCTGGTCTTTAGAGTAGTACCTTTGCTTTTCTCATTGATGCAAATTAAAACCACAAGTGACACATGTTGGTGCTATGAATTGCTTCACTGGTGTTGGCTCTAATTCCTCAATGATTCTATTTTATTAGGAGTGTATTAAAGGCATGTACCTCCCTGACAACCCGACTACCCTAAACAGTAGGGAAAGGAGATTAAAGAGAACAAGAATGAAACCTTCTGGGTATCAGTTCCATGGGGCAATTCCCCTGGCGTAATTCTCAGAAGTCTTGCAGATCATCTATCCGACAGAAGAAGACGTGCCATCCGTGGACTGAACCTGGAGGTCTCCCGGGAGACTACCTTGCCTCAGTCGCCAACCTTCCAACTCCCTGCTTCCATCAGGCAGGAATCTCCCATAGATGGTCATTTTACAATCCAATAGCCCAGCCAGAATCACTGGCCCTGTCTTTCCTCTGAGTCTATCTCAGGTGTTTATCAGTTTGTAGAGACAAAGTCTCAGTGGGTGGCATCCCAAGACTGTTTTCGCCTTGGACCCAGACTAAGGCAAGATTACATTACATTACAAAAAATACACAGCTATTTTAATACCAGAGAAGATGGTGGCTGTGTCAGCAATTTTCAAAAATTAGAGAAAGGAATAAAGCTGGGAAGCATGGGTTAAGTACTAAAGTGCAATTTTTAGGTTATTTTGTGCAATAATATAGCTAACAAGCCCATTTGTCCCAAAATGAACCATATCAATGATAATAAATTGGATACCTTAAGTCATGGTCCGCTTGGTTTTTGGCAAGTGTCATAATTGTAGACCAGCTTTGGGTGTTGCCAAATTCTTGTTTTAATTAATTTATCTAAGCCTCATTTCAGTTCACTTCTTCACTCAGTGTTCCTCTCCTCTGGCTTCCCGAAAGTGGGGGGAATTCTGGGGTGCTGTGGGGGGGAATTCTGGGGTGCTGTGGGGGGAATTCTGGGATGCTGTGGGGGGAAATCTAGGGTGCTGTGGGGGGAATTCTGGGGTGTTATAAGGGAATTCTGGGGTGCTGTTGGGGAAATTCTGGGGTGCTATAAGGGAATTCTGGGGTGCTGTGAGGAGGAATTCTGGGGTGCTGTGAGGGAATTCTGGGATGCTGTGGAGGGAATTCTGGGGTGCTATGGGGGAATTGTGGGGTGCTGTGGGGGGAATTCTGGGGTGCTATGGGGGAATTCTGGGGTGCTGTGGGGGGTTCTGGGGTGCTATGGGGGGAATTTTGGGGTGCTGTAGGGGTATTCTGGGGTGCTGTGGGGGAATTCTGGGGTGCTGTGGGGGGAATTCTGGGGTGCTGTGGGGGGAATTCTGGGGTGCTATGGGGGAATTCTGGGGTGCTGTGGGGCGATTCTGGGGTGCTATGGGGGAATTCTGGGGTGCTGTGGGGCGATTCTGGGGTGCTATGGGGGAATTCTGGGGTGCTGTGGGGGGAATTCTGGGGTGCTATGGGGGGAATTCTGGGGTTCTGTGGGGGTTCCTCCATCATTCTCTTTTCAGATTTTTATAATTGCACTTTTAAACCGGGAATTATTTCAAATATGTTATTCTTTTTATTTTTGTCTTCTAGCTTCTCCCTGACCCCAACCACCACCAGATCCACTCACTCCTCTTCCTGTTCCTCTTCAGAGAAAGGCCAGCCTCCATGAATATCAACCAGCAGGCATATCAAGCTGCACTAAGACCAGCCACCTCCTCTTCTATGAAGAAGCAACCCAGTAGCGGGAAAGGGTCTCAATAGCAGGACACAGAGTCAGAGACAGCTCCTGCTCCCACTGTTAGGAATCCCACAAGGAGATGAAGCCACACAACTGTTCAGAGGGCCTGTCAGTCCCATGCGGGCTCCTGTCGGCAGTAAGTCTCTATGAGGCCCTAGAGGCCCAGGTTAGTTGATTCTGTGGGTTTTCTTGTGGTTTCCTTGGCCCATCTAGCTCCTACAATACTTCCTCCCTGTCTTCCGGAGGATTCTCCCTAAAGTTTGGCCATGAGTCTGGGAGGTGGATGCATCTGTTTCCATCAGTTGCTGGGTGAAGCCTCTCTGATGACAAGTGGGCTAAATGCCAATCTGTGAGCACAGCAGAATGTCACAGGAGTCATTCCATTGACTTTTTCCCGTTCATGTTTGGCTCTGTTCTAGGTCTCTGGGATGTCCAGCCTCTGGATCCTAGCCCTTTGGGCAATGTCAGGGGTGAGCTCCCTCTCATGGCCTCAAGCTGGACCAGTTGTGGGTTGGCCATGCCAATTTCTGCTCTACCTTTACCTCAGTACATCTTTTAGGCAGGAAAAATTGTAAGTCAAAGGTTTTATGGCTGAGTTGGTGCCCTAATCCCCCAACTGGGAGTCTTTCCTGTTTACAGGAAATGGCCAGTTCAGGCTTCATACCCTCCACTGCTGTGTGTCTTAGCTAGGGTCACCCTCAAGCTATAACTGCATCGTGTGTGGTTTGCTGCATGTGTCGTGGTGAGAGACAGGCTGTGATGAGCCTGCTGCCGTCAATGTAGAAAGCTGGGATGAAGACCCTTCTGTCATTCAGAGGGAGGGTATCTACCCCATCACTGCTTCTGAGCTAGCAGTGTGGACAACATTCCCTGAAAAGGCTACCTCAGAGTAAAGATCCTGAAGGCTGAATAGAGCTTCAAGTTGTAGAGAGTTGGATGCTGTACCGAAGATTGTGTGTGTGTGTGTGTGTGTGTGTGTGTGTGTGTGTGTGTGTGTAGAGACAGAGATGGGGGGGGGGAACTTGGACTGTTTTTAACTCCCTGCTTAGTTATTCATTACAACCTCTGCCTCTGACCTAATGCCTTTGTAACAATTGAGTAAAGATGTAGGATGTATGAACCTAGCAGACAACTGTGGTACCCTACCCCAAACAAAGGATGCCAGCAGATGCTTCTGATGCCCACAGGTGTCTTCACGCTGCACCATGGGTGTCTCCTTGATGTTTTCATTGATGAATGGCAGCTGCTATGATTTCTAGATTCTTTTCCTCCTTGATTATGAGGGTTCACACCCCTCTTTACAGTACAGCATGCCATTCAGGCAACACTACTCTATTTGTTCAAGCCACGAGCACTAACATTTTGTTCTTAGTAAACTCTTTCTCTCTTTGGAACAGGCTTTGTGTGGATGGCCGGATTCCTCCTCCTCCCATGTCTCCTTTCTTCCCTGTGGCTGTCCTTCCTCTTAACTTCATAGGGTCTAAGCACATGAAAAAAAGACAATATAAAAAGCTGCCTTTTGTTTTAACTGACGACGTTGGAGCTCTTCATTTTCCCCATCATTCCGCAGAAAGAATTCCAGACCTCTCCTTCTATCAGATCTGTCCCAGCATCGCCGCAGACCCTCCCAATGCTCGTAGGCTGCCCATGCTTGAAAGTCTCTTCTGAACTGACTTCAAACAGGAAATGCACAGGCTCAGAAGTCAAGACTGGCAGAGTGAGGAGTGAACTATACCGTAAGCTGACTCCAGGATTAGTAATAGGCGAAGGACCACAGTGGCCTCAAGGTGTCATCATTTGTTGTTGAGAAGAAAAGTGCTCAGAGTTCAGAATGACTCTGCAGGAGGAGCAATAAATGGTCTCTCTCTTAATAATTTTATGCACAGAACTTCAGAAGGTCCCATGGTAAACACCCTGGGTAGCTAGGAGGGAGATGCTGGGGTGATGAACTAATTACACACTTATTGGAAAATATTAAAGCTAACAGCAAATATGAGGGGGTGAGCTAGTCACAATGGTGCATTCTCACAGGATGGCCCCCACCCCCCACTGAACAATAAAGGAGAGCCTGTACCACTGTAGCGGGGAACTAAATATTTCATGTTTCATTGCCAAGTTCATTTAAATGCACTCCTCTGAATAATGCTAAAGCTTCCGGAGTTTTAAATGTGATATTTCATTTCAAGTTGCAAGATTTTAAAGTATAAATATGAGATGTATATTTCTTTATGCCTCATAATCTCAGATTCAACATGTGCATGTGAAACCGGGGTGGGGGTGGGGCACTCATTTTGCTGTGTGAGAAGAAGCCAGTGTCCATCCCAATGACCATTTTCCTCCCCGTGAATGAGAGGAGCCCATTGTTAACATTAAAATCTCACTCACGAAGTGAGCTGGCATCCTTGTTTTCATTACATTGCTATCTCTCAGCAGGATCCCAGACAAACTGGAAGCCTGTGTGGCTCTGTGTGGCTTTCTGTAGGAAGCATCCATAAAAGGGTGTGGGGTTGTGAATAAGTCTTTTGGAAGACATGTGAAGGCTCCCATTGTGTGAGACAAGAAAGGAGGCCAGTGTTTGAGAGTGGGCTCCTTGTGTTTTTCCAAGGTAGGGGAGCAAAATGCACGAGGCCAACTCAAAAACTCAGCTGCCTTCTTCTGAGCTCGGCACCCACATAGAACAGAGCCAAGTTCTACAGCTTTGGGGAAAATCACACAGCCCTCCAATGTTTGTGATTAAAATGTTTTAAAATATATATCATGGTGTGTATAGCTCACCTTGAGTCCAGCAACCCTCTGCCAAAGACTTAAATGAAAAAAAAAAAAAAAAAAAAACCTTTCACTGACTAGAAGTAATGACTTCCCACATGCCTCCCGCTGGGATACATCCATGGCTCCCCATTGCTGCTCACTCATGCGCCTGGCACATGCTGGAAGCCAATTTTATATCTGCTGCATGCCCAACCCAGACCTCTGTCTCAGTTCGGTGAGTTTCTGGGGGGTCATCAGATGGCATACACCAAATGCATGACACTCAGCAAAGACTGACAGCTCAGTTTCCCATGTTGCCTTGAGGTCCTCATCACTGAGCCCTCCCCCGGGATTCAGGACAAGCTTATGGTTCAAGGCTTCATTGCTCCCAGACCTTGGCCACTCCAAGGTCAGCCCTATACTGGCCTCTGCACATCAACATGGCTTGTGGTTACTCAGACTCATCCTTGTTTGCATGAAATCGAGGCCCCTGCTCTGACATCTTTGACATTTTCCAGTTGTACAGTCCTACAACTCATGTTTACTATGTCCAATCAGAGATTATAGACTCTTACTTTGCTTATGAGACTGACATGAGACACTTAAATGGCTAAACTTTTTTCCCAATGGGCAATAGCTCAAATATTAGAATTGAATCCATTAATAAATTTCTGCTAGGTCTGTGGTCTGTCTTTTCAACTGATTAATTATCACTGACAGGGGTGAACCATAACTTACATTCCACCGCCTTTATAGTTTGACAGAAGCACAGGACACTGTGGGTTGTGGACATTCAACATACAGTGCATGAACAAACCAACAAGAATGTGCCCAGACAGCTCCAGGGTAGAGAACACACACTGTTGGAAAACACTAATTGCATTTCCTAAACACCTAGGACATAACCAGCAACTTCTGGAAAAACCTAGCATCCTTCCAACCCACCAGCTCAAATATTCACCTAGAGAGGCGGAGGGTGATGCAGAGACACGAGACTACAAACAGGAATTTACACAACCGGAAAGTAATGTTTGGAGACCTCCCTGCAAGACTGACACTCAGCATGGCACTAGTGTCGGTCAGATGATGTCACTGTGGCTAGCAACCATGAGGAACCATGAGGACAAGATGGCGGAATGACACAAGTCTCACGTAGGTAGAGGGCACATGTCTTAAGCCCCAAAGATGGAAAGACTTGAACAAGTAGAGCTCAGTGATCACAACCACTAGCTGTAGGTTGGGGGCAGCATGAGCTCAGTAAACTCATAAGTGTCTTTTTAAAAAATGGCCTTAGAATGCACAACTGTGGCCAAATGCATGGTGATTGCTGAAACCCTGTTATTTATTTTATTTATTAAAACACAACAACCACAGTAGTAGTAGTAGCAGTAGTTCATTTAAACTTTTCTTTTTCATTCTTTGCTTCAAAGATGAGACATTTGTTGCACATTCTAATGATTTAAGTGTCTAGTCTCTAAAGTTGGAACATGGCTTGGTGAGTAAGAACGCTTGCAGGGCAAATGTGAGGACCTGAGGTCAAATTCTCAGCATTCAGGTAAGATGCTGGGTATGGCCACGTATGCCTTGAACCCTAGCATTGCATTAGGGGACAGGGATGGGTGATGGACACATCTAGTTCCCTGACCATACAGCCTAGCAAAAACAGTGAGCTTCTGCTTCAGTGAGAGACCCTGACACAATCCAAAACAGCAGAGAGCAAGAAAGAGGATGGCAATGTCCTCCTTCGGCCTCTGCATGCACATGCGTGGGAGCATGGAACTGAGTGTGCATGTACACATGTACATGTTCACACACACACACATATACACACACATACACACATACATACACACCACACACATACACCACATACACACACATACACATGTACCATATACACACACACAATACACACACACACACACACACACACACACACACACACATAATCTCATGAACTTGCACCAAGTTTCAGGCTCAGTCTCCATTCTAAGGGAAATCAGCACAGCTCTCAGAACTGACAACAAGTGTCTAGACCCCACCTCCAGTTTCCTCCTCACTAGGAATGTCTTTCAAGACCTCATAGCTAGTTTGACTCACTATGCAAACTCTCAAAAGAAATCAAGGATTGCTAATGATGCTCCTTCCTGTGATGTACCTCAGTTCTTTATTAATCTCTTACCAGCCATTACATTTAAATTATATTTCATTAATTTCATGACAAACTGTAGCTTCTAAAGCATTCTGTGTAATCATTTCTTAACAGCTACATACATTGGTCCTAGTAGTATGGCATTCTGGAGAGACAAGAACTATCCTGGCAGTGACAAGAATCCATGTTTCTAGGGCTGTGCCAAATGCAGGGATGACTAGACAGAGTCAAGTGAAGTTTTAGGACAGTGAAAACATTCTGAATGAAACTGCTAGAGTGGGTGTGCCTTTATAAATCCCTCCACACCCACAGAGTGTACAGACCCAGGGGATTACATCACCACCACCACTCTGGATCCTCTGGGACTTGATTAGGAGATGCATCTTTCCAATGATTTCTTTCAGCCTCTTTATAGCATTCAGGTTAAAGCATTACATGGATAGCATATACCTAAAGGAGATTTTCTAGTCCATTCTGCCTAATGTGCGCACTCAGTAACACACCCATGAGTCATGTGATCACCAACAATGCCGTTTGTGTTCTGCACATCGGATTCTCCCCTCACTGCTCCTTTACTGCCTTGTTGTGTGCTAAATGGGAATTTTCTATGACCCCATTTCACTACCTTTTCATTATTATTGTATTTTGAGTGGTTTCCTGTGTGTTCTGTGTAGAATATAAATGACACCATGTTTTTGCCAATTCAGTCTGACTTTTGGGCTTCTACAGTCGATTATATGATCACTACTGAATTTTAAAAATGATTTTGTCTTTTATATTCCATTTGCTGAGACGTCATTGTCATTCTGTTCTCAATGGCTTCCCTTTGGTTTCAAGATATTTAAGAGATATGACACACAGTTGTTTGTGTAACAACACCAAGACTTTGGGATGCTTTAGGGACACTTGCTGATTCCTTGTCCTGTTTATAGACCAAGTCCCGTTAGTTCTTTTTGTTGAAAGCAGACTGAGCAAGGCTTGGAGAGTGAGCTGCCAAGCAGCATTGTCCCATGCCTCTAGGTCCCTGCCCTGCCTTCCTTTCATAATAGACCATAAGCTGTAAGCTAAACAAACTAAGACAGTCATAGCATCAGAGTATACTTAAGTCAGCGCCCACGCTGCGCTGAGTCAGCCATTTACTTGGTCACACATGAGAAAATAAGCAACACACTATCATTTGCATATGGTGTGGTACTGTTTTTATCCATACAGTCTCAAACAATTTGACTTATTATAATTAATAAATGAAGTCATCAAATCTGTTGCATAATATGTAGATATTAAGTATATTTCTTCAAAATATCAAAGCATTAAATGCCTAAAAAAAATTCAGAATCATTTCAAGACCTTCATAAAGACATTAAAACATAATTTACGTTATTACTCTGAGTTATTAAAAAATAAACTTGATCTATGTTTTAGACATTATACACTTCAATATTTTTTTTAAATCTGTTCTTCAGCTAATCTGTAGTTTGTGATCCTCAGTTGAATTTCCATAAGGTCTTTATGAACACTAAAAACTGATGAGCTCTTTCTAAAATCACATGGAAGTTTACATGTCACCAAAGAACCATGATGCTATTAAACTAGAATTAAATTTAGCACAAGAGTCAGGCTTCTTATAAGACAATAGAAATTAAGGAAATACAGTTTTGCTACAAGAGTAAAGAGCCTAGAACCAGACACAAACACAAATACACAGTTGCCTGATGAGTGATAAAAACAAGAGCACACTATAGTTTGGAGAGACTATCACTTCACTAAAGTGTCCCAGGTTAATTGGATGTTTATAGATATTGTGCTAGATCCCATCTCACACCCTAAGCAAACAAATTAATCTCAAATTACTCATAGCTCCCAACGAAAACCAAAGCAATACAGGTTATAAGAAAATATCCTTCCAGTATTAAAACAAACCAGAACTTCTTAAGCAATTTTCCAAAAACATTACTATCAGTTCAGGCTGTCCTAGAAATTCTATATATACCATTGAGAGATCCTGCTTCAAAATGTAAGGTGCATGGCTCCTCGGGAATGGCATTTAGATCTGGAGTTGTTTCTAGCCTTTACAATACAGGCGTGCACACATATGTGCACATGCACACAAACATACAGGCATGAATATTCACACAAATGCACATACACACAAATACAAATGTATAAATAAAAGGGTAATGACAAAGATTATTGGAGACAGTAATAATAAAGAACTGCAGGCAGTTCTGCAGGCTGAACTCTGAGTCAGGAGCCACATGGCTGCTCTTTCCAGCTGAATTTAGCACGGGGGAGAGATGACAGGAGAACAGTCTGATGCTGCTTTTGTTAAAGGCCACAGATTTAGTACATAAAAGTCCCATGACCACATCCAACTTGAACCACCCCCCACTCCCGAGCTTTGGGCTTGAGTCGGTGGATGGGGGCTCGGTACCCAATTCACAGCAATGCACCAACCACAAAAGACAACTTAACTGAGCTTCAGCCATCGATCTACCAATCGGTGAGTCAAACAGCAGCCCACCACTGGGAAAAGATATCTTCAGGAGATGTATTTAACAAATAAACTAATATCCAAGGTGAATAAATAATCTTCCCAGTCACAAAAGGAAAGATAGACACAAAAAAAAATTGAAAAGAAGAGAAAAAGAAAACATTTAGAAACTGGACCACAAATGCTATTCCTAGCTTGTTTAACCATTTTCCCCAATTTCATTTGGGCCTCTACAAAGGTATTATTCATCCCAAATCAGCCAGAAGAAACCTTAAGAGAACGATGTCCCATTTCCCTTAAGGGGGGTTGGGTAGGTTTTGGGTTGCTTTGGGTGATAAATGTTTATGTTCATTGGGAGTTAGTTATAGGTTATTATTGGTCTTATTTAGAGAAAAAAAAAAAAAACAAGATTGGACTAAGGGATGTCTCTCCTTTCCATTATCTTTCTTTCTTAGGTTTGGACATGGAGGTTGAAAAGAAAGAAGGGGGAATATAGAAATATGTTGGGATGATAGAACAAAAGTAAATTAGTGAATCTACTCCTCAACTTAATGCCCTAATTGCTACTGACAAGGTTATTTTTAATTCACTGGCATAGAATTTTGTATATAGATGCAAAATAAGTTTAATTTTAGATACATTGGTATAGAATTCAAATTTTAGATAATTCTTCACACAGATTATATATATATATATATTTTTTTTTCTAATCTAATATGAAGTATTGTACCCATCAACTCAATTATAATACAAGAATACACATCCTAGGTGTAACAGATAGATCTGATTCTATAGAAAGATAAGGTAAAATAGTTAGATAAGGTCTTCAAAAACCTCAGAGACATTGGCATTTAAAGATGTTTTTGTAACTTGCTATCCTTCCTCTGAGTGCCACCAGGCCTCCCCATCCAGGGGACGTGGTCAGAAAAGGGGCACCAGAGTTCGTGTGAGAGAAGAGACTCAATATTCTAAGAGCATATATAGGGGGAGGAGGTCTCCCTCAATCACAGACATAGGGGAGGGGAGAAGGGGGGAAGTGGGAGGGAGGGAAGAATGGGAGGAAACAGGGGAAGGGCTAACAATCGAGATGTAATATGAATAAAATAATAAAATGGAAAAAATAAAGATTTTTTTTGTTATTTCAAAGATACATTTACAATGAAACAGGTTAATTCCTGGCACTACCCATCCTACCTCAAAGAAGACAATGAGCAGCAAAGAACTTCCTTATGGAGTTGGCTTCAAATGTGGCAAACAAGCCACAGGGGTGGGGTGAGGGGAGAAATGCCCTCATTTCTACCACAAACAAAATTCTGCCTAAAACTGGGCAAGCTTGGATGCAGGCAGAGTCGATGGCCAAACTCTGCCAAGACAGGGTAAGCAAGTCCTCAATAGTTCCTGCCTCACAAATATGTCTGTCAGATATACTGGGCCAGAAGGTTGGAGATGGTCCAACATTATAGAGAGTGCTGGGTGACCGTTCAGGCAGCTAACTGTCTCTGTCATCTTCTCATTTGGGAAGCTGCTAACCTGCACTCCCTGTATACTAAAGTAATTAATTTTATTCCTTCTCCAAGCATTGGTCGTACACTCATGCATATAAGTGGATTCAGTGGGGGGGGGGGGGGGGGGGGAGCAGAAGCACACAACATTGAGAGAGAAACGAATAGAGAGGATGGGGGTGGATATGGTCAAAACACATCGTGTACATGTTGATTTCTCAAATAGTTTTAAATGACAATATATTGAAGACAACAGATCTTCTATCATTTGGCTATTAAATGTCCCCAAAGGCTGCATGTTTAAGGCTTGGTCCCCAGCTTGTGACACTATTAGGAGGTGGTAGAATGTTAAAAGGTAGAGTCTAGTGGAAAATGGTAAAGTCCCTGGGAGGATGTCTTTGAAGGACACATTGGCATCCCAGCAGCTTCTTGCTTTTCTGTATCTATTCCTCACTGTCACAAAGCAAACGGCTTTAACACTGACATGATGTGCTGTCTTCCAGGCATACCATGCCACTATCATTTGGCTCATCACAAGGATGGGCTCTCAGCACTCCCTCATGTCTCTCAAGACACAGAAGGTGGCACCTAAGAGTCTTACTAGTGGCTCATGAGGTAGTGCAGGAGGCCCTGCTCCTCCATGAGGATTTGTAAGTAGCTAATTACTGTTGAGGTTCTTTGACAGTGGAGCATCAACCTGAAAGCTGCTCCTTTCCTGTATGTAGATAACCCTTTAGCAGTGTTTCTCTGAGCAATCCCAACTAAGGTCAGTGGTTCACCTGGTAGCATATTAGTTACTTTTCTGTTGCTATGAAAAAGACCATGATAAAATGCAACCTGAGGAGGGAAGGGTTTGTCGGGCACACACTTCCACATCACAGTCCATCATCTAAAGACGTCAGGACAGGAATTCAAGAAGGAACCTGGAAGCAGGAATCGAAACAGAGGCCACACAGCTTACTGGTTTTCTGCCCGCGGCTTGCTCAGCCTGCATACTTATACAACCCAGGACCACTTGGCCAGGGGTGGCACCACTCCCAGTCACTAAAAAAAAAAAAAAAAAATCCACAGGCTTGACTACAAGCCAATCTTACAGTAGCATTTTTTCTCAACTGAGAGCTCATTTTCCCAGATATGCCTGAGTTTGTGTCAACTTGACAAAACCCAACCAGCACAGCAAGTTGGAGTTTTAGGGAGATAAAAGTCCATCATAGCAGGAAACCATGGCAGCAGAAAGCCACGGTGTCAGGATCAGGAAGCTAAGAGATCATGTCACAACCCACAACATCAAAGCAGAGGTCAACTGGAAGAGGGGCAAAGCTATACACTCACAAAGGCCACCTTCAGTGTCATGCTTCCTCCAGTATGGTCAGTCACACCGTCTAAGTCTTGCAGAACAGCCCCGTCGTCTAAGGATGAAGCTTTAAAGGTCTGGGCTTGCAGATGGTGTGTCTGTTCTAAGCAACAGAGCTGGGTTTCCTTAGTCATTTGTGTCCTATCTGGAGCAAATCTGTTCTGTTCCTGAGTCTCCACATAAGCTAAATCTCTGCCATGACCTCCCTGCCCTGAAGCAGTGACCCACCCAAAAGCAAAGGGATAAACCAAGGAGTGAAATTTTTGAAGCTGTAAACTGAATTCAACTGTTTCTCTTTGCAAGCTGGTTAATAGACACACCTTCCACTTTGCTGCCAGTGTATCCTGTCACTCCCTGAATCTATTACTCCTTCCATCTTGTTGCTCTCTAAAATTTGAGGTCCTACTACAACTGTAATGTCCCAGAGAAGTCAATTATGTATGCCCATTGGTTAAGCCTTCACTCCAGAAGAGGCAGACATCACATAGTATAAAGGGTTCCTTTCCCTGGGGTACCTTATTTCTAAGAAGGATAGTGCACTACTTTCAGCACGCCCACCCTGTTTGTCTGTGAAGGATGTTTTGCATTCTGAAGCCACAGTTATTAACGCCTTCCATCGCTCTATGCAAACTGTAGGGTGAACTTACCTCCAAAGCTACACTGAAGAGCCACACCCTAGTGGAATGACTTAGCGCCTTACTCTCTTGTCTGCTTCTTTCAGTTTCTCCATATTCTTCAGTGCTGGGATGGAAGCTTCAGGAAGGCTGTGCTTGTGTTGTTTTATGTATGACCCCCAAGTTAGGAACACCTTGTTTTAACCAGGTACTCTGTGGATATGTGTAATAGGCCCAGTCCTGTCGAGACATAGTTCCCTAGAACTGAGGAGGTTCACGCAGACCCATTCAGCATAAACCCCTGATTTAGTTCATGAGGCCTTCACACAGTAGTCTACAGTTTCCAGGGGTCACTGTGGTGTGCTCTGGGCTTCTGCTCACTGACCAAGGAGCATGATATATACTGTCCGTAACCTAAGTTAACTATTGAAATGTTAGTGATGCACCAAAACAAGATTTTGGATAGCAAAATAGCATTATGAAGATCCTTTTTTCCAAAAGTCTTTTCCTGTGCTCACTCTCTGTGTTAGGTACTATTATGTGCATTTAGAAGAACAAAGTTTCTTTCTTTAAAACTAGCAGAACTCTGGAAACCAAAAAGTGGGGACGAGTCCGTCTGGGCTGGTGTAAAGTGGCGCAGTAGAGGTAGAACCACGGGACATAGAGTGGACGATGCTTCTAGGAGAGGTGATAGGAAAATAGGGGTGTAACAGTGGTCAGCAGGCCAGATTGCTCTTTAGAAGAAATTGCCTGATCCTGGATCCCAGAGCCTACTGAGCCCCAAGCTCTCTGCTCAGCAAGATCTCAAGCAGATGTCTGCCCTGTCCACCCTCCAAGCAAAGAAATGCCCTGTCCACCCTCCAAGCAGAGGGATGCCCTGTCTATCCTCCAGGCAGAGGGATGCCCTGTCCACCCTCCAGGCAAAGGGATACCCTGTCCACCCTCCAAACAGAGGGATGTCCTGTCCACCCTCCAAGCAGAGGGATGCCCTGTCCACCCTCCAAGCAGAGGGATGCCCTGTCCACCCTCCAAGCAGAGGGATGCCCTGTCCACCCTCCAAGCAGAGGGATGCCCTGTCCACCCTCCAGGCAGAGGGATACCCTGTCCACCCTCCAAGCAGAGGGATGCCCTGTCCACCCTCCAAGCAGAGGGATGCCCTGTCCACCCTCCAAGCAGAGGGATGTTCTGTCCACCCTCCAGGCAGAGCGATATCCTGTCCATCCTCCAAGCAGAGGGATGCCCTGTCCATCCTCCAAGCAGAAGGATGCCCTGCCCATCCTCCAAGCAGAGGGATACCCTGTCTATCCTCCAAGCAGAGGGATACCCTGTCCATCCTCCAAGCAGAGGGATGCCCTGTCCATCCTCCAAGCACAGGGATGCCCTGTCCATCCTCCAAGAAGAGGGATGCCCTGTCCACCCTCCAAGCAGAGGGATGCCCTGTCCACCCTCCAAGCAGAGGGATGCCCTGTCCACCCTCTAAGCAAAAGGATAGCCTATTCCCTCTTGGTTTCCCACCCTATCCTCCCTGCCCACATGCAGTGAGTTTCCAGCCATCATTACAACACCCTCTCACCCCTCCATATACACCCAGGTGCCACCACTAGAAATCTTCAGGACTAGGCTTATCCAGTATAAATAGTCCTCATCAGACCAGAGGTGACTCTTTCCCAAGATGTTACTCTCCAGACTCAACAGCGAGGGAATTTGAAATTGAAAAATAATTTGACATTGGAAATGAGCTGCTAAAGTTAGGATGGAGGAATTATTTAGGGGCCAGAGGAAACTGCTTAGCACGCCTAAAATTATACCAGGAAGCATCTGCTTTCTGTGCCATTGGAGAAGATCGGTGGCAAGTGTCTGGGTGACACATGGGTGCAGAAAAGTTCGGCCAGTCCATTTCAGGTACACAGGTATGTCTCCTACCTCACTGGAGTCCAGCAAAGGTCACCAAAGGTGACCCGTGGCCCTTGACCCAGCAGCCTCAGGATGGGCTAGGTTTATCTTAGGATAGACATTCCTACCCATGTGGGGAAAGGTAATGGAGCTGAGAAAACACTGATCTCTTTCTCTTCTCTAATTGATAACACATGGCCTCAATTATAGACACTCCTGAGTGCTCATTTAAAATTCACATAGCTTTCTGCAGAAAATGGAATGGTCCATTGAGTCAGGAGATCTGCGTGTGGCAGAAGCTGGTGCCAGATGTCCTGGAAGAAAGCAAAAGCCCCCAAGATGCCCTTAACCATAAAACCTTAGCACGGGGAGAAATCCTTCCTAACCCAGGGTGGAGACCAATCACAAGCCTACAAGCAAGAGGACCATTACTGTTGGCAAAATTTCACACAAAGTGGTGAAGCTCCAAACACTACGGTTTCTTACAAATTAAGTTAACTGCCTTATGAACAGTTGGTGACTATTAACAGTTACTACACTTCTCCACAGTCCTTAACGATTTCCCCAACTCTTCCTATGCTAATGATGTGTTAATCACTGCCTAAACAGGGCAGATAATGAGACATCTCTGTGTGTCACTGTAGACAGAGAAATGGGAATATTCAAAATATAGTGACAAAATAACAAGTTGAAAAGAGATGTTTCTTTAGACATTGCAATAATGAGTCTCAAGATGCTCCGGGGAA
The DNA here is from genome assembly GCF_903995435.1 of Acomys russatus. Taxonomy (NCBI): domain Eukaryota; kingdom Metazoa; phylum Chordata; class Mammalia; order Rodentia; family Muridae; genus Acomys; species Acomys russatus. The sequence continues at coordinate 55,877,103 of NC_067157.1, forward strand.
AGTCATAGCAAGTGCACAATATGGAAGAGATGTATACAGTGGTGAAACCACATGTCACCATTAGCCTGTGCAAAGCTAGAAGGGGGATGAGGGTGGGCTAGCAAAACGTAAAGTAGTATTTTTATAAGATTGACTCCTCTGCATCCATATAAATAAATGTTAATGAATATACATATGATAAAATAGATACATATTAAAACATATGTATGATACATGGTTATCAAAATGTGGGAGAGGACCCCATCTATATTAATAGTTTGTCTAGCTTTGTGCACCTGTATAAACAGCCATCTGCACAGGCCCTTGGAGAAATGTTCCTGTATTAACAAAGATTCTCTTGGAATGGAAGGATTATCTATTAAAACTTTTTTTTTTTTTTTTTTTTTTTGGCTAGTTTTCCTTGCTTATGAAAGACATAATAATTTGTAGTCTGGAAAACTCAAATTATTTTCCAAAAATAAAATACCAAAACTGCATCATCTAAAACAAAAAGCTGCTTCCTAGCCAGGCACTTCTTTAACAGTTCTCTTTAGTTAGCTGAGACAGGTTAGAATTTTCCAAGAGATCCTTAACACACTCAGCGAGAGACACAATGAAGAGGAAATGGCACAGAAAAGACAGGAAACACGAAAACAACCAGGCTCTCAAACTACAGGTTCCAGGTCCTGTAATAAGCACCTTACAGCTCCCGGGCTGTTTCAGCCGTCATCCTGCCCATGTGACCCCGTGGTTGACAGGACGTCTCCAGCAGCAGGCTGGGATCTGAGCACTGTCAGCTGCAAGCCAGAGTTCTCTCTCAGGGCAAACACGGGAACGTTGCCTTCGAGTCACCCTGGCTTGCCTCTTCACCCAGTACACAAGCACCAAGTTCAGGTAAAGGGCTGCTTGTTCTCCCACGTTCCGCTTTGAGAGATGTTGGCAGCCCACTGAGAAGCCATTCGGAACGGAAGAAAGCAGATGAACTCAGCATTCACACAAAACATAACTTTGTTTTGTTGTTGATTTGTGTTTGTTTGTTTCTCCTGATCTCCACTTGTTTCAGCACTGCCAATGCTACAGGTGAAGTTCAGTGTCACCCTCCACTCTCAGAAGCAATTTTTTTTTTTTAGTGGGAGTGGTTTTCAAGACAGGGTCTCTATGTGTAGCCTTGACTGTCCTGGACTTACTTTATAGACCAGGCTGGCCTCAAACTCACAGAGATCCACCTGCCTCTGCCTTCTCGAGTACTGGGAATTATAGGCGTGCACCACCATGCCTGACAGTGCCAGATTTTTTATTTCAAAGTATTTCTAGAACAAGATGATATTGGAAGGATTCTCTGAAGTGCTTCCCCCCTTTCTCTTCCTCTCTCCCCTCCTCCTGGTGCATGTGCATGTGTGTGTATGTTTATGTGTGTATGTGCATGCCTGTTTGTGTGTGTGCGTGCGGGCATGTGTATGTGTGTGGGTATGTGCATGTGTGTGTATGTACATGTGTGCATGCATGCGTGTGTGTGTGCGTGTTACTGAGAACTGCTAGGCTCATTTGCACACCAAGATTGCTTGTCTCAATTTGGAGTCCTTTGAGATCAAAGCCCTCCTTTACCTCACTTTCTACTGCACACGTGATTTGCTGTGCCCCTTAGATCCTGTACCACACAGCGTTCCAGTTAGGATTTGGAGGCTTGAGGTTCTCATCTCAAATCTTCCTCTGCTTAGCTCTGCAGATTCCTGCACACTGCCCAGTCACTCTTAGTCTCTGAGCTCCTGTGCGGAAGACGCAAGCAACTGTCTTTTCCTTGTGAGCTTCTGGGGCAATAAGCCTGGGTGATAATGCCCGCTACCTGCTTCCTGCTGCAGCCAGCTGTGGATTAGTGGGAGGTGCCATGGCATTTACAGTGGGCCAAGTTCACAGGGCTTCTGTCATTGAAACTTTTCAAAGACTGTGGCTGCCTTCAGGAGTGGGGACTCCCAATGGCACGTGATAGCCGCTGCCATTGAGCATGGGGGGGGGGGAAGACAGCTGTCTGCCCTTATTTTGGACAAACACGGAGAAGCAAGACTGTGGTGTGGATTGCAGACCACGCTCCCTGTAGCAGGCGGCTGGGTTAGATTTTTGGCTACACACAGCGGCACTAGACACAGTCAACTAGGAAAACAGACTAGTAACGTGATTCTCTAAGAGAAGCCCTTGAAAGTCCAACTAAGTTTCTCTTTCTATATCAGTGGTGGGTGGAGAAGGAGGGCACTTTGCTATTTTTCCTGCCACTTTCATCTTCTCTTGCGAGAAGCAGTTTGGAGAGCTTGCCAGACCCTATCTATGTGCCTTTCCAAACCCCAGAGGCTGAAGAAAAAGAAGTGACGTGAAGACAAGCTTGATGTGTTAGCAGGGTCAGGCTCTCTTTTCTGGTATGGTGGAATGCCCTGTGTTCAAAGAAGAGAGCAAGTGCCTGGCTGTTAACCTTGTCTGTCTGTCTGTCTGTCTCTCTCTCTCTCTGTCTCTCTCTCTCTCTGTCTCTCTCTCTCTGTCTCTCTCTCTCTCTCTCTCTCTCTCACACACACACACACACACACACACACACACACACACACATTTGCAGATCTGACACATCTCACTTGTATCCAGGCATGCAGATCTGAGTGTTCACTATAGAGGGCACACCTGTCCTCAAAGCCAGCCTGCAGCCGGCACTGGCTAAGGGGATTCGTTGCGGACATTCAGACTACATTGTTGCATGGTAAAGCAGTGTCTTTTCTGCAGTGGCTGCTCCCTTTTTCCTCCTCTCCGGATGTTTCCTCAGCACCACGTGGTAGAGCTGATGGTGGTGTTAGCTGACCTGGGAGGGGAGAGGCAGTATGTCATTTCCATCTTTTGTGAACCTTCTATTTTAGATCCTAAGGAGGCACACTCTGGATGGCAATGGAGAAACAGAAAGACATAGCTAACTGCAAAATCCCCCTGAGCATCTGCCTAAGCGTGAAAAGACAACCATTCTTTCAGGTGCGAAGAGTACAGCAGAGAGGCTGGGCTCACACAAGCGTGATCATAGCAGGAGGAACACAGAGCATACTTGGAGCAAGTGATGTGTGTTTCTGAGTTAGGTGCTGTGACAGACTAAACATTGTTCCCATCCAAAGAGATAGCAAATCCACAAACCGGGTGCTGATGATGAACCTTATCTGGGAATAAGATCACTGCAGATGCCATGAAATTAAGCTGAGGTCAAATGTGTGAGTTCCTTTCATTGTTGTTGTGGTAAAATACCCGAAAAAGGCCACTGAGGAAGGGAGGGTTTATTCTGCACCAACAGGACAATGGGAAAAAAAAATGACAAAAGTGTTAGAAACACACAGGTGCTACAGAGGATGCAAACAGGATAGATACTACTTCCTTGGAAAAAAAGGGGGGGCGTGCACTTCCAGCTCATGAATGTCAAAACAAGGTTTGGCAGCTCTTGAGATGGAAAAACTGAGACTGGAGAGGTGGTTCAGGAGCTAAGAGCACTCACTATGCTTGCAGAGGAACTGCGTTTGTTTTGGTACCCACATTGCAGCTCACAGTTGTTGTCTATAACTCCGCTTCTGGGGGAATCTGATGCCCTCTTCTGGCCTTCACAGGTACTGCACTCACAGGGTGCACATACATACATGAAGGCAAACACCCATATACATAAAATAAAAATGTGTAATATTTAAATTTTAAAAAGAAGAAAGACCAAGGCTGCAGTACTGAAGGTTTTGGTGATGTCTCTATTTTTCTCATACAGGTTTGATAGCACAGTAACATTTCACTGTTTTGTTTTTGCCCATACTCAAGACTGAACCTATGACCTCACACACACACATGAGAGGCAAGGAAGCAAGTGCTCTGGGAGTAGACCAATAGGGAGTGATCTACAGGGTTCGAGGATAGAGTTGGGCTGCTGACGGCTTGCTTGCTCTCCAACAGTCTACCTCCCACACCCCGAGTCTCTCTGAGAATGATGCCCCTATGGCCTGTTTTATAAACACAGATGATCACCTTTGCAGCACAGCCACTTTGACTCAAGTCATCTAACAAGGCAAGCACATGCTGGCCTGTGCCCTGGGAGAAGTGTCATTCCCTAAGTATGGATGGGAATCACTGATTTGCCTGCTGTACCCTACACAATCAGAATGCCACTTTGCCCTCAGCATCCTTGGTCACCAAGATTTTTGTTTTGTTAGCAGCAGAACATGACACTGATGGATTTAAGCATATATGTGTGTGTGTGTGTGTGTGTGTGTGTGTGTGTGTGTGTGTATGTGTGTGTGTGTGTGTATGTGTGTGTGTGTATGTGTGTGTGTGTGTATGTGTGTGTGTGTGTATGTGTGTGTGTGTGTGTATGTGTGTGTGTGTGTATGTGTGTGTGTGTGTGTATGTGTGTGTGTGTGTATGTGTGTGTGTGTGTGTGTATGTGTGTGTGTGTGTATGTGTGTGTGTGTGTGTGTATGTGTGTGTGTGTGTGTGTGTGTGTGTGTGTATGTGTGTGTGTGTGTGTATGTGTGTGTGTATGTGTGTGTGTGTGTGTGTGTGTGTGCACACATATATAAGCATATAACACATACTATATACACATATATATTTATATGTATAGATGCATACACACACACATGATTTCTTCAAAGGTCACTTATTGGCAAGTTTTTAGATCCTAAGAGACACCTAGTAGGAAAAACACTGTCCCTAAGTGCACGTTGAGTAAAACAGCCTTGCACTGCAGACTGACGAGGTGGTTTAGATCACCATGGCTGCTCTCTTCCTGGATGTGCTGCCCTCCACCTCTGCAATCCTGCGGCTGTTATCCTGGAGGCCAGACACTGCAGCCAGACGAGTCTGGCTAGCTGTGCAGCCTCTTCACTCAGAAGCATAGTCCATGAGGAGTGTCTCTAGAGCTGGGCCTGGATGAGCAGAGCTTGTGTTCCCCTCAAACCAGCACAGGGATAGGATGTGACCCAGCATGCCCAGGGTAAGGAGAGGAGACCAGGCTACTGTATTATTCCCTGCCACACTTTTCACGATAGAGGCAGAATTTAGACACCCATGAGCTCACTATCTGACTCAAAGGCCAGATGCCTGTGTCACAATGTCACATAAAACCCCATCCCCCGAATTAATTTTAAAATCCAAAGGTCCTGTGCAGTCAGCCCAGACTCTGTGACAGAAAAGCCCCGGAAGTCCAGAGTGACCCAGTCAAGGTCAGGGAGCTCATTAATGCTAGTTCAAAGTCAGCCAAAATTTTGCCCTGCTCCCCAGAAGCACCGAGTCACCTACTGTGAGCAGTGCCAGAGTGGGTGCACATGCAGGAGGGCAGTCTCACTCACTCACCTACTTGCACTCATTAGTGTGTGTGTGTGTCTGTGTGTGTGTGTGTGTGTGTGTGTGTGTGCGCGCGCGTGCCATGAAGAGCCAGCTTATAAGGTGTACACATGAAGTAGCTGTCTTAGGTCACAGCCTGGAGGGACCACTCCACTTTGGAATTTGGTGTCAGCATGTCTTCCCAATCTCTAAAGCAGACACATAAGAGACATCCATGACACGGTCTTGTTTCCTAACCATGGCTCTTCCAAACTCTTGGTTAGAAATCACCTGAAGGCCTGGCATTCCAGATCGCAAGGAGTGCAGATGGGAACCACTCTGGGCTTTGGGGACTGCAGCCCAAGGAAGTAGCTTTGTGTTCCCTGGAACCTGAGGTCCGGGAGTGACATTGCTAATCTGACCTTCAAAGGATGGGTGATCAGTGTCTGCAAGAGTGATGGCAGCAGGAGGTGGCGGAAGCGTGACCAGGGCTCCCAGAAGGAGGCAAGGAAGGAAGACAACATGTAGAAGGGGAATACACTGAATTTTAAAAATATAAACACCTGCTTTCATGAGAGAGAGAGAGAGAGAGAGAGGGAGAGTAGGGACATGGGAAGGATATGGGAGGAGTTGGGAAGGACTAAGCCACAGCCACCATCAAAATACATCATGTAGAAAAAAACATTTTCAATAGTTAATATACATATACATTGTATATATGAACAAGTGCATGCAACTCTGCATGGTTTCCTTCTCTTTAGCCATTTCTACACTTAAACACAATAATTCTTTCCTATCCGACATGTGCTTGAGGCGACACAGAAAACCCTGCATGAGACAAGAAGCCTAGGAAAGGGCAGGACCTAGTCTGCAATGAGGTCACATGTTAACAACATGAAGGTGTCAGTCACGGTGAAGTAATCCAACCTACACCAGGCAGAGTTACCAAAACGGGCAAATGTGTTTACAGACTGAACATACCAGTGTTGCTGGGTCCTTTCACAGTGGTAGCCCACGGAAGCATCTAGAACGTCTGCACCTGGAGAAAGACATAAGGCCTCAAGATAAATTCTAAAGGAGGCTATTGCCCTCAGGCAGGACATGGCGTAAAAGTTCATTTTTAAGTAACACCCATGCTTTGTCTGCACACACAAGTCATGCTTTTCAAGGTAGGCATTCATCCAGCCCCCAACTTTACAGGCAAGGTTGAATCTAAAAGGCACTCTCATCCTGTTGGTCATGGTAAGCATTAAAACCCCAGGACATGCAGCGATTGCCCCAGCAGAGGGCAGACATAACTATCAACATGACCTTGGTGTCACTGTCTGCTTAATTTGTTTTAGAATGAGCCTAATGCTTACTTGCAACTTAAAAAAAAAAAAAAGATTTAGTATCTTCTGGCTAGTTTTTTCAGATTTTTAAAGACTGTGATTTGTTGGATTTGCATATTATTAATCTATGCTGCAGTGTTTATCTTTAAAATTCATGTTATCTCAGGTAGGGTTCTTCACTGTGATCAAATACCATGACCAAAAACAACTTGGGGAGGAGGGAGAGTTTGGCTCACGTGTCCACATCTTAGGCCATCATTGAGGGACATCAGGGCAGGGACTCGGTGTAGGAACATGGAGGCAGGAGCTGATGCAGAGGCCAAGGAGCGGTGTTGCTTACTGGCTTGCTGCTCACACTCATGGCTTGCTCAGCCTGCTTTCTTACAGAACCCAGGACCACCAGGCGAGGGATGGACTCACCTGCAACAGGCTGAGCCCTCTCCCATCAACTGCTAACTAAGAAAATGCATACAGGCTGAGCCCTCTCCCATCAACTGCTAATTAAGAAAATGCCTACAGCCTGATCTTATTGAAACATTTTCATAATCGAGGTTCCCTTTTCTCTGACAAGTCCACCTCATAGCTAGTTACTATAAGACTGGCTAGCACAACCGACCCGTGTAAACTTGACACACAAGTATGTCATTGCTCAGCCGCGACTTTTCCTTTCTTGCTCACCCTCAAGACCGTACATTAACATAAACACCACAATTTAAAACATTTTACAAACTTATTAAGTCCTACAGTCTTGCAAATTCAAGCACTTTAAAAACTTCAGGCTCTTTTACAATCCAAAGTCTCTTTTTGAAACCAGAGGTCTCACTTAACTGTGGGCTCCTATAAACTAAAAAACAAGTTAAATCCTTTCTTGTTTCAAGATGGAAGAACCAGCACTCAGTCACAATCAGATCAAAGCACAACCCAACTCCAACCGTGTAAATCAATGTCCAGTATCAAGGATTCACTCACAATCCTCGGGGCTGCTTCGAAGGCCCTGTGACTTCTCAGGCTCCGCCCTCTGCAGCACACACAGCGTTGTCCTCTGGGTCCAGGCGGCCTCCGCTCCTTGGCTGCTGTTGTTCTTAGCAGTCATCCCACAGTCCTGCCATCTCCAAAACGCTGGGGTCTTCTAAGGCAACAGGGATGCACTTTCACCACTGGCCTCTCACAGTGCCTAGCCTCATCTGCTCTCTCTGACCCCTTTATGCCTTCAGAACCAGTATCAGCTAGGGGGAAACTTCAAGCTAAGCAAGTTCACCTGCCAGCCTAAGATACAACCATGGCCACCTGTGGAGCACAGAATCTGCGTGCTGATCCCAAGGAATCGCTTTTGCCAAAGCTTTCGCATCTATGAGTCTGGTCCCTTCTCAGTGACCTCTAATCTCTCACTTTGAGCTACCCAGCAGTGATAGTCCCAGGAAAGCAACTGTTTCGCTTCAGGGGTGCAGGTCTCCTGTTGATCACAGCTGCCTCTTCCGCCCCCACTGACCAGAGCCACAGACTCTTAAGAGCAAAGGGCCCCAGCATAGTCTCCAAACGTTTCTCGGCGTGTCACAATGCAGGCCTCCACTGTCCTTGGCGTCCCTCGGCGTGTCACAAGCCTCCACTGTCCTTGGCATTCTTTTCTAAGCGCCCACAGAACAACTCGCCAAGCTTTGAACAGGCAACGGGTTTTCCAGCAAGAAGTCCTTCCACCGTCCTCCCCAAAACAATGTGATCAGCTCTGTCACAGCAAAACCCCATAATGCTTGACCAATTTCTGTCTTTGATAAGGTCATCATTGCTGAAACACCATGCCCAAAAGCTGCTCGGGAAGGAAGGGGTCTCTTTGGCTCCACTTCATAGTCTGTCACTGAAGGAAGACGGGGCAGGATGTCAAACAGGACAGGAATCCGGAGGCAGGATCTGATGCAGAGACCATGTGCTGTATACTGACTGGCTCTCTGTGGCTTGCTCAGCCTGCTTTCTTATAAAAATACAAGACCACTCACCCAGGGGTGGCCACGCCTACAATGGGCTGGGCCCTCTCATGTCACGTCACTCAATAATTAAGAAAATGCTCTACAGGCTTGCCTACAGCCTGGTCTAGTGGAAGCATTTTCCTGATGGCGGCTCCTGCCTCTCCGGTGACTCTAGCTTGTGACAAGTTGACATAAAACTGGCCAGGACACCCTGTGCTCTGGTTTGCTCTCTACTGATGTGATAAACATCACAACCAACAGCAACGTAGGCAGAAAAGGGTTTATTTGGCCCACACTCCCAGGTCACAGTCCATTACCCAGGGAGGTCAGGACAGGAACTCAAGCAGAGACCATGACAGAGCCACACTGTTTAAGGACTCATTTCCCAGCTTTCATTCAGTCAGCTTTCTTATATATCCCAGGATCCTTTGCCTAAGAACAACATTACCTACAGTAGGCCGGCCCATCTACGTCAATCAGGAAATTACCCCACTGTCATGCACCGAGCCAATCTGATTCGAGTAATCGCCCAACTGAGAAGAAGATGACTGTGCCTGTGTCAACTTGACGGCCGAACCTAAGAGATTATGTTTGGTTAGATCTCTAAAAAACATAAGTTAGAAGAGCAATACGTAATTGTGTGCAGGAAATGAAACTTTGTGATGTTTCAAAATATTTTCATAACTTCTTAAGCTAAAAACTAGTAATCATTATTTCTCTCCAGGTGCAGAGTTAAGTGACTCAACATAGAATAACCACCTGCTCTTAAAGGGCAAGCTGGAATTCAAAATAAAGTCAAAATCATCAAGATATTTAATTACTGCTCTTCTTCCAATGTGATTAAGGATCCCCGGAGGCTGGCAATGTTTCCAGCTTCCCTTTACCTCCTCAGGAGCACAGAGGCAGTACTTGCTTGCCTGGAAGCTTCCTGACCCTGAGGCCACACAGGATGCAGTGGGAATTGGCAAAAACGCAGGGGGTTCTCCATGCTGCTGGCTGCAGTGTCACCACGCTCTGCTGATAAGCAGCCCCCTGCCTCAGCCCCTGTCTTGTCTGCTGTAGGATGCCAGCTGAAGAGAGTGTCCATTATTACTCTGCTCTTGTCTGTTAGTATTCCTAGATGCTGAGCTGCCTGCAACATCCATGCTTTACATGGTTTACACCCCAGCATTCTGTTCTAAGTGCCTGTGCCTCGAGTAGAGGCAGGCCATGCATCCTGGGAAGAATGGGCTGTGCTGTAAATACTCCCCAACACCTGGAGAGCCTACGTGTCCTCGTCATCACAGACTTTAGTCCATCTCCAAGTCCAGTCTGCCCGGGAACTCACCCGTGAACACTGCCACTTGCCATGTGTCCTGGATGACTGGAATTTATTCAGAAGAATCATCTCTGCCTTTGTTTTTGTCCCGACCTTTCTGATTAAGCTCAGCTATTGAGGCATGCTCTGTGAAACACTCTCCAAATGAGCTCACCCTAGCCTCCAAGTGCCATCACTAGCAATCCCTGGGGCAATCTAAGAGATTTAAGAACATTGAGAGGAGGCCTGCTTGGACCACCTGGGGCACAGCCAGTGACACCAAAATAACAGGAATTAACAATCACCCGCCATTAATATCTCTCAACATCAAGAACTCAATTCCTCAATTAAAAAGGCACAGGCTAACAGAGTGGATGAAAAACAGGATCAAGGAAACGCTAATACCAATACTCCAACATCCCTTCATGTTAAAAGTCTTGGAAAAATCAGGGATACAAGGTGCATACCTAAAAACAATAAAGGCAATATACAGTAAGCCAATAGCCAACATGAAATTGAGTGGAGAGAAACTTAAATCAATTCCACTAAAATCAGATACAAGAGAACTTGAAGTTCTAGCTAGAGCAATAAGACAACTAAAGAGATAAAGGGGATTCAAATCAAAAAGGAAGAAGTCAGATATCATTATTCACAAATGATATGATAGTGTACATAAATGAGCCCCAAAATTCTACCAGAGGACTCTAAAACTGATAAACACCTTCATCAAAGTGGCTGGGTACAAGATTAAAACAAGACAAAACAAAACAGTAGCCCTCCTTTATACAAGCCATAAGAGGGCCGAGGAAGAAGGGAACCAACAGCCTTCACAACAGACAAAAACAACATAAAATATCTTGGTGTAACTGTAACCAAATAAGTGAAAGACCTGTATGACAAGAACTTAAAGTCTCTGAAGAAAAAAATTGAGGAAGATATCAGAAGATGGAAAGATCTCCCATGCTCGTGGATCAAGGGTTAACAGAGTAAAGATGGTGATACCTCCAGAAGTTCTTCTATTACATAGAATTGTTTTAGCTATCCTGGGTATTTTTATTTTTCCATATGAAGTTGAGAATTGTTCTTTCAAGGTAAAGAATTGTGTTGGCATTTTGATGGGAATTGCATAAAACAATTCTGTACCATAAAAGAACTTCTGGAGGTACCACCATCCAATTTCAAGCAGCACTACTGAATGATAGTAATAAAAACTGCAAGGCATTGGCATGAAAACAGGCAGGTTGATCAACAGAATCAAACTGAAGACCCAGAAATAAACCCACACACCTATGGACAAAAATTAATAAATGAGACCTCATGAAACTGAAAAGCAAAGGCAAAGGACACTGTCAATAGGATAAAATTACAGCCTACAGAATGGGAAAAGATCTTCACCAACTCTACATCTGATGGAGGGCTAATATCCAAAATATATAAGAACTCAAGAAATTAAATACCAACAAACTAAATAATCTAATTACAAATTGGGTGCAGAGCTAAACAGAGAATTATCAACAGAGGAATCTCTAATGGCCGAGAAGCATTTAAAGAAAGAAATGTTCAGTGTCCTTAGTCATCTGGGAAACGCAAATTATAATGACTCTGAGATTCCATCTTTCACCCACCAGAATGGCTAGGATCAAAAACTCAAGTGACAGCCCATGCTGGCAAGGATGTGGAGAAATGGAAACACTCCTCCATTGCTGGTGGGAATGCAAACTTGTACAACGACTGTAGAAATCAATCTGGAGATTTCTTAGAAAATTGGGATTAGATCTACCTCAAGATGCAGCTATACCACTCCTGGGTATATCCCGAAAAGATGTTCCACCATACCTCAAGGACACTTGCTCAACTATGTTCATAGCAGCTTTATTCCTAATAGCCAGAAACTGGAAACAACATAGATGTCCCTCAACCGAAAAATGGACAAATAAATGTGGCACATTTACACAATGAAATACTAGCCAGCTATTAAAAACAAAGACATCATGGAATTTTCAGCAAATGGATGAACTAAGGAAAAAAACATCCTGAGTGAGGTAACCAAGACCCAGAAAGGCATGCATGATATACACACACTCCTAAGTGGACATTAGCCATAAAGCACAGGATAACCATGCTACAATCCACAGACCCAAACAAGACAAGGAGGGCCCAAGGGAGGATGTTTGAATCTCACTCAGAACAGGACATAAAATAGACATCTGAAGTAGACGGAGGGAGGGGTCTGGGTGGGAGAGGGAGTGGGGAAGGGTAATGGGGTTGGGGAAGAATCAGGTGTGGTGAGAGTGGGGGATGGGGGAGGGGTCCAGGAGAAAATAAGGAAATCAGGGATGGGGGTATCTCGAGGACAGGGGAGGCTCCTGGGAGTCTAAAGGGGTGACCCTAGCTGAGACTCCTAGCAGTGGGGGTTAAGGAGCCTGGAGTCACTACCTCCTGTAGCCAGGGGGGATTTCCAGGGGAGGGAGGGGGACACCCAGGCACCCATAAAACTTTCATGCAAAAAATCTGTCTTGCCTACAAGAACTATAGGGATTAAGATGGAGCAGGGATTGAGGGAATGGCAAACCAATAACTAGCCCAACTTGAGGCCCACCCTGCCAGAGAGTCAACACTTTATTACTAATGATACCCTGGTGTGCTTGCAGACAGGAGCCTAACATAACTGTCTGCTGAGAAGCTTCATCCAGCAGCTGGTGTTAACAAATGCAGAGACCCACAGCCAAACAATAGGCATGGCATGGGGAAGTCCTGTGGAAGAGTGGGAGCAAAGATAGGGGGAGCTGAAGGGAGCCAAGGACACCACAAGAAGACCTACAAGGTAAACTAACCTGGGCCCATGAGGGCTCACAGAACTGAGCCTACACACCCTACACGTATGTAGCCCATGTGCAGCATGGTCATCATGTGGGTCCCCTAACAATGGGAGTAGGGGCTGTCTGTGACTCTGCTGCATGTCACTGGATCCCTTTCCCACTAGCTGGGCTGCCTTGTCAGGTGCCAATGGGAGAGGATGCTCTTAGTCTTGCTGAGGTTTGAGGTGTCGGGGGTTGGGTTGGTACCCCTTGAGGGCTTCCCCTTCTCTGAGAAGAAGAAGAGGGAAATGGGGGGAGGGGAACAAGAGGATCGGACCAGGAGGAGAGGAGAGGAGGGTTGGGGGCTGGGTTCAGGCTGTAAAGTAAAATAAATAAGGAAAATGTTTAACAGGTAAAAGAGAACGGAAATGTTTAATGGGTATATAAAAAAAAAGAAAATTGAGAGTAGCTTGACATTTTAAAAAATTCTACTATTGTAAACATTTCTGTGTGCTTTGTGTGTAAGTGGGTACTGCCGTTTTAAAAAGTGCTTCAAAGGGGCCCACCTCAGGGTCTGTTAGCAGGCAACTGTTGCTAGGGGAGAGGGTATTATTGTCTTCAATGAGATGGCCATTGGTCAGTGCCCAAGTTCCAGTAAATAACCACCATTCAAACTCCTGTAAGCAACTCTAATGTAACTCTAATTAAACACACACCAAGAACACATAAAACGTCTTGTTGGGAATAAGGGGCATTTCAGCAAGGGAGGAGGGGAGGTAAGAGAGGAATTGGAGAAAAACGATTAAAATTCATTGTATACATGTATGAAACTGTCACGCGACATAAGAGGAAATTGTGTCAAGAGCAGTAGCATCTGGGGATCATCCTGTTGGTCTGAAAGAGCCTCCCCTGGGTCCTTCCGCAGGCTAACTCACTCTTGCAGAACTCTACCTCACACCCCTGGACCCTGCTGCCTTGCCCAAAGGTCCTAGGACAACAAAAGAAAACACATCTGGGGCCTGGAGAGATGGCTCAGCAGTTAAGGCCTTACTGTCCCTGCAGAGGACCCAGGCTCAGTTCCCAGCACACACATGGTGGTCCACAACCATCTATAATTCCAGTTCCAGGGCATTAGACACCTTCTTCTGCCCTCCTGGGGCAGCGGACACTTGTGTGGTTTTGTATAAATGCAAACAAAACATTCACACACAGAAAATAAAAATAAATGAAATCTTTTAAAAAAATACACGTGTCAAAAAAAAATCACAGGAAGTATATGAAACCCAGTGGGATATTTTAATAAAGTAACCTTTTTAAAATAACAAATATAAATAACAAATACAAAATTCAATATGAGAAAGAAGACTGAAGATAACATGGGGTTTAACACCGCTGGTAACCTTCCCCTCCCTACAGCAGCTGCACAATGAGCTCAGAACATAAATCTGCCCGAACCGATCTGAAAATACCGAGCCCTCTGCTGAGGACATCTCTTATAAACAACCTTCACGATTAGAATAGTAAATGGTGGCGATGAGTAAACCGCAGCTGAGGAGATTAACTCCTGTCTACTCAGCCAGATGATCAGCGGAGATGCCCTCTACGCAGGACTAACCCACTCTGATGGATAGCTTGCCATGATAACGGGTGGATCAAACGCATCAAAAATGCCACATTTACAGCAGAAATAAGCCAGCAGGGACAATGTTTCGCCTCCCTCACCATTCAGATGTATATTTTTTTTTTCCTTCTACCCCTTTAGATAATAACCCAGCTCAAAGAAGATCCAGAGACAGGAGCAGAAGATGGGCTAAGAACTCTGCAAGACTCTGAAGCCAGGAAAAATGACTCCATCACCCACAATGCCCATGACACAGCCCGAGGATAAATCACCAGACAGTGGGATCTTACTGTCTCTCGTACAGCTTCCGATGGCTACAAATGTGCACTGCGTCTGATGGATATATTCACGGGGACTTTTTGGGATAAAGAGAATGATGTAAGTTAGTGCTTCCCTGGCAGAAATACGATGAGGGGCGTGCCTGCCTGCATCCTTTTTGCCTCAGAGCGTAGCTCACGCCCGCGTCCCTGGAGGGCACACCCGGCCCTGTGGGCTTTGCTTCTGGGCCCTTGGTGCTCTTGAGGAGTTACTTTAGAAAGACAAATGGCTAATTCTCCCCAGCCAAATGCTGCACATTTCATGATTAAAGACAAGCTTCTCTGCACCACGCTTCATCTATTTCCCCTGCAGTGAAATATGTGTAGATTTATATTTTTCTCTCTCTCCTTCATAAATAGGAGCAGTTTGTAAAATGCTGCAGGAACCGTCCACATTAAATCCCCCAGTGATGAGGAAAGGAATCTCCCTGTTGTTTCTTTAAAGAAAAGAAATAGAGCACAGGCCACTGTCTAATGATTTCATGACAACATCTATTCAACGGCGCAGTTTAAAACGTGAAATAAGTAGAATTTAGCTCATCCACTCAGTCCAGCTGGAGTAAAATTCATGGTTGCTGAAAGGTAACACGGAAAAACACATGCATTATTAATCACCCCACACCGGTTGGTCTGAATACGGGTGGCTCACAGCCAATGTCCAAGCTGTTGGTGTTTCAAGTCCTGTAAATCTACTGTGCGTTTTAGAGCTTATTGGATACTTCATCTTTCTCACCCACTTTACCACTGATGTGTAGCAGCCAGGAGCTGGAAATGAGGTAGGAAAGGGGCAGGGGACACTGGGGCGAGGGACGGCTATGACAGCAGCCACCACAATGGACACAGAACACACACCAAAGGTCTTTCTTGCCATTTAGAATTTGGCAGCAGTTATGAGCCCCAAAGGGACTGTACATTCAAGAGTCAGTTACCCAGGTGCCGTGGACTCTTTCTTGGGTGCTCTGCCTCTCTCTCCCTCACTTGCCTTTGATGAGATGCCTGCCATGCTGTAAGTTGACCGAGGCCACTGGGAGGAACCAGTGCCTTAGCAGAGAACTGTGAGAGCCTTCAGGGACTGAGTCAATGAGGTGTTTGGAGGCAAAGACTCAAGACCCCCTGGGTGAGTGGAGTTGTCTACCACCTTATCCTGCCTCTTCATCAGAGCCTGTTGGCGACTCCTGGCAAGGGTCATCAAGGTCCTCCCTGATCCCTCCAGGGTCATTCTCACTGCGGAGCAGCTGGGCCAAGAGCAAGAGGTACCATATGGTCCTGCAGTGGTGGCAGACCCAGACAATGGGCAAGTTCACACCTTTGTGAGATGGTGTAATATGATGGGCAGCCACCAGGATGCCGGGAAGAGCTTCTTCACCACAGGGTGAAGCCACTGGACCCTTCAAAGGAGACCCACCCCACCCCCACCCTCACCCACCCCACCCCCACCCTCACCCACCCCACCCCCACCTCCAGACTGGGAGAAATAAATGTCCATATAAGCCACAGAGTTGGGGATATTTTGGTACCGCAGCCAAGCAAGGCTGACCGCTCCTTCCCCACTTCTGTGAGGAAGCCCTCTCCAGAGTCCTAGTCCCAGCCACATACATGGAACACAGTAACGATGCACAGTAAAGACACGGGAAGTGCTGAAGCGGGGGACAGCTCTCAGGCAATACTGGCCTGTAAGGGCGACACTAACAAGCATGGAGTCTTCAGGCGGATGTGTGCTCTAGTATGTGAACAGGCGCGCACCTGAGTGTGCATGAGCACGCACATGCTCCTGAGCCAGAAGTACCTGGTTCTTATTAAAAGCATCAGACATTTGGCTAAGGAACTTTCTAGGCAAAGGAGCTTTATGGGTTTAATTACTCCCTATCCCAAATGTAAGAGGAGAGAGGTGAACTGAGGGAATTATTAATCAAAACAGAACTTGAAGATTACAATTATTATCAGCTTATTCAAACATACACTTGTGTGCATGTACTCCATAGGTATATGTAAGTGTGTGTATGCACACTTCAGTATAAATGCATGCTTAAACACACATACGAACAGGCTGAAAGCTTTTTTCAATTCTTGTCATAAACAGAAGCAAGAAACATATGTATCATGTGTGAGAGAGATTCTCAGATATCATTAACAATTTTCCAGTTAATGGTTCTCTTTACAGCAGGGACCGATTAGGCAGTTGTGTGAAGAGCTGGCATAGCTACTCGGCTTTCTCCTTTATATATCTGTTGTTTTAACAAGTTACTCAATTATCTACACACCTTCAATTCATCTCTCTGTCACCATAATGAGTTGGAAGACTAGAAGGAAACATGACACACTGACAGCTACTGATTGTGTTTCCTTAGCTTTCTATAGATTTCTACACCAAGCCCAGAGAAGGAAACATCTCCCACTTGAGGGTGGGGGCTGCAGGAGCAGGCTGGGTGCCTTTCAAAAAGTATTCTTCTGAGACGTTTGCTGCTCTTATTTATGGACAGAAAAAGAAAGAATACCAAATATATGCGGCATGAAGCTTCCCTTTGTCTCTGTCTTAATTTAGGTTTTAATCCCCCCCCCCTCCCACTGAAGAATAGCAAACTCAAAAGGCTCCCGTCACCATGGGTGACCTGCAGCTTCAATGTGGCAGTTAACAGATCCAGCCCTCCCCGGGGCCCGGAAACAGCAGGGGACCACCAGAGTCACTTAGAAGGATTTAGATAATCTGGGTGTTTTTCTTCCTCTAGACTCAATGGATAACTATAATTCTTAATCTAATCAGGACATTTTTTAAAAGAGAGTAAGATTCAAATGCTGAGCTCCTGACATAAGGCACCAGACACCCCCACTGTGCTGAAGGGGTGGCCGTGGCTCTGTACCAGGTAGAACAGGGACACGTGACCACAGGAAACTTGAGAGTAGCTGATGGAAGCCATCCCCCTGCCTCCTGTCACTTGAGCAGTTGTGCTGTGTGTGTTTGCCTCTATGGAAGTGTGCGACAAGAGAGTGTCCCCTCTGCCCCACCCCCAATCCAATGACTGACATTTCAGCTGCACAGAACAGAATGTAAGGTGAGTGGCAGACTGTCCTCTGTCTAGCATTGTGGAGTTATAAGCTCTTGATTTTTAGTCTCCAAATTAATCACACTGCAGTTTGGTCAAGAAATGGTCCCTCTCAAAAAGAAAGTTAGTGGTAAATCCCTGAACAGCAAAGGCCTTCTTAGTGTTTGATTACAAGATGAACACAGAGGAAGGAAGCCTTGGGGAACAGCAAAAGACCTCGATGGCTTAACTAGATCAGGGTCACCCTAGCCTTACTCTCCCCCTGTGAAGACCCATCCCATTCCTACCTGAAGCAGATTCAGGTAGTTCCACGGAGCTCCCCAGCCGTTCACTTCACAAGTAACTCTGGACCACATGTAATAGAGCAGAGTCTGCTTTGATGCTGAGGGTCAGTGGATTGTCCATCAAAGCCCTCAATCATATGGCAGTGGGGATTTTTTTTCCTCTGCAAAGCAAGTGAACTGTGGAAAGCCACTGTGCTTTGGGGGAAGGCCCTGTGGCCCTGCCAACCGAATGTCCCACCCACACTTCATAGTGATACTGCTGTGTCAGCACTGACCGCACGGATGGCTATCTATGAAATCCCTGCTGGCACAAAGCCGAGCTGAAACAAGCTTTCCCTGTGAGAGCTATCCAGCAGGTGGGTTGAAAAGTAGAATCAGAGCCAATGTTGTCTGTGGCTCTCCAGGGATTGGGCGGGGCCAGAGGGTGTGAGAACTGGGCTACAAGACTGGGCTAGCTGAGAAGTCAGCACACCTGTGGAAGCAGCCCTGTTGCCTACAGCTTGGAAAGCCACCCAGACCTTAGTGGCTCATAAAATCACTGTTCCTGCTGATCCTGCTTTGCCTGATGCTGTGGCTGCCTCTGCTAGCTGTGAAGGCTGGTGTGGCTTCAAGGATCCACACATGGACTGCTGGGGCTGGTAACAGACTGACTGTAACCTCTTCTCTCTTCCTCTTCCTCTTTCCCCTCTTCCCTCATCTCTCTCTTGCACTTTCTTCTCCCACCACTCTCTCTCTCCTGTGCTCCTCTTCCCCCTTAGCCACCTGTCCATCCCTGGCTTCTTTCAGGGCAGTAAAACATTAAAGACAGACACTCCCAATATAAAAGACTCTGAATGTTCATAATGTCAGTTCTGTCATGACCCCTTCAATGAAGAAAACAGAAGCCTACATTTGATGGTCCTGATACAAACTTGTCCCTTAATAGACTCATGCAAATATGAAAGCCATTTTTATCTGCAATTGTTCATATTTAATATACAGTGTATGACATATTTAATCGATTACACATTTGAATATATATAAAATTAAATATATTATATAAAATATACTTATAAATTAAATTAATATACATATACTTAGTTTTTATTTTATAAAGCAATATAAATATATAATAAATATAAACATATTAAATGTATACATATAATTATATAAAATAAATATGTTTAATCACTGTATTTGATCATATATAATATATATATACATATATATATATATGAAATAGCTTCCACTAAGAGATGACTATAAAATGTTATTAATGCCTGGTATATGAGGATAGAGTTAAAGGCTTTTTATCATGCTGAAATAATTTAAGATATAAAGATAAGCTGAAAGAGTGACATATGGAACTTACTCCTGGGGATGGACAGATGGCTTGCAATGAACTCGCTGCTTTACCAGCAGACCTGAGCTAGGTTCCCAGGACCCAAGTCAGTGCCTCACAGGTACCTGTAACTCCAGCTCCAGGGGCGCCTGCAGCCCGTGCACACATCCACACATAAACACAGGGGCACCTGCAGCCTGTGCACACATCCACACACAAATTAAAAATAAAAATAAAAATAAAAGGACTTCCTCTTGCCGTTCATTTATTTACCTTGAGTTTCAACATCTTACCACATTTGTCTTACCCTTAGAACAGCGATGAAAACACTGCACCTAAGTTTAGGAAACCTGCTGCCTCTGGGATGTGAGGTGGGAGATGAGGAGACTGGTAGCCAGTAGGTAACCAGCATCTGAGCTCTGCTGTGTGAACACGGTGTTTGGCTACAACTCAGCCTTTATGAGTATGTCTTTGAGCAAATAAATCAGTTGGATTCAAGTCCCCGAAAAGGACAAGTGATTTAGAAGTTAAAGGAAATCTAGATGCTAGCAGAGGCAGAGACTGGACACTAGCCATCATCCCATGGCATGCAGACAGCAGAGAACGGGTAGGAAGGGACCATGCCTGGGCTACAGCCTGCTGAGCTCTGTCCACGTACAGATGCACACACAGCAAGATAAGGGCACAGGGTGGGCCAGGTTTGTTTCGAAGTGATGGGCAGTACATCCTGCACAGAGTTAGATCTGTAAGTGTATGTAGAACAGTAGAGACATTGGACCTTAGCAGGTAAGGGAAGCAAGAGGGGACAAACTCACAAGCAGTGCTCTGTACAACCTGCTCCGTCAGCCAGAATTTCTCAGGCGAAACTTGTTTCCTTCACTTGAAATGTGCTGACATTTGCATTTTTATATCAAGTAATACTAAGTTTTATTATATTTGGGGAAAGTATTGGTTTAAATAACCTTAGCAACTGGACAGTAACTGCCATCTTTTGGGAGGTGCTGCAGGATATTTGATCCTACTGCGATCCCCAAGACTGTGTTGCTTACTGGAAAACCCTGTTTCAGGTTGTGGTAAGACTCAGCCCTAGCACACCCCTTTAATTCAAAAGCTTTCTGCTTGAGTATCACAAACAGGATTAAATAAAAGCTTAACCCTACATCAAGAGGCGGATCAAATGACCAGCTGACAGGGAGTGAACATGGGGGGAAAAACATGGAGAGTAAGAGGAAGTCGGGTTAGTGTGGATAGAGAGAAGCACAGGAAGTAGAAGGGAGGGACCTTAGTTTGAGGGGTTTTTCAAGAAGGCGTGGAGAAGGAGCATGCCTTATTTCCTTTTTGGGTACATCAGCTGAGGAAAAAGGTCAGCGCAGTGCTTTCTCTGTCTCTCTGAGCTAGCAGGCTTTCGCCACAGCATCCGGCTTCTAAGTCATATTAGTAAAATCAAATGATTGAGATTTTGTTAAAAACACCAGGAAGACTTTAAGTAAATTTTGAATACCTTCTTCATTGCTTGTCAGGAGCCATAGGACCTTGCCTGACCTGCCCCAGTGGCTGAGAGGCCCTGCTGGCTGAAAGCCACAGCTGTCTGCATACTTGAGATAATTATTCTGCCTGGCTACCACAAAAGATCCAGCCTGACCTTGAGAAAGAGAACATTCGGTGTATCGTGACTTCTGAATAATCGCCCCACTCCACACCTGCTGTCCTTGGGCCTGGCCCAGAAGATTTTGTAACTTTCCACTGCATTCCTTCCTACCCCCCGCCCTCCCAGAAGCTTACTTTAAATTTGGATACCCCCTTACAATAAACGGCCCTCGACAAGCAATGTTTCCCTGGGCCCATGTCTCTCTCTCACCCAATTCTTTATTCACAGGTCGCGACCCTCCTCGTCACTCCCCGAATAACTGAACCCGCGGGTCGGGGACAATTGCTAACACAGCCATGCATATTATATATATTACATTATTAAAATGGTAAGAAAAGGAAATAAATTATAGGTAGTTTCCATTTTGTAATGTTGCCGTTACTTAAGCAATTTAAATTTCTTCAGAACATGTTGCCATGGTTATTCTAGGTAATTCCAGGGCTTTTAAAATGAAAATGTGTGTGTCCATGCATGCCTGAATATGTGTACACATGTGATGTGTGTGCACTCATAGATGTGTGCCTGTGTATGTGCATTGGTGTCTTTATGTGTTTGTGTATGTTCACAGGTGTGTGTGCAGATGTACGTGGGTCAGTACATGTGTGTATTCATATGCATGTGTATATATACACGCATGTGTGTATGCACATGTGTGTGTGAACGCTGGTGTGTTTGTGTGTGTTGTTGGAGTTGGTGGCTGAGTGAAACCTTTCTAATCGAGTTGAGGGCACCATCCTTCTGTTTGCAGAACATCTCATAAAATCAGGGCTGGAAATCTGAGGAGGGGAGCAGAGCCCTCTGAGCACCCAGTTGGCCCCTCCTTGACCTCACACAGTGTTTCTGTGGTGTGACCACCAAGTATCCACGCAGCTACGGCTTGAGTGTGGGACAGACAGAAGCAAGAACTCACGGGAGACGGTCTGAATCCTAACTCTCTGGTGGCTCCTGCTGGCAGACAAGCCCTCACAGAGTGCATGGAAGTGTTAAAATAGTTTCCCCTCCCTGTGGAGACCAGGAGAAACCCGACTTCAAGGAGAAATGGCGGCATTGAGAGAGGAAGGAGGACTCAGCGCGTTGGCCTGTCTCAGTGAACTGGGATTGCTCCCTTCTGAGCACACAGTCCCTGTCTGAGGAGTTCGGGTTGCCCTGGCCATCAAACCAAGGAAATTGCCAAAGCTGTTAAGTTTGATGCCAATGTAAGCCCCTGAATTATTGATTAAAAGGTTATCATCCTTGTTTTCTGTGGCAACTATATTAAACACGGGGAAAAATGGGTTCCAACTTCTTGTGAAGTGTTTATAAAGTGGAATTCTCTTTCCTCGGCTTGTGTCCCGCCTCCCTCGCCCCGCTTTTCCATCCTCCCTCACGTCCCTCCTTTTGCTAACTTCCTCAGTGATACTAACATGAGAAGCTATGTCTTCAACTAAGCTGCTGAGTCAGGCTGCTTAAAACAGCATTACACAGAGCCTATCAAAGCAAACAATTACAGCTCAATTTTAATAACATTTTTGCTTTATCTAATTATAAAACACTTTCAATGGCTGCCATAAAATTAAACTGAAAAATCTTACATGGCATCTCTAGCATTCATTGAGTAATTGAAAAGAACTTGTAGGTTGGGTTTTGAGAGCTAAGATGTCAAAAAAATTTCAGTTTACAAAAATGAAATCTATTTTCAAGTTAGGGAATACAGGGCAGAAAAACTACAGACTGGAGAAAGGGGAGGGAGGAGAGTCGGGAACCACGCAGTGAAGGTGGACAGCTTAGAAATTTCAAGACAAAAATGAAAGCAGAGCTGACATCTACAACTTCACCTTGCAGCAAAGGATGGTGCTATCAGGGGTGAAAAGGACCCTCCAGTCAGGGCAAAAGCAGAAGAGAAGGAAGAGATGCAATAGAAATATCAGTCGAGTGCAATGGATAATGTTATTTGGATACCGTTTTATACTAATCAGCCGCAAAAAATTACATTTTGAGAAAATTTGATAAATTTCTGTAAGACATGCTGATAGATTAATTTGAGAAGAGAATTTGGTTGGATGCTTTTTGTCAGGGTTAAAGTATTATAAGGATATATCTATATCTAGGTAGATAGATATATGCAATATATATTGTGAGACTATACAATGTATAATTCTATTATAGTTACAACATATTAATATGATATATAATATAATATTATAGTCTATAGTATACGTACGTTATATGCATTATACATTATAAATTAAATATATTCTTACTCATATATGTATACTACATATAGTCCTACAATAATTTTTTAAAATGCTCTGACAAATGAGATATATATCTCCTCTGAGCCTGTCGGGTGAGGT
Organism: Acomys russatus; assembly: GCF_903995435.1. Lineage (NCBI taxonomy): Eukaryota > Metazoa > Chordata > Mammalia > Rodentia > Muridae > Acomys > Acomys russatus. The sequence continues at coordinate 55,900,350 of NC_067157.1, forward strand.
TTACACTTGTATGACTTTTGGGCTGACCATTTAGGACAACCCATCAGCACAGATTCTCCCCTTCTGTGCAGACATCAACCCTGTGCTTCCTTATCTGTGGGTGGGGCCTTCTGAGAATGCTCCTGCCCATGTTGACATGTCACCTTCGCTTATCCCTCTTCAGGTCTTTTAAAAGATTTCACGCATGGAACTTCCATGTTGTATGTTCAGGAGTTTTTTTTGTTTGTTTCAATTTTGTTGTTTGTTTCTTTGTCTGTTTTTATCGCAGCAACAGGAGTAGTACCAAAGAAAGCAACTAAACAAAACAAAACAAAACAAAAAAACCCAGCCGAGACTGCTTTGTGAATGTCCTCTCTAGAAATCTGAGATTTGTAAAACTTAATCTCATCCTTTAACCTTTATGTTTATATAACATGACACCAAAAATGACGACTCTGCAAAGCGAAGACGGTCTCCTTACACCTGTATCTAGTTATGGAGTTTGATTTTCAAGTCGGCAGACTCTCAAGTCAACATTTGACTAACAGCAGGGCCAATGTCTGAGAACACAGAAGCGCCCTTTCTTACCCCTCATTAATCCTTCTGTAAAGGGCAAACCAGAATTTCACAAGAGCAACAATCCTGGACCACAGCAGCAACGGAGAACCCAAAGGCTTTGATTTCAAGCAGTTTGTGTGGAGCAAAGTGAGAAGCTATGTGTTCCAGGAGGAAACCAACAAATCTGACATCCTCACAAAGAATGGCTGACACTGCCTCACATATCCCAGCCCAACCAACCGAAACCCTGTGCCACAGGGATGCCTTAGAGGCGCACTCCCCCATCCACATAGCACAGAGCTGTCTCTACAGACATGAGGCAGCAGCAGTGATGGCCTTCCCAACTGTTTAGTGGCCTGGACTTGGATCTTGTCAAATTTGGAAGGGAGAGTATCTGGATAAGTCTTCAGGCTATAATTCTGTGTGTTTCTCTTCATCTTAACGTCAAGCACTGAGAAACTGATAAAAGGCCTCAGCCCCCTAGTTGGCACCTCTAATTAGTTAACTAAGCACAAATAAAACCCTGCTGTAACACCTTTGTTCTGTGGCTGTTTCTGTGTTAGTCACCCCCTTGCACTGTTATGACTAAATATCTAATCAAAACTCTATGTACAGGAAGAAAAGCTTGTCTTGCCTCACGTTCTGAGAGCATTTGTCTATTGTGGTGGGGAAGGCAGGTGGGAGTTTATGGGAAGAGTATGAGGGCAGAGACACCACACCCCTCATGGACAAGCAAGCTGAGCTCATCCCTGGGGCAAACTGGCTGCCTTCTCTCAGCCACTGACCACCTCAATTGCTTCCTCTAACTGTGGTCCTTGTGGGATTCCCTCTGCTCCCATTGGCATGGCAACCGATGATGTCATTCTGCTAGTCTTGTTCAGGCAGCCATATTATAGAGAATTGATAATAATATCCCTCATTTGACTTGAGGAAATGCTGTGACCTTTTCAAAGAAATAATTTAAACATTGTTGATAAGCAGTTATCTCTACTTTTCTGAATTATTTTTGTGAATGCTAAAAATGTAAGAAGCGCCATTTTATTAACTGTTTTCAACCACTGCAAGTACTTAAACAAGTTTAGAACTCATTTTATTTAAATATTTCCATGTAATTTCTCCATATTAACTCTGAGTTGGGGTGTGGGTAGCGCAGGAATAAGGGCTGTGCCCCTGTGGCAAACAGTGAGTCACAAGGGAGAGTCACTGTTCTATTTTTAAGAATGGGAGAAGGTGTAAAATTGGGCTTTCGTATGTAGTGTTTCGGTTCCCCAGGGACATGCATGCCTACCCGCATAAGTGTTGCTCGAGGATGCTAGGAATGTGAAGGGAGACATCCCTCCTCCTCCACGACATCCCCCTCCTCCACGACATCCTCCTCCTCCACGACATCCCTCCTCCTCCACGACATCCTCCTCCTCCACGACATCCTCCTCCTCCACGACATCCTCCTCCTCCACGACAATCCTCCTCCTCCACGACATCCCTCCTCCTCCACGACATCCTCCTCCTCCACGACATCCCCCTCCTCCCTCCATGACATCCCTCCTCCTCCACGACATCCCCCTCCTCCACGACATCCCTCCTCCTCCACGACATCCTCCTCCTCCACGACATCCCTCCTCCTCCACGACATCCTCCTCCTCCACGACATCCTCCTCCTCCACGATATCCTCCTCCTCCACGACATCCCCCTCCTCCACGACATCCCTTCTCCTCCACGACATCCTCCTCCTCCACGACATCCTCCTCCTCCACGACATCCTCCTCCTCCACGACATCCCCCTCCTCCACGACATCCCTCCTCCTCCACGACATCCTCCTCCTCCACGACATCCCCCTCCTCCACGACATCCTCCTCCTCCATGACATCCTCCTCCTCCACGATATCCTCCTCCTCCACGACATCCTCCTCCTCCACGACATCCTCCTCCTCCACGACATCCTCCTCCTCCACGACATCCTCCTCCTCCACGACATCCTCCTCCTCCACGACATCCTCCTCCTCCACGACATCCTCCTCCTCCACGACATCCCTCCTCCTCCATCTCCAGAAGGCAGACAAGGGTTTACTTACTGCATTTATTTACTTCCATTTCCTACAAATATGAGAGCATCCTGCACCGTTAGCACAGCTCTAAGCCAATGTGTAAATGTATAATTAACAGGTTTCTACACCAAAATCACAGTGTGATTTAGATTTTATCCACTAATCTAGGCCTTGATTTACAAGAGCAATAAGAGAAAAAAAACCCACCACCAACAAAAAACCTAAGTGATTTCATAAGGTGTGCGTTAGTGTGTCTGTGTATGTATGTATGTATGTTTATGAATGTGTATGTCTGTGTGTATGTATGCGTGTATGCATGTATATATGTATGTATTATGATAAAGGGCAAAGCGTCCAATGGAAGTCTGGAGAGATGCTCAGAGATAAGAGCACTTGCTGATTTTGCAGAGGACCAGAACTCAGTTTCCAGCACTTATGCTGAGTTATTTGCAACTCTAGCCCAGCTCATGGGAATCCAATGTCCTCTTCTGGCCACCAAAGATCCATGTGCATACATGCACACACGCATGCATTTACACTCAGATAATTAAAAATAAAATAAAATAAAGACCTATTACCTGTCTAAATGTATTCTAGGTTTCTTCATCTGCTAGCAGTCCCTCACGGTCCAGTTCCAGGAAGACTTGGGCTGTCACCCACCTACTGGCTAAGCAGAGAAAAAGCTAACAGAGTTGGTGCTTCATGTTTTATCTGATGGGACTGTGACAAACTTATCACCACTCTTCACTTCATTTGATTATACTTGTAATTAACTGCTGTATTAAATTTAGATTATTTTGCTTCTATCACTTCATTCCACATTGTTTCTTTTGGTATATCTTATTTCCAAGGTAATTCTTTAAGTATTTCCTAACATATATATTGACAAAGGAAAAGAGAGATAGATGGAGAAACTAAAACAGAACATTGTATCCATAATTTGATATGAATTACTATATCTACTTATTCCATATACAAGTCAATGAAGAGAACACACCCCACATGTAACCTAAAGACTTTTATCCTTCCTTAATTATCCTGTAAAGCTTCAGACAGAGACAAATTCAAGTAAAAATGTAACAGGGCATGCCAGCCCACTCCTGTGATCCCAGGACTTGAGAAAAGGAAGTCAGAGGATGCCAAATTGAGAGACAGGCGGAACCGCATAGCAACACTCTGCCTCAAAATAAAGAAGTAACAAAAAAAACCCCTATATTTGCAAAGGAGCTCAGATGTACAAACTGATGGTTATTTGGGAGTTTTCTACGAAATGCGAGGAGCCCTGGAAGAATCGCACACATGGGAAGTCTGTGACATTTTCGGTAGACACATTCACACTTTGTCCTGAGAGAAATATCCAGTAGTAAATGTGACCTGATTGTCCACAATGCCCCGCCTTGGAAGATGACCTCATTACTGCTCCCAAACATTTGCACAAAAAGAGCATGTGTTGACTAATGATTTTTTCAGATGTTACTAGAAGAAATCTTTTCAAGTACTGTGTTGAGAATAAGCTAGATTTTGACCATGTTGCAAGGTCAGAGGAAACTTGATGACCAACTTCAGTTTTCCAAGAAATGAAAATTCACTGTAGAGAATTTGCAAACGTTTGAAAGTATGGGTGCCATGAGCATGTTCTCCTGCCTCATCCTTCAGCAATGTCTGCAGAATCCCAGTCCCTAAACTAGTGCCAGGATTATGTGCACTGTCTCCTGGTGTGACCATCCCTGCACAGATCCCATGTCCTCATGTCGCCATTTTAACATATGACATTTGCCCTTTAGGAAGAGGGCCTTTTGGTGTACCACCTACTCCACGTGCTGCACTGCCCATCTCTCCCAGCAGCTTCATTGGTCATTGCACCATTTTCAGGTGAGAGATTACTCCTCAGCTCTGTGGATGAGAATATTCTGTGTCTGCAGGTTGTCTGTCTCTTTTCACACAAAATGCCTCTTAAATATCAATCACTAAAATACAAACAACCTTTAATATGAGGACCACCAACCCTCAAGTTGTGCTCAAGTAAATGGTACTTTGAAACCATTTTTCTATGTTTCAAAGAAAACAAAGTATTGCATTTGAATATATTTTGCCTGTTTTAGAGGTTACTTATTTAAGCCATTCCTAAGATATCTTAATTTCAAGAATTAAGAAGAATCATGTGCTATATAATTTATTTATGTCTATTGTAGCTATCATGTTGTCAAATTTGCACCATTATAGTGTTTTGTGTTCATATTTTAACACTGAAACCCATTACACGATTATGTATCTCCTGCTATTTTTCTAATATAACTAGGACATAGTAGTTTAAAATGTAAGAAATGCTTAGACATGTCCCCTCGATCATGTCACGCCTGTCATCATCACCATGCCCTCAGCAACAAAACAAATAGATAAATCACTGTTAATATGCATAGGTGACATGGAAATGAGTTTGCAAGTGTCTACTTGGTGACAGTTTGCATTCCTGTCCAGTCCAGATACAGTATCCCATCTGTCACACCCTGCTTGGTACCAATCCCAGGGGCCAGGGCATCAGTAGAGAACAGATGCAAAGAGGAGTAGATCTGCAGGTGACACTTCTTTACAAAGAAGAGGCATAACAGGAATGGGCAGAGAAAAAAAGGAAAACAGGACAGAATAGTAAAACCATATCTAAAAAAAAGACATAGACTGAGGTAGCTTCACAGTGGAAAACACACAGACAGCAAGCAAGAACAAGTGAAGAGTGAGCCTGAGGCACACTTCAGAGATCATAATGCCAGAACAACTCAGAAATAAGACATCTAATGACACCTGAGAAGTCAGGAGGTTTGGAACAAGATTCCAAAAAAGATGCAAAATCTGAGATTCTCTAGAGCAGGATGGAACCTCCAGCAAAGATGATGAAGATAGCCATATCTGAGCTTAAATGTGCTGTTCTCTGATGCAGAACAAACCTGGTGTTCACCTGCATTAGCCCTCGCCTTTTCAATGAGGTGACTGAAGGGTGGGAGGCCTGAGGAGGTCACAGAGTGCTGGTTCTTGAACAAAAGGAAGAGGCTCCAATGGGAAATGACAGAAAATGACTTACAGGGACACAGAAAGCCATGTGGAATATTCATGAGCCTGAACATGGCTAGATTCTATGATCATAGAATTGACTTTTCAGTAGAGGCACCATATATGGATGAATAATGACAACCTTAGAAGATATGGGTTATAAATTATAATATTTATGTTGCATGTGAAATATTTCCCTGAGAGCTGTCAGACGAGATGCCTCACAGGTTCCCCAAATTATACAAGTTATGGTATTGTCCTTGGTTTTACATAAAAACTGGTTACTAAGACCCAAGTGCTAAGTGCATCACACTGCTGCAGTGCTGGAGCTGAACTGAAAGTTTCTCTGCAAGTGAACATCATAGTTCTAGAAGTTGCTACATAGGCAACTAAGGGTGACAAGTCTGCTATGGTCTTTTGTACCTTTGGGTCTTAAATGTTACAACACTAGCCCTTCAGGAAAGAAGTACTTACTGGTGCAATAGTGGCACAGATGTTATGGGATAACAACTTGGTTTCTGGTTGCATCTGAGTCTTACACCTCAAGAGGGAGTCAGTGCTCATTCTTGTAGACCTGGTCAAAGGTCTGTAGCTGGGGAGGCCATAGAAACTAGAGCTGAACCTACTAGTGTCAAGATTCTGGAAATAAATGACTGTGGGATGTTCAGTTTTAGATGGAATATTCTTATCTCCTCTCCCAAGATTCCAAAAAAGTCATGGAGGGAAAAAATGTAAGACTTGGACAGTAGATACAAGGGCCATGAAACAATGTTATGGGCATATCCTTGCCATAAGAGTGTGAACCAATAGTAGCTGGGTCTTTCGTGCCTAGGTCTCACATGGGACTGAGCCTATGAACATTCAATCATAGGCAGGTGAGGGCCTCATAAGGCCACACCACACCAAAAGGAGCTAATGGCAATGCAGGCCTTCTGGAGGAGAAGTCAGTGATGATCTTAAGTTTTGTAGCTACTGGTGGGTTCTCTATACTCCAGTAGATAGTGTCCCAGCAGTGCCCACATGCATGGCTCTGATTACAACTAGTGGTTCACAAAGTGAACGCAAAAGGGTATGAAAGTGAGATGGGGATTTGAGGAAAGTAGAGGGGCAGGGTTGGTGTGAGGAGGAGGAGGGTAAGAAAGGGCAGAAAGATAAGTCTGACCAGAATGCACATGCATTAAACTAGAAAATGTTAGAAATCAATGCTTACTGCCATGCTAGCCTGGATATAGAATTGGTCGTTATAGAAGGCAGCATTAATGTTACAGTGGAGATCTGTCTGAGAGTTACTGAAAAAAAAAAAAAACCTAAGGTTTAGTATCTTCTGATATGTATGTAACTGACAGGGCTTGGAAATCTGTAGAGAAAACCAACTCATCAGATGTGAGTGAAGGTGACCACTCTCCAGAGGAACAGAACCCACCGAAAGGACACATACTATAGAAGGGATTGGCTTCTGTGACTGGCTTACATGAATCAGACTGTGTAGTCCAGCAGTGGTCATCTTCATGCTTGTGGCTTCTCAGCCCATGAGCCTGGGTGCCTCAGCATTCCCAATCTCACCCCAAAGCACTCAAGATGCTAGAAACTCATTTGTCTTCAGTTCACATCAATAGGACTAAGAATCTGGGTATCAAAGTCAATGGAGGATGATGGTGGTGGCAGCAGCAGCAATAGGACAGATGCACTCCCAAGCAAGAGGTAAAGGCAGGCAGGCAAAGCAGTTCTTCTTTTACTTTATATCTGGGTCTCTACAAGAGGATACTGCTTACCCTGAGCAAGGAGCTTCTCCTCTCTGTAAATTCCTCCTGGAGATGCCCTCACAGATCTGTTCACAGGCTCCCTCTTCATTGACTCAGGAGCCAATCAAACTGGCAATAACATCCACCATCACAATAATGAAGAGAACAATTGTCCTCTGGAATCTACGGAATGCAGGGACTCTGACTTACACAGCTAGAGATACAATGCTGTGCTTGAGGAGCTGGGGCTCTGGGTTTTAAGATCCAGAGTCCCAGACAAGAGACATGGGAGATGGAGGATGAGCAGAAAGGGAAACTAGGAAATGGAGTGGCCCTTAACCTATGCATTTGATAAGGTCACTTAATTTCGCAAAGCCCTCTTCTGTTTCTAACCTTGCCGTCTTACTTCAAGTGCCCCGAATGAGCCCTCATTTTTCTCCTGCTTATTCTTGGGTTCTGATACAGTATCTAAGACCCTCATGTAAAGGGCAGTGTGATGGTCAGTGCTAACTGTCAATTTAGTAGACTCTAGATCATCTAGAAAATAGGCCTCTGGGCATGCCTACAGAGGATTAACTTTGCTTTTTGTTTTGTTTTTATATGGTACTGTATTTATTCTTTGACAGCTCCATACACTTATACAATGTATCTTGAGCATATCACCAGGAGGGGAATTTTCTTAATGTGTTCACTGAGGCGGGAAGACCTACTGCCATGGGTAGCCCTTCTCTCTGCCTAGGACTCTGGAATGGAGAACAGGAGCCAAGGGAGCAGCTTGCACTCCTCGCCTGGTGCTTCCTGACTGCAGACATCATGTGACCAGCTGTGCCTCCAGTTCCTGGCACCAGAACCTCTCCTCCATGAGGGGCGTGTGAACTGGAATAACCTTCTCTTCCCTTATGTAGCTTTTTGTCAGGGTATTTTATGATAGCAACAAGAAAAGGAACAAAGGTAGGAAGATACAGAAAACAGTGTGCCAAACATTGTTTGAAAAATATTGAATTTAAATGTAATTTAAAGCAGGTACCAATCATACAGAAAAATAAAGGGTAGCATGTAATAGCCTAACCCACTTCAAGCCAAGCTTGAAGCATGATTCTCGCTGTGTGGTCTTCTGAGCCAGCCTCGATAAAACAGTGGCAATGCTGGATAAATAGAGTCTGGACTTGGAAATAGGGGCCAAAGCCGGAGGAATGCAGTGTACTCACTCCATATACAGTCGCCCCCACAGTGACTGGTCACACTGGTCCCATCTCTGTCCATCCACATGGAAGCTTTTAGCACTATGGCCAGCACTCAAACCAGACATGGAGAAATCATAGATTATGGTATTAAGCCATCAGCCTATGTTACAGTAGCCCACTGTAAGTAAGGCTATTTTTTCTCCCTGTTTCCCAGTCTCTTTTCAAAACAGGAAAAAAAAAATGGTGCCTTCATCCTTCTAGTGTGAGTGCTGTGGGAAAGCCTAGGCTACACCAGAAAGCCAGGGTAAAATGTGAGCTGGCTAAGGTCCCTGCGTTGGTGAGCAGACAGACACCAGGGGCTAAAGGGCCCGGGGGTAGGCACACTGCAGTGTGAGGCAGCAGCCAGGAGAAGCCAAGAAAACCTTCTCAATGCTCAGCAAGTCACCTTCCAGGCTACGCAAGCCAAGTGCTTCTGAAAGCTCAAAAACTTGATTCTTTGCTCGACGCCCTACCCCTCCAGCTTCGAGGCTGGATATGACCTGTCACAGCTAAGTTACGTGGAGCCACAAAGAGCCATGAATCGGCCTGTGGAGGCTGCCCCTGTAGCCGCCCCTGTAGCTGCCCGACAACACTCTTTCCTGCTCTCTCTACCTTTCCTTTCTTTTAACTGGAATTCTTCCTCTAAACTACTTCCTGTCAAAGCTACTTAACCTTCACTTTGTTTCCCAGAATGTGGGCTGGTAATTAGGGACTTTCAATCCACTGTGGTTGATTTTCTCCTTGCCCAGCATTACAGTTTGACAGAAATTTGGGGACAGACTTGAATCTGGCAGGCCAGACCTAGACACACCATATTTCTTTGTTATTTGTGCTTAATACATTGTTGGCAGCCCCATCTATTTTAGTTCTTGGCAGTATTTGGGCTCTTAGCCCTTGGCACTACTCCCTGCTTTTTGAACACACAGGGAATTTATTCAGGGAGTTTTTTTTTTTAAGAGACATTTTTTTTAAGGCCTATGGAGGCAAAGCTCACTAGCATCCAAGAAAATGCATTTTGTCATTAAAAATCACTGCAATGCACAAGGATTTCAAATAGAAGAAAAAAAAAAACCCACATTAGCACCTTTAAAAGTCCCTAAAGGCAATTTGATGAGTGCACAGACTTGTACCTTGAAATACTGGGTGAGGTCTGTGGGAAAGCTCTGGTGCATGGACAGGAAGTGGGAGTCTGTCTAGAGAGAGCAAGGCGGCAGGTGCACTGGTGCCCATTCAGGACACTGAGCTGAACTTAACAAATGCCCTGGGGCCATATGAGGGCACATTTCTCCCTGAGCACCATTCTCTGCTCAGTGGTAGGTATGGTTTACAAATCATTTAATTAACAGATATTTAAGGAAAATTATAAACTAAAAGAAAATCCATCAAAATATAATTGTATTGTTATTTTGTTTTGTTTTTAACAAGCCTACAACAAAGAGTCAAGGACATGTTCAGCAGACTTCTAGCCTATGCCTGGGCCATCCTCCAGTGACCCAGACGTGGCCACACACAAGGACAGGGGCTGTGTACTCACAGGATCTATGTATTGCATATAAGGTATATGCATCAGAAAGTTTTAAAAGAGCCAGGTGTGGTGGATTGGGCCTTAGTTAGTGCTCCGGGGGTAGTGACATGAATTCAAGATCAGCCTGAGCTACATAGTGAGACTATGTCTCAAAAACAAACAAACAAACAACAAAAAACATCATACAATCCACCATTCAAAAACCCTCCAGACAAATGGAACCCAAAACAAACAAACAAATATTATTGGAAATATATAAAGTGTATAATATTTATACCTTTCTCCATATGTAAGTGCAATGAACTACTTAAAAAATTAAAGTCAGTTTTGTGTGTGTGTGTGTGTGTGTGTGTGTGTGTGTGTGGAATTATTTTCCTAACAGTTGAGAAAAGATCTAAGTAAATCCCAAGAGTTCATGACTGAAGGTATACTTACTTGCCAAGCGTCTCAAGGGTACATTGCGAAAGCCCCACTCCAGTAAGGCAGTAGATTTCTGTATGACAAACACTGGTGAAGTCTGGAGTGTGGGCCAGAAGCAGCCCCGTCCTTTAAATGAGTGCTGGTCGATCCTTATTTCTTACACTTTCAGATAGATATGCCTAAAACATAACCAGCTGGAGATCGGGTAATGGCCATCTCAACTGCCATGAGAGCTCCGGTGATGGCTCAGTGGATGAGCACCCGCCAAGAGAGCCTGATGACCTGAGTTCAGGTCGCCAGGACCCATGCTGGTGGGACTGGTGGCCAGCATGCCACTCCAGGCTGGGACAGTCGAGATATGGGATCTCCAGCTCACAGTGAGAATATTCATATCAGGAGCTCTGAGGGTGACTGAAGACCCTGACTCAATGAATAAGATGAAAGAACAGAGGATTTCTGGGATCTACTTCCGGCCTCCACATGCACATACAGGTGCCCACACACATGAAAACATGCATACACACACATGAAAGTGGAAAAATATTAAATAAAACATGACCTGATGCCCTCAGCTTTTATTAAGATATTTGCTTGTCAGCAAAACCCAAAATACTATACAGCCCTTAGAAGAAAAAAACAAAGAAACAAACAAGCAAAATGCCAGCCGTAATCCAATCTGAGTGGCAAAGGAGCAGTGAGCTTTGGGAGCTGGACTGACAAGAACACAGGTGTGATTGCTCACATCATTGAGTCCTCAGTAGCTAAGTGACAAAAAAACAGTGCATCTTTAACTAAACCTTAATTTTAACAGTGAACTAACAGTGAACATATAACCTCCTGACTCTCCAACAAGAGACGAATGCCCTCCTGTCATGACTGAAAGTGACCGAGGCTGTTCTGCTGTTCTTCAACAGAAGCATGATACAAAGCTGCCTGCTTGTTGCTCAGAGTGCAGTGAGCACCTCTCATGTACTGAGGGTGCACACAGATCCACACGTGACGTCTGTGGAAACTTTGGCCATTCTAGAGACCACTTCTGTTGGTTGGTGGTCCATGCCGTGTATGCGGCACAGCTGGCTGATGGCTTGTGGCACGGTGTCCCTTCAACCAGCTGTGGTAGGAGGTGCTATGCAGCAGGCGTAGTGTTCCTCCTTCCAAGGAGAGGGATACGAGTCTGTCATTTGTAAGCAACTGAATTAGTTACACTTCAGGGATAAACTATAGAAGAGAAGATTTAGTTGGTGTTGCGGTCGTGGGGTCCATGATGGCAGAACCGAGGCCTGAATGAGGACTGCAGCGCTGATGCTGAGAACCCAAATCCTGAGCTACAAACACAAAGCAGAGAGAGAAAACCCGGAATGGTTTGTGTCTTGGAAACATCAAAGCCGTCCCCCAAGGACGTAGTTATTCCAACAAGGTCACACCTGCTACGCCTCCCCAAACAGCACCACCTAGTGGGGACGAAGTGTTCAAACACCTGAGCCTATGGGGACGCTTTCAATCAAACCCGCAACTTAAGGCTCCTCCCTAGCCACAAGAATTGTCCTGCATACCTACAAAGCTGCTAAGCCTTTTACTTTTTCAGTGTCAGGGTTTCAGAGAAGAGACCACTGAGACGTGTGAGAGATGGTGTGTACAGGGTGTGCTCTCGCCCTTGGGATGCTGGGTAGGCTCAGGTGCAGAGAAGCGTACATGTCGAGCAGCCGGCTGCTCTGGGTACAGGAGCTGTTGGGTAAAACCCAGGAAGACCCCTCAGGGAGACCCCTCTCACCCTAGGTCTGGACGGACTACTCTGCCTGTTCTCTAGAACTTGCTCACTGTCTAACCCAAGTCGGTGCGAAGTTTATGCGGAGAGATGCTATACAGGCCGGGCGTGGTGGCACACGCCTTTAATCCCTACAGTCGTGAGGCAGAAGCAGGCGGATCTCTGCGAGTTGGAGGCCAACCTGGTCTACCAGCTAGACCAGGACAGCCAAGGCTACACAGAGAAACTCTGTCTCAACGCCCTCCTCCGCCCAACGCCTCCACCCACCCTGGGGCGGGGGCGTGGGGAGGCGGAAGATGCTGACTTCTAGAATTGTGGGAAGTCTCATCAGCACAGAGGTGCCTAGTCATGTTATCAGACATGTAACTCTGTGAGGTTGTTTTCAAAAACCACTTGCCAGGAAAAAAGAAAAGGCAATACATCTGATACATGCTTTGCTTGGAATCTGAGGAGATGTGACTCGAAATATTCCATTCGCTGGCTTTGTTGTTGCTTCCCTCCAGGGTTCCCAGGTACCTGGGTTCACCTGGAACCTCACTGGGCAGCTCAAGCGTGCGAGCATGGCTCTGGCAGGCCTTGCCGTTCTCCCCATCCCTTCTGCCTAGCTGAAAACCATTAGATTCCATCCCTAAAGTTAGCCACCGACGTCCACTCCCTTATTTGGCCATTTCTTCCTCCCGAGGCTGACTACAAGCGTCCAGTTATCAAAGTATTGAAGTCCAGATATCAAAAGACCCCTTGGCTCAACCAATTAACATGCCCAGTTAAAATTAAGCACCTCACCCTAACACGGGGTTTCCCCCCTTTACACTGATAAACCGCCATTTGCCTATGCCCACATCTGCTTTCTCTCTATCCAGGGACAGTCCTTTGTCCGCCCTCTGCCCTCCCTTGTTTCCTGCCCCTTCTCCGCCACCCTTTATCTCCTGTCTTCCCACCGGGTCAAATAAATCTCCTTTGTGCTGAGAACGTGGTCCTGAGCTGATAATGATCTCTTATAAGGATGGCCCTGAAACTCTGACCCTTCCCGCTCTGCCTTCTGAGCACAGCGCTGTTAGACAGGGGGCGCCACGCTGGGTGTGTGGGGGAACTGGGATCTACAGTACAAGCAACTCCAGGCCAGCCCTGCACTCTCTGAGTAGCCGCTGAGCCTTCAGTCTGCCCATCTCCCAGGCTCTTCCACAGGCATCCGGGGCAGCTTTCTTTTCTCTGTTAGATATGACGCTGTTTTCTAATTCTTAATCCTTAAATTAGACAGTAGGTAGACATTTAAAAGCACCGACGAATTTTGTCAAACCTCGCTGTGCGGCAAAGGATGGGGCCAGCTCTGAGAGAGAGAGATAGAGTCCGGGTTCCCTGGCACTTCTGTCTGCTTACATGAGAATAATCCCTGGCCTGGGTATCACCCCACAAACGGATCTACTTCTGTCATAAACATCTCTGTTCTATGTCCTCATAAATACATGTTCTCAATATTCTTTAAAATTATTTTACACGAGTGGGTGTTTTGCCTGCATGTATGTCTGTGTGTCACATGTGTGTTTGGTGTCCTTGGAGGCCAGACACAGGGACTTCTGGAAGAGCAGTAGGTACTCTTAGCCACTGACTTATCCCGCCAGCCACGCCTCTTCCTAATATTTTAAGGGGCCATGCCAGTATTCTCATGAAGTCTGAGTGGGTGTAAGACATATCGGTTCTGATGAAGGATTCTGTAGATGGTGTTTAGCTTATCTTTTGTTGTTAAATGCTGTCAGAATTGACACTAGCATCTGGAAAGTGATCCATACTTGCCCTGTGTGTGTTTTTCACGTGTCCCCTCTCCCTTCTTCCAGGATAAAGAAGTTGGATGATAAGTCAGGTTCTCACCAGCCCCATCCTGATCTTCAGTTTTAAGTATTATCTGTCAAGTACTTTATTACAGGAGATTTCCAGAATAAAAGAATTCAGCAAGCCAGGAATTGGAAAATGGAAGAAATTATAGCATGAGACAGTAGCATGGGAAATAGGCTTTGGGGAAAAAATAAGATATAGGCTTGACTTTTGACAGTATCTGCTCTGTACAGTATGAAAACATTGTTATTCTGTGTCCATGGAGATGGCCCTATGCTGGCCTTGTAGGCTTACCTAAGAACTAAGTATGGTAACGTGTCCAGACTGCTCAACATACACCCAGGCTCCGAGCAAAGCCTGGCGGTGCTCAGGGATGCACAGCATAATTATTGTTCAACTTGGGAGAAAGATGAGAAAAAGAGCGGTCACCCGCTTCGCACCAAAACTTAGGCCCCTCTGCCTCAGGACGCCTATGATGTTCGCAGCCCTCCAGCCTCTCAAAAGGGATGCATGGACTTGTCCAGGTGGACAGGAACTGAGAAGCCCTGAGCTGCTCATGGCTCTATCAACCATCAGCCTATTCTCCACCTCCATCAGCTATTGAAATGCTTACCAATGTGCCTTTCCTGAGTCCATATTTAATCAGGCTAGAAGATCAAGTTACCTAACTGGACAGCTGCCCTGAGCATTCATAGTAATGTGGAACGGGACCATCTCTGAGAAAACAGGCATTTTTTGTGGCTAATTCACCAAGTTGCTGTTGTTACAGAATAGCATATACATTTTGGCTTGTACGCCTGTTTCCAGATAAAAAAACTCAGCCGCTCATTATAATCAAGGCCATATTGTTTGAAAGTCCGAGCATCTCTGCATCACTTAAATTCCCTGATTCCCACGTCCAGCCCTGGGTGTAGCACATTCAAGGAAAGGGGTGGATAAACATGCATTTGGTAAAAAGGCAGGATTTCTTCTTGTGCCTTGTGACTCCCATAAAATAGGTGTAAATGCCGCCTTGTGCTAGTGTACAATCAAAATCAAGCCGTCAATTTTGCAGGCTAATTTTCATCCGCAGCGGTCTGCTCGCACTGAGCGCTCTGTGCAGAATGCATATCGGCAAATGTCTGATTCTTTCCAGTCCTGGCTGTCATAACAAATAGCTGTCTTCAAGGACTGACTTTGAGAAAACACAATAGAGAGGAGGTGGATAAGCTTTGGGCTCCCAGTTTATGATAAGTGGTGATCAATACCAGTATTTTAAAGGACTTGTATCAGACTAGCTAAAAATCTGTCCACACTCAGGCCACCGTGGCATTTAACTAGATTTTTTTTTCCTTAGAGAAAGTCAGCAAGAGTGCTGCCTTTTCCCTCTCTGTCCCGTACTTCTATATGCTTGAGAATTTGTAACAAGTTAAAATTTGAGTAAAGGAAAGAATAATTCAATAGTAATATCTTACACTGTGTTTATATCTGGCTGGGAAATTTTATTTGAATATTTATAATGACAGTTAAGCTGTCTTGGGATATTTCATCATCTTTCTGGAAATATAGATTTTGAAAAACTGGAGTTAACTATGGAAATTTGTAGAGTAATTCAGAGTAAATTCCAGCTAGTGCTTAATATTATTTAAATATGTTTCATCAAACCACAAGCTACAACACTATTAATTTCAATGCATTTGTCACTGGTGGGCTCCATTAAGCTCACGATGTGGGGTTCTCTCTCTGTGGCCAGGATCATTTACAAACCATTGGGGTGCACCTCTGGAGCCTTCTGCTCTCCTTCATGTGTCTTGCATTAGTAGAGCTTTGCTCTTTACTGGTTCTGACCCCACCGGCATGAGGTTTACATGCCCTTGCTCTGGATCAAGTGTCTCTTACTAGAACCTCGCTCCTTTCTAGGACTTGTTAACTTCATGGAATATCACTTCTAATATTACTTTTTTCAATCTACTTGTATTTTTCTGTTGCACTGTGCTTGTAGACATGACTGAATTGATTCTTTACAAATTTACCACGGTAACCCCTTGGTTGGGTTATTCAATCTATATATTTAATATTATTATTGACCTAAGTATTGTCAGGCATGCCATTTCATTACTTGTTTTCTCTCCTTTTTATTTCTTGATTCTCCTTTAATTTTCGAATGTTATTTTTAGAACGCATTTTATTTGGTGTGTTGAATTGTATTTATTTCTTTGAGTAATTTCAGAGCTTTATCGATTACAACATACATATTTAGCTTATCACAATAAACAGGTTTATTCAATTACTTCTGGGAAACATAGTATCTCTCAAATATATTCTCCATGGTCATCTCAATGTATATTACCCCTATGTATGTCATAGATCAAGTGAAACAGTAAAGTAGTTTTGGCTTTAAACAGTCACATATATTAGATTAGATAGATAACGGTATAGATCTATATGATGAGTGGCTGGTAAAGCATAGATAAATATATGATAGACCACCAGACACAGATGATTGGTTGATAAATGATAGACACAGAGATTGTCTGGTGGGTGAGAGGTAGACAGAGACAGACAGGTAGGCGACCGACAGGGGCCGCTGATGGACTTAGGAGGAGAAGTACTGGTTTGGGTTACGACTTCCTGGCCTCCAAATGTTGAGGCCAATTAGGCAAGTTTGCTTTAGGAGAATGTAACGGTTACGTTTGTGAGAGCTCAGCAGGTAGACACACCCAGGAAGCCAGCAGGTCTTCGGGTCCTCCCTGGAAGGAGCTGGGATAGGCTGTGACTGCCTGTTTATGTTTAGGACATTTATTGCCTGGACCACCTCCAGCAGGGTCTGATCACGAAGTGTGATGCCTTGTATGTTAGTATGATCAGAAATAAAAATGTTGGCTCGAAGGAAAGACATTCATTATCTCACCATGCTGGAGGCACAAATCCATAGCTGAGGTGTCAGCTGCCATGCTTGCTCCTAAAGTGTCTTGGATGGAGGGTGGCTCTCTACTCTTTGTTCTGCATGTGGCCTTCCTCTGTGGACATTTGTGTTTCTCTTTTCTTACATGAGGAAGTTCTCATAAGGGCCCACCCCCACTGGACCTTTTTTAGGCTCTGACTCTGAGGACAGTAACATCCTCAGGACTGGGGTGAGACATTCAGCTAGGAGATTCGGAGCAGCCCAGCCCAGCCCAGCCCAGCCCAGCCCAGCCCAGCCCAGCCAATCCCATCCCATCCCATCCCATCCCATCTTGGTCTTCCACTACATAGGCACAGAACCAATTTGCTATACCATCAGTATCACTGGTAGGATACCCTAAAGATACTACCTAGATCCACATTGGTACATAACCAATCCCATGTAGAAATCACCCCACATGGCCCTTACCCATGGCCACGAACCACTGTGCTAGTCAGGACTCAGTGAATTCCATTGTGGATCACTTATTTAAACAAATAAGTTATTTTCATGCTCATGCTTAGTGGTGTGGTGTGTGTGTGTGTGTGTCTGTGCGTATGAGTGCATGCATGTGTGTGTGTGTGTGTGTGTGTTCAAGGCTATATCTCTTTATGACATGATATGGTGGTTTGAATTAGAATGGCCCCCATAGGCTTATATATTTGAGTGCGTAGTCACTGGGGAATGGCACCATTTGAAAGGATTAGGAGGATTAAGGAATGTGACCTTTTTGGAAGAAGTATGTCACCGTCACCAGGGGGGTGGGGGTGGGGGGTGGAGTTTTCAAAAACTTATATCAAGGCCAGAGTCTCCCTTTCTCTGTCTACAATCAGGATGTAGTGCTCAGATTCTGGTCCTGTGTGCCTGTGTGCCACCATGCTTCATGCTAATAGACTAAACCTCTGAAAGTATAATAAGAAAGACCCAAGTTAGATGCTTTCCCTTGTAATAGTTGCCTTGGTCATTGTGTCTCTTCATAGCAACAGAAGAGTGACTAATACATATGGTTGTTGTCTTTGCTCTTGTAGTCACCATTCAATTCCTTTTCATCCTTCATGGGGACTGGATTTAGCATCCTGGATCATGTTAGACAAGCAATTTTAGAACTGCTACAGAGCAAGGCAACTGGAGACAAGCGTCCTTGGTTTGAGTTTATCTAATACTAAAAACTACTTTGCACTTCATTTGGTCAGGGGAGTTTAGATTCAAAGAGAACACTAAATTAAAAGAGCCTAGGGGCTTGTGTTATTCATATATACCTATAAATCTTCAAATATTTTATACACTGGATTTTGGTCATATTCTCTCTTACCTTCTAAGCTTCCCAACATCATGGCCTCTTTTTAGGAAAGCTCATTAAGCACAATTTACATTGTCTCTACACTCCTGGGTGTGGGGACATCTACTGTAGCATTATAAACTCATTAGGGGCAACATCTTTAAAGAAAAATTATCTATTTCTGTGTGTGTGTGTCTCTGTGTCTCTGTCTCTATCTTTGCCTCTCTCTCTCTCTCTCTCTCTCTCTCTCTCTCTCTCTCTCTCTCTCTCTCTCTCTCTGTCTCCCCCTACATCCCACCTTCCCTTCCCCTCTCAATGGTTATTAACTACCAGTAGCTGCTCCTCAGTTAGGGGTGGGGCCTTGTGTCTACCTCCCTTCTCCACATTGCTTATCTGCTTGAGCTTACACAGGTCTTGTGCGTGCTGTTATAACTACTGTGAGCTCATGTGTGCAACATCCCTGTTGTGGTGACAAGTGACAGTTTCACTGAAGTCATCCATTACATTTGGCTCTTACAGTCTCTCTGTCACCTCTTCCACATTGATCTCTAAGCCTTGGGAGAAGGGAGTATTATGTGGTTGTCCCATTTAAGGCTGAGCATTCACCAGTCTCTTCTCCACACATCGACCAATTGTGGGTCTCCGTGTTAATCACTGTCTACTGCAGACACAGGTCTTTCTGATGAGGGCTGAAACATTAATGTGCCCATTTAGCAGGAAATTGTGGTAGGTTCTCATCAGCATCTACAACCTGTCTAACCTTAGGTTCTTGGCCTAGTAACAGTGCTGGGTGCAGCTTCCACCTCCTCGAACTGGCCTTAGATCCAATCATAAAATGGTTCGGTGTTCCCGTGATGTTCTTGCCACTACCAAATCAGTGGCCGTTACCTTGCCATGCCACTCCAGGATCTCATGGTTTCTACTTTTTCTAAAGTGGAGATTTAGAGAAGAGTATGTCCTTGTTCCAGATGTTACAGCATTTTTTTCCTTTCACATTTTCATAGTCTTTGCTTTCAATGCTTAAGAGTTGCCCTTGCATGCTTCAGAGAATCATTGTGCATCTCTTGCTTGGGTTTTCCTGGTGCTCTCCATGTGCATGGAGCTTTTAAACTACTATTTCTTCAACCGTAATCTTGCCTCTGCCTGTTTCTGAGACTCTAGCAGAACTATGTTAGCATACCAACATGGCACCACAGAGTTATCAGAGATTGTTTCTCTCTCTTCATTCCTCCTTGTTTTATAAAAATATTTCATATTATTTTGTGCATGTGTGTAGATATCTGTAGAGGCTAGAAAGGGGCATTGGATGCCCAGGAGTGGGAGTTACAAGTGTTTGTAAGGTGTGTAAGGCAGCTGCTGGGGACTGAACTCGGGACTTTGGAAGAAGAGCAACTCTGCTAACTGCCGAGCCTTTCTCCAGCCTTCCCTTTAATTGTAGGTAGTGCAACCGCCACCAGTCTATCCCCAAGTTCATCCTGTCTTTCCCCTTCCATCTAGAATCTTCTGTTGAGTTCTTTTAGCAAACTCTGATTAAAATTGTCACACATTGTAACTCTCCTTTTTCCATATTCTATTATCCTATTGAATTTCTTACTGTCTCACAAAAAAACTATCTTCTTTAGTTCTTTGAATGTACTTAAAACAGCTCTGCAGATGATTTCTTTTGCTTAGACAGTGTCTACACATGGGTGGTGACTGCCTGTCACTGTGAGGTGAGGGCACACACCTCTCCCTCTTTAAACATGCAACAAACTTAACTTAGAGAAGAGCTTGTATATGGTGTAAATTCTGAACTTTGGCCCTTAGAATATTTGTCTAGGCATTTTATTCGAATACAGTTTTAATTTCTTAAAATTAAAGCTGAAATTGTCATTGACATGTGCAGTCATCCCTGCTCTGAGTCATGACCTCTGGGTGCTGTGGTTGCCTGCTGCTGCCCCAGGGTCTCCTGAAACTTATATAGGTGCATTTGACCTATGACCTTTCTTGAAAGGCTTTATGTATTGGCTTAAGGGTCTCACCAGTTCTCCTGTCCTTCTGTTTCCAAGACTGACCTCTTTACACTCTACCTGTCCACCCTGTTCTGAGCCTACTCCACTCTGAGTCCACCCCACTCTGAGCCTCTGTGTTTGTGTTGAGCTAAATGAAGCAGAGGTGACCATCTCACAGCCATGGGACCCTGGGTGTGCCCTCAGGAGGAACTCCGAGTTTTAATCTTCAAAAGTGAGCTCAAGATTCTTAAGTTTCCTAGTCCACCTGCATATTAGGAGAACGAGAGGGGTAGTGGGCTTCTGTCATCTGTAGGATAATTCTCCTAAGAATTTTCCTATCTGTCACCAGAAGTTTCTGAGTCCTTAGTGTGATGGGCTCCTTAGCCACACTGGAGAGTTAAAACCCAAGAGTCTGTGGAGGACAGTGGGGCCATAGCTGGGCCCTCCAGCAGGGGTCATGACAGTGGGGCCATAGCTGGGTCCTCCAGCAGGGACTGACCTTGTCGATATCTGAGTCTCTTGATCCTTTTCCCCAAGTTGCATACACACATACCACATACACACATACACATCACACATACACACACAAAATAAATAAGAGTCTTGAGACAGAAGCCTGCAGTTATAGCCAAAATTAAGGAACATGGGTTAAAACACACATAGCCATTCATTTAAAGTGGTTCCAATGTTTGAGGACTCAAGGCACTGAGGAGAGAAAATATTTCCCAGAGGACAACACTCTTTTTACCTACCTTAAGTTAGTTCCCACAAATAATGACTCAAGCTATGTTAGCAAATATGATAAAAATCTGACACCACACAGGGAATCAAAACATTGTGACCAAGAAGGAGAAGAAACAGTTACTTTAAAATGGAGTTTGAAACTCACCCCATGAGTAACTACCATACATCTAACATGGCAACTCTCTTGCTACTGTTACAGAAATACAAATTAAGTTTCAAAACTTAAAATCTGGGATTTACTATAGATAATTGTATTGGCTTCATCTCTGTTGCTGTAATGAAGCATTTGGACACAAAGTGGCTTGGGGAGTGGGGTGTTTATTACAGGTCATGGCAGGAAGGTCATCACAGTGACCGAAGCTTAAAGCAGATAGGTACATCACAGTCAAGAGCAGGGAGAAGTGAACGAACTGCATGCTCCATCGCTTGTCTGTCTGATCTCAGCTCAGGTTCTGCACATTTGTGTACAGTTAATAACTGCTTGTCAGGGAATGGTGTCACCCACAGTGGGCTGAGTCTTCCTATGCCAATTAACTTCCTGAAGACATGCTCACACACCAGCCTAAGCCTTAACTGAGGCTCTCTTCACAACTGGCTGTAGGTATGCAGTTGACAGTTAGGTATCGCAGTAACAGAACAGACTTGAAGAAGTCATAAATAGAACTTCTACAATAACTAAATTGATGTCTTTGCTTTTAGTAGGAGAAAAAGAAGTAGGTAGAAAAACGGTCTCAAATAAATTATTCTTAATTCAATGGAGATAGATGGTAGAGATAAAAATAATAAGTATTAAAATATATACGAGAGAAAATAAGGTAAGGCATAGTCCATCTGAATTCTAGAAAGAGATCAAAGTCAAAATATGTGACAGGTGTAATATTTTAAGAGACACTCTTACCCAGGGTAGATCACGGGCAACAGGGCATAAGCATGCTTCTCTCAGCTTCGTTTAATGTCTCAAAGGGAAACGGCACAAAAATATGCATTATATGTGCTCATTAATTTATATGTTTATGCATGAGATTTCAAAATCAAATAGTAAGACACTTCTGATGTGATACACACAATATCGCAGAGACTACCCCGTCAGCTCACCGTGATAGCTTCACAGGTAATCCACATGGGTGAACACAACTATTCAACGCCATCAGTTTTTCCTCCTCACCTTAAAGTAAAGGGGCTGTGGGACTCAACTCGGCCAGTGACATATGAAGATGAAATGTTTCAAGAAATACTCACATGTCTCAAGAACTTGCCTCAAGGAGAAACACGGCGGAATCCTTCTCCCTTCGTTCACTGTGAACTGCAAAGGGAAGTCCTGGAGCAGGTAGCACGTGGCCACGCCCCTCTGAACACATAGCTGCATCAGGCTGGCAGAACGAGCAGCAGACACCGGCACTGGCATTTAGGAGTGTTCAGAACTCAGAATGAGCTAACCAACTGCACCGAAACATGAAATTAAAGAAATAAATCAAGGAAACAGAGTGGGTGACAGTGTGTAGAAGCAGGCATTAGCATAATGTAAGCATAAATCAATGGGTTGTTTAATGAAAGGCACTGCAGTATTTGCCTGGCTATCTCAAATGCAAAGTCTTACACTCACACAAATCTTACATATATGTTAAAGTGCATCTTAGGTAGATTAAGGTTGCTGAGTATGCTAAAAGGGAAAAGAATTAATGATTGCAGAAATATTAGCAGACTAAAAATAAGAGTCAAAGATATCCGTGTTTTAAGCACAGCTTGAAGCCCAGGCATATTTAAAAGAAAAAAAAGAGGCATATTGAGTTATAGGAATACATAAACATTTATATAGCAAAGGTTACTATGAAAGATACCAAGAGGAATACATGTGGGCTAAAAAAAGATTGTACAGATGGCTACTTCTTATTAGGTACAATATGCAATGGTGGCTATAAATTTTCAATAACAAAAAATAAAGCAAAGGCATTGAAGTTCAGTGATTAACCCAAGCACAAATGCTAAAGCCACAAATATACAAAATGGTCAAGTTCACTTGCAGTCAGATAAATGTAAATAAAATAAATAACAGTCACTCTCTATCTGCAAGACTATAAGTTCACAGAATATAAACTTTCTCCTGGTGTATGCATGTGAGAGAAAAAAAATTTTCAAATATTTCTGATAAAAATGAGAAATGATGCTTCCAGTTTTAACGCAAATGATCTGTATAGATCTAATAAAACGAAGAACAAAGAAAAACATAATTTTTATACAGATCTGTTACTTCTCAGTTTAGCCCATACAAATTTAAGTGCCAAGACACAGGGAAGTCGTCCCGGCTTTATTTGAGGAGCGTACAGCATAACAACATGAAGAGTTTTACATATGCACTCTCAAACATCCGTTCATGTCTGCCCGTGGGGCTGCCCAGCCTTCATGGCACCGGAGGTGGAATCTACTACGATGAACAAATATGTGATGGAGAGATGGGAAAAATAGACAAGCAGAATGGCATGTATGCTATGGGAAGAGGTGGAACTGGAGATGTGACGGGATGCACGATGGTGGTGAGGACCAGGCTGAAGAGAGTGGCCTGCTCTGCCACCTAAGGCCATGGTAATGTCTGGATCTACGCTACCAGTGAGGGCCACATCTGGGCCTATGGCCATGGCTGGGGCTATGGCCCATGACACCTTCAAGCTCCGTGTCTCGGTCTGTGGTCTGACTGCAGCTGGAATCTGTCTTGATGTCCATGGCCTGTGTTACCACCAAAGGCCATGCAGGAGCCTGTGCTCTGGGTTGACGCCTGGAGCCATGTTCATATCCGAGGGCCATGCTGTTGCTGGGGCCACACTGATCTAAGTGCCCTTCGCTGCCACCTGAGGCCATAGTGATGTCTGTGGTCTGGGCTGCCTCTGAGGTCCTTGTTTGGGTCTGTGGGGCACATGTGCCAGAAACCATGTGGAAACCCACTATCCATGCTCCCTCTGATTGTAGATCAAGGAAGCTACTTCTGCGGGTGCACAGTTGACAAAGAGGGACATGGAAGGCTTCTGCGACAACCCCTACTTCCACTCCCCCCCGACTCCCCCAAATGAAACAAGAAGCCATCAAAGAGAACGCTTTAAAAGCGCGATAAGGATGCTGAGGTTAGCTCTTCACATGGCTTCTGGTGGGGCTGTGAGAGGGGAACAGTGTTGTTTCACTGGCAGGCCACTGACAGTTTGACCATACTCGATTGAATATATAAATAACACAAATTGGACTTTGAAAAAAAATCTAGGGTGATGTTACAAGGGTGGGGGTCAGACATGGAAGGACTGGGAAATGAGTGATCAGGGTACATGATGTTAAATTTCCCCCCAAAAAATCAATAAAAATATTATGCTGAAAAATTGGGTTAGCATATATTTATGTAAAGAGACAATATGAAAGAAGCAGGAGAGCTGGAGTGAGGGGGGGCGTTTATTCAGATGGAGCAGGCGGATCACTATAAAACACAGAGGACGGCGATGGGGAATTTCTTGTGCAGCAAAGGCCAGTTTTGTATAACACAGCAGACTCCAGAGCCTCATGTTTCTAACATCTTAGTCAGTCAGACCCTGGAATAGGACCTGGCATGGTTCCCCTTCTGTGAATACATCACAGAACCAGGCACAGAAGCCTACCTATGTATATTGTTGTGAACATAAGATGTGAGACGCAGTCTGGTTAATGGAATGAGAGCTCCTTGCGGCTTGAGTCCTCTGTGAGCAGCGACGATCTACAGATCACGCATCTCAGAAGCAAGAGTTTACTAGCCTTTTATGCAGACTTTCCCTAGCTGATAACGGGGCTGATAAAGACATGTATGTAAATCCACATGTAATACCAACTGAAGAAGGTAGCTTATCCACATGACAACTGTATTTCAAAGAATTTCCATGAACAGATATTTCATTAACTACGTGGTAATAAAATGATAACATGACTGGCTGAGCTCTGTGAAATAGTGTGATAACCGTATCTTTTGTTTTCTCCTTTCAAAATGAGATGCAGTGTTTCAGGCTAAGCTTAGGGGAGGCTTCTGGTACTGTAGTTTTTTACTGTCTTCTGTATTGAGGTTATATGGGGTAGGAATAAGACCTCAGAAGGGCCATTCTTGGAAGGCACAATCTCTTCCCACATTCACTATCTGAGGAAACCCATCAGGAGGCCAAGATGTATCTATGGAATCTGATTCCTGTTTGAAATTATAACGGCAATCAAAGGCAGTCACAAGTTTTGAGTCAAAGGAACTTAAAGTACCTTAAATCTTGCTCAGGTAAGATGATTGCAGTGAAAAGTTGGCCTCAGTGGTGGATAGACCCGAGAGTACCACCTCAAGCTGGGGAAAGGAATGGGCTAGTGGTCCCCAAAAAGCTCACACATGAACAAGAATGAGGCAGGAGTCTGCACAAGCCTAGGAACTGCTTTCTTGCCTCTGAGCACTTCGCTTTTCAAAAATAATATTGGTAAAGAAGCAAAGTGAGTTAACTTATTAAACCTCAGTGCTATTATCCTACATTTGCATATCTCTGATGAGGTGGGATGTGCACACGCTTCTGACGACGGCTCCAGGCAAGACGCCTGGTGGAAGCATTTCCGAGGCAAACCCAACATAACCTCACGGACTGTATTTATTGTGTTGGGGGCCCATCCATGGCACTGTGGATTTGTGTGGTGCTCAGAGGACCACTTAGTGGAGTAGATTCTCTCCTTCCAGGGATAGAAATCAGGTTGCCAGGTTTCACAGTGAACTCGTTTTCCTGCTGAGCCACCCCAAGGGCCCATGAGCCGCAGAATGATTGGGAGAATTCAGATTTAGCAGGGCTGATCTCTAAATGAGATGATATTTACCTTAAAATGACAACTAATGCTCCCTTACATAATGGATTCAGTATAGCTAACAAGACAGCCCTCACCATTACCCCAGACACTAAATTTCAAAGAAAATTGTGTCATTCCTTGAAGAACTTGTACTTTTGAAAAGTGTCATGAGTTTTTATAACTTGTGTTGATGTTAACAGAAAGTTATTTAATTATTGCTCCTTGAGTATATATTACTAAACATGTTTTAATTTTTATTTTAAATCCTAATATCACCAATATTGGTTAATATTACCCCCAAGCCAGAATTTCTTGGTGTTCTCAATAGCTTTTAAAGACTTATTTTTTGTTATTTATAATTGTGTAATTCTGTTGGGTGGGTATGTATAGGTGAGTGTAGGTGCCTTCAGAAGCCAGAACAGGGTGTCACATCCCCTAGGGCTGGAGTTATAGAACATTGTGAGGTGTTGGAAATTAAACGCAGGTCCTCCATGGGAGTAGTTTGTGATCTTAACCACCAAGCTATCTCTCCAGGTCCCTTAACATCTAACGTAACCTTAATATGCATTGTCTTCCAGAAACTCTCCTCTGCCTCTTTCAGGTGGCCACTTTACCTAGTTATTCAGGCCTGAACTCTTATCACTTGCCCTACAAAAATCCCCTCACCTTTCTCCTCCCTAAACACCTGAAGTCATTAATCTTCTCTGGTCCTTGGACACGCCACACTAAACCCTGGTGCTTGTTACAGCATGGGTTAATTACTGCGGAGGCTGGCTTTCCCTCCCAGGGTGTTCAGCAGTTTGCTGGTGCTGTCTTCAGCTTCAGGGACAGGAATCAGACCTCTTCTGTGCACCATTCCACATTGCCAATGCCAGCTGCAGTCCCAGCACATGGAATGTTCTGGAACCTTCTGTGTGAAGGATGGATATAACTTCCATGGAATTTCCAGTATTTCAAAATGTTGACGAATGTGTTGTCGTGCTTATGCTATCTCTTCGTCATAGCTCTAACTCCCGGGGGAGTAGACGACTTTATGACATGTTTTGGATGTTATTTATGGGTGTGAAGTGTGGAAATGTCCCAGTGTTGGAAGCTCTGTACCTGTGGAAACATTATCGCTTTCTTATAGTGCACTGTAAAAAGCTAAATCTTATTCTGTCGGTGTCTCCATGGCATTACCTGCCAACCCAGTACTGAAAGGCCTTCTCACACTGACAGGTACAAAACTCTCTCTCTCTCTATCTCTGGCTTTTACTTGTTCTTATCCACATCTCATTTTCACTATTTTTACCAAGACATACCATCTGGGGCTATGATAGTAAACATTTTTCATGGTTGTTAAATCTTAATTTAAAAAAATTTTGAGAACTTAATGCATGAACACTGAGTCTACAAAACTTGTACCATTTCCCTCCCGCTACAACCACTTGAGAATGCTCTTCCCTCCCAAATACATGACTTGTTCATATATTACTGTTATATACACACATACACACAGGCACAAATGTGCACACATTCACACATACAGGCACACACATGTACGCCTACACACACACACACAGTCACTCACGTGCATGTGCGCGCACACACACACACACACACACACACACACACACACACACACACACCATACTGAGTCCACTTTAGTATTGTCCATATGTACACACACACTTGGGGGTGACTCTAGATAATTCTTTAATAAGTAAGTCCACTCTGCCTTGTATGGGTTAGTCCTGGAAACTTGACTGGGGCGACAAGGGAATCAGAAACATACACTGAGAAGCTGGGATGGGGTAGGCTGTGTCTGATGGGGTAGGCTGCACTCTTAAAAGCCACTTGTAAATACCAATTATTAGTTAAAATGTCAAAAGTGACCTTGATAAGCCAACTGACATACCCCTTATGATTAGCTTTTATGAGCGAAATCCATCGATGCCCACAGTATGTTCCTATCAAATTGCTATTTAAGTAGCCTTACTCCCTGAAGACTCAGGCTCCCTAAATCTCAGTTACCTGTGGGGGAAAGCTGGCCACGTGCCTTGGTTATGCCTTTTCCGTAAGATTCAACAGACTCCACGTTTGGGTTTTTTCCCTGTAAGCCTTTTCAGTGACTGGAGAAAACACCTCCCCTCCATCCTGACTCATTTTTAATCTTTTGATTCAAACTTGCCCTGTGAGAACAAAGGCAAGAGGATAAGACTCACAAAGGACTCAAAAACAAACACAAGCAAGGGACCCCAGTCTACGGCAAGGCAGCGACAGTGTAGCTTCTGGGAGAGACAGGAAAGGGTTACTCTCAGTTTTGGTCTAGGATTGAGGGCTGGGAGTCTTTGATAAGCCAGCAACTGCAGGAAAGATCCTAGAGACGGATTCTGACCTCTGGAGAAATTGTGGCTTCAGCGCCGGGCTTCTGAAAATGGAGAAAAGAATGCAGGGAAAGTGAGACGAGAGAGAAGCAAGAGAGCTGCGTGGGACAGAGTAGCTGGACGTATCTGAGTCTGGGGTCTGCGTGGGACAGAGTAGCTGGACGTATCTGAGTCTGGGGGCTGCGTGGGACAGAGTAGCTGGACGTATCTGAGTCTGGGGGCTGCATGGGACAGAGAAGCTGGACGTATCTGAGTCTGGGGGCTGCGTGGGATGGAGTAGCTGGACGTATCTGAGTCTGGGGGCTGCGTGGGATGGAGTAGCTCGATGTATCTGAGTCTGGGGCAGCTGGACTGCTGCCAGCTTGTAGAAAGCGCCCCTCCAGGCACCTTGGTGCTGAAGATCAGTCCCCAGTCGCTGGACTGAGTGCCTGTGACCGTAATCAGGAAAAAACAGTCCCCACACAGTCCTCCGGACCCGACCTTGAGGCTGACTTCCAAGGTTTGATTCATCTGAATTTAGGCTGAGTTTATATGCATTAATAATGAAGGGAAAAGGTATGTTTGATATCAAAATCAGAACACCAAAATAGCATCTGCTTTACTTGGAATAAATCTCCACGTTGATTATTTGAATTAGTTCAAGACCAGCCTTGTCACATGTTTTCCAACCGCTCACTCATCCGCTCATCTGTTCAGAGGCGGGCTCACTCAGTCAATCACCTGTATACACCGCAAGTCAGTAACCTGAGAGATGTTCTGCCAGCCTGCCCTCACTGCTGTAACAGAGCACAACAGACCACGTGGCTTCTAAGCTCAAACATTTATTTCTCAGTTCCAGAGTCGGCAGGTATCATATTTAGCTACTTTCCTCATAGATGGTGCCATCTCTCTTCCTTGTCATATGAAGGGATAGAAAACAAGGCCCTCAGTCTTTTTTTTTCTAATAGTCACTTATCCCATTCAAAAGTGTCACCCTCTCCCTCCAGGGGACATGGTCAAATGTGAGGCACCAGAGTACGTGAGAAAGTCGTATCACACTCTCCACTCAACTGTGGAGAATATTCTGACCATTGGCTAGATCTGGGAAGGGGTTTAAAGTTTACCTCCTGTATTGTCCTTGGCTGGTGCCTTAGTTTGAGCGGGACCCCTGGGCCCAAATCTGCCTATCATATTGTTCTACTTGTAGATTTCTAGGACCCTCTGGAAGGACAGCAAGTGGCCAAGAAGAGACTTGATACCCTATGAGAATATACAGGGGGACATAATCCCCCTCAAGAACAGTCATAGGGGAGGGGAATAATGGGAAAATGGGGGGGGGAGGAATGGGAGGATACAAGGGATGGGATAAACATTGAGATGTAACAAGAATAAATTAATTAAAAAAAAAAAGTGTCACCCTCATCTGACATGTCTCTTTAGAGGTACATCTCTTGGGATTAAGGACATGGCTCAGTCTTGGTAAAGTGCTTGCTGAGCAAACATAAGGACCTGAGTTCAAACACAACACCCACGCAAAGAGCCAGCACTCTGGCCGTATCCATAGTGCCAACATCAGGAGGGTAAAGGTCAGAGTATTGCTCAGCTTGATGGCCGGGAAATACACCCTAGTCTCTGGGTTAAGCAAAAGATCATGTCTCTAAGAATAAGGTGGGCAGTAATTGAGGAAGATCCCAATGTTAACATCTATGCTACACACATACACACAAACAAACACATACACACAAATATAAACACAAGCACAAATACAAATGCGTACACACACACACACACACACACACACACACACACACACACACACCTAAATGTTTTCTAAGTTCTAAGACTTCAATACAGGAAGTGGGGACAGAGACAATCACCCTCAAGAAGCTCATATGAATTCAAGTTTTGAAACTGGAGCTACTTTCCAATAGACCATGGATAAAAGAGAGAAACAGACAAGCTATGGAAGTGGGTGACGTGTTGTTTGCTCTGGAGGTGGAGTGGAGTTGGAGTGGCACAGGTGGATGGGGACACAGATAACATGAGCACATGTTCTCTCCAGTTGTCACCAGCTCCTCTCCCCTCCCCCCCACCCCACCATACACACTCACTCCCCACCCACCCCCGCCCCCAACCCCACCCCGCTGTTCCACCAGTTCCTCAATGCCCCAGGCTTGCTGCAATCATCCACAGGACCGGCTCCTTGGATGGCAGTTAACTTCTTGAGAACACAGGCAAAGTTTAACTATCTTCTCATCATCTCTGCATAAAGAGCAACTCCTAAGCTGTGCTGGGGCCATGACTGTCCAAAGCAAAGGAGAAACACTAGCCTTGACTCCCTGCAGATGATGTGTCTGTAAATCATTATCCTTCAAAACTCCTCTTCTCAGCAGTGATAGTCCTTTGATACATACAAAATTTAGGGTCTGACACAAAATTTCCCATGCCTTCGGCAAAAGTCACATTGCCTCGGCACCATTCACAGTGTATTCTTTTATTTTTTATTTTATTTTTTTTTTTTTAAGTTTTTCGAGACAGGGTTTCTCTGTGTTGCTTTGGCTGTCCTGGACTCACTTTGTAGACCAGACTGGCCTCGAACTCACAGTGATCCGCCTGCCTCTGCCTTCCGAGTGCTGGGATTAAAGGCATGCGCCACCACGCCGGCCACAGTGTATTCTTAGCAGAACCTACGACTCGCGTGTCCCATGAACTCACCAGATGTCAGTCCTCGTTGTGACTAGATTGTAAGACCCCCAGACACAGGTCGAATTTGCCGTGTGATGATGACACACTCACACAGTCTCTTCTCACCTATAAGCTGCCCTTCAACAAACTAACACACTGCGCTCTATCAGGGAGAAACCTAGGGTGTCAGAGGCACCCCTTATTACTTCCCATTACTCCTGTAAAAGGAGGCTTGAAGCAACAGGGCGGGCATCACCATCAGTTGGCTCTGGAGATCACAGGAAGAGACCCAGGGCCTCTACGGGGCCACTTGACCCCCAGGAGACGAGGGTCCATCCTCTTTTGCCTTCTCCAGCTTCGGGGGGCTTCAGCAGGGTTTGAGCAGGGTGTCTTCCTGCCTTCCAGCACCAGGGATGCTAAAGTGAGGTCCTCTGGACTCTGCCCACATAAAGGCCTTCACTGCGGTTACAATGGCCCCATGCAGAGCAGGCGTCTTCTCACTCTGGACGATGTCAGCTCCAATTGCAGCCTCTGTCGCCTTTTTCAAAGCAATAAATTCAAGGGGCGGAGATTTTGATGCGGATATGAGAGAGACCAGGTTCTGCTCACCACACCCCTTCCTGTGCCTGATTGAGGGCTCGACATCACAAAAGGTGTCCTAATATCCCTGATGGATAACTTCCCGCCAGCTGTACCAAGTTCTAGCTTATGCCTAAAACATGGCAAGTGTCCAGTGATGTAATCTGGTTCTCTTCCATGTTCTTAAGAACATGGGGGATCATGCATGTATGTAAGCATGTTCCAGAACACCCAGCTTACACGGTTCTGGAGACCAAACAGTTTGACGTATGCAATCTTGTCAATTAAGCTAACCCCCAGCTGGCATTCTCAGAGCTAGGTCTGTCAAGAAGAGCAATTCCGACCAATGCCTGTGCACGTTAGTCCTGGATGGCCTATGACCCGGACACTGAGGTGCAGATCCAGGAAGATGCTGGGGCTCAGTGTTTCAACCGAGACTACAGGCAACACTTAGTATTCTTCCCTTGCTGGCTTCCTTCAGGTGACCTTGGTACCTCCCCATGGTTGCTGTTCTGCTAGCTTCTGAGTCCTGACTCCCACACTGCAGCTCTGTTATATTTCTACCCGAAGCTTCTACCAGAACAAATGCGTCAGCACTCATAACAGATGGTTGCTTTCAACGGTGAACGAGGATCCTTATATCACAGAGACTGTTGCTGGAAAAACATCTGAAAGGCAGGCCGGCTGTACCCAGAAACACAGGCAAGAAAGAAACCACGGCTACCCACGAGGCAGAGGCAGAGCCGGGTGATGACTACCAGCGCCACCTGTGCCACTCTGTTTCTGTAGCTGAATGGAACCCAAGAAACAGAAGTGTGTGTGTGTGTGTGTGTGTGTGTGTGTGTGTGTGTGTGTGTGTGTGTGTGTGTGTACGCGTGCCAAGAATCTGCTCCACATTAGGACTCAGGTTGAATGTTAAACCGACTGTCATAATAAATGAGACCTGCTCCATTTAGGTCTTCCAACGGGTTGGTCGTGAGGATGCACACCTGGACCCTCTCTAAGACGTACTCACCAGCGAAGCAGAGGTGATTATCCTTCAAAGTTTAGGGGAAGAATTTCAGAGAATGCTCTTTGAAGGTGGTTGGGCAAACAAGGAATTATTACTGTGCTTTACTGTTAAGCAGAAAGCCATGAGGCCAAGGTGGCCATGTGAGCACTGGCATAGATTAGACAGTGTCCTCAGCTGGGTGCTCTGAAGTCACCTGGAAATGTCAGAGGCTTTTTGCTTCAGCGAGTCACACTGACATGTCCTCAGTGCAGAGGTGTTCACAGTCAGCCCAGGAGCAGGGGTGCTGCTGTCCTTCCTGGACAATCACTGCCCACTGCTGCCAAAAAGGAGGAAGGGTATTCGAGCCTGTCCCCTAATGCTTTGGTGGGGGCAGGGGGTGCGATTTTAGGAGAACTTAACATAGTGGGATTCCTCAGAAATACAATCACCAAAGGTTTATGGAAGAATGAGCCTTGCTTGATTCATTCATAATTTCAGAAGAGTATGCCAACAGTCACAGCCCCATGATGCATGTCAAACCTGCTTGGTAACCGCATACTCTGCACGTGTAGCTGCAATAAGCTGCTGTTGTTAACAGGTGCAAATGTCCTTACTCATCAGTTTCAAAACTGTCAATACACACACACACACACACAAAAGTGGACTGCAATTAAAGTTGCCTTCAATTGTAAAATTAAATGGTGGCATTCACGTAACTGATCATAATTTATTGTACTGTAGTTCACTGCTTATTTGATTATATTGTCCTCATCCCTTTATGCAGCAAAAAAAAAAAGATTGTATTTTTATTATAAATTAATTATTTCCCCTTTATCTTTCACTTGTTTAAAATGGAACTTTTTTTACTTATACAGAAGCATGTTTACAATATCCATGCAGTTTTTCTTGTTTTGTTCTGTTTTCGGTAGACTATAGGTAGTATTGTAAAAGTGCAATCATAGGCAAGAGACAAAAAGTAAAACAAAGGCAGGACATTTAGAGACGGACAGGTGGATCTCTCTTTGCTATTCCCCCTGGTTTCCACTCTGTTTCCCGATCCTTGCTTCAATGCCACCTACACACTGTGCTAGTCAGTTCTCCACGGCTACACTGGTTCAGCCCAATCCCTTGTCTATTTTCTTTCCAGAAGCACCTTGGTTACTCTTGGCCCCGTCTCCTTCCATGTGATTTTGAAATATGAGCTGAGGAGTACAGAAAGAACATGGCAGATAGCCAGACCTTCTTACATGAAGCAGTGCAAATGGCGGTATTTCAGGCATCACTTCAATATTTGCACACATAACTAGAGTAATAAAATTAAACTGTATTCTGTTTTGGAATTAATATGCTGAATTTGAGTCTCTTGCTATCTGTTCTGACTATGTTTTTGCTGAGTTTCTCAGAATTGTTTAAAATGTCTCCACTGACCAAGTATTTTGTGCACCACAATGTTTTTCACGTTTAACTATTCTAATAATGTTATTAATCTTTAGTAGAGAATATTAAACAATATACACATAAAATTAAACCATAGTTTCTGAGTCTAACAACTGTGGTTAATCCAAGTCTATGGCATTGTTTCATCTCTAACTGGTTTAAAAGCACTCTGTGTTCTTATTAACCTTGTTACTAGGCAACACATGATGCTTAATCTGTCATACTCTTTGTCCTAATTTAAAACTATTTATTAATGTTAACCCTGTGCTGTAATAGGTGTGGAAATACTGGCTAGTTTGTCAAAATCATTAGCAATATTAAACAAAAGTCCAATTGTCAGGTACAGCATACCTCCCTGAGAGCTCTTGGCCAGGGTGGCCCCAGAGGCTCCTAAAACATCACAGACCGCTGCCATCGCTCTTGGCTGTCTGAGCATCCATCAGAACTCTGCAGTGAGACCCCAGAGCTGAAGATACCACTGATTTTGCAAAAGTAAATCTAGAGCTGCATTGAAGCTGGCATTCGTAGTGGAGGGAGGCACTGTGCAAGCTGCTGGGGAAGGAAGACCATCACTGGCCTCCTCCCTTCATGGCCTGAACTTAGCATATTATCCCTTCCTCTCTTATGCTGTCCTTATTATGAAGTTTGTACCAAGAAAGTGCTTCACTGGGGTATGGGCGTGCCGTCATGGTGGGCTTACAGCTGCGTCGATGGCACACCACTCTAATAGTCACGTTTAATCATGTCCTAGCTAAGATGTCTTCTCTTGCCCCTTGTCTTTTCTTTATTCCATCACAGGTTACTTAAAATCACTATAGTTCACTAACATTTAGGGATCTTCTGTTTACCTGCTACTTGGTCCCCAGGTTGATTTTACTACATTCAGACAAGGCCCAGCAACCTTCGCTTTTGGGGAAAAGGGAGGTCTGAGGTCTGACATCTGGTCAGTTCAACACGGTATGTCCTACGTGCCAAATAGGCCAAACTTACTGCTTACCGTTTCCTTGTCTGGTTCTTAAATTTCTTCTCTATCAAATACTAAGTGTATTAGAGAATTCCATTTTACTGTTTTTTTTTTATTTCCCGCTTATCAATTATCAATGTTTACATTGTTTTCAATCCATAGAGTGCTCTGCTCTCCTGGAGGACGCTGCCAACCGCCTGCCATGAAATGCCCTCTTGAGGCTCTCATGAACTTCCTTCCTCTAACGGACAGAGTCCAGCTCCATCAGCCTTCTGGGACACAGTGTTTTGTGTCTTTCTCTTACTTCCAAGCCTTTATATGATGGTGGCTCTTAGACTATTTGTTTGAATCCCATCTGCCAGTTACATTTTGATTCTTCGATCCATTTATCCCTCTACTTAAATTACTGAAAGCTGAGTGAAGTCTTTCCTCACTTTCCGTTCTCCACTCCCCTTAACGTCCTTTTTGCTTCCTTTCAGATAATAATAAAAAAAAAAACCTGCATTCATTCTGCCATTCTACTCTCTAAATTATTTCATCTGTCAGCTATTGTGCCCCATGTTGGCAAAGTCTAATATAAAGGACACTTTTCCTAACTTCGGGAGTCTAATTTTAGAGCCAGCTCAGTGTTTCATGTTACACTTTGTTCTTTAACTACAAGGTATGTTGAGTAAGACATGGGATGAGTGTTGTTTCTTAGGTCAGAAAGTTAGGAGCGCCAGCTCAGATCTCTGTCATCACTACTCTGTCTGTCCCTGCACTGTGAGAGCTGCATGGAGGCTGCCCAGGCCAGTGAGCGCCTGGACCAGGAGACTTCAGCTGCTAACGCCTGCGTGTGGTCAGCTGTGGGGGACACAGTTCTTCACAAACGCTGCTCTGAAGCCCGGACTTCAAGGAAAATTGCTGGGCAGGGGGGACAAAATTAGATTCTTACAAACGCACCTCTCGCTGCTTGCATTTGCATAAAAGGCAAAGAACCATCTGGAAGAAGGTGTGTGGTGTCCTGGTCCCATGTCTTTAATGCCGCAAACCACTCGTGTGCACTTCCTCGGCTGGCGTGGCATGTGGATTAGTGGCTGAGCTAAACCTGTGGCCTCTTTGCCCAAGACAATCTTTATGACAGATGAAGAACTTCTGGACACAAAGACAATGCATGGTGAACATACTTAAAAAAAAAATACTTTAAATATACTCACAATTCTTTTCTATGTTAATTTCCCATGTGTGCATGTGTATTACGTATGTATGTGTGCTTGTGAGTGTGTGCTAGTATGTGTGTACTTGTGTGTGCATGTACATGTGTGTTCCTGTATGTATATATGTGTGCTAGTGTGTGTGTTTGTGCATATGTACGTGCTAGTGTGTGTGCTAGTGTGTGTGTTGAATGTGCAAGTTTGTGTGTGTACTAGTACATGCATATGTGTGTATATGTGTGTGCTTGTATATATACTGTGATGTGTGTATCGGTATACATATGTGTGTAGCAGTGTGCGTATATGCGCTATATGTATGTGCGTGTGAGTTGTATGTGTGTGCTAGTGTATTTGCTTGTGTGTATATCTATGTGTGTACTAGTGCATATGGTTATGGGTATATGTATTTATATATGTTATTCTGTGTATATATATATACACACACGTGTGTGTGTGTGTGTGAGAGAGAGAGAGAGAGAGAGAGAGAGAAAGACTAAGCTTTGTCACAGGTGGAAGCAGTCTTGGCGGGCTTTACCCTTGGGCACCCCGTGAATACCTTGTGACAGACTGAGTGGAGCCATCCTGGGCCTGGAATTCAGGAAGCAGACCTGGGGACCCCACCTGGGCTATTGTTTTCCTAATTGACCCTCACAGGGAGAAGGAGACCGCCCTTCCCATGTGACTCAGGCAGGCGAGGAGGAGAGCAGCAGCAGGTTCAGACCGGGCTTGAGCACACGTGGATCAGTGAACAGGCTGGACCAGCACGCAGGCCAGAGACACCTAAGGACCCATCCCATGGAACGGATACCGGAAGGTTCACTCTTTTTTCCCTTTAACCTTTTTTCCTTCTTGTGTAAGCTAGTTGGGTTGTATAATAAAGTTTAATTGTTAAGAAACAGAGCCTACATGTGTGTGTAAATGGAGGTGATGCATTTTGTGTGTGCTAGCATAAATATACACGTATGTGTGCTTATATATTGTGTTTGCATGTATGTGTGTTAGTGTATGTGTAGGCTCTTATGTGTATATTTGTAAATACTTGCGTGTTTGTGTATTTCTGTGTTTTTGTGTGTGCATGTGTATATTTATATGTGTCTATATATAGTTATGCACGTGCGTATGTATATGTGTGTGTGCCCATGTATATGTATACATGTATGCTTTTTTGTGTCTCTTTGTATGTATTTGTGCATGTATGTGTGTATACTAGTTAGTATATGTATATTTGTATGTATTTGTGTGTAAATGTATGTGTGTATATGTGTGCCAGTGTGTATGTGAATTTGTATGGACATGTTTGTGTGTGTGTATGTGTACTTGTGTGTATGTGCTTCTGTATCTCATTTCACACTCTCTTTCTGCATCACTTGTGTAGCCATCTGCTGCTAACTTATTCCATTTGTCTTTTTCCATCTGAAAACTCTGCTTCATTTTCACTGTTATGAATTACTGGGTTGGAACTTTTCGGACTTGGTTTGTTTTTCTCTTTGTCGTTTTAACTATTTCTGGCTGTCTTCAAGCGTGCAAGCTTTCTGATGAGATACCTGTGGCCGCTGCATGCCTGGCCTGTGAGCATACTAACTCCCATAGCTTTCAGGGTCTGTTCTCTCCTGTGTATCCCTCGGCATCACCTCCATATGTGTGGAAGAAGAGCCTCAACTTAACCTGCCAATCATCTGCTGGGACTTCCTAAGCCTGTAAACATATTTTGCTGAAGTTGGTGACTTAGCTGACTCTGGACATGGCTCCTGCATGGCTCCACTCCACACTCCATCTCTCCGGTACTGCACAAAAGTGTACCTTACATATTTTACTGCAGTTCGTCCTTTCTCCTTCCTGTTTTTCTACCCTGCATACTGGACACTCCATGTGCTTGCTGTTCTTGGGCCCATGTCCATTTGGTTTTTGCTTCAGCACTGTGTTGTTAAAGCTTCCTCTGTTTTCATTCATGTCAGCCATGTCTCCTTTCTCCCTGTGGCTTCTGTAAGTGTCTCTGTCAGTCAGCTTGGGCTGCCGTAACAAGTTACTGCAGACGAGACAGCCCACCCTTCACTTCATGGCCTCACACCTTCATTTCCTTCCTAAGAGCTCCATATCCGTGGGCAATCACTTTGCAGGGCGTGCCTTCAGTACTGGATCTTGAGGTGCTGCAAAGCCACCCAGGCTGCCTCAACTTCTCCCATCGCTCATTCCGATAACCCAGGGACAACACAGCTGGCGTCAGGGGATTGATTCTCCCCCCTCTTGCATGGGATTGATATACAGCTCTTTTGATATTTTGTGACTTTGGATTAACTGTGGGCATCGTGCCTCTTACTTGATATGGTGCCCAGTTTCCCAGCACATGGAACGTGCACTTGTCAGGGAATACATGGACGAGGCATCAACTGTTGATACCAATCTGTCTCTCACAGTCAGTGAGAGCCCGTTGAAAGCTCAATGGAACCAGGCGCTGGATCAGGGTGTCTTGGGAATATTGGGTCAGCTGCGGGCTGAAGGTTTGTGCAGACTGCGGTACTATGCCCTACAGCTGTCCTTACTGGGAGTACTCCCTGGAACCTCCCTGGTAGTTTGTCACTTGCCTTCCCTGCCCAGAATGACCAAGCAATGCCTTTGAATCCCATGCTGTTAAAGCCACAGGATGGGGACTTAGGCTGATCGTGCCCCATGTGCGGCCCCTTCGGTACTCTGCCTGCTTTTGCTTTCTCTCCCAATTAGAATCCGCAGCGCTGCGGGTTCGCTGCCTCCATTTTTAAATCTCTTCTCCTGTTCTTTGAGTGAGTTCTGGCATGTACCACTTCCTGCCCTCTATTGGAGGCAGCTGCGTATATTCCCTGTTGCTCCTCCCACGGTGATGCTTAATTTTCCCATCTGCTTTAGGATTTTTCTTTCTAATCTTGTTAATAGTTTTCTCTTACTAGATGCATTATTTTTTCCTGTTGAGCTTTTCAACAGTCCTAGACTCTATGCCATAAGATCGTCTCAATCTTAGAAAATTCTTAGCCATTATCTGCCCCCTCCACCTCCATTAGTGCTATTAAAAATGTTTGTTTTTATGTCTTTCATTATCTTATTTATTTTAGCATATATGCCATTTTTATACATGTATATAAAGTGGCTTAAGTATACCACCTATTACTTTTTTTTTAATCCCTTCCACCTTTCCCTTCCCTTCCCATTTAAATATCTCTCTGTGTCTTATATGTCTTTTTAATTTTTTATGCTTCCATTCTTTTTCTTTAAACTTCAGGCAGTATATTAGTATATTTTTCTACAGGCGATCAATTCTTTCTCAAACTGTGAAGAATTTGTTGGTAAGCAAATGAGTTCTCAATTTCAATTACAACTTTCACTGCTTTATACATTTCATCCACAGATAGGGTGTTGATTCTGGGAAAACGATGTCATAGTGTCCTCTTTATGAATACTTACCACTCATGTATGGTAAGACCAACACCTCACATGCTAGCTCATTTTCTTCCGTTTTCTCTGGGTTCTGTCTCTCACGGTGCTCCTGATTTCGTTGTTATTACAAGCTGGTTATTAGGCACACAAACAATGCAGAGTCGCGAGGTGCTGACCTCATTAGAAGAGGCTTGGCATAGGTCTATGTTTAGACACAGGAGAAAACACAGGAACACCATGAGAAATCGACCCAACTCTCGGTGACTCCGGTCACTCAGTGAGTTCTGGTCCAACTCTGGCTCTGCTCTGGCTCTGCTCTGCCTCTGTGAGTTCCAGGCCACCTGTGGTTCCAAGTCAGACAGCTGCAGTTCCTCCCCAGGTCTTTCCACACTGACAGTCCCTGAACTCAGTTTTACCTCTTCAGGTCTGTGGGGTGCTGATGGCTCTATTCATGTTGCCATCCCATGCAGCCACCTTCTGCTCAGCGCTTCTGGCAAAGATGAAAGCCAGTGCTTCGAGACCAACAGCAGCTCAGAAACCTTCCCACTTCTCCGAGCTTCCCTGTCCCCTGGAGCGGAGCATTCCTCTGAGCTTCCCTGTCCCCTGGAGCAGAGCATTCCTCTGAGCTTGTCCTGATTCTCCATTTAGGCAGCTGTGTCAAAAGGAAATGATATAAATGTGCCGGGCCTGCATCAGTGTGTTTTCTGTCTCTAGGGGACACGGGCCTCTCAAACCCTAGATGTTTTTGTGGCTTTCAGATGCCTCCAAACAGATGTTTTTATTTGCTTCTGTTTTTATGCAGCTCATTGTTTGGATGATCTGCTGAAAGCTTTGTGCTCAGAGCCAGACATGGAAAATTGTACTTGAATTCCACGTTCGTTTTGGCCAAGTAAATGACACCTTTAGATACATGGGCTTTTTAACTTAGAAAGCCACTGGAACATCTGGAGAGGTTATGCATATATAAAGTTCATTTTGGGTGTAAAAGAGAAGCCAGTGGCTTAGTCCACATCACTTGTCCTGATTTTAATAGAGCTGTGCAATTATGGAAGGCGCAAGCCACTTTTTTTTTTTTTTTTTTTTTTTTTTTTTTTTTTGGGCAGGGTACCTTCAAGTTCTGAGTCTTCAGTGGTTTTCATTTGTCTCTTACTCATTGCTGTCAGTTTGTGTGCAGCCTCCTTGGAGGTAGACAAAGCTAGCATCCCCAGGACCACAGAGTGGATGGGAAGCAGTAGTCACTGAGGCGTTGAGCGGGAAGCCAAAAGGAAGACAGATGAATTTCCCCTGCCCTCGAGCCACACAAGAATAGTGGCTCAGAATTAACACATTATAATTCTACATGTTAAATATCCCAATAAATGAGAGAATTACACACATAGTAGGGCAGGAAGTGCGCACCACAGGGAACACTAAGAAATGCCAAGGTTCCTACCTATGAGCAGAGGCTTAACTGGCATGGGGGTGGGGTATCTTCATTCCATGACAAGAAGAGACACATGAGTAGCGGGGAGAACTGCTCATCTTCCTGGCCAGTCGGAAGCAGCAGAAAGCCAACACACACGACCTGGGTCTAAAAACCATGTTGCCAAACAGCATAAATAAGTCACAGAGAAGTGAGAAACACAGCCTCCAGTCAACAGCGAATGACAATTAAACATTGTAGTGAAATTGGGGACAGCCAGCTCTTAGCTAGGGCAAGCAAATGGGGGTGTGACATGGGGCTTTAAAGTAAAACGGCTCAAAAACTATTGAAAAGGACACAAAATAGACACAGAGGAAGAGACCGTGCATGAGCAACACAGAAGCAAAAGGTTGGAAACATGGGGATTTACAATTTGGGGACGTGTGAAACTTGATTGGATGAAGCCACAGAGTACGCCGGCTGATCACAGCGTGTGTTTACTCACAGAGCACAAAGCATGGCTGTGAACCTACACTGACTGCTTCACCATGTGGGGGACAGGGTCCAATACATTGATTTTTATGGAAGAAAACTGAATTGGAATTCTAAATTAAAATTTATGATCATCATCATGTTGAGAAAAATAGACTCAGAAAGACAATTACCAGATGCCTTCTCTTATTGTAGAAATTAGATTTTAGTAGAAAAATGTGAATATAGGCGAGGGACTACAAAAAATAAGAAAAGAGATGTGGGGGGCAAGAAGAAGATATGAAAGGTGAGTGGGTGATAAGGAACCACAGAGTAGAAACAGGAAACCCATCCCCCCAAAGTTGTCCTTGGGGCTCCACATTTGCACCACGGCATGTGCATGTCCACGTGCACACTCACACTCTCACACACACATACTCACTCAAAAGTGCACATGAGAAAATACATGTAATAAAGAGAAACATAAGAACCTACTTATCACTCATCATAAGCAAATCTGTGGAGGACTTAAGGTTAGAGTTGAAACCGAATGCCAAATCTCTACCACGTGGGCCACTGGGAGCAGTCATGTCTACCTACAGCAGTCACCCTCGATGACCATCACACGTCACCCTCGATGACATGGATGACGGTCACACGGAGAATGGCAACACGTTCACTGCAAACCCTCATGTGGATTTTGTCTAATTCCATTTAAAATGAAGAAAAGCGTGTCTTACTACATTTTACCCACTTGTCAGCGATGGGAGGAGAGACCGCGTTAGACGCGTGGATGGCTCAGCATCATGGACTCGTGTTTACACAGCAGCGCTGCACAGGGAGATACACACTGGTGTACAGAAGCCCTTTCTCACAGCTCAGCCAGTGCAAACGTCACATGTTGATTTTAATCACATGGCTCAGCTACAGAAGCCATCTTAAAAAACCGGCATTTTGGCATTGCACCAGATGAATGACCAATCGCAGTTTTATTTACCCAAGTAAGTGAGCAATGGTGGGCACACTGCCCTTATAGCCATTGCTAGAGCCTCTGGGACTTTGATACCATTCCACTGTATGCTCAGGGTGGCAGTTTTTTTTTGTTGTTGTTGTTGTTGTTTTGTTTTGTTTTCTTTTTTTAACTTTCTTCTACTGCTTTTCTTCCTCTGGATAGCTTAGAAAATAATGCAACTATTTTAGGTCAAAGTTGTTTTCTATTGTGTGACTTGTGACCGAGGCTTATGTCCTTTATGATGTAAGCCAAGTTCAAATGCCCCATAGCACAAGGCCTGGGGTGTATTGTGGAGAGGTTGTCTGCACCTCCCTGGAATTCATGTACTTGAAACCTTACCGAAAGTGGGTGTTGTAGACATGGTAAGTTAAAGGTGGGCTTTGCATGAACAGGGTCCCCGGCCCTAAAGTGCTCCCTTCTGTCAGGCTACCACATGAGTTCACAGGGAGATTTATTATGCTCATGCCTACATCTTGCTCTCCAAACAAGCCATCTTCTGGCACATAATCTCAGCTCCATTTCTGAGAGAAGCCAATGTGCTGTTTGTGGGCCATCCAATACTGGCTACACAGTCAAAATGGCCTAACTAATGCAGTGGATGCCGAACAGGTGACAGAGGCACTCCGGGACTGACCATGTGAGTAGGTGACAGAGGCACCCCAGGACTGACCATGTGAGTGGGTGACAGAGGCACCCGGGACTGACCATGTAAGCGGGTGACAGAGGCACCCCGGGACTGACCATGTAAGCGGGTGACAGAGGCACCCTGGGACTGACCATGTAAGTGGGTGACAGAGGCACCCCAGGACTGACCATGTTAGCGGGTGAGAGAAGCACCCCGGGACTGACCATGTGAGCAGGTGACAGAGGCATCCCGGGACTGACCACGTGGGCTTGAAGTTGAATGCCCACGATTTGGTAGGTCAGAAATATTTAAGAAATTAATTCCCCTCACCTGCAACCCAGAGTCAGAGGTGAATTGTGAGCCTTTCTGTTCACAGCTTATTAAACATATGGAAAACTCCCCCATGGGGCTCTCCAGTCGTTCATACCTTCTCTTGCTTTCTTGTCCATGGAAGGTTAGTTTGGAGGAACCCAAAGCCTGTGCATCACAGACAACTTCTGGGAGATAAGAGGCCATACAGTTCATCACATTAAAAAATAAGCATAAAGATAATTTAAAAAGCAAAAACTAACAGCCCTGATCCACCTAGAAAATTTGGGGGAATGACCTAAATTGTCAGAGTTTTTAAAATTGTCAGATATATGACAAAAATTGCAAGTATCCTATGTAGCAGCAAATGCCAAATAGAAAGATTCAGTTGTAAACAATATTTAATATAGCAAATAAAATTTTATGCAAATCACGTACCACAAAAGACATCTGGAAAGAAAAGTAAGAAGTGTTTGCTGGGCAAGAGAGTCAAGATAGGACAGGGAGGGACTCGGGACTGTGCACTGGGGTGAAGAGGGAGGGAGAGAGTCAGGAACCACTTGTGAGCTCAGAGCAGTCCTGGGTCCCACTGCAGCAGGGCTTTTTCCCAAGGACTAACAGAACTAGCTCAAGATAATACACAAAGCCACATGTGCAAAAAGCAAGAGTTACATGATCAGAAAATAGATTTGCTTGAAGGTATCAAGATATGTTTTACATTTCAAATTACCATACCAGTGTGGGGCCTCTACTAAGTTGAGTAAGTTGAGGCCAGAAAAATGAAGATATATAGATATATAATCCATGGATCTATTCAAAAAGTTGGACAGTGA
This sequence comes from Acomys russatus, assembly GCF_903995435.1. Taxonomy (NCBI): domain Eukaryota; kingdom Metazoa; phylum Chordata; class Mammalia; order Rodentia; family Muridae; genus Acomys; species Acomys russatus. The sequence continues at coordinate 55,944,484 of NC_067157.1, forward strand.
TAGCACGACCCAGGAATATAGAAAAGCAGAAAGAGCAGAAGAGCCAGGTGACCAGGAAGTCTACAACTAGGTCATCTCCAAGGAAACGTCACCCATGACACATCAACAATATGGCTACCTAAAGAAAACCTGAATGCTGACAGTATCAGTATAGTTGCTAACTCAGAGGGGGCACCTCACAGGGCTTAGGCCTAGACAGTAACTACAGGCACCTAAAGGATGCTGGGAAATGGAGAATTCATCTTTCCAAGGGGGATGCCCCTAAGTCACATACACAACAGCAACACGACATGGACTCAGCAAGATTCTACTAATTATGCATTTATATCTACATATAACAAAATAACTAAAGAGACAGAAGCCATGAATTTGAGAGGGAGCAAGGGGAAGGGTATAAGAGTGGGAGAGGGTGAAGAGGGACAGAATGACATATTTCAATTTTTTTTAATTGCCAAAAAGTAGGTATTTCTACAAATATGAAAAACTAAAAAGGATGAAGTAAAAAAATGGGAGTGTTTCCATATGTATCAAAGAAAATATGTTGATCACTAGTAAGAACTGTGTGATTCCTTTTACGCAACTAGCCAATAAAATGACAACATGTGCATATAATAAAGTGAACAAAAGACTTGGAAATAAATGACTTTGATCCTCAGGAATATGATATATAATGTGTAATCTGAAGTAGAGCTAAAATGCGTACCCATAGATGGGCAAAACCACATGGTCTTCTGAAGTCATGTTGTGTCGGTAAGTGTGAGGAAAGCGTGTCCTGACACACTCGGTGCGTGGGACGCCGTCATCCTTGCCCTGCACACTCGTCCTTTAAGTCAGGCAGGTTGCAAAAATGTGATAATAAGTTCTAAAACTCCGGTAGAGTGTTAGCACAGATTATATTTGCTGGAATCTATTTAGATTGTCTGAAAGTTGAAACGATTCAAGTCAACATTAATTCTTTTCAGCCTTAGCTATGATGTGGTTACCACAGAAACGGGTTTATTTATTTTTTTTAAGCAATCCTTCAAAAGAACACCTGTATAATGAGATGCCTCTGACCCACACAAGCACTGCTAGCTCCCTGCACTTAGATTTCCTCTACTAACTGCTATATTCCACCTAAGAAGAAGATAAATAATTTGCCTCATAACCATTTCAATTTACTCGGAGACATCCAACTGATGAACAAGCATATTTTTTTTTCATCATTTCCCAGGAAGGCGAAACAAAAATTCATTATAAATACCATCTCGGATGCTTACACTTCCTCCCTCAATATAAAGGAAGGAAGAAGAAAGATGCTGCAGTTTGGAGGAAGAGAAGAGGCTGGGATAGAACCTCAAATTGCAGAAGTATTCTAGGAAAAATTAAAATCCACTTGGTGCTCAGATACCAAAGGAATGAAAATTGAACTGTCTCGTTGGTCTTTCCTTCTGGAAGACAGAGGACGGTAATGACTCAGGTCTCACTGCCATGCTACTCAACCCTGTCCACTCAAAGGCCTCATTAAGTCTAAAACAAATGGAAAAGCAAAGTGCAAAGCTGGTGCCAGTCTAACACTGGCAAGCTTTAGTGACCTGTCACAATGACATAGCCCCAATGCGCCCACTGGAAGCTCCACAGGCAAATATCCCTAATGATGGGGATTTCAGGAAAAAAAATCTGTGTAGAGATGGAATTGTAAGTCACTCCAATGCTGCCTGGCAGCCAGGAGACTGACCTTCGTGGGCTTGAATGTAAAGAGAGTGTAGCAAGTACAACAAGGGGTAATTGACAAAGTAAGGGACTTTAATAGACTATATAGAGATCTGTCTGGACACAGATAGCTACTGTCCTTCTTGTACTACCTTCTAGTGACTCTGTGTGTGTGTGTGTGTGTGTGTGTATGTGTGTGTATGTGTGTATGCGTGTGTGTGTGTGTGTGTGTGTGTGTGTGTGTGTGTTAAAAGGCACATGGCTAAGAGCGCAATTCTGGCTTCACAGCACAGTAACAATATCAAATATAAAATGATCGTAACCATGATTTGCACGTGTATTGGACTGCATTTTTTCACACACAAAAGTTATCAAGTTGAAAGTCAGGATTTATCCTGAGATTTGCAATGGATGAGACCACCTGGGACCAGTCCTGACTGTTCTGCCTCGTGATACCTTGCTTCCTCTCTCAGAGTGTGATGCCTTTGTGCAGGTGTATGCAACACACACGTGTGTGAGAGAGAATGTATATGTATGCTTGTAGACCTTCCCAGGCCCAGCTTTGTGTCCCTATTGCTGTTAACACAATGGTGTGCTTCAGTACTTATGTGCCACAACCAAGTGCTGTAGGCACCTCATGGCCCAACTCTCACATTAGTACGGGGTGTCCGGAACCACAGAACCAGAAAGAACTATTTTTATCCAAGTGACTTGCAGAAAAAAAAATTGGCCACACAGTCTTGGGGGCTTAGTGTCAGGTTGTTTCAGTATGACATCTACAAGTGAGAGACTAAGGAAAATTCCAATGTGATGGTGAAAGCTGAATTATCAGGGTTTTGGACACTATAAGTCGCACCCGTGTCAATCAATTCCAAAACCAGGAAGTTAGAGAGAAAATGAATCCCACTGTCCTCTGTTGTTTGGCTGTCATCTACTCAAGCTGTTGCATTAACCCATGTTTGGAAGGTCAGTGGGCTTGTCTGTCTTCACTGAAGGCTAATCACATCCCTTAAGATCCTCACACACATTGGAAGATGTGTGCATTCCAAGGTTCAGGATAGTTGTGGTTTCCTTATGAAATGTCTCCACAGGCTCATGGGTTTGAACACTTGATACATAGCAGATCAGGGCTTTGAGAGCAAGGTTGTGGAGTCTTTAGAAGACCATCCTATGTGTCATAATTGGACTGTTGTAGGAGATTGGCATCAAAAGTTATTATTTGTACTCTCAAAGAAACATAGGCTATTGCTGTTGCCCCAGTTGCTTCCCAGAGGTCAAAGATATGCACTTATTGCTGAAGACAGCACATACTTGGATTCATGGCTCAAGAGATTCGAGCCAGACCTCCCTGAGGTCTAACGTTCATAGTACCAGGAAGTTTCATGAACACATCCAATGAGAGAGAGACAGACAGAGACAGAGACAGAGAGAGAGAGAGACAGACAGACAGACAGACAGACAGACAGACAGAGAGAGAAGGGCAAAAAGATACAGAAAATGCCCAGTTTGGTGAGAAAAGGAGTGAACTTAAAAGTGGTGATCAGAAAGGCTTAAAGACTCTGTAATCGTACCAATCATTTCATTTTAGACTCTATGATCTTCTCGTTCTCCTTTTCCTGAGTGAAGACACTGAGTAGCCATTGGCAAGTTCACAGTCAACTACGTAATCCTGAGTGAAGACACTGAATAGCCATTGGCAAGTTCACAGTCAACTACGTAATCCTGAGTGAAGACACTGAGTAGCCATTGGCAAGTTCACAGTCAACTACGTAATCCTGAGTGAAGACACTGAGTAGCCATTGACAAATTCACAGTCAACTACGTAATCCTGAGTGAAGACACTGAGTAGCCATTGGCAAGTTCACAGTCAACTACATAATCCTGAGCCACAAAATAACGGGCGAAGTCAGAGCCGCTAGAGTCTCTGGTGAGCAAAGAGTCTCCAAGCAGAAATCCTTTTTGCTTTTATTGTTGCCATTGCAGAACTTGTGAGCGAATTTTCTCAAAACTACAGTGAAAGGGCATAGCTTGGACTGAATGAGCACCATGTGGGTGTGGAAAGCCAGCAGATCCAATACTTTGGCAACTAAGTGCCTCAGTTAGGGCTTGGGTTGCTGTGGGAAAAAAAACACGATCTTCAGAAATTTTCAGAGGAAATGCTTTATTCTAGCTGGTAACCTTTAGATCACAGTCCATCACTGAGGGAAGTCAGGGCAGGACTTGAAGACAGGAGCCTGAAGGCAGGAGCTGATGCAGAGGTCATGGAGGAGTGTTCCTTATGGCTTGCTCTCCATGCTTTGTTCAGATTGTTCCCTTATAAACCCCAGGATCATCAGCGTAGGAACTGTAACACCCACAGTGAACTGGGGCCACACAAATCAATCACCAATCAAGGAAACGCTGTGTAGATTCAGCTTCAAGACAATCCTATGGATGCAACTGCTCAGTGAGATTCCTTCTTTGAAGATGACTCCAGCTCCTCTCATGCTGACGTAATATTAAACAGCACATCAAATAAGTTAATATATTTGTATTGTTCATTTCTTCATCTTTAAGTCAGGAAAGCCCCCAGCAACCCCTGATTTTCCCACAGCCCCAATCTCTCCCTGTCCCATGAGTGACAGCACAGGAGTTGCATGGAAAACAGCATTTGGAAAGATGCGAGCACCCGAAGACGTCCTCCCTCCTTGTTCCAAGGACAGTGAATGATTTGAAGAACCCACCAGAGCTGTCCACACAGCGGCCATACTGGCTGGGAAGTCACCACGTCACAGGATTCAGGACTCTGTGAGGCATCTTTATGTATTCCAGTGTCATTAAAACCCTCTGAATTCTTTTGGAACGGCTTTCAAAAATCTGGAGGAATAAAAGTGATTTGAATATTCTGAATCACAGCCATTCACTGAGAAGTGTGCTTTCTGATTTCATCTTTTATTCTTCTGCAACTGGAGTGGGAAATGAGTAGGGGACGGGTAAGGCAGTTTCTAGACTCCCCTCATAGAAAACACAATTTAGAGCCTAGAAGGATTAAAGATCATCCAGTAAGCATTTGCGAAGAATATGCAGAGGATAGTGTGACCTTTGTGACTCTCGAAAGGGAACACAATTTGCTTCCAAAGAAGGCTTCACATAGGTGAACTCTTAAAGCACAGATATTTACACCGACAGGATCTGCCGGCTGGGTGTGAAGGCAAACACAGCCATCTGAGTTCGGAAACATCTTACTGCTAGTGAGCATGGTGACTCAGGTGTCCCCAACAAGGATATCTATGCTTGCACAGAGAGCTCATGTCCCACCGAAAACTTTCTTCTGTCTCAATTTTATTTTTCTTCACGGGCAGTAGGCTCAAATCTGTGTCAGAGCCTTTTGAAATTTGTCAGTCAGCTCTCAGCTCACTTCTGCAACATCTATGACCCCAGAAATTTGCCTTTTAAACATAAGTATCAGAGGGAAAAAAAGACATACTGCTCACTCACTCCTGAGCATGGGGGCATCATCTGGAGAATGGCTGATCTACTGGGGGCCACACCCTTAAAGAAGACTGACTCTCCCTCCTCCAGAAGCCTTCAACTGTCAGTATCGCATTAGCTGGGGACTTCTGAGCCCCTCCTTCCTCCGTAGTAGAATACAGGCTGGGTTGATCTTGCTTAGGTCTTACGCAGGCATCCACCACTGCTGTCCTGTCCTGTCCAAAAACCTCTGTTTCACTGAAGTCCTCCCTGGCCTCTGGATACCACAATATTCTGCTCAACCCCTTTCTGAGATGGCCCCTGAGCCTTTTAGGTAGGGATAATATGGATATGCCAATTTTGTGCCTTAGTTGCCTTGGTTGACCAGAAGACCATTCCTAGAAGTGAGCAGCATCGCTCCCTGGTCAGGGGCCCTGGAGCACATACAGAAGTGAGAGCTAGCTCAACAGTGGGCATGCACTCGCTCTCTGTCTGCTCCTGACTGTGACATGTGTGACTAACTGATTCCAGTCCCGCCACCTAGATTTTCCTGTAATGATGAACATGGAACTGTACGCTAAAAGAAACCCTTTGTCCTCAAAGTCGCTTTTTATTGGGATATTTACCAGAGCAATGGAAATGGAACTAGGTCAAGGGTGTCATCGGGAATTGTTTCTGGGTCAGGCTTCTAAAGTGCACCATCCTTGAGGGGGACCCACTCCCCATGGCTCCACGGCTGTGGCCTTTGCTCCACAATTCTTTCTCTACATGTTGCCTTCTCCTCACTAAATCTCCTCTCCCTGAGGATGTGCATGTCAGATTAGGTGGCATTGTTTAACAGCCTGTGGTTATTTTGCGTTATTGTATGATTTTATTTTACCTAGCTTTTCACATACATACATGCACACACATACATATATATGTGTGTATATACATATATGTGTGTATGTGTGTATATACATATATGTGTGTGTGTGTATATACATATATGTGTGTGTGTATATACATATATGTGTGTGTGTATATACATATATGTGTGTGTATATACATATATGTGTGTGTGTATACATATGTGTGTGTATACATATATGTGTGTGTGTATATACATATATGTGTGTGTGTGTATACATATATGTGTGTATATGTGTGTGTGTGTGTGTGTGTGTGTGTGTGTGTGTGTGTGTGTGTGTATATCAATCACATGCCAGGAAATAAAACTCTGACTCTTCATCTCCCCTGTTGTTTGTCACTGCTGATATTTCAAGCTATATGGTCCTTACAGTTCATTGTTCTCTGTCAAAATTCCCCATGCACATTGGCTACCCCCCACCCCGATCCATTAATACTCATGTCATAGTCCTTTCAGCATCCATATTTGGAGAGTCATTCATATTCTCTTGTCGCAATCAAATGGCCTACCCCACCCAACCCCAGTCACAGCAGGCAGATTATTCTGAATGCCTTTCCCCTTCCTGGTCACGGTCACAGAGCTCTGCTGGGTGCCTCATATCAGAGTCAGTTTCCTCATTCCCACGGTACACATCTCATAGCCCTGTAGGTGAAAGCTGGTGAGCGCTGCAGTGATAGCAGCTGCTTCTGCAGGTCGGGGGGGGGGGGCAGATTTTATCTTTGGCCTGGTGATGGTGATCTGGGATGAGAGTGTCCACTCCCCTGTCCCCTCTGTGACTGACTCTTTGCCCTTCATGAGAGGCCAGACCCTTCTCTGGGCTGGCATCAGAAATGCTTCGTGTGATCTTATCTCACCTCATACTTCCTATGAGCACATAGTAGAACTTTCTGGAAAAGAGCCTACTGGCACGTAGAGAGTTCTCTGAGCCTAGGGCTCAGGAGGCTGTGTAATCATTCACATTCATACATTCATACCGTTTTCAACTAGCTACAAATTTAGCTGATATCCTAGGTACCTGCATAGCAGCCATCCCTCCCTCCCTCCAAGATTCTGCCACAGCTGAGACAGGGGATGAGGTCAGCTTCCTTTCCTAACCCTCAGTCACCTCCGCTGAGCTGTGGCCTCAGCTTTCTTATGAGAAGGTACCATCGTGGCCTTGTATGACATCCATGCATTTCATGTGTATTGTGTTGCCCATGACTTTCTCCAGACATTGCCAGTATATTTATAAACTACCTGTGCTGTTACTGTCGTCCCGGTGTGTAAAATCAGCCAGAGCAAACAGGGACAGACCGACTGGTAAAGGTAAAAGAACAAAACGTCTGTTGGGAAATCGTTATGTCCTTTTAGGCAGACATTGAGCAAACACTGTGCACTATAGCCTTGTCAGGGTAGGAGCTTGCCGTACGTTCAGAGATCTTGAGAGCCTTGCAGTGTGCGCTCTGAGGTGGCCGGAAGTGCCTGCTGAACTCTGTCTCAGGGGCTCGATCCTGGAAGCCCTTACAATCCAGAGCTGGAAGTGTTTGCTGTGCAGAGGCAAATGAAGACGGACTGGGGAGGGGTTTTTGTTTTGTTTTCTCAGCCTGAGAGAAGTCAAGGAGATTTTGCTTCCTGAGTTCCGGCAAGAACCTTATGACAACAGCAAAAACAAAAACCAAAGCAAAACAAAAAAAAACTCATATATAACATATGTGTCAACTTGAATACATACACACACACACACACACACACAGTGGTTCTCAACCTTTGTGTCATGACCCCTTTATGGGTTGAACAACCCTTTCACGTGGGTTGACCAAGACCGTAGGAAAACACAGACATTTACATGATGATTCATATCAATGCAGAATTACAGTTACGAAGTCGCAGTGGAAGTAATTTTATGGTCCGGGGTCACCACAACATGAGGAACTGGATGAAAGGCTGAGAGCCGCTGGTCTAGTGTGTGCAGGAAGAGGTTTCCCATCCAGGTTCATATCCTCCTGCTGTTTGCTCAGTGCTGTCTCTGCACAGCCATGGCTGGCCTGGTAAAGCCAAACGATACATCCACTGCAGTGAAGCAAATCTCTCTTTTCAACGAGGCCCCTTTCCTTCCATAGTCATTTCTTAACCTTCGCTCCCTGTGAAAATGCAAGCATGTGATGGCAGCAATGAAGCCCGAGGCAGTAGGATGGCTCCACCCTGACACCCAACAAAGTGAAACTCCTCCAGGGTCTACAGTCAACCGCCAACTTGCTGGTTCAGTCAGAGCACCCGCTGGTACCTGGTAACTGGCAGCCGCAGATGCACCTTGATGAATGTCAGCAACTCTAAATAATGAGTAAAAGTCTGAGGAACCAGTTAAGCGGTGCCCCGAGTGGTGTTTACAAGGTTCTTTACAGCTATTACAGTAACTGAAATCAATAATGCACAGAATCCGTCTGTGAAACTGCAGCTCTTTATCTCTCTGGGCTGTGAGGATTCCTGGAAAGGATTTCTGAGGAGGGGAACAAAGCAACAAATACCAAGGATATCCAAAGAATCATTAGGTCTTACTTCAAAAGCCTGTACAACACAAATTTGGAAAATCAAAATGAAATGTACGATTTTCTTGATAGATACCATTTACCAACATTAAATCAAGATCAGATAAACAATTTAAATAGACCTAGGGCCCATAAGGACATAGAAGTAGTCATTAAAGCCAGGTGTGCTGCCACACACCTTTAATCCCAGCACTCAAGGGGCAGAGGCAGGCATATAGCTATGAGTTTGAAGCCAGCCTGGTCTACAAACCAAGTCCAGGACAGCAAAGGCTACACTAAGAAATACTGTCTCAAAAAAAATAAATAAATAAAAGTAAAAATAAAAATAAAAATAAAAAAGAAGTAGTCATTAAAAGTCTCCCAACCAAACCAAACAAATAAAAACAACAACAAAAATCCCAGAGGCAGATGGTTTCAAGGCAAAATTCTACCAGACTTTCAAAGAAGAGGTAATATCAGTACCCCTCAAACTATTCTACAAAGTAGGAAAAAAAAAAAGAAGGAACATTGTCAAACTCATTCTAAGAGGCCACAGTTACACTGATACTTAAACCATACAAAGAACCATAAAAGAAGAAAAAGACTTGTATGAAAAAATTTCAAGGCTCTGAAGAAATTGAAAAAGATATCAGAAGATAGAAAGATCTTTCACGCTCATGGATTGGTAGGATCAACATAGTAAAAATGGCCATCTTACCAAAAGCACTCTATAGATTCAATACTATTCCCATCACAATGCTAACACAATTCCTTACAGACCTTGAAAGAACAACTCTCAGCTTCATATGGAAAAACAAAATCCCTGCATAGCTAAGACAATCCTTTACAATAAAAGATCTTCTGGAGATCTTCCCTGACCTGAAGCTGTCCTATAGAGCAACAGTAATAAAAACTACATGGTGCTGGCATAGAGACAGACTGGTAGATCAATGGAATCAAATCAAAGACCCAGAAATAAACCCACACACCTATGGACACTTGATTTTTGACAAAGAACCTAAAACCATACAATAGAAAAAAGACAGAATCTTCAACAAATCGTACCAGTCTAACTGGATGTCCACATGTAGACAAAATGCAAATAGACCCTTATTTATCACCCTGCACAAAACTAGAGTCCAGATAGATTAAAGACCTCTACATAAGACCAGACACACTAAATCTGTTCGAGGAAAAAAATGAAGAAGAGCATTGAATTCATTGGCATAGGAGACAACTTCCTGAACAGAAGACTGACAGCTCAAGCCCTTTGGTCAACAATTAATAAATGGGACCGCATGAAACTGAAAAGCTTCTGTAAGCAAAGGACACTGTAAACAGAACAAAATGACAGCCTACAGACTGGAAAAAGGTCTTCGCCAATGCTACATCCAACAAAAGGCTAATATCCAAACTATATAAAGAACTGATAAAAAGAAACAACAATAAACAAAATAACCCAATTAAAAATTGGGCACAGAGCTAAACAGAGAATTCTCAACAGAGGAATGTCAGATGGCTGAGTTACACTCAAAGAAATGCTCAACACCATTAATCATCAGGGAAATGCAAATCAAAACAAAGCTGAGATTCCATTTAACACCCATCAGAATAGCTAACATCAAAAACTCATGCAACAGCATATGCTGGCAAGAATGTGGGAAAAGGGGAACACTCCTCCATTTGCTGGTGGGAGTGTAAATTTGTACAACCACTTTGGAAATCAATCTGACAGTTTCTCAGATAATTGGGAATAGTCCTACTTCAAGACCCAGCTATACCGCTCCTGGGCATATACTGAAAAGATGCTCCGCTCTACAAGGTCATTTGCTCAACTACGTTCGTAGCAGCCTTATTCATAATAGTCAGAAAATGAGAACAACTTAGATGTCCCTCAGTGGGAGAATGGATAAAGAAACTGTGATATATTTACACAATGGAATACTACTCAGCTATTAAAAACAAGGACATCATGAAATTTGCAGACAAGAGGATGAAACTAGAAAAGATCATCCTGAGTGGCATAACCCAAACCCAGAAAGAAACAGATGATATTTACTCACTTGTAAGCGTATATTAGCCGTGTAGTAAAGGATAACCATACTACAATTCACAGACCCAAAGAAGCTAAGTACCAAGGGGTCCCAAAGGAGGATGCATGAATCTCACCGAGAAGAGGAAACAGAAAAAGCAGAGGAAGTCCTTGAAGAGAAGGAAGAGGATAGGAGAGGGAGTGCTGAGGGTAATGTGGGTGGGTATCTGATGTGGGGAGAGGGGTAGGAGAACAGAGGGCTCGCAGAGAGAAGAGAAACAGTGTCCTAGGGCATCTCTGAGACAGGCTGGAGACCTACAACAGAGTAGGTCCTGGGTAGATATGAGGGTGCCTGTTGCTGAGACCCATACTATCGGTGGACATGGAGACTGAGAAGGCCACCCTCTAACCAGGCAAGATTCCTAGTAGAGGGAGGGGAATGCTAACTAACCCACAAAAACTTTGACCCAAAATTCACCCTGCCTACAAGATGTGCAGAGATAAAGAGGAGAAGGTGGTAGGAATGTCCAACCAATGCCTTGCCACAACCTGCAAGAGAGCCCACCCCTGACACTATCAATGACAATCTGCTCTACTTGCAGACAGTAGCCTAGCATAGCTGTTCTCTGAGAGGCTCTACCCAGCAATGGATCAAAACTGAGACTTAGAATCACAGCCCAACATTAGGCAGAGCACAGAGAACATTGAGTAAGAGTGGGAGGAAAGATAGAAGAACCCGGAGGGAACCGGAGCTCCACAAGAAGGCCCAACTAACATGGGCCTAGGGGGGCTTGCGGAGACTGACACATCAATCAAGAACCATTCATGGGCTGGGCCTAGGCCACCTACACATATGGACAGATGGGCAGCTTGGTCTTTATGTGGATTTCCTAGTAAGCAGAGCAGGAGCTGTCTCTGACATTGGCTCTGTTGCATGCTTTTCATCACTTCCTTCTGGTGGGGCTGCCTTGCCAGGCCACCATAGCAGAGGACGTGCTTAGTCCTGATGTGACTTGACATGTTGAGATGGGGATGGTTCCCCCTTTCTGTGTGGTAAGGGAGGGGGGACATAGGGAGTAGGGAGGGAGGATGGAACTGGGAGGATAGAGAGCAGAGGGTTATGGTTGAGGTATAAAGTGAGTAAGTAAATAAATTAATTAAAAAAATAATAACAAGGAAATTTACAAATAAGTATATGAACAGACATCTAATAAGCAAAAAATGTGAAGATATATTGCTGACCTGAGGCTTCAGTTGAGAATTTTAACAATCGGGTGCACAGCCAGCCTCATCACATATTCATATCACTCAATCTCCTGTGGTCCAATAACAAAGAGCCATGATGACAGAAGGGCATTACAGACTTTCACGCGCCACGGCCATGACTTGGACATGGTGCGGTGAATATCCACTCTGCCAACAGTGGAAACCAACAAGAGCACCAGATATAGAAATGGGCCTTCTGTGGATTTATGAAATTCTTTCTCTACCCATTCATCCCAGGATCCCACTGGGGAACAGCTTCCGGTAAGGGAATTCTCTGCAATTGCTCTATCTCCCACTATTCTGTGGCAGCTGGCTCAATTAGAAAATGATATTTTCAACGCACTTTTAATGACAGCCAGACGCAAGGCCCTGTAAGTCTGAGGCAAGGTTTACCAGAAGAATAAATATGCGTGAAATGAGCACCACTGATGAGTTTGTTCTTTCACATGGAGGATTCGGGGTCCAAGAATCAGACATAGAAAAAAAAGTGTTACTTCCCATCATCCCTTGTGCTCCACAAGGCCCAGTGCTTGTTTCTTATCTGAGGGACCATGTGCTCTTCTGGCCTAGACGTTTTAGTTTAAAAGGAAAAGATGCTTCTACCAGTAAATCCAACTTCAGTCTGTCCCCTAAACCAACAACCGTATAAGTGAGTCCCCATTTCCCTGGGTTCCTGGTCCTGATGCTATGAGAAACTCAACTGCTGTCCTACAATACCAGTCCTTTAGAGGGTTTCTCAGCTTTGCTGTGTCCTGGAATTAAGATGAGTGGAAAACTACAACCAAAACCATCCATACAGATGCCCAGGGTAGATCCAGAGTCCCTAGGGGCAAGGCCTGGTGTCATCTCGCCTCTCAGAGACAGTCGGCCAGCTAAAAGGCATAAGAGAGGTAAAAGAAACACAGAGAAGGCAGTGGTCAGAGTTAGTTAGACAAGCAAGCCTAGACCTCGGGTGCACTGCAGAGGCTGGTACCGTGGCCATCCTCTGATCTGCATTAACAAACTGACTATCTGCTCTCTGAAATGACCGGAACCAGAGAGGATCACACCCTGGAATGCCACGAAAGTTGGCATAAAGGCATGGTCTTTGCTGTTCATATATCCCTCGTGCAACCGTCTGTGTTCTAAAGTGCTCCAGTGTCCACCGCTTCTCAAGCACCCACTGCAGCTCTCAAAAGTCTCCCATCTCAGATGACGTATTTTGCACAACTTGAATAGATTTGTTTCCTCTCTTTCCTCCATCACACATCTGCATCAGTGAAGGATGGATTCATTTTATTTTTATCACAGTGCTAAAAATGATCAAGGTTATATGATAATATTCAAGAAGAATTTTTTCAAGAAGACTTTAACTTAACTTTCCTGGCAAAGGTATTACTGAGGATTGTTGGTTATCGTTTTCTGGTTTTTTTTCCCTGAATGCAGAATAATTATCATTTATTATCCACTCTTCTCCTTATTTAGAAATTAAGAGCAGTTTATGGAGACAGAGATAGGCACCACGTTTAGAAGAGTGGAGTTTTAACTGTTAATTTCACGTGTAAAAGTGATTGTGTCACAGGCTGCCCAAATATTTGCCTAGACATTATCAAAGGCTGCGTGCCCAGATGTGTTTTACAAGGATGGTACCATTTTACATGAACTGGTCTCACCAGTATGATAAACTATCTGTCAGAGGAAGGATCCACCTGTTTGGGCTCACAGTTTGAGGATGCAGCCCATCGGGGAGAAGCATAGGACAGAGGGCCTGCTGGCGGTGTTGGATTTGTGGGTGCTGGTGAGCTGCTCACTTCCTGCTTTGCAGTTAGGCCACGTGTTGGTGCTGCTATATGCAGAATGTGTCTTGAGACTGCCTTGGAGAAACAAGTTTCTCTCTTCAGCATGAATGACAGTGCCAAAAGCAACAAGAGATGAATTCTGTTCCCTTCCTAATTGATGGCCATCATTGATCTTCCTTCGACCCCGGGTCAGGACTGACCAATTACCTCTACTAAGTCTAGGCTTGCAGGTGGAAGGTCTCGGAACACTTCAGCCTCCACAGCTGTATGAACCAATTTTCATAATGAGGCAATTTATACAGGTCCAATCTCCAGTTTTGAGTTAAATGCCTTTCTTATTTGTCTTGTATGTGCCTGCTTCCTCCCCCTCATATTAGCCACTTATTCAAATGCGGCATAATTGCCAGGTTGCTTTTCAGTGTGGCTGTCCCTATAATTCTGGAAATGTACATATCTTCCCCTTGTAATCATGCCTGCAGCATCCACTACCCTTCCCTGCAAAATTGATGCTTCGGGAATGTTTGCTGCATTTATTTAAGTTTATCTTACGTGACAAAAAGCCTTAGAGCAGTTGCTCAAATTACTGGCTAGTTCTGAATAGAATAAAATGGTTAGGTAAGGTCATGTCTTGTACATGCTCAAATTGGAGTTGGAAGACTGAATTTCATATGAGAAATCTTGCAGTAGTGTTTTGAAAATTAGTCAAGCAATGTTATAACTAAATGCAAAAATAAGAAAGTCCACATACATATTTTATAGAGAAATTTGAAGTCCACCTTTGGTTTAGCTGAGTAAGTCTAACTATGTGCATATACTGCTGGTCAAAAGCTACAAATTGTGTGTGTGTGTGTGTGTGTGTGTGTGTGTGTGTGTGTGTGTGTGTGTGTGTGTGTATAAATATACACACATATAATTGATGAACATGTCCTGAAATTTTACTAATTTTGGAGGGGTGGATTTTTAAAAATTTATTATGATTTATTCAGTACATCCTGGTTGTTATCCCCTCATGCCCCGGCCCGCCGGGGTTCAAATAACGCTCGGGAGGAAAATTTTCCTGTTATAGAGACAGAACACTAGACATGAAGAAGGGGGCAAGTCTGGATTCTGATCAAACCCCATTTATTGAGAAATTTCACAGAGTTTTTATAAGGCACAGGGCAGGGAAGCATATTTCTATGGCAACCCAGCTGTAGGCTATCTCAAGATGCGAGGAATTCCAAGCAGGTCACAACATCCTGCCACACCGAATATTTTGCTATCTTTATTTAATCTAACTGTTAAACTACAACAGGGTGGTTCCGTCTAAATTTTTTTTCATTTTTTTAATTAATTTATTCTTGTTACATCTCAATGGTTATCCCATCCCTTGTATCCTCCCATTCTTCCCTCATTCCCCTCCCCTATGACTGTTCCTGAGGGGGATTACCTCCCCCTGTATATGCTAATAGGGTATCAAGTCTCTTCTTGGTAACCTGCTGTCCTTCCTCTGAGTGTCACCAGGTCTCCCCCTCCAGGGGACATGGTCAAATGTGAGGCATCAGAGTACGTGAGAAAATCATATCCCACTCTCCACTCAACTGTGGAGAATGTTCTGTCCATTGGCTAGATCTGGGTAGGGGGTTAAAGTTTACTGCCTGTATTGTCCTTGGCTGGTGCTTTAGTTTGACCCCTGGGCCCAAATCTGCCTATCATAATGTTCTACTTGTAGGTTTCTACGACCCTCTGGATCCTTCTACTTTGCTATTCTCTCTTCTCTCATCTAGAGTCCCAATAGGATGTCCTCCCCTCTGTCCCAGTTTCCTGGTAAGTGAAGGCTTTTGTGGGACATGGCCCTTGGGCTAGTATGCAGATATAAGTGAGTATATACCATTTGAGTCTTTCTGCTTCTGGGTTAACTCACTCATTATGATCATTTCTAGCTCAATCCATTTATCCACAAATTTCAGGAATTCCTTGTTTTTAATAGCTGAGTAGTATTCCATAGTGTATATGTACCACAGTTTCTTTATCCATTCTACTGAGGGATACTTAGGCTATTTCCATGTTCTGGCTATTATGAATAAGGCTGCAAATTTTCTTGTTGGGTGCTGGAGCATCTTCTGGGTATATTCCAAGGAGTGGAATAGCTGGGTCTTGAGGAAGCCCTATTCCCATTTTTCTGAGATAGCACCAGATAGATTTCCAAAGTGGCTGTACTAGTTTGCATTCGCACCAGCAATGAAGGAGAGTTCCTCTCTCCCCACATCCTCCCCAGCATGTGGTGTCGCTTGAATTTTTGATCTTAGCCATTCTGATGGGTGTAAGATGGAATCTCTGAGTTGTTTTGATCTGCATTTCCCTGATGACTAAGGAGGTTGAGCATTTCTTTAAGTGTTTCTCAGCCATTTGATATTCCTCTGTTGAGAATTCTCTGTTTAGTTCCAAGCCCCATTTCTCAATTGGGTTATTTGGTTTGGTGGTGTTTAATTTCTTGAGTTCTTTATATATTTTGGAAACTAGACCTTTGTCAGATGTAGGGCTGGTGAAGATTTTTTCCCAGTCTGTACACTGTCACTTTGTTCTCTTGACAGTGTCTCCTGCCTTACAGAAGCTTCTCAGCCTCATGAGGTCCCATTTATTAATTGTTGACATTAAGGCTTGGGCCGTTGGTGTTCTGTTCAGGAAGTTGTCTCCTGTGCCAATATGTTCCAGGCTCTTCCCCACTTTTTTTTCTAAGTGATTTAGTGTCTCTGGTTTTATGTTGAGGTCTTTAATCCATTTGGATTTGAGTTTTGTGCAAGGTGACAAATATGGGTCCAGTTGCATTTTTTTTAACACATAGACCTCCAGTTAGACCAGCACCATTTGTTGAAGTTGCTATCCTTTTTCCATTGAATGGATTTGGCTTCTTTGTCAAAAATCAAGTGACCATATGTGTGTGGATTCATATCTGGGTCTTCTATTCGATTCCACTGATCAACCAGCCTGTTGCTGTGCCAGTACCATGCTGTTTTAATTACTATTGCTTTATAGTACAGTTTGAGATCAGGTATGGCAGATTCCTCCGGAGCAACTTTTATTGTACAAGATTGTTTAGCTATTCTGGGTTTTTGTTTTTCATATGAAGTTCAGAATTGAACTTTCAATGTCTTTAAAAAGTTGTGTAGGTATTTTGATAGGGATTGCATTGAATCTGTAGATTGCTTTTGGTAGGATGGCCATTTTTACTATGTTAATTCTCCTGATCCATGAGCAAGGAAGATCATTCCATCTTCTCAGGTCATCTTCAATCTCTTTCTTCAGAGTTTTGAAATTTTTTTCAAACAAGTCCTTCACTTGCTTAGTTAGAGTAACTCCTAAATATTTTATATTGCTTGTGGCTAATGTGAAGGGTGTGGTTTTCCTAATTTCTTCCTCTGCAAGCTTGTCATTTGTGTATAGGAAGGCTACAGACTTTTTTGAGTTAATTTTGTATCCAGCCAATTTGCTGAAGGTGTTTAACGGCTGTAGGAGTTCTCTGGTGGAATTTTGAGGGTCACTTATGTACACTATCATATCATCTGCAAATAGGGATAATTTGACTTCCTCCTTTCCCATTTGGATACCCTTGATCTCCTTTTGTTTGTCTTATTGCTCTGGCTAGAACTTCGAGTACTATATTGAAGAGATATGGAGAGAGTGGGCAGCCTTGCCTTGTTCCCGATTTTAGAGGAATTTCCTTGAATATC
Source organism: Acomys russatus (assembly GCF_903995435.1). Classification (NCBI taxonomy): domain Eukaryota; kingdom Metazoa; phylum Chordata; class Mammalia; order Rodentia; family Muridae; genus Acomys; species Acomys russatus. Next base: position 55,961,826 of record NC_067157.1, read on the forward strand.
TCACCATTTACTTTGATTTTGGCTATTGGCTTGCTGTATATAGCCTTTATTATGTTGAGGAAAGTGCCTTGTATCCCCGATCTCTCTAAAACTTTAAACATGAATGGGTGTTGGATTTTATCAAATGCTTTCTCTGCATCTAAAGAGATGATCATGTGGTTGTTTTATTTTCAGTTTGTTTATATGGTGGATTACATGGATGGATTTCCGTATATTAAACCATCCCTGCATGCCTGGACTGAAGCCTACTTGGTCATGATGAATGATATCTTTGATGTGTTCTTGTATTCGTTTTGCAAGTATTTTATTTAGTATTTTTGCATCGATGTTCATAAGAGAAATTGGTCTGAAATTCTTGTTCTTTGTTAAGTCTTTGTGAGGTTTAGGTATCAATGAGACTATGGCCTCATAGAATGAATTTGGTAATGTTCCATCCATTTCTATCTTTTGGAGTAGTTTGAATAGTATCGGTATTAGCTCGCCCTTGAAGGTCTGGTAGAATTCTGAAACCATCTGGCCCTGGGCTTTTTTTGGTTGGGAGACTATTAATGATTGCTTCTATTTCTGTAGGGGAAATGGGACTATTTAGCTTGTTTATCTGTTCTTCACTCAACTTTGGCAAGTGAAATTGATCAAGAAAATCGTCCATTTCCCTTAGATTTTCAAATTTTGTGGCATATATGCCTTCAAAGTAGGATCTTATGATTCTTTGTATTTCTTCAGTGTCTGTTGTTATGTCTCCCTTTTCATTTCTGATTTTGTTGATTTCAATACTGTCTCTCTGCCTTTTAGTTAGTTTGGCTAACGGTCTGTCTATCTTGGTTTTGTTGATTCTTTGGACTGTTTTCTTAGTTTCTAATTTGTTAATTTCAGCCATCAGTTTGATTATTTCCAGATGTCTACTCCTTTTGGGTGTTTCTGCTTCTTTTTTTTCTAGGGCTTCCAGTTGTGTTGTTAAGATGCTTATGTGTGATGTTTCCAATTTCTTTTTAAAAGCACTTAGTGCTATGAATTTTCCTCTTAGCTCTGCTTTCAATGTATACCACAAATTTGGGTATGTTGTTCCTTCATTTTCACTGAATTTCAGAAACTCCTTGATTTCTTTCTTTTATTTCTTCCGACCCAGGTGTCCAGTTAGCAGAGAGCTGTTTAGTTTCCATGTACATGTAGGCTTTTGTTATTTCTGTTTGTTGTTGAATTGCAGCCTAAGAGCATGGTGATCTGTTAGGATACAAGGTATTATTTCAATCCTCTTGTATCTATTGAGGCTTGCTTTGTGACCCATGATGTGATCAATTTTGGAGAAGGTTCATGGGTTGCAGAGAAGAAGTATATTCTTTCTTGTTGGGTGAAAGGTTCTAAGATATCTGTAGATCCATTTGACCATGGCATTGGTTAATGATGTTATTTCTCAGCTTAGTTTCTGTTTCAATGACTTATCCTTCAGTGAGAGTGGGGTGTTGAAGTCTCCCACTATTATTATGTGGGGATCGATGTGTGGTTTAAGCTTTTTTTAGCAGATCTTTTACAAATGTGGGTGCCCTTGTATTGGGAGCATAGATGTTCAGAATTGTGATGTCATCTTGGTTAACTTTACCTTTGATGAGTATGAAGTGTCCTTCCTTATCCCTTTTGATTAATTTTGGTTGAAAGACCCGTCTAAATCTTTAGTCTAACTGCTGAACCACGACAGGGTCAGCTGGTGTCTGGTAAATGGCAGACTGCTGGAGAAATAGGAACCTAGGTTCTGACAAGATGGCTGAACATTGGCTATATAGCCCATGCCCTACACCCTCATTCCTATCTTCCCATTCCCACCCTCTCTCCCTCTTCATCCTATTCTCCTCCCCTAGACCTCTGACAGAAGGTGGCCTCCTCTCCCACCATCAGACCACAGCCTATCAGGTGTCATCTGGGTAGCCTGCTTCCCCTTCCTCCCCAAGGCCTTCCTTCCAAGGGGAAGTGATCAAGCCAGGGCACCAGAGTTCATAACAGAGGCAGCCCCTGTTTTCCCCACAACCATGAAGAATGAGCTGCCCACAGGCTAGATCCGAACAGGGGATCTAGGTTTATTGCATGTATTGTCTGTCCTTGGTTGGTGCAACAGTTTGTACAGGTTCCCCTGGGTACATATTTATTACCCTGCACAAAACTAATGTCCAAGTGGCTTAAAGACCTCAACATAAAACGAGACACACTAAATCTGTTAGAAGAAAAAGTAGGGGAAATTTTACTAATAAAAAAACTTCATGGCTGGAGAGATGGCTCAGTCGGCAAGAGCGCCACCTGCTCTTCCAAAGGTTCTGAGTTCAATCCCCAGCGACCTGTAATGTAATGTGACGTGATGCCATCTTCTGGCCTGCAGGTATACATGCAGGCAGAACACTGTATACATAATAAATAAATAGATCTTTAGGGAGCTGGAGAGATGGCTCAGAGGTTAGGAGCGCTGACTGCTCTTCCAGACGTCCTGAGTTCAATTCCCAGCAACCACATGGTGGCTCACAACCATCTATGTGATTTGATGCCCTCTTCTGGCATGAAGGCACATATACAGCAAATGCTGTATAAATAAATAAATCTTTAAAAAAAAAAAAAAAAAAAGGCCGGGCATAGTGGCGCAGGCCTTTAATCTCAGCACACGGGAGGCTGAGGCAGGTAGATCCTAGTGAGTTTGAAGCCAGCCTGGTCTACAATGTGAGGCCAGGACAGGCAAGGCTACACAGAGAGACCCTGTCTTGAAAAAACAAACCCCCCCCAAAAAAACTTGATAGTTTTTCAATATTAACTTAATCCATCCTCAGTAGGAATAGGTGAATGCCAGAGCTTTGATTTTTAAGAAAATGAGAAAATAACATTGATTATGCCAGTTGGAATGATGTCTTGGGTTTATATAAGACAAAATAATATGTTTAGAATATGTTACAAAAGAAAACAAAAGCTGCTGAGTGTTTAAATGTGTTGAGCCAGGCCGGGTGTTTTATACCTACAGCTGTCATGCTCGGGGGGGGGGGGGGGGGGGGGGGGGGGGGGGGGGGGGGGGGGGGGGGGGGGGGGGGGGGGGCGGGAGCAGGTGGACTGCCTCAAGTTCAAGGATACCTTTGGCCTTTGTCTCACAAAGCAGAAACAAAGTAAGAAATGTGTTAGATATTTCTTAACTTCCTAGCAAGTAACAAGGCAATTCAAGAACAGACAAAACTCCCCGACTCATGCTTCATTGTATCAGAAATCACTCAGAATTACCAATGAAGTCTTAAAAATAACTTCAAAATGCTGGACTATGAAGCCAAGAACATATGGTATATCTGTTAATAAGCTTTGGTTTGGGGTCCTACAGTATGCTTGAGAAGACACAAGGAAATACACTCAGAGGAAAATGTCCCCCATACCAATCTGATGGAGGTGATTTCTCAAATGAAGCTCCCTCTTCCCACGTGATTCTAGTTTCCATTGTCAACTGGTTCTAACTATGATCACTTAGTAAATAAATTAAATGCCAGAAAAGCCGAACGATGCGCTGAAGACCACTTTTTTATAACATTGTGTTTGTTTCTCAGTTTCTCAATCTGGCTACCACAGGAATAAATTAGACTCTATAATATTATTTTAACTAGCTTCACAGCACAAGAACTGAGCAGTTCTTGTTCTATTCTTAATCCTCTAAGCTAGTTTGGCTTCTTCCCAGCATGTATCCCAGAGATAACTGCACTTTTGGTGTTCCTACTCCAGCTCCTCTCCTTATCTCCCTTGGTTCTAATCCTCTCCTTCCTCCTCTAACTCCTCCTCCCCTGGCTGGCAGGAAGTCCAGCCCTACTCTCTCCCCTGCCAAGCAATTGGCTGTAAGCTGCTTTATTAGCATATCAGGGGACAATTGGGGAGCAGAGTTTACACAACAATGAGACATGAGATTCTCAAAAGAAGGATTGCAACCAGATATGGAGGGTACAGAAATCAGCATTTGAATTACATAATACCATTATCCCTACAGTCTGGAGAGGAATTCAGCCTGTTATTTCCTGACCACATCTGCATCCTTGCACAAGCAGACAGATAATACATCCTCCATCTTCCCAGTGCAAGTTAGTCTGTGAATACAAGTCATTAATTAGAAGCCCTTATTCATAGACTTAACTTTACTCTTTTCTCTCTGCCCACCCTCTACTAGCCTTTAAATTTTCTATTTAATTAAAGGAGAATTTAGGGTGGCATGTGCTTATAATAACTAGTGCAAAGAAACTGCAGCTTTGTCAATTTTTTTCCAATCACAGCATCTTGCAGCCAGTATTAACCTTTTCTTTCTTCTGTTACTGTAAGAGACACAACTTAAAGGAGGAGGACACAGTCCTCCTTTACACAGTCTTTGGGCACAGTCTCTCTTCACAGAGAAATCTTGAATATGTTTTCACAGTTGGGAGGTAGAGAAAGGTGTACACTAGAGCTCAGCTCATGACCAAGATGAAGACAGTTTGGCCAAGACAGGTTTTCATGGCCATTGGACCACCCTGACATGTTCCTCTTCTGACTTTTCCCATCCAGGACTTCTTGCCCGTGTCTGTCCTTTTAGGCATTCAGCTCCACACCTGGAAAGTCTGAGGGAAAAGCAGAATTTAAAGAACTCATGACCCCATCTTGTTTTCAGTCTTGCGGTATCTGGCCCACTTGATCTCTACCTTTCCAGAATACACTTTTGTTTGCTTTGTTACAGACCTGCACTGTGGAGCATACTTAGTGGAGACAAAAGGAAGTCTATGTCTGCTGACTTTCTCTGCAGCAGAGGCTTTGCACTGTCCTTTTCTCCTCATTTTTAATTCATCCTTACAGCTGCCATTCATCCATCCTAATGTTTCCTCGCATCCATGAAAGACCTTGGTGTGAACCTTTGTGCTCAGCTATGGAGCTGAACTGAGTGAATTCAGAGTGTCTTCCACATGGGAACTGAGGGTTACAAACACATCAAAGATGGTGTCTCATTCAGGCCAGTCATGGCAAATATGATAAACTCATTCCTTCTCAGTGTTCATGGCACCCAGAGGAAGACCCATTTGTTAAAGAGAAAAGGCCCTACCAGCCTGTGGGTACAGAAATGATGAAATGGAGAGAAGCTGTGAGAAAGCTAACAGACAGCAGAGAGTTGCAGGGTCAGAAACCTCTCCCGTGTGTGTGTGTGTGTGTGTGTGTGTGTGTGTGTGATGAGTGTGTAGGACTGTGTGTGTAGTGTGTAAGTGTGGTGTATCTGTGCGTGAGTGTATTTTGTGTGGTTTGTCTGTGTGTCTATGTGTGTGATGTGTATGAGTGTGTGTGTGTCTCTCTGTGTGTGCATGTGTATTGTATATGAGAGTGTAAGACTCACTGTAGATGGCTTTTGACTCTTTCCTCTCCTGGACTCATGTGACTAGCTCTTTCTTGAGTCTTTATCACCAGAGTCATGTTGTCTACTAAATCTGCCACGACAGAACATTACAGTCTGGGTGGCATAACCAACAGGACACTCCAGTCTTGTAGTTTGAGGGCTGGAACTCACAGAGATCTGCTTGCCTAGACTGCTAGGACTAAAGACATGTACCACCAGGACTGCCTCCCTACTGCCTGTCAAGAACTAAGTTTCCTGCTAGGCTAGAACCACATGGAGACAGTGGTCAAGAGTAGACTGTAGTGTGTTGGTCAACTCCAGTCTTGCTGTCAATCTCTACTATACAAAAAAAATGAAGCTTCTGGAACTCTGAAAATATCAATCAAAGCCATGAGCCTGTGAGAGGAAGCAAACCACAACTGCCTCCGTTTCTCTCTTTTGCAAACATTTTCCTTCTTTGTTTTTCATGGGTTTGCTTTGAATGGCACCAGTCAATAACGATTCAGGGGTCCTGTCAGATGTCCAGGGCTAATTCCTAAATAGATCTGTGAGCTCCACTAGTCAGGACGCATCTCTTAAAGGTGAGTGGCAACATCATGGGCACCTATTGCAACCAACCGTTACATGGACCAGTGTAATACCTCCCAATCCCACGCTTCTAAGCCTGAAAAGGACATACATCCACATACTTATAGAGTAAACTTGCTTATTCCAAGGTCTCTGGTGTTTCTGTGATCACCCACTCCAAAGACAGGAGATAGTCTCATGGCTCTTCCCAGTGGTTTTCAGTTTCCATCTGGGATATGTTAAACATCACTGAGGAGAACAAGGCTGGTCTGCACTTCCTAAGGAATGCTGACCTTGTTATGAAATACAGTTCACATCGCAACTGTTTGGCAGTCTTCATGGTACTCCGCTCCAGAACAGCTACTGGTCAGCCTGGAGTCTACCCATAAATCCACATGTTAGCTTACACAGCTGCCCTGTTTCCACCTGCCTGCCATGCCAGCTGCTCACGGGCTGTCAGAAGCATGTGCACTTTCCAGAGCTGCCATCCGCATACAAATGTTGATTTATCTCGGCCCCTCTCCTAAGACATTTACAAAGGTCTGGGGTTCAAGCCCAAGTTCGGTGTGCACATCTGGACTCTCGCTGATAGCGAATGGCTATAAGCAAAGGTATCTTTGACACTTCAACAATACAGTTTACAAGAATGCTGAAAACAGAGCTCCAGGCAATGCATTATTATCAGGGACCAGAAGACACGCTTCTGTCTAAACACTGTTGCTTAAATGTATTGTAAGAATTAAAACATAGTGGAGAAATCCCCAGTGTTTTCCTCACATATCTGCATCTGAGCATGCTTAGAAAAGGATGCCATTCTGAGAGTGTTTACCGCCTGTGAGGCTATCACTATGGGTGAATAAATTCATCCTTGTAAGAGCCAGCTTCAGGATGAAAAGAAAAAAGCTGCCATTTGTAGTCTGTGTTCACGCAGTTAGCACAGTGTTTTCATTTGTGTTGCTGTTATTCCTTTTATGTGTTTATTTTTTTCCAGAAGAGTAGAAATATTTTTGAGGCTTATATTAAAACTCCTAGGGAAATTCAAAACCACCAACAAATGAAAAGCACCCGAGATAAATCACCAAGACAAGAGATTTGCAAGATGTCAGATGGCCCCAGTCTCTTTCTTGTAAAACTAAATGCAAAACAAAAGTTATGTTGGAATAAGCTCACTGTTACATTCTTGTGCCTAGAAATCCAGAGTGTGAATGTTTTCATTTTTCTGCAATCAGAGATAGAATTATTGTTAACCCTTTACTAATGGTATTTGTCATCTTTTTCTTCTCAGAGGTGCATCCATAGCTTAGTCTCAGCTGCGCATCCTTACACATAATGTACATACACATACACATGTGTGAGCGTCTTTGAATACTGCATTCCACGCTTGCTTGAGGAAATGAGAATTCCTTATATTTTGCCATCATTTGATGTTGACTGACCTCCCAAACTCTGTGTGTTCCAAGACTGGTTCCCACCTTAGCAGTTAGTGAGTGATGGACACGTCCTGAGGAGGCGGGCCGAGGTGGACTTATTTCACTAGGGCAGCTTTTCCAAAGGAACATGGGACTGGCCTCCTTCCCACTCTTTATTTCTGGGTCAGAAAAATGAGTGGTTCTGCGTGGCCACAGGCTCCTGCCATGCAGAGTCCACCCCTCACAGATACAGAGCAGTGGGGACAACAGACAATAGTCTGGACCCTCTCAGATCGTGAACTAAAATTAGCCTTTCTCCGTAAGAAGTTGATGACTTCTGCATTTCATTGTAAATCACTCCCACACATGTCTTCATGCTAAGGTAAGATCTGGATTGTGTTTTAGCAAGAGGGGCCTCCTATCCCTAGGAGGGAACAACTGCAGAGGGCATAGCTGAAGCAAAGACAGCGACTAGAGAGTGATCGACATAGAAAATTTTGGGATAAAAAGAGGATTTGAAGCGAAGTATTGTCCCCGACCCGCGGGTTCAGTTATTCGTGGAGTGGCGAGGAGGGTCGCGACCTGTGAATAAAGCAATGGGAGAGAGAGAGAGACAGGGGCCCAAGGAAACATTGCTTGTCAAGGGCCGTTTACTGTAAGGGGGTATCCAAATTTAAAGTGAGATTCTGGGAGGGCGGGAGGTAGGAAGGAATGCAGTGGAAAGTTACAAAATCTTCTGGGCCAGGCCCAAGGACAGCAGGTGTGGAGTGGGGCGATTATTCAGAAGTCGTGATACACCAAATGTTCTCTTTCTCAAGGTCAGGCTGGATCTTTTGTGGTTGCCAGGCAGAATAATTATCTCAAGTATGCAGACAGCTGTGGCTTTCAGCCAGCAGGGCCTCTCAGCCACTGGGGCAGGTCAGGCAAGGTCCTATGGCTCCTGACAAAGTATTAGAAAGAGAAAGAGAGAAAGAAAGAAAGAAAGAAAGAAAGAAAGAAAGAAAGAAAGAAAGAAAGGTGGGATAAATGGGAGAAAAAATTGGTGGAGTGAGGGAAGAATAAAGAAATGTATGGCTAGATGAATGGATGGATGGATGGATGGGTGGGTGGGTGGGTGGGTGGGTGGAAGGATGGGTGGATGGCCGGCTGGGTGGGATGGCAGGCTGGCTGCTGGATGGCTGGCTGGATGGCTGGATGGCTGGCTGGCTAGCTGGCTGGCTGGCAGGGTGGGTGGCATAGCCAGGCTGGGTGGCTGGCCGGCTGGCTGCTGGCTGGGCTGGCTGGCTGGCTCGGTGGCTGGCTGCTGGCCGGCTGGCTGGCCCTCCCCTGCCTGCGCTGCGCCTGCCGGTCACCCCCTGCTCCCCTCCTGAGTGGGTCCCTGCATCTCTGGTTATCTCTGTTGGTAAGTTGCCCCCCTGAGAATTAGCAGCAGATAACAGCCCAAATCAATGAGATTTCACAGAAAAGCCTCCCAGACTTCCACTCAAGGAAAGAAGCAGTCCATTGTCCAAGACAAGAAATATAACTTCTCAGACTCAGTGAGGTACTGTCTCATACTACACAGTCAGTCCACAAAAGACATGCCATCTACCTCAGGGATGCTGCGGACTGCAGGGAGCATGCCATCTACCTCAGGGATGCTGCGGACTGCAGGGAGCATGCCATCTACCTCAGGGATGCTGCGGACTGCAGGGAGCATGCTTTATACTCATGTCCCAGACACTCGGCTCATTTTTAAATTTTCCACAAAGCCCACCCACTGAGGGTTGATTTTTTTTTTCCCCAAAGACTTACACATGTGCTACTTCCCTGCATAACTAAATAGGCTTAAAATTCACACCAAGATGCACTGGAGCAAATTCTAAGCCACTTTGTAGCTCCATGGGACATTTAAATTAGGGACACTGAACAAGACATAGTAACTGGTATGTTTTGTCATATAGAAATAAAATCTATCTGAACTGTCAAAAAATGATAAAAAAGAAAAATAAATGAAATAAAATTGGGACAAATGCGTCACGGGAATAAAGAGAACAACGCGTGCCCCGGGAGCTAGCCAATGCCAAGAATCCGGTAACAGCCAGAGCTTCGGTTACACTTTCACAGGCCCTGCCTGTGTTGCCGCACAGGCATAAGAGGGATCACCAACACCGTCCCCACAGGCATGAGGGGGATCACCGACACCATCCCCACAGGCATGAAGGGGATCACCAACACCGTCTCCAGCCCACCCTCACGTCTGACTGCTTCAGAAGCTCAGGGTAGACCAGATAGGAAGTTTTAACTCCTGTGATCTAAAAGCCATTGAACCATTGAACATGGTGTAGAGCCTGAGACACACTTGTCATTCAAGCCCTTGTTGCTGAAGCTCCTGCTAAAAAACAAAGTCTAATCAGGTAGTTGCAATCAAATGCTGAGGGTACAAACCCAGGCCAGGAAGTCTACTCAAGCTTGTGGTGGAGCCCAGGGGGTTGTGGGACAGGAGAGCAGTGGGAGAGGGGCAGGGAGAAGGCCAAGTCAGTAAAGTTCAGCAACTTTGGGGCCATATTTGAGTAAATGAGTACTTTTCTCAGCCCAAAGAGAAACTGGCAGAATGATAATTTTATTGGCTTTAAGTACAGGTGTATGGGCAAATCACACCTGGTGTTTTTATCCTAATGATACTTTCACCTTAAAAAAACAATCCAGTAATCATAGAGGTTTGAAAACCCTAAAGAGTCAAAAAGACAGTGACAGGAACAATCACGTGAGTCACAGTTCACAAACAGCAACATCTGGGTCGCAGTTTATATATTTAAAATAATATGTTGGCACATTTGGACATGAAGTTGATATGTGGTTATGGATATAATTAGCATTCTATTTTCCTTTGCTTGATGTTATTCCGAAAGGGGGATCTTTTATAAGCTCAAAGACTATGGCCAAACTCAGAGTACAGTCCGTAAATGCTGAGGCCCTGCCCTCAAACTTTCCAGATGCTGTGTCAATAAATGCCCAGAAGTTCCATTGCACTGTAGGGAAGAGAAGGAACATAGTCAAATGTGGTCTTGAGCCATGGCTTGGACCTGTGAACCTGAGTCATTCCTTGCCCAACTGCAGTTGATTCCAAATATTGTCCACTATGAGTTTGAACATGTTTTCTCACCAAGGAGCCAGAGCTCTGCTCTAAGAACTTAACCAGCTTGATGCATAGCCATAAAAGAAAAAAAAAAATTAAAAGGTCACTTAAAATTGTACATTTGACTCACAAAATACTAAGAGAAAAAGAAATTATTCTTTTTTGTAATTTTACACTTATTTATTTGGTTGGTATGTGCATAGTGCATAGGTGCCATAGTGCACAAGCAGAAGACAGAGAAGAGCTCCTGGAGTCGGTTCTCTCCTTCCACCGCATACACTCCAGGCTTGGCAGCAAGTGCCTTAGCCTTCTGAGCCACCGTGCCTGACTGCCCATACTTTTCTTCATGTTTGCATATGGGCACACCACATTTTGTTTCACATACAGGCTCATAAGCCTCATTTACATATATGCATATGGCTTTATTTATAGTGACTGCTGATTAACTTGTGCCTTAGCCACTTTTCTACTGACATAACAAAGCACCATGACTAAGGAAACTTATAAAAGGACAGCATTTAATTTAGAGCTTTTTGTTTCTGAGCTGGAGCCCATGACCATCACAATGGGGACCACAGCAGCAGGCAGGCGACAGAGGGAGCTAACTGGGAATAGCTAAGATTTTGATGTCTCAAAGCCCATCCCAGTCACACACTTTCTCCAACAAGACCACACCTACTAATCCTTCCTGAACAGCTCCACCAGCTGCAGACCAAGCATTCAAATATACATGGGGGCCTGTTCTCATTTAAACTACAATATGTGAGGCACTGCCAAACAGGCCCACTGAGTTGCCTCTGAGGTTGAAAGTGAGAGATAAGAGATGAAGAGATAAGTGTTAAAGGAATGCACAAGTAAGGCTGCTCTGCTCTTTGTCACCCGTGGGGCTTCCTCCTTCAAATTCACAAGCATCATGGTCCAGACACAGAGCTCAGGAGAGTCAAATCCACAGGCCCACGGGGGGCTGGGGGGTCTGCTCTATGCACATAGTGTGGCGAGCAGACCTCTGCCCACATCCCATAGAACTGCCCTGCTGCTATGCTTGCACGAAAGCTCCAGGGCCAACCGAAACTGCTCAAGCACTGGCATAAAGAATTAGGAGTAGGTCTGGAGAGATGGCACAGGGGTTAAGAGCACTGACTGCTCTTCCAGAGATCCTGAGTTCAATTCCCAGCAACTACATGGTGGCTCACAACCATCTGATGCCCTCTTCCGATGTGCCGGTGTACATGCAGGCAGAACACTCTACACATAATAAATAAATAAATAAATAAATAAATAAATAAATAAATAAATAAATAAATACATCTTTAAAAAAAAAAAAGAATTAGGAGTACAGCCAACAGAGCCAAGCCTCTATGGTCACGCATTACATTTACTGATGCCCTCTTCCGACGTGCCGGTATACATGCAGGCAGAACACTCTACACATAATAAATAAATAAATACATCTTTAAAAAAAAGAAAAGAATTAGGAGTACAGCCAACAGAGCCAAGCCTCTATGGTCATGCACTGCATTTACTGTACTCTGGTGAGGGACCCCAGTGGCTGTCAAGTTCAGAGAATTAGCGGGCACTTAGGGAGTTTCCTGAACTCTCAGCTGCATTCGTGATAGATGCTTCCCTTCTTCCTGAGAGCTCTTCTCCTGTGACGAACAGCACCACAAATTACAGCTGTACTCTCCTTATTCCTGTTGGGAAACTGTCCCACCTCCAGCACTAACCATTTCAGTTTATTTTTGGCAGCCGCTGCCTCCAGCTTCTTGCTCCATCCTGGACTTCAAGTTTAGTGCTGCCCACCATCTTTGTGGGCCAGCCCCGCTGTAGGCCCTGGTGGCTCTGTATTCAAGACCACAGCAGGCGCTTCCAAGCCCGTGCTGAGTCTCCCTGCTGACCTTCCACCCTTACAAATCCTAACATTGGAGGATCAGAGATGGATCTGCTCCGCAGATGGTGCTTCCCGGAAGAAAGTGTTTGGGATCTCTGCCCCCTTTGGTGTTCCTGCACTGCAAACCCTTACTTGTTAGCTCTAATGTAGATCTGGGATGTCTCCAGTTAGCAACTAACAAGGCAATACCTGTCTCAACACCCAAGCAGCAGACTATGTCGCAGGCATTTAACTGACTGTTGACCCACTTTTGTCTATAGGTAACGTGCTCTCTGTGAATGGCTACATCGTTCTCCATAGCACACAAACATAAAAAGCAGAAGATACTCTTCTCAGCCCCAAACCATTGCCCTCAGTATGCTGCCTGAACTTTCACCTGTATATACACAGTCTAAGTGTTTACCAGTGAGAACCCTGGTTGTGTGCTCCCACTGCCCAATGCTTTTGTCTGTCGCCTTCCATGCCCCATTTCTTATTTCCACAGTGCAGTTACTTCTCAACGTCAGATGTGTTGGGCTAGTCTCAAAGGTTTCTCTGTCTGAGTTTGTAAATTACCATAACATGCTGGCCGACTCACTTTCCTCCTAAAACCTTCATGCATACGATTTCCTCCTCCAGAAGAGCGACCCCACTTAGCCCTCGCTGATAAATGTTACCCTGACTGCAGGTGAGCTGTTGAGGGTGTGTGTGTGTGTGTGTGTGTGTGTGTGTGTGTGTGTGTGTGTGTGTGTGTGTGTGTGTGTGACATGCGTGCATGCCTGCCTGTCTGTCTGTCCGTCTGTGTGCTGTGCATCTATGTGTGCCTGCGTGTCTCTATGTGTACGATCACTATAAAACAGAGCAGTTTATTAAAGCCAGCATCTCTGTAAACCCTGTCTTAGGAAGCATCCCCACTTACAACTAAGCCTGAGTGCCTCCCTTGACATAGAACCATGTGTCACAGGCCTGGCCCTACACCCAGGTCCCCTGGAGGACACAGACAGCCTTCTACCAGCATTGCTCTTACTTATCTACCAAAAAGGCTCCATTTCTTAGGCCCTTCACTTCCCAGGCTTCCCTTATCTAGCACCTGTGCATATGAGGACACAGAGCCTCAATTAAATGCTGCCACGGTTCATGTGACGTCCCTGCTTGCCAGGTGTGTGCTGGGACTCTGATGTTACTGGCTACAGCACTGCACTGGGCAGTGTACGCCATGCGGTGTCTCTGCAGCACACTTGCTGTGGCACTATCGGTGCCTTTGGCAGGCTCAATGGCATTTTTTGATATCTGGGGGGAGGGGCGGTAGTAAACGCACACAGCAGCTCTAATATTCTCCAGGGACACCTGCTGGAAGCTGCGCCCAGGAAGCTGGCCCTGGCACACGCCTGGGCAGTAACATAGCTCCGTCCCTCTCAAAGCACCTGCTTCTGAGCTGTTCCCCAGGAACAAGAGCTCATGTTTTAGAAAACCCACTGAGAACTCCGTGGGATGTTTGGCCCCTCATTTTAGTGCTGACCACATACTGATTCTCACTTCTCACAGACTCATTCCCTGTTGAATGGGGTCTGGGAGTAAGTGCCATGGCCCAGGCTCCATAGGAGGGTCATCGGTCTGGGCCTGCCGGCAATAACAACGTCAACGTCCACTTTCTAACCGACCAACACATTAACTACAAATGCTCATACCCACTTCATACCCACAACAAGCAAAGACTTCACCGATGGTCACACAATGTGAACATGTTCCCCAGGGCGGGCATCACTTTCTTTCCGCCTCCACATGTAACTGCAGACTAGCTGAAGAGACTGCAGAGCACCATGTAGCCCGGAGGGTGCTCCCTTCTTCACTCCAAGAGAGGTCGCACGTGATTTGTCAAGGTCCGTCCGATTCTGAGCCCAGGCTTCCCCTGACTACAGTGTCTATCTCTGGGCAATACTAACTCTTTCAGGTAGCTGTGGGAAATTTTGTTTGTGTTTCTTTCACTCCTGCTTTGCTTGCTTATTTGAAGTAACAGTGCTGGATACTGTTGTCCTGCGGTGACATCAGCACAAAGCACTGCTTGTGGCATGCCATTCCTTGGCTACTTCATAAGCTATAGGGAACGTCTGCAAGCTTCCAGGCTGCACAAACATTGACTTACTAAGTGGGCTCTGACGCCGTCCCGTGATCACCAATTATCCTCCTCACAGCTGCGGAATAATGTCAAGCCCGAAAAAACAATGACAAAATTAAAAATAAAAAATCACTACAGAAATCACTTTTCTTGTCAGCCATGCTGCCTGAGGCGAGTCAGCAAATTGAAGAGCTTGTCTGCAGACTTCTAGGCGACAAGCGTAGACCACAGTTATTCAAAAATGGACATGGCTGTATGCTCATAGCTTCACAGAACGAGCCACACAGAGATCACAAGGAATAAGGACTTGTTTCAAAGTCACCAAAGAGCCATGAGCTGGTGACTCATGACACTGGAAGAAGAGTCCTTTAGCAAACATAGTTATCACTTGTTCTTTGGCTGTAACGTGCAGCTTTTCAGAAGTCAGAGGTAGGAGTGCAGAATAGTGGCCCAGTCCTGTTAGTTCTGTACTGGGGGAGATGAGACGGCAGGATCATGAGTTTGAGGCTAGCCTGGCCTTCATAGTGAGACTGTCTCAAAAATTAAAATAAATAGAAGAAATTAAACTAGTCTGGAGAGAGGGAAACCAATAGACCACTCAAGTAAGACATAATCAGAATCCAATTGATGAAAGTTAAGCATGGCCCGGCGCTGCAGGTGTACGAAGAGGCCTAGAAGGAAAACAGCATGCTAAACTATTGTACCTAATTTGTTAAGTGCATATTAGTCAGAAAAAGAGAGAGAAGGTTATCCCAGTATGATCAATACAACTGTGCTTCGTCCCACACACATATGGTTCTAGTTATGCCATGAGCAGGTGACTCATGACACTGGAAGAGTCCTTTAGCAAACATAGTTATCACTTGAGTCTAGGGACTCTGGGAAAACACTGAATGAATGAAAATTGTGCGCATTATACACACAGGATGAGGGGTGTCCTTTTATACATCAGAACTACTTTTATTCTATTTCAGGAAGCCTAAAGCTCCATAAAATATGAGGGCTAAACAAAGGAGAAGTTGGGGTGGGATATTGCTTTCTCCGATTCATCCAGAGGTGCCCAGAAGGCCAGTTAGCTCCAGGCTCTCTCCAACTTACAGTGTTCAGCACATCTGTCCAAATATTTTAACAGTGAAACTATGAACTTCAACCAGGAAACCCTGAGGATTATCTACAAAGCCTGAAGTAAGCTGAGCATTGATTTGAAGCATCGAGACACTCAGGTGCTGAAGATTCTGCTCAGGGTTTGGCCTCACATGACAGGGTGGCAGCTTTTGTCACTAAAAGCCATTGGGACATATAGATTCTCCTACGTCACATTGTGTTAACAACCAGGCAAGAGAGAAGTGCTGGGCACAAAGGCACTGCAGGACAAAGCCACTGATGGTCAAGGCCTGTCTGTGAGGAGTCACTTTGCTCATCACGCAACTGAACAGAGCCCAGAGCCACCTCCATCGAGCTCTGGTAAAAACCAAAGGCCTGAACTCAAGGAGCAAAATGAAAAAAGTCACTAAATCATGACCTTAGAAACCAAAACAGAGTCCCGGGACGCACTGGCATCACAGGACTTTGTTGTCGGGCAGTCTGATGGGTGTGTCTGAAGTGAGCAGGAAGGCCCAGACATCTTCCTTTACCACTTTGTGTTGGGTGATGCTGCTGATGTCCAGCCATGGCCCGTGACCTGATCTACAGGGCACAGGGCTTGGAGGCTGACCGAGACTTCAGCTCACTGTGGTCAGCACATCAACTCTAAGGAACTTTGTTCTGTTAAAGCTAAAAGCTGGTTCTTAAAAATAGAGACAGCAATAAGCCCAGATGCCTCCTTTTCCAACAACTTATTTAATGACAATCCCGTGGCAACATTCAAACGCTTCTATAAGGAGTCGCACAAGCCTGGGGCTAAGGCCCATCAGCATTCGCGTTTCAACGCAAGAGCATGGGTACATCAGGCTGGCCAGGGTAGTTATATCCGGCATGTTCCAACTTCAAGGGAATGGGTACCAGGGAGTGAGAAGACTGTGCATTCAACCAAGAGCCCTAAGACCATCATCAAGAACTACAAGAGGTCTCATGCCGACTGCCCATCTGCACGCAGTCATTTAGAAAAGCTGCATGATCTTACTGACGTTCTTCCAAAGAGGAGGGAGGATCTGCTAAGAGCTGGGACACAGAAAGAAATGCAAGTGTAACGAAGAACAGCGATAAAAGGTCAGAGGCAAAGAAAGCTGGGTGGGGAGGGGGCAGGGTCACTCCGGAACAGTGCCATGCTCGGTCTGACGTGAGTTAAAGCAGCGGAGCCCATGCCCTTGGGCAGTTTATAATCTGAGATCAAAAAGAGAAAAGATAATGCCTTTCCTGACCAAGAAAATATAAGAGGTTGGAGTCTTTGTCACAGAACACATCAGTGACACAGCTTAGAGGAATTTACAAGAAAGCAAAGGAGGCTGAACCGGCATGTGAGGAGACCAGGGGAAAACCACTGTAAACCATAGTGTCACTCTCTCCTTTCACTCCCCTACAGGCGCCCTGAAAGCAAACACTCTCTACTCACAGACAAACCAGTTACAGGTGGGACATCTTAGGGGATCCCGTGAAGCACATGTGTATCTTCCCGTGTTTTAGTCTTTAAATGTGATTGGGATGAAAATATCAGGTAAAGTGTACAGCTACTAGGCCACGACGCAAGGAAGAGAATTATCTGCCATGTGCTTACACATCTACCCCAAACAGCAGAGTGTGAAGGATGTGTTACTTGGCGTTGGCCTTTCATTATCAATGCTTCTGGCAGAGGGGCTTAAAGCAGGTTAGCTGCTGAGGTGAAGGCAGAAGGGATGTCAGCACAGAGACTGTTTTAACCCTCCCCTCCCCATAAGATCCTATTATGGAGAAACAGCCTGTCCCAACCTCCTGGCCAGTTAGACAACACCAAATAACAAACGAATGTTCAAGACAGAACACATTATAGGCTGCCTCTCTCTCTCTCTCTCTGTCTTCAGAACGACTCTTCTTTGGACGGTGCCTGATGACCATGTTTTCTCATGCAGTACTACTAGTGCCCTGGAAGCTAGCAGCTATAACAAGCTGAAGGGCCTTCATTAGAAATAGAAAACAAGATGACTTAAGAGAAATTACCTGAATAGATTTCATGTGGGCAAGGGACTCTCTCCTGTCTCCTCCCATCTCCCATGCCCAGCCTGCATTATTAGCTTGTTATGTCTCTGAGATTTCTCCCCTGACTCCCATAGAAGCATCCTAGTTTAAATGCACAGATTTTTAATTTGATACATCTGCAAATATTTATTTTCTGTATAAAAAGACCTTAGCCTTGTAGTGCAAATGTTACTTATACAGCACCTTATATCCAGGTGTATAATATTCTTCATTTGTCAAATAAATATGGCACAGGGTACTATCAGAGTGAGCAATTGAGCCTCCCTTCCCTGAGACTCATGATGATAATGATGTTTACCGAAGCGGGTGGACATGAGCTATGCTGAACTCCTACCGTAACTTGAGGTCTTTATCTCCCCGTTAGGAAGATTCATTAGAGTAGGAGGTGACGAGGCACAGTGGAGATGATCATTTGCTCAGCAGCCTCTCAGTACAGCTGACCCCCCTGACAAGGGCACAGATCACTCTGATGTTAAATTCTATGCCTGTGTTTCTTCAAGTTCTTTCAGAGGTTTGGTTCCAAGACAGCAACTTATTCTTCATCACATGCTACTGACAGGGGCTCCTCTCCCCTCTCATTAACAGGAGTCTATTGTGATTGTGCTTTGGGATTTTGGCTCCTATGCATCTGTGGTGTTTCACTGACTTGTTGCCGGTCTCTCTCTGGCTTCTGTCACATACAGTGGTAGACATTTCAAGGGTGTGAGACTCTGAATTCCTAAACCCTGATGGGCCACCTAGCTACGATGTGCCTTGGCTCTCTCTACTCTGCTGTAACACTGGCCAAAGTCTCAATTACCATCATTTTCTACTGATAGATGAAATCTATCCCTTGTGTAACAAATGAAGGAAATTGGGATACATGTCTCAGCCAGAAAGAACTTTGTAATTAAAATAATCCAATAGCATAGTGCAAGTTGAGTTGGAGGCACACAGACTAGAGGGAAACATCCACTGCTTGAGTTATTTCTACTCTAAGCCCATTTTAGGTGCTCAAGCATGAGTCAGCCATCTCCTAGCTCAGGCTGATGCTTAAAGATTTTCAAACACAAAGATCATGCAAGAGATCTTTTAACCCACAGGAGTCCACCGGATTTCCTAGAAGTTAAATTTTTACCCACCATTCATCTGTGTAATTTTTCTAGGTGGTGTTCAGATCAAGTCAAGTCCATCCAGCGACGGTCCCTGGTGTACAGAGTAGAGCAGGGTACAATTACTCTACCAGGAAACTGTGTTACTGTCCTATCAAATTATTCAACTTCTGCAGGGGATGAGATTCTGCAAGGAACTTGAAAAGTGTGCTCACTCTCTATGGCGCTGAGCTTGTCATAGGAAAAGATTGAGGAATTCTGTACTGCCTCTCAGGGAAGTCTATTATGGTACTTAATGTTATGATTAGAGAGACAGTGATTTAAATCTCCCGAATATCAAAGGGAGGAAGAGAGCCCACGGCCATCAGCTCTGCTCTGTGCTTTGGCTAACAGGATGTGAGAAGGATCCACGCATCTCAGCTCTTACGGAAGGGAGGCAAATCTTTGATCTCATACACCTGCATCCGAATTCTGAGTCCATTACAGACACTTCCACAGCACCGTGTAACCACATGGGAGGCTTTCAGAGATGCTGAAAGATAACTTGGAATATTACGGGGCTTTATATTTCATATCTCAGAAGGAGTTTGGCTAATATTTAATGCCTGGGTTTCCATCAGTAGCTTCTGCACAACCTCCTGTAAGCATTTTACCCAGACAACACCCTAACTACTAAGATCTGCATGTAAATATCATGGCTTCTATATATAAACCCTAGTTTGACTGACTCTGTCAACATTAATTACTTCTGTATCTTATACCGCTTGAACATGTGTTCTGGATAGTCTGTGTGGGAGTCAACATGAAACCCTGCAGTTCCTTCATAGCAGTATACAAGAGGAAACATGAGGTTTGTGTAAGACCCTGAAAAAAAATACTTTTGTTTCATTAATAGAAAACTCTAGAATGGCTTAATTGCACGAATTATGTTTCTCTATTTACCAAGACTTTTAGAAGAAATGAGCCCAACCCACTCCCCCAAAATATTGTCCATTGTAAGATCAAGTATTTCCAGGACAACCATGTGGGTAATCGATGAGACATTTTAAGATGAACCACCTAAGGCAATCTTGCTTCACAATATGCTTTCAGTAGGAAATCAAGACGCACGAAAGCTGCTAGGAAACGCAAAGAGCAAGCAGGCAGACGGGAAGCGCCCGCGGCTTCCACGGTCCACGCCCCACAGACCCCATCCGGCTGCAGAAGCTCCGAGAACATTAGTTAGATGCTGAATGGAAGAGTCGATTAATTAGTAATCATTTATATTCTGATTGAAATAGGCAAGCCAACCCATAACTGGAGAGAAATTGCCTCCTTATCTAACTTAGAGTGGAGAAGTTATCCGAGTGAAACTGAGGAGCACTTGCAAAGCTGTCGGCATGGTGGGCATCTGTTTCCTACCTCGTGCTCCAGATGGCTCTCCCGGCACATCAGTGTGTGAAGAGACCACTGTCAAAAACACAGCACAGTTCGCGGGCTCAGCTTTACTTAACTTTTCATTTCTGTTCGCTTGTTATTGTCTCTACTTCATATTGTTTGTTTTTGTTTTTGTTTTTGTGTACAAAATTACTTTTCTTGCTCTATAAGATCCAGAATGTGCAGCAACACAGTAGAAAGGAAGACAAAGCCACCTATGAGCTATCCTATTTAGCAATCAATAACAAGGTAAGAAGGACGTTTGCTTCCATTTTGCCCTTTTAGAGACTATAGGATGCTCTTAAATGCACTTTTTGCAGGCAAATATGTATTATAAACTCTTAACCTAAAACATAATTGAGCTTATTGCATAATGGGTATTCCTTTTGACTGTAAAAGTATGTCAATTTCATAATGCAATTAACAAAATTTTGAAATAATTTTGTTATTTCAAATAGAAATAATGTCTCTATTTCCTTATTATAGAGTTGTTTATAGGGAAAAAATTAATCCATATTTACAAATGTTTCCATTATTTAAAATCAACTTGACAACTTCCTCCTGGTAGTTTGAGAAATATCCCCCAAAGGCTCAGACATTTGAACGCTTGGTCCTCAGTTGGTGGTGCTATCTTGAGAAGCTTAGGAGGTGTGGCCTGGCTAGAGGAAATGTGTCGTGGGTACAGGCTTTGAGAGTATGCAGCCTCATACCACTTCATCCATCTGCTTGCTGATGACAGTAGACTGTGAGCCCCAGCTTCCTGCCCTGGCAGCCTCCCTGACGTGGACGCTACGTCTCTGGAACCATAAGCTCAAATAAACTCTTCCTTTCCTAAGCTGCCTTGGTGGTGGCATTTTATTGCAGCAACAGAAAAGTAACTAACACATCCCTGGAGGGTCATCGTTAGCATTTTTACCCCTTGTCACTCTCGTTGGGCACCCTCACTTATTTTTTTCAACCAATTAACTCATCATCGCCTGCCTGTGCTTCTCAGCCTCCTTCCAAGTGAAATCATTTGGCCCAGTCTCATTGTTTTGCTGGAAATTCAACCCTGGGACCTCATGAATGCTAAGTAAATATTTCACTGCCGGGCTACAGCCCCAACCTTGTCTATCTATTCTTAGGCCATCGCTTGTAGTGATACCTAGTTCTCGTTCTTATGTAATCAGTGAAGGTGCTTTAAGACTTAAATACATTGCTATATTGCTAGATCTTATTCCAAAGATTAGGTTTATATTTAAGAAATAGATATCACCTCCAGGTTCTTACGGTTGGCCACAGGTAAGGTCATCCTCCTCTGATAGCTATGCAGCGTTACAACTCTGTGTCCATGGGACTAATGCTAAGTAAAATGTCTGCATTGTGATTACAGAGCACAGAAAGCCCATCGTGAGATGGGAAGTGCCTTTCAGGGCAATCCAAATGGGCAGGCACTGTGACAGCAAAAAACGACATGTACGTTACTACCTATGCCTTTATTCCTTAGTTAGCTGGATATAACTAAATCCAACTAGCTAAGTGCAATTTCCCCACCGCTTTGTAGCAGATCCATGCTGTCACACGAGCAGTGTTTGAAATGAAACCCCCGCTACATGAAGCTGGCGACCTGCTGAGCATATCACATGACCCTCTAACTCGACAGGGACCCGGGATGCAGCAAACGTGCACCAAAAAAAACAATAGAGAACATGTGGAATTTTACCAGCACTGGCAAGGCACACACCCTACAAATGCCTCGCCCTTCTCCTGCAGTTGTCTTGTGAAGTTTCTTTTCTAAGCTCCTGCCAGCTGTATCTCTGGAACTGGGAAGTCTTACAAAATTAGACAATATGGCTTAAGGAAAAGACTTCGTTGGAGAAAAAGAAAACTTACAGTGCCAAGAGATGTTGAAAAAAACCTCCTGGATTCCTCCCATAGCTCACAGGACCAGGGAACTACTGTGGGAGGGCAGACCCCCACAGTCACCTTCCCAGGGCAGTTGGATGGGGCGTCTGTCTCTGGAGGTGTTTGGCTCTGTTTCAATCCATAGCATTTACAGCTTAGATGCAAAGAGAGAGGGCAGAGGCCATTGTTCCCATGTTTCAGAAAGGTAAAGAAGAAATCCTGTGTGTAGCTGGCTCATGGCCAACAAAATTCAGGTGAACTTAGGGTATGTTTACCCCTGCATGAACGATGTCCACCTATAATCTAGAACTCATCTGACTGGACTCAGGGATAGCCCAGGCTCACTCTGTGATTTCAGATTTCCTGTGATAGCCTCATGGGTTGCGACTTAAGCTGATCCTTGGGCATCTCACCAATGTTCCGTGGGAGGGGCTGTGGCTACTGTATGCCTGACAACTTTCAAGGCTCAGAAGATAGACAGAGGCCACAGTAAACACACATGTGCAGGCCTCCCAGGAGCACCCCACTTGGGTACCAGGTAGCAGACAAACTGACCTGCAGACCTGGGAGTGACCTCAGCCTTGCTTCTGGGGGGTCCATACTGGGCAAGGACAGCCCCGAGTCCTGACGGAGCTCAATAGCAAGAGAGGAAATGACTGTTCCTTTCAAAGGCAATATTTAGTGGAAGGATTTACTCTACAGCAATCAAAACCAACATCCTCATACATGTTCCTGGACCTCAACAGAGAGTTGAAAGAAAGTACAGCTCAGTTCCTCACTCCTTGGCGGTTCCATGACACACATTTAGTCCTAGGAAAGATTCAGAGAGGAGACAAACGCTTCTGTCTTAGTCGGTACCCCTCACATTGATGGAACTGAGGAGACACCAGGAGAGTGCATGTCTCCCGGTGTTGCCAGAAGTCATCACCATCGGGCATGTTATCAGCATATGTTAATTGGACACAACAATGGGTATCACTATCCCATGTGCATGAGTAATGTGATCACATCCTGTTCTTTGTATGCTCACCAGCACATACTTATTAAAAATAAAAGCCAGTGGAAGGAATGCACAATCTTTCGCAATTTCCAAATGAATCAAAATATTTCAGATTTTAAAATCAAATTGGAATGGCACTTTTATTCCAGCATGGACACACAGACACCAAATTCCAGTCTGCCTGAAATAACCAAAACACATAGACAGACCAGTACCCTGAACTACTACTTTTCGAGAACCTACTGGTTCTCAACCACCCTAATACTATGACCCTTTAGTTCCTCATGTTGTGGTGACCCCCAACCATAAAATTATCTCTGTGGCTATTTTATAACTATAATTTGCTTTTGTTATGGATTGCAATTTTAACATGGGTGTTTTCCAATAGTCTTGGGTGACCCCAGGTTGTGGCCCACAGATTGAGAACTGCTACCCTAGCAATAAGGACAGTGACACCCAATGTGTGAGAAGCAAAGGTGATGAGGCCTAAACCTCCTATAACTAGAAGAGTTCACACAGCACTAAGATGGACAACATAGACATAATTTGTTGGCTTCCTTGATTTGAGGTACAGTGAAAAGGGTTTGAGGAGGCCATATTGACTACAATTTACAAAAGTAAATATTGCTCATGATGACGACAATTATGAAAAAACGGAGTGGGGGAAAGAGAGGGAGGAGAGATAATACTACATATTTGCAAAGGGTGTACCTCATATATTTGTCAGGGTAGTGATTATTTGTTTATATGTAAATGTCTAATGCTGAGAAGGAAATCATCTGAAGAATTGCAAGAGAAACTATTCAGAGTAGTTCAAAGGAATCTGTGTAGAAAGAAATGCAGGAAACAAGACGGGGGATTTCTCATCAGAAGCAACACAGATGAAAAGAAAGCAGAAAAGTCTACAAAGAAAGAAAAACAAAGACCTGTCAACCTATGTACTGTGTTTAATGAATTTAGTCAAAATGAAGTTGAAATCAAAACATTTTCAGTTATAAATCTTGAGGTGATCATAACATGAGAAATGTACAGGAAGAATTAATGATCCAGCATTGAAGATGAAGTCCAATTATAAAATATAACCAATTACTTCAAAACAATGAAAAAGGAAGGAATGTACACAGAGGAAAAAAATAGCATAAATCAGAAACAAACAGAAAATTTATAAAGCATACCCATCTCTACCAAGCCATGTTAAAATAGAAATGGTTTGTCAGATTAGATGAAAAAGCAGGATCCAACTATATGTTGCCTACAAGAAACACATGTCAGCTGTTAAAAACAATTTTATTATCAGATCATAGCAGAGGTAGAAGAAAATAATAAATGTAATTCCTGTCAAAAAGAGATCTAGAGATTATATAAGCTCCAGAGAAGGAATGAGGGAGGTACATTTATTAAAATAAGGGGTGATTGCTCAAGGAGACATAACCCTGCCGTGTGTCCCTGCCATGTGTCCCTGACGTGTGTCCCTGACGTGTGTCCCTGGCGATAAGGAATCTCCTTGTACTACATACAGCACTGGCCTACGCGTTTCCTTCGTGAAAACAAATGCAAAATCCTTTAGAACATTTATCAAATGGCTCCAACGCTAACCACATATAAAAGCAGAAAACATTAGAAGCAAATCTACACATGGTTTGTCATCTGTAAATCCATTAGTGTGATTCAACACCCAAGAACAGAGAGGCAGGAGAGAGGGTGAGAGGCCTTTGTTGATTATAACGGGTCCTTCACTTACTTATGATGACCCAACCTTGCTTGTCTGAGGTGTTCATTTTGGAGGCTTTAGTCGATAGATGACATGAGCGCCAACAGCCTACTAAAAGCCTGACTTCGCAGCTTTGTGTTGGATGCATCTCCCAGCTGTAATATGACATATGTATTCTAAGAATAGCTAAAGTAGTCTAGGCTAATGTGTGATTTGGGGTAGGTTGGGAAACGATGGTAGTTTCAACTTTATTAGAGACAATCACGTTAGATTTCAAGGAGGGGAGCATCAGTGCCTGACAAACACCCAGCAACCTGTCTTGATTGTTACTCAGCAAAGATGTGAAGATGCCCGCTACAGAGTTCCTGAGAACCCTGAAGATGGGGCCTGCAAGATGGCTCAGCAGGAACAATAGAAATTTAAATATATAAAATGTTGCATATAATTGCATAAAAATGTCAAGTATGTAGCAATGAGTTTAATATAAAAAATACTGACACTCTGAACACTGAAAGCTACAGATCACTGTTCAGAGAAGTTGTTTTAAGCCTACACGAGAGAGCATGCGACCATGATTTGGAAGAAGACCCTGTATTGTTAAAATGGCACTCTTCCCAAAATGACAAACAGCATAGTTCAACTTCATCCAACATCCCAGCAGAACTTTTTGTCAAAACTACCAGACTGCAGGGCTCTACTGCAGCTCCGAGGCAACTGCAAGGGTGTTTGCGGTTATAAGGAGGATTGCTACCCTCCGTGCCATGTCTTTGTGGCACACAGATGTAACTCGATGACATAAGCATGTTACATACAGAATGGTGTGGTGTATAAATCACAGTAGCAAGTATCAGTCATACTGAGAAAAATGGTGCCCAGAAATCAGGCTGGCGTTTGTGGAAGAGGAAGGCCATGTGAAAATATTTAGAGCGAGAAGGAACAAAAACGTGAAATGTCTTCAAGTGCCTAACAAAAAGGTTAGTGTGTCGGTACCTGTGTGACTCAGCTTCCAGTTTGGATAGTTTCTCTCTCTCTCTCTCTCTCTCTCTCTCTCTCTCTCTCTCTCTCTCTCTCTCTCTCTCTCTCTCCCTCCCTCCCTCCCTCTCTCTCTCTCTCTCTCTCTCTCTCTCTCTCTCTCTCTCTCTCCCTCCCTCCCTCCCTCCCTCTCTCTCTCTCTCTCTCTCTCTCTCTCTCTCTCTCTCTCTCATTTTAACAAAGAATCAGATAACTAAATGCATGTTCTATGTAGGCAGAAAACTGGCGTTTGTTTCTATGGCCTTTCTGTGGTATTGTCTAACTTACCATGCTATTAACTACCAGTCATACAGTATAATAAACCTAACCCAGTGAATGAAGAGAGCATAAAGGGATGTGTGTGTGTGTGTGTGTGTGTGTGTGTGTGTGTGTGTGTGTGTGTGTACATGCCGGGGATCAAATTTGCTCATAGTAGCAAATTCTCCACCACCAATAACTGAACTCTATCCTCACCTCCAGAAGAGCTTTTTTTTTTTTTTTAAAGTAAGATACTTTATCATGTGACCATCTGGATTTCCAAACCACTGTTTTGTTTGTTTGTTTGTTTTTTTCCCCTCCTGAGTGCTGTGATAAAAGAGCTTATCCATCCCACTGACTACACCATGCCTGTAGTATTGCTGCCTCTCTTCCTTTACAAGTTGTTTGTGTTAATCAGTGGTGCTAGACAGCAATGCTAAGGCTATACACACACTCACACATTTTAAAGCATTTGGTTGAATTCACCAGTTGAATAACAAGACTCTGAAGTGGCTTTAATTGATGTTAGTAAGATGATTTTGTGGTGAAGCTGATCAGAACAGTCACATACATTTGCTTCTTGTACTTTTCCAGCGCTCTCTAGAAGGTGGATGCCCCATGTACCCTGGGAAATCAAAGGAGGCAATTGCTGAAGCAAGAGAAGTCACAAAAGGTCTATTCGGTATCTCCAGTTGCCCAGAACTTAATACGTGCATAATAAAAGTAAGAAATCTAGAAATCTCCAAGGCAAAATGTAGCAATGAAAGTGCAGGCAATGGTCAAAGTGTGTGTGGCCCTCCTCAGGACTGTGCTGCATACAAGTCTCTGTGGCGCCTGTTCTGTCCTCCTGAGGAAGGTGAGATCTACAGTCATACACCCACCCCTGGGAGACACCATGGCCAGGAAAGTCCTGAATCAGCTCCCAGAGCAGCTGCAGATCTCAAGCTGAGCGTGTTCTCAAGTGAGGACCCAAGGCTTCTCCAGGAAAGAAAACTGTTGTCCAATAGAGGGCTCAAAATAAGGAGGTGGCCATCTTACTTTCTTCATCCAGGCATCTGTTTTCTTTCCTATTTTTGATCAAGTTAATCTACTGGAAAATTGATGTGTGATCTACACTTCACATATAGGAAATGACCTTTTCTTATGACTCACAGTTGCAACTGTGAGACGCTGACATTAAATTGCTACTGTTCTAGTTAGGATCCCATTGCTGTGATAAAACACTGACCCACAGCAACTTGGGAGAGGAAAGTGTCTATCTCATCTTATTCTTTATAGTCCATCGTTGAAGGAAGCCAAGGTAGGAACAGAAGGTTGGAACTGAAGCAGACACCACTGAGGAAGAACAAGGGAACTTGAGAATGAGCTCCTGTGTTTAAAGAACACAGTGTTCTGTACTGATCTCTGCTGTGAGGTAGAGAGACCAGCCATACCTCCTGGGCTTCCCCACACCTGAACACCCAGCCATGACTGTGGCTCTCTAGTCTCAGAGAATGGCCCCGCCCACACAGGGAAGCTGCACACTTGGGATCCTGGACATAACACACCTCAGAGAGTATATACAACATGCCTAGGCCCCTGCATGCCACAGTGCATATGAAAGCCTAAAGACTTACAGGCCAGCCCACCACTGAACATCTGGGAAATTGTACAATATGGTACACAAGGGGACCTGTACACTATGGCACACCTGGGTGCTGAACGTGGGCACCTGTATAGCATGGACTAGCTGAAAACGTGAGCATCATAAAGCATAGAGGACCTCCACAGAATCAGATACCCAGGAGCCTGCACATCTGGAACACGTATATCATAGTACACCTGGGAAACTAGCACTATAGGACACTCAGGAACTGAAGATGCCATGTGCTTGAGAATCCATCTTTCTCTATTCACCCAAGTCTTCTGTAACTACCCTTCCCAAAGTGGCCAGCAGCTGCTGTACGGTCAGGGGCATTCAGGGCCTAAGACTCACTAAGAAGATGGAGTTTAGTCTATGAAGAAGAAACAGGCTTGGCTGCTCAAAATGGATAACTGGCTGCCCACAAAACTGAGTCCAAAGATGGCTCTGCAGTGGAATGTGTAAGTTAGCCATGGGAAAGTGTTAAATGTCTCTTCTATCCCCGGGAAAATGGGGAAAATACTCCAGACACTAATCAAAAAAAGATCCTGGGGACCAATTCTTCCCAATCTCCTCTCCTGGACCATAAGTGATCCCTGACACAGAAGAGGGTCAACTTTAGTCCTGAGCACATTTTAACTCCAGGGTCTCTTTGCTAAATGTAACTGCACATCCTGTACTTCTTTGTCTTTTCTGCACATGCCTTGTTTTCCTGTCAACCTCACACAACCCCTGCTTCAACTCTACAAAACAGTTTATATCTCCACCTCCTCTTAGTGGTCACTGTGCATGTGGCCAAGCCAGACTGTGCTGGAATGGCCCGCTGCCAAGACACTTCACAAGCTGTGTGCACCAGGCCATTTCTCGACCGTGTTTATAAATGGGCTCCACGTGAGTTCAGGAGCCCAGCATCTGGGGTTGGCTCTCTCTGCTGTGGAATCAAAGTCAGCATCTTCTAAGCCTGGCTCCTGCTCACTACACACCCATGTGAGGGTAGATGTAGGAGGCAATCCGTGACTGCCTCACCTGTCCAGATGCTGTCTCAAGCCCTTGCACCTGGTCCATGGCTGTCAGAGGTGAGTTGTCAGGAAGTAAACAAGCCTCTGGGTCCCCTTCCTTGCCTGAAAGGGAAAAGGCCATAAACCTTTCCAGTTATTTCCTACCGTGTCCTTGGATATGTCCAGTTTAGATACTTTGATTTGCCCATATGGTCCCCCCACTAGCTTCTGGGGTAACCAGGGGAGGATGGTCTCCACCTGCTGTACCAGCATGGGGCAGGCCAGGAGCTGGCCCACATCTGTGAGTTTGTGAACCCAGCACTGAAGAGTGAAGAAAATAACTATTTGATCTCTTTTCCTTTTCAAGTTTCTAGTGAGGAGAGCATGTGTGTGTGTGTGTGTGTGTGTGTGTGTGTGTGTGTGTGTGTGTGTGTGTGTGTTTATGAGCGAGGATGAACTGAGAAGGGTAATTAGATGTCTTATGCAATTTATCTCCATCCCTCTCCTATTTTTCTCTTCTTTAGCTATCTGAATTGATTGCATATATTTGGCCTGAACCCCATGTTAAGTGTTCCTGATGGTTTTGGCAGATTTCCTGATGAAGTGCCAGCTGTGCAGGTACCAGAAGAGGAAATGCCAACTCATATCCACGGAGAAATTAGTGAGCCTGGGAAACTCACGGATGACAAAGGTTTTCCTTCTTATGGGAAAGTTCCTGTATGCATGCATGTATGAGTGTGTGTGTCTGTGTATGTGTGTGCGTGCCTGTGTGTGTGAGTGTGCATGTGTGTGCATGCGTGCATGTGTGTATGCATGTGTGTGTGCATGTGTGTGTGCATGTGTGAGTATGTGTGCATGTATGTGTATGTGTGTGTGCATGTATGAGTGTGTGTGTGCATGCGTGCATGAGTGTGTGTGCGCGTGCATGCATGCGTGCATGCATGTGTGTGTGTGTGTGTGCACATGCACACGCATGTATGTGGGCAGTGGGGACAAGAAAGAAGTAAGCCAAAGTAAGCACCCCTGCCATTTTCTCCCCCATGCCCCAATTTTAGTTAGGGTATTTTGTTTGTTTGTTTATTTGTTGCCATATAAACTTACGAACATCTCCCCACACAGTGGTCAATCAACACTCAGAGCTACACGCTCCCAGTTGAGGAAAGTCAGGAACTCTTGAGTGTTGCATCATCACTATCTCCCCCCCCCCCCCCAGCTTGACCTCGTCTTTCTCAGATGAGTCTACTGGATTTATAATTATAGGAGAATAACAACAAACAGGACAGGGTGTTCCCATTTTCCCGCACGCCATGTGCTGGGCGGGGGGGTGGGGGTGTTTACAGATGTGTTATAGTGCACATCTTAAATTACACACTATTAGCTGCTCCCATTGACTACTGAGGAGCTGGGCTTGGGAAGGCCAAAGCTTTACATTTGAGTTTACATGATAAATTACAAAATAGCAAAACACAAAAGTTACAGGTCTCCTGAGACACCTTTCTTGCCGTATCTGAGGCTGGCTACCATTTTCATATGTTGCTTGCTACCATCTGTCAAATCATGACCGACCTGTTTCATTTTCAATTCCAGAAAGATCTGATTGGCACTGCTCAGAAAAGAAACTACGAGTGCGTCACATGCCTTGCTCCAGTCTCCCCACACCAGTTCACACTTTGGTTAAAAGCTGAGGTACACGTGGGAAAAGGTGGTCAGAGCACCGTCAAGGTGTCAGAAGAGCCTCCTCCATTTCCACCCTTTGGGAGGCTGTGAGCAGCCTGAGCATAAAGTCAAAGGAGCTGACTTCCTCCAGTTAGCAGGTCCCTGGATGAAAAAAGGTGCTACTGTGGCCGGGAGAAAGACAAGCAGGGCCCAGAGTGATGGGATTAGGGCTTTCCCTCCTAAAGGCATGTGGATGAAGCAGACAGGTAGATACAGGAAGGCGCATGTGCATGTTGTCCTGGGGCTGGGCAGGGCCTCTCTCATCTCCTCACAGAAAGTCTATGATTAGGACATAGATAGTCTAACTTCAGCGAGGTGCTAAGTGGTTACAAAGGCACGGGCTTCTTGACAGTACAAAACACACAAGGCTTCAGCAAATGATTAAAAACATAATATAAAACAGTCTTTCAGAGATCTGAGGATTAAAGTGAAAAACACTGGGTGCTGGCTTAGCAGCATCATTGTGGGAAGATACGGCCAGCAGAATGACGTGATTTTGTAAAAGCAAACAGCACACATGCACACTGTGGGCTCTGCAGCCAAGCTGCCCACCCCAGCAAGAAAGCGCTGGAAAAGCAGAGTGACAGGCACAGGCCCCTTGCCATAGAGCTGAATGCTATTTTCCTATTTTCAAATTATACCTGTCTTGGCACTCATGGACGCCTGAGACAGAGAAGAATAACTCACATTTACAACGGGAAGCTCGGCTCTGGTAAAGGCCACTGTGCTGTCAACACCCTGGGGCTGAGAAAGCAGCAGGGACTCCAGCTTTTACTGGCTTCTGAGCAAATCCTCCAACAACAGGACTGTGTCTCACAATGCTGCCTGCAGAAGAGAGAACAGATCACAGAGACGTTAAACAGGATAAGGAGGAAGTAATAAAATAGCAGAACAAGCCCGCTCCAATAGCTCAGGCCAACAGCACAGGCCTAATCACTTGAGTTGAGACAGAGATGACTGGATTAAGATGGCCTTTCTATTTATTTATTTATTTATTTTTGTGTATACAGTGCTGTCTGCCTTTCTAATATTTAAGACTGTGCTACCTGTAAACCCACATCGAAGATATAAGGAAACAGAAAACATGATCTAGTTAAAGGATACAGAGCATTCCACACACACCCACACCCACGCCTGAGGATAACTGCCAAAGCCTACAGGAAGGGACTCAGCAGGTAGAAGGCAGAGGCAGGAGAAACGCTGTGAGCTTTTAGGTCAGCCTGGGCTACATAGCGAATCCCGAGGTAACCTAGACTATAAAGTGAGATCCTGTCCTAAAGAATGAAACATTTCAAAATGGTGCAAATGCTACAGGAAGAATGTGATAAGTCGTGTGTTACATGAGTTTAACATGCCCCTAAAACAAAGACAAACGCTAATACTAAAATAACGAAGTGTGAACCAAGAACACACTAGGAGCGCGTCCTTAACGGTGGGAACCGTTCCCCAAGCTGTACTTGTCTTTTTCACTTGACATAAAGTGGCCTGCATTTATGTACGGCGTGTTTGGAGATGCGACTCCATTGTGAAATGGTTAATCAAGCTAATTAGCTCACATGCTACCTTGCATAATTATTGTTTTGATGGGAGCTTTTATCTCTAGTCCCTTTGCAATCTTCAAGACTGAGATGAGCTATTACTAGCGGCACATACCATACAGGCTGTCCCTCCGACCTCTTGAACTCCTCCTCCTAACTGAAATCCAGTCTTCTGGACTAGCTTCTCCCCAAACACCCACCCACCACTTGAGCCCTCGATAACTGTCATTCTACCCTGTTTCTGTACTTCCTCTTCTAAGTGTGGCTTATTTTACACAATGCTCTCCAGATGCATCCGTGTCACAGTAAACGGAGCACATACATGCTTGCATGCACGCACCCATGCTCCCACACGCTTACTCACCTCTTTAGGCAACAACAGACCCTTCTGTTGCCACTGGAACTTGTCCCCTAGATTTCAACTCCTTTACATAAAGGCCCAATAGCACAACTCCTGGCAGAAAGAGACATAACATTTTCCATGATGGATGTTCTGATTTCTTTCCCCACCAACATGGTGAAGACATCCCTCTCCCTCTGCCACCTCCTAACACTTATCTTTTCTATTTGTAACCATAACTCTAACTACAAGAGAGCAGATATACCGTGGTGGTTTTAATTTGTATTTTTTTTTCTGGTTTTAGTGATTGTATGCACTGTTTAGTCTGTGATGGGATACCTAAGATTAGACCATTATGACAGGAATTTGTTTCTCAAAATTCTGGAGCCTGGAACATTCAAGATCAATGCGCCAACTACAGCGTTAGGCAAAGGTGTCTCCACAGACAACATCACTGTGGTGCCCTGAGACGGTGGACAGAGCAGAAGTGAAGGGGCTGACAGCTGCTCATAACGTCCACCCTGAAAGGCCTCTTCTCATCTACCAGAGAGGAGCCCTCATGATGGAGTAAGGTCTGAAGATTCTTCAAAGAAACAACGGCAAAGAAATGTTCAGGTGTAGAGGAATTTTAATCCAGAAACATGGCTATTTTGGCAAGGGATCACATCCAAAGATAAGATTTAGCTGGAATACAGACACATCCTGAATTACAGTATGATTTGGCTGGAATACAGACACTCCATTAATACACACCTTTAATTCCTAACAATGAAGGTAAGGTTCATGTTTGAAAGTGACATCTAGCTGAGAGGCAGACAAACTGTCCAATCAGAGAAAGGTTTGGCAGAATGAGTCAGAGATGGGATACACCCACAAGAACAGCACAGAAAAGAGAGGCTGCTTCAGAGCAGCACAGGGAGAGAGAGCAGGCTAGACACTGGCAGCGGTGTGGGTGTGTGGCAGTTTTACCGGGACAGTTTTACAGAGATGGGTTGCAGAAAGAACAAGTTGGACACAGGTGAAGACAGAAGGGGCCAGAGAAAAAGACGCAGCCAGAAGATTAGAGCAGATTGCTGGTGTTAGTATGAGGCCAAGCAGAGCAATTCAATGAGAAGTCAAGGGAAGCCAGATTGAATCAGTCAATTTGGAAGATAAGATTGTACAGAGGCTAGAAGCTTCCAGGCATAGGCTTGGGGATAGTTAGAACAGAGAAAGAAACACTCTGGGTTCAGCCCAAGCCGTGTATTTGCACAGCTTGGGTGTAGCTGTCATCTCATCCCTCCATCAGAGGAAATAAAGTGACATTTACATTCGGGCCGCATCCAGACTGCGTCAAATGGTCCTTCCCAGTCACTTCTTGTCCTTTGTGTGTATGTTACCCTGACCCTTTGCTTTTCCTTCCTCTGACTTTTAGCTTTCTTACTGAGGAGCATCTGAGCCCCACAATCTTAGATCTCTGAAACGTGTGACTCATAGGCGCCTCCTCTTGTTCTGTGGCTGTCTCGTCACTGTTTATCCTGGCCTGTGCTTGAACGCTAAGCTACACGCGCACATCTGTTTCTTTGGACAGTGATGCCTAGACTTTTATATTCTTTTATAGAAGTCATTTCCCTGACCAGCTGGGGAACATTGGCCCTGTTTTCTTCCAGCAGTTTCACAGTCCCAGGTTTTTAATCTAGTTCCCCAACTCCGGGCTCCTGAAACTCTCTGCTGAGAGTCTTTGGATGTAATGTGTTGCCATTGTCTCTGGACTGGCCGTTCCACCCCAGAGGCTCATCAAGTCGATGCCTGTGGAACACTGACCAATTCCCTTGGCTTTGCAGTGGCCATGCCAACAATGTGGGGTGACGCTTTCATCCTTTGAGCTCCAGATTGCTTTCGTACTTTGTGATGGCCTAGGGTTCCACGTAATGCCAGAATTTTTCCTTTATATTTCTGTGCAAAATACAACTAATTTTTATCTTACCTGGATATTTGCATTTCCCAATTTGAAAGTTTACATTATTGTTAGCTTACATAAGTTTTCTGTCCACTCATCACTCTTAAGTCATCTAAGAGAAACCTGTACTTTGGCTGTTGTTGCACAGACCCATGAGCTCTCTTTGTCCTGTGGTTCTTCTTCTTTTTGTTTCTTGAATCAGTCCTGTGAGAATTGTATGCAATGTATTTTGATCATAATCACCTCCTCCTGCCAGATCCAACCCCTTCCCTACTCACCCACCTTCAGGTCTTTTGTTTTTTAACCAGTCAAATCCAATTTGTGCCACCCAGATACTCTTGGGGGGTTGGCCATGGTGGACTTCCTCAGCGCTACCTTGGTAGAGAAAACTGGCCCTCTCAGAAGCTATCAATCACCCATAGCTCCTCAGCAAGGGGCGGAACTTCCTGTCCACCTTCCTACTCCATGTTGAGATCTGGTTTTGTTTAAACTTGCAAGAGTTTTATCTACACAATCACAACTGCCGTGAGTTCATATGTGCTCGTATGTGCAGCCATCCTGTTGCGTGTACAAAACAGTTTCCTCATCATTAACAACCATCACTGGCCCTGACGCTTCTTCTGAAATGATCCCTCCTCTTGATTCACATGCCCCCCACTTAGGGCTGAGCACCGCAGAGTCCCCCATCCTCGCACACCGAGGGGCTGTGCGTCTGTTTCTGTGTTAACCACCAACTGCTAATGCGAGTATCTCCGAAGAGGGATGGGGATTAATTAATGCATTAATCTATTGGTATAAGTCATTAGCAGTCATGTGGAGCTGTGTTCTTTTTTCAGCTATGTTTTCCAAATGATTTATCTTCAAGCTCAATGACTGTTTCTTTAACATGGTCATTTCTGCCATTGCTGAGCTATACATCCTCCCTCATCCACTGTATTTTACCTCTTCAGAATTTGATGTTTGTAATAATACTAATACTAATACTATTATTATTATTATTATTATTATTATTATTATTATTATTATTAGGGGTTTGGCCATGGTGGACCTCCTCAGTGCTACCTTGGTAGAGAAAACTGGCCCCCCCAGAAGCTGTTGTTGTTGTTGTTATTATTATTATTATTATTATTACAGTGCATGTTAAGTTTCCTGTTGTGGTCACTTTTCTGTTTGCACAATTTCACTGAATTCTGTTTCAAACCCCACGAGTGTCTTCAGATGGTTATTGTGAGTTCTTTGCCAAAGGCTCATCATTTTCCTAGAAATGGGATATTTCTGTCGTTACAATTTTCTTGTTTTCGCAGTTTGTTGTTTCCTGACAAGGCTGTCCATATACGTGAAGGAGTGGAGATTTGGTTTAGTCTTCGACATCTGTCCTTATTTGGGAACGGTCTTCCTCAGTCATCCAGTCCACAGATTCCAGGACGGCCTCCTGGCATGACCTGAGAATGCACGTGATGGTAGGGTGTTGGGTAGGCTGTTGGATCATCCTGCGTGGTGGTTAGACAGGAAGATGGGTTCCTCTGGAAATGAGTCGCTTACTGCTTCCCTGAGCTCTCCTGGAGGCTCGGTCCATGAAGGGCCCTGAAACTTGTATCCACGTGGTCTAGTTCTGGCCTGGCACTGGCTTGGGCCTGATCTTGATGATTTTGGTATCTCTCTGGCATCTGAGTCCACAAAGAGGGCCAACATCTGAGTTCAAGGAGGCTATGCTAGAATCGGGGTAAAAGAGGAGTCTGAACCACAGTAATGGGAATTAAGCCTGAGTTGTGGGAGTGGTTACAGTTCTGGACCTGCATGATGTGGCTCATCACCAAGGCCTACTTGGTTGCCCTAGACCCTAGATATGAAATAAGCCAAAACCTGGCCCTCTCAGCCTGGCGTTAGGGACATTATTCTATAACCGGGACTAGCCTCCAGGTAGGCCCTATGATGGAGTTTGGATCCACAGGTCTAGTGTAGAACCTAGAACCATAGGTGATACACTGGTGCCTGGAGCCCAGTAGTGTTTTCTTGGAACCTACAGCTGTAGATTCTGGTGGTACTGGGGTCGATCCAGAACTAAGCATACCTAGAGATTCAGTCAGAGCATTGGGCTTAGATCCTAGAACTACTGGATCATAGCTAATCCCAAGGTAACCGCAGAGGCTCGGCCCACAGGTGCTAGCATCATGGATTCCTGGGTCTCAGGGTCTGATCTGCCCCTGGTCAAATCTGGAACTCATACCTGCAGGGGACAAACTCGTGGCACAGCTTCAAGGGTCCATCTGGCACAGAGGGAAGTCTGAAGCCTGGATTCTAAGGTGTGCCCGTCCATGGGGCAGTCTGGGACAGCACCTGTTGCACATTTTTTTGAAACACACACACACACACACACACACACACCAATCTTATAAAATTAACCAGAACTATGTGTGTGAAACTTCTACATGAGCAGAATAGTCGAGCAACATGTGATCAGGGCTTTCTTGGTACAAACATGTCACTGACATGTTACAAACATATAACTGACATTCTAAGTCAGGTCAGAAGGTGAGTTTTCTCTAGGCTGGGAACTCCCCACCCCAAAAGTAGCTGAT
Organism: Acomys russatus; assembly: GCF_903995435.1. Lineage (NCBI taxonomy): Eukaryota > Metazoa > Chordata > Mammalia > Rodentia > Muridae > Acomys > Acomys russatus. The sequence continues at coordinate 55,998,526 of NC_067157.1, forward strand.
ACTCCCAAAGAGATGCTGCTAATGGATCAGACACACTGAGGAGGCACAGTAGATGGAGGAGGAGCTGGAGCCGGGCAGGGTGTTTTAGCCAGAACTCTGCTTACACACTCTTTGGTAGAGTTGATTCTCAGGCACTATAATGAGGCCTCTGGCAGCTGTTAGCAACATAAGATTAAGAATCAGATGGGGTGAGGATTTTATCTTGTTACGTATGCCTTCAATACCAAGGGCAGGTTGCTTACACTCTCAGAATCTTGATGTTTTCATCGGTAAGGTGGAAATCATGTCTTCTGAGGAGGAATTGTGTGCGGATAATGTGCAGTGCAATGTTTCCGTGGCAGGAGATTCACACAGTGCAGAGTGGTGGCTACGTATGTGCACAGATCTGTGAGGCTTGAACAGAAAGCCGCTGTGCTCCGAATGGAAGCGAGGCAGATGTTGGAGGCTGATGGGAGAGGTAAGCTTGCAACCATAGAATTGGAAGCCTAGCAGAAGAGTCGGAGCAGCCATAGTTAGAGACTACCCCTCTTCACAATGCCTCGCCTGAGTCAGCCGTGATAGCTGTCACTCAGTGCACACTGAATGGTGTGAAAAGAGAAAGTCTGTGTCCCTGGAGCTTATGACTTGTACTTCTGGCTGAATGGCTCTGTAAACAGTCACATGAAATTTCCCATAAAAACTCACCCCGTTTCAACCTCCTAGATGCTCTACTGTCCGCCACCTCATTGTTTAGCGCGCAGCTGGGGAGGGCTGCTCCAAGCGTCCGCTCTGGACAAACCCCAGCATGCTTTTAACATCGTCTGTGTACCCAGTGAGCGATGGAGGAAACATGGCCCAGGCGTGGGTTGGTGCATAGCTGTGCACCTGCCTTTAAACAGCTTGCCTCGCACTAGGATCTGATTGTTTGCTAAAAGGAGATGAAGACACATACATACATACATACATACATACATACATACATACTCACTCACGCATGCACACACACGTGCACGCATGCGCGCATGCACACACAAATGCGTGCACACACACATACCCCTATACTAAGCATATTCCATAGCAGACCACATGCGTGAAATATACTCACAGTCTATTTAGGACAAGCTGTGCCTTCTTTCACTGGATGGTAGAGTCCAAGCAAATCTCATTTCAATTTCATGCAATTCATTAACGCCGCAGCAAAAGGCCATTAAGTATTTCCAGGACACTTTAGACTGTTATACTTGGTTGAGAATTAATCTAAATGTGGAATCTAAATTTAAACACGGGTAAGTGTGCCTATCTCATCTTTCTCAGACGTCAATTTCCATGATTTCATTGACAATACTGCGTTTTAAAAAAATATCTGCTCTTTTTGGTATATTTTCTGATGCAAGCTCTCCAGAAACCGGAAAAAATAATAATAATGTAGGATCAAAGAGTGTTCAAACTGGCAACTGAAATTGCATAGTGACTCTGCAGCGCCATCTAGGGTCTCGAGAGGTTATGACACTCTTTCTGGCAAGCCAAACTTTCATTTGTGCTCCAAGAATGCTGAGGGGGAAATCCCACCCACCCCACCACCCCCTTTCATCTCATCAATTTAACCCTAATTTAAATAAACCTGTACAAGGTCAGCAGTCGTCACTTTGTTCCATCTTATAATTCCCCAAATCCATCTACTTTGAAAAATCATTAAGCCATTAAAAATAAAGCTGGGAAGAACTGGAAAATCTTGGACTATGGTTTTAAGGACAATGTGAAATTTGGTTCGGGGCACTATGTCTAATTATATTACGTCAAGAGGGTATTTAGAAACAGTTCAAGGGCAGACTCTTATTAAATATGGGTAGGCCAAGAATGGCCAGTTTGTTTGTTGTTTATAGGCACGGTCTTATTTTGTAGCTGGCTGACCTGGAACTTACTACATAAACCAGGCTGGCTTTGAACTCACAGAGCTCCTCCTGACTCTGCCTCCCAAATGATGAGATTAAAGTCTTGCATGGCCTCCTGCTAGGAATCGGTTGCAAACACACTTTTAACCAAAACATTTCTGGTTTGATTATGGGGTAAAAATCGACTTGAAAAGCTGAAGAAAAAAAAAAAGGAAGAAACAGAACACCCCCCCCCAATTTGTTCTGCGAGATTGTCCACTCTGCCTTAAACTCTATTTTTCCTTTTTAAAGTAAGCTGGATGTTCCTTCCAGCGAATGCTGTCCTCTGAATTAACGCCGTAGATTTGTAGTAAAAGGGAGAGATGCTAGCCATACACACACACACACACACACACACACACACACACACACATATACATATATACAGCAAAGATGCCATCCTGGGGTCATTGTCACAGTGGGCAGGTAGGACCACTCTGATAAAGGAATGGGGGCGGGGGAGGTTCCCACAGTGGTGGGAACCCAGAGTTCTGCTGCCATCTGCTGGCCAAGATAGGTCTTCAGCAAGCGCGGAACATACGATCTGTCGTTCCTTAGAACCGGTCTCATTTTAGGTCACAGCTCACCTTGGGCATTCACGGACCCATCTTCGCTCTTTGTCTTCTGATTCATCTTAGCTGCAGGCATCCCACAAACTGGCAGACACGCAGGGAAATACGGAGAGCACAAGTGGAAGGCGGAACCGACTGGTGCCCTATTTAAACTGATGGATAAATTTGAAGGAAATATACACGAGACAGGAAAGGATGCACAGAGCGAACCTGTGGTTAAATTTGAGCTAATTACTGGACAGTGCTACTTCGCCTTCGCACGGTAAATCAATGTGCCCTTTGCAGTTTGACAAGAATATGATTTATTTTACCTAAAATCCAAGCCTGTTCCAGTCACTCTCCTTGTGACATGCGCCTCCACACTGCATTGCCCCACTGCTCTGCTTGCAGTCCCGGGGTGAGGAAAATAAATTTGGCACGTGTCTTTTGTCTCCCTCCCACCCCCGCCCCGATTTAACGCAAAGTATATTTCTTCTTTACCGCTGCCTCTAGACTGGGCTGGGATTTCCGTAGCGCATCAAGCTAATTTGGGTGGTGAGCCCAGGTAGGTCCACAGAGCAGATTCTCAAAGCAGAGATGCACAGAACAGGGCTAAGGTATTGCCTTGTCTAGAAGCGCTCGCGCGCGCGCGCGCGCGCGCGCGCGCACACACACACACACACACACACACACACACACACACACACACACACACACACACACACACACACACACACACACACACACACACACACACACACACACACACACACACACACACACACACACACACCACGCAAAGCTGCCCGGGACCCTCCTCAAAGCACCAGGCAGGCGAGACTGAGGAGACAAAGCAGCCTTGAGCTCACAGCTAGAGACCCGCAGATCCCTGGAGGCTCCGGAAGCCAGGCAAGGAGCAACCACGGGGGAGCTATGGTTTCCAGGCCTCCGAGGTGAGAGAGACCTTGGTGTGCAAATGCAGTGACGCCATCCAATGGGTGCAGAGGCGCAGAGCAGGAAAAGTTCATGACTCCAGCAGGTCTGAGCAGCTTTGCTCCCCTTTTCTTTACCATGCATCTCCTGTGATGCTGAGGGCGCACACTACTTTACTTCGTGTTGATGCTGGCTTGTTAACCTCTTAACGACTGGACGGTGACTTTCCAGCCACCAGTCTGGAGATTGTAAGGTGTTTCTGTACCCATTTTGAGCTCTCTTTCCTTGGAGAAAGGGGAGAATAACAACAGATTCAAGCGGATGGGCGCCAATTTGTAATTCTAAAGACCCTTTTCCTGGCGCACAGGCTCCAGGAGCTACAACAAGCACACCCATAGCGCTTGCTGAAGAAGCTGGTGCCTGGAGCCCTCTTCCTGCTGCCCCAGAGGGTGCGGGAAAGCAACTGGGCTGCGGCAGCAGCTGCTAAGGACAGCCACCAGGAATACTCTAAGGCTGGCTGCAGAGCGCCAGAGAGCAAAATGGGGGAGGGGGTCCTGGGCAGAGGATCCAGGGGCTCGGGGTTCACTGTGTACCCACCCTTTGGGTTCTTCTGCCCACTGTGTCTCAGGGGCACAAAGTCAAGCGCTAAAGTAAGAGCCACAGAAACATACCATGTGCCCACCACACGGTGGACAGCATCCCTCCGACACACACATACACCTCACCTCACCTCACCTCACCTCACCTCACCTCACCTCACCTCACCTCACCTCACCTCACCTCACCTCTGAACAGAATCATTAGAGCAGATGACCTTTCTAAATGGTGCTTCTAAAGTGAGAGGCTAACTTTTTACCTCTGGTGTTTTCATATTTATTTTTATCGGAATCATAAAAACATGGAACTAGAGAAATGTGTGAAGACAGAAGGATTCTAGATGAAGTTCAGCCACAGGGGCATTTTTAATTTTTTTTCACATGACTTGTTGATTATGTACACATACATGTGTGAGGAATGTTGATGCATGAGTTGTGTGTATATTTTCTCATAAATTATTTTATATATTTCCTTTGATGACTGTCACTTCTTATGATGAAGGTGTGTGTGTGTGTGTGTGTGTGTGTGTGTGTGTGTGTAGTTATTACCTAATATTTAGACCTAAGGACTTTTCCTATTTTTCTTCTATTATCAATAAGTATAACTTTATATCAACATTGGCCCCTATTTATATTTCTCTAGGTTCTAGAAATGATAACATCCATTGTAATACCTCAATGATTTTCAAAAAATATGTGAGGGGTGTACACATATATGTGTATATACATATAAACATACACATGTACATATATGCATATAGGTATAATGCGGGATGTGTACATATGTGTATATTTACATATAAACACATATACGTGTGTGTGTATGCATGAGTGTATGTATGATATATACATATCTATGCATATACATATAAATAAATGCATACAGTATGTATGTGGGTATATATGTGCATGTGATATATACATAAATATGTCTGTATATAAACATGTATCTGTCAATGTGTATGCATGTATGTATATATACACATAAACATGTGTGTAAATGCATGCATATGGGTGTATGTATGTGTGTGGTGTATACATATATGTTTATGTACATAGAGACATATTTCTGTATATGGGTGTGTGTATATGTATGTATACATACATGTGTATATACATATAAAATATATGTATATGTGTGTATACATATGTGTATATGTGTCTGTTTGTCTGTCTGTCTGTGTCTGTATGTGTATGTGTGTGTAATCTGGATGCTCTTGCAAAAGAAACCGAACAAGAATGATGACACAAGCCTTCAGTTCCAGCACTCAGAAGGTTGCAGCAGGGGGATAGCTCACAGTTAAAGGCTAGCCTAGACTACCAGTGAGTTCCAGGATAGTCTGGTAAGACTGGAGACCCTGTTTCAAAATCCAAGCAACAAAGAAAATAAGCAAATAATTTGATCTTCCCCAGAATATAAAACACTAACTCGCTAAACCACTATTGCTGCTTAGTACATGTTTTAATCTTTGTAGATTTGATTTAGAAAAAATTAATTTATAGGGACAGAGAAGGCATTAAGCGGCTTCCCCTGTTCTCCCAGATGGAAAGAAACAGCAATGAGGCTATGACATTACAACGTTAGACCTCGGAAGGTGATTAAGAAAGGACTGGAAAACAGAAAGGAAAACCCAGAAGCTCTGAGAGTATGGATTCTGTCATGTTTTCTAAGGTTTTAAAAGTGGAATCAAATATGGCATAAATCAAAGAGCAGAAAAGAAGTAAACACAAAAGTGGTGAAACATCACAGACAGCGCTAACCCCACACGCTGTCCCCACACTGTCCCCATGTACAGTGCGAGGCACACATCGCAGACCTCGTCACTGCTGGGGAAGTGAAGGATGGAGGATCAAAGACAGAGCCCAGCTTACGGTATCAGACGCAAAGCTTGCTCCACAGTATGCGTGCTTCCAACTGTGTTCAGCCATCAAATCAGGCCACCTTGAGAAGCACTAATAGAAATGTCAGGTTGAAAAGGAACAAGACTTCAGGCTTGTATGTTCAATTTAACATATGTAAAATTTATATTGATCTACAGCTTTTATAATTCACTTTCCTGCTACAAATGTGGATACATGGGCTATATAAGTAATAGCTACATAAAAATAAAATTAAAACTTATATCAAGTATCTGTGAATCTGAACATATAAATATATCCTTGCTTATAAATATTATATGAATACATTTATATGTGTGTATGTATCATGTATGTAAATGTAATGTATATAAAAATTATATATCACACACATACATGTATATGGTGAAATTTGGTTCATGATTTTAGCCATGCCACTGAAAATAGGTCAGTAATATTTTCAGATCTATCTTTCACGATGTTTAGCTCAAGTTGCACACAAATTGTAAAGAACTTGAGACATGGCATCATTTCTACACAGTAAACTACTAAGCGTATTCTGATCACATGACAGCACCCACAAGAATGCGATGATGAGAAGGCAACCATCTGAGGCTGCTGAGTATCAGTGGTCTCCAATGTGAAACATTCCATCCATGGGGGAAGCGCTTTAAGACTAGGAATGTTCCTAGGGGAAGCTTCTAAGGACTCAAGAAGTAAACAGCCCAGAAGTCTCAGGAAGTCCCTGAAACTTTGCAGATTCACAAGACCCCCTCCCCATCCAGGATTTTATAAGCAATAAAGACTTCCAAGGAGACTCTGAGACCTGTTCAGCTGCTCATAATATCCTGCTAAGAGTTCTAGGGTTCCAGCTTTTCTTGGTCATCACTATGCTTGGGTGGGATTTGGAGGATGCAGCTCCACTCCTTGGAGGAGTCATCCAGGCCCCTGTAAGTAACCCCTCACCCATGTTTCTGTAAATAACCCTGACAACTCAGCAGTGGCCAAGTTGGACTTTGGTGGCATCACTACTTGGTCTGCCATCAGTTAGTGGGGTGAGTAGGGGTCTCTACTTATCTTCCTAGGAACCGTGTTACCCAGCAGTAGTACCTGTCAACCCTTTGTGCACAGTGGTCCAATACCACGCAGAGTGAGAAATCACCATTTCTGCTGTGTAAAAAGAGTCTGAACAAGCTGAAAATGACTTTTCTTAGTTCCATGAGAAAACTGAGAAGGCAAAGCAAACCACAGCCTGGAAAATGGGTGATATGGTTAAATTTGGAGAATGCTCACTTCCCTGAGCAGAGCTGGAAGCAGATGCCCACAGCTGAAGCCCTTTCAAGGTCTTATGGGAGAGCATTTTTACCTACGGACCAATTGTGGTGAGCTCTGAGATTAGACCTCCAATTTTAGGGGCCCACGTTGGACTGAGTTTGGTTCCAGGAGTCTCACAGGAATTGGGGCGAGAATTCCTAGTACTTCTCAGTGAGAAACACGAGCTTCTCACAAAGAACTCAGAGCCTCTCAGTTTTCCTCAGACTGTACTTTGAGGAGCCTTCTGTGCTGGAGCTTGCTGGAACATGACAGTATGAGTGAAGAGCTATCCACTATAGGCTTTGGAGACATTGGTTGAGCTAAGGTGGAGGAGTCCACTTACCTGCTACCTGCCAGAATCACCTTACTGTATACGTGTGCAACAAAACCATGCATGCAATGTACACAAAACAGAAATATGTACAATTGACAAAAAGACAAAGATACAATCTCAGCATACAGCATTCTCCTTTCTAGCTCTGCCTTTACTCCAACAGAGTCCTAGCGTACTATCAGGAGATAACAGTAGATAGCTCTGGGCTCAGACTATTCACGACTCCTTTGTAGCCAGGTAAGCAAGGCTGTTTTAGCATGATTTCTGCAGTAAAACACTGACCAAAGCCAACTTGAGAGAAGAAAGGTTCCCTCCATCTTGCTCTCCCTCATCACAGTCCATCACTGAGTTAAGTCAAGGCAGGAACTCAGGGCAGAGACCTGGAGGTGACAACTGGAGCAGAGAATTTAGAGTTTGGCTTACTAGCTAGCTCTCCATGGCTTGCTTAGCCTGATTTATCATAGCCGCCAGGACCTGCTTCCTGGGGTGGCACTACTCACAGTAGGATGGGAACCCCCACATCAAGAACCAATCAAGAAAAGGCTTGCCCAGATGCCAACCCCTCAGCGACAGTGCTTCATTTGATGCTCCCTCTTCCCCCATGACACTAGCTTGTGTCAAGTTGACAACAACAACAAACAAACAAACAAACAAACAAAAACAACAACCTGTTCTGGGACCACAATCTTCACCTGGAAAAACCTGTCTCTTTAGTCCTCTTTTTAGTCAAAACATTCTACTTAGCTTTCTATATAAGGTCACGAGCCATTCCTAAGTATTCCGATGAGACAAATCAGGAGGCAGAGCCAGGCTCACATGCACAGAGAATTTTAAATTGTCAGACCAGGTATTCCGAAGAATTCTGATTAATATTTTATAGGCAGTCATAGAAAACAGCACAAGTGGAAATCATAGGCAAAGAGGTAGAAACTCAAAGAAAAGTGGGGGAGGGGAGCAGTAAGAGGACTCAGTAGGTAAAGACAACTGTCACCAAGACTTGTGACATGGTGGCAGGAGAGAACCAACTGGGGCAAGCTGTTCTTTAACCTCCAGAGCCATACTCACACACATGTACAGAGGTAAATAATTGGAATACAGCTCTACCACTACCTTGATCTGACAACTCAATTATGACAGATAAGGAAAAAAAAAAAAAGCTTTCAGACTCCCGTCTTACTTAAGTCTCCCTTGGGCGAAAGAGACACCCAGAAAGCCCTTAGCACGGCAAGGGCTCTCAGCCTGTACGTCAAGACTCCTTTGGGGATAAAATGACCCTTTCACAGAGGTCACCTAGGACCGTGGGAAAACACAGGTAATACATTATGATTCATAACAGTAGCGAAATGTCAGTTTCATGACAGAAGTATCAACAAAAATAATTTTTATGGTTGGGGGTCACCATAAAACATGAGGAACTGTACTAAAAGGTTGCAGCATTAGGAAGGTAGAGAAGATGCATGTACACACACACACACACACACACACACACACACACACACACTCTTAAGTTTTTGAAAAGAAAAAAAAACCCTCTAAGAAGGAATCAAGAAGAAATAAGAAAATATTAGTTATAAAAACACACAGATAGATATGAAAATGTCTTTGGTTAAAGAAACTACAAGGGAAACCTCTAAAACTGAGGTGCAAAGAGTAGAAAGTGTGTGTGTGTGTGTGTGTGTGTGTGTGTGTGTGTGTGTGTGTGTGTGTGTGTGTTTGTGCGTGCGTGCGGAGAAGAATACCCAACAACTGTGGGCCAACCACATAGGCACAGTACATGTAACAAGATTTTAAAGAAAGAAAGGCAGAGAAAAAACGTGGTGCTAGCAACTGTAGGTTTGGGAAAGTGGATGCTAAATACTGCATTAGTGGCATTCCTGCCACTGTGATAAAACCCCATGACCAAGAACAGCTATGGGAGAAAAAAAAATCTTGTTTGTCTTACGACTCCAGAGAGACAGAGTCCACAGACACAATCACAGCCTGGAAGTGTGGCGGAAGTGTGGCAGCAAGCAGCAGGTTTGGTGTCAGGAGCGGGAAGGCGAGAAACTACACTGTCAACTGCAAACATAGAGCAGAGATCCCGCTGGAGGTGGGATTGGGCTGTGCACTCTCAAAGCTGGCCCCCAGTGATGCACTTCCTTCAGCAAGACCTCACTTCCTAAACCTCTCCCAACAGCGCCACCAACAGGCGACCAGGTGTTCAAATACCTAAGCCTAGAAGGGACTTTTCTCTTTCAAATCACCACTGATAACACGGGGCCGACCCAAGAAGCCCATAAACTTCAAACAGAACAAACACTAGAAATATATACCTGGTAGATTCATGTGGAAACTGCAGAAGTGACACAATCTGGAGGAATAAAATGCCCCACTCACTGAGGCAGCAGGTACCAATGAACTGGGTTTCTCTCCAGAAGCCACACAGTCCCCAGATGAAAAAAGAGTCTAACGTGTTGGAAGATAAAGTCAAACTGACAACTGTGCATCCAGTGAGACAGCCAAGTAAAAGTGAATGAGAAGTAAACTGCCAGATAAACACAACGTGAAGAATTCCGATGCTCAAAGTACAATACCATGAGCTTTATAGGAAGAGAAATATAACCAAGATATTAAAAGTTATAAATCAAGGTTTCTAGCTTTATTGGAGACGATTAGTTTACCAAAATTAGTAAGCTATAGCAGAACCGCTATTTGTGTAGAGGTGAGACTGTTGTCTTGACAAAAGCAGATCTAAACACCATTAACAGCAGCATGCCTGACTTCTGCCACCTATGGGTCCCTGTCAGACATGAGGGGGGTGCTGTCTCTAATGCCTACCATTAGAACACTTACACGGGGTGGGGGGTGCTCAGTATTTTCACAGAGCTAAGACAAGGTGAAGGGTATGTGGAAACTGTAGTAAATGCTGCATAGAAGTCACATGGTTAAAGAAAACACCTCAGGAAAGCAAACGCCTTTTGGGGCTGAAGAGCTAGATGGCTCTGAAGGTAAAAGCACTTGCCGCCTTGCCAGAGGACCAGGGTTCAGTTCCCTGCACCCACATGGCAGCTCACGACAAGCTGTAACTGCAATTCTAGGGAAATCCAGCCTCCTCTTCTGGCCTCTGTGAGTGCAAAGATAAACACGCAGGCAGGACAGCCATACACGTAACATCACACAACACAGCAAAATACCACACCAGTCAGCATTTACCAACCCACGTACTCAAGTTGACAGGCATTTCCAAAAATTCCTTAGGTTATAACTACATCATGTCGACATGGGTATCTAAAACACATAGCTGTCTGTCTCATACTGTTATTCTAGGACAGAAGCCTAACAGATGTTGAAGATAATCTATTTCCCAGTGTTTCCTGGATTAGTTTAGATGATGCTTAGATGATGCTTGGACTGATACAATGGGTATGGGGTTTCCCAATTCCTTTAGCAGCCTGAGTGCTCAGATTCTCGGAGGAGTAAATGAAATGAAGTCATCGGGCTGTCTTAGACCATCAAAGCGAAGCTGTTCGGAATCACTCTACTCTGCTAAGCATATGATAATCCAGTGACAAATTGCCCCGATTATCGGGACTATCCCTGGCTTTGAACATCTTCTGCAAGGACACACAATGTTGGTGGAGATTATCTGAAAGGATGAAAAGAAGAAGATTATTGGGATCGAAAAGATAATGCCCTGTCACTCCAACCACCTCCTGGAGAAATCAATTTCCAGTTACAAAATGACAGCAAAAGACGAGGAGGAGCCAGGTGCCAGCTTGCCTTCCCTGGGGCTGATGAGAGTCCCAGCTGTCCTCTGTGGGCCCGGGCTGTTTACCTGTGCAGAGATGTGTGGGCTGCAGTGTGCTCAGGGTGAGAATTTGCTAGAACTGAGAGGGAAGCATCACCTATTGCCTGCGTCTGGGAGCCTCCACACTGCTTCCTGACTGGTGAGTGTGAGGACCTGTTATCAGCCCAGTGGAATGGGAAACCCTTCCTATCCAAATCCACCTGAAAAATCTTTTAGTTTTTTATTTATTAAAAATTACTTTTACAGATGAATGATTGAAATATTAGTAAAGGCTTCAACACAACAGTGCAGATTCCTAGCAAAATCATTAGGAGATGGGAGTACAGAATGGAGCAGATGTCACCAGAGAGAGGGCGCTGAAGTTACCATGGTCCTGCATGGTACTCCAATTTCTTCCCTAATACATATTTCTGCCCGCAATGTGCACCTTCTGGCAGCACTGTGTTTGGATAGTCCTGAGATGGGAGTAATAGTAGACTTCAAAATATAGACATAGACAAATGACTATTTGCTTTCCTGTGCCATCCTAGTGGCATCCCAGGTAGTATAGAATGTGAATCCAGAATAATCAAGAGAAATCATTTCCCATGATCCCATCCTTTGTTTAGTAAGACGGGAAGAGACACCTTTCAGAATCATATTCCACACAAGGCTATCCTGCCTCCGAATCTCTCTTGGCATTGGCTCTTTGATCCACGTGTGGATAGGGTTTTACTTTAGTTTGGGGGAGGGGGAAGGTCTCCGTGAACATTGAAAATGGTCTTATGCATCCCAGGACAGCTTCATACTCGTTATGCATCTAAGGATGACCTTTAACTTCTGATCCTCCTGCCTCCACCTCCCAAGAGCTGAGGTCACAGGTATGGGCAATGCTGGAGACTGAGCCCAAACCAAGCATTCCAGGCAAGTGCTCTGCAGCTGAGCTACAGCCCAGGCCCACCAGGCACTCTTATCAATGGGATGTATCAGAACACTTGCAGACAAGCATCCAGTACTTAAAAAAAAAAAAAAAAAAAAGTCTAGGCATATAGCCTCTCTCTTTGTATCCAGGGTGAAGAGAAGTAGGGAGAAAAAAATAAAATAAAATAAAATAAGAGGAGTAGGGAGAACTATGGTCCCCAGGAATCTGCAGGGCCAAGGGCCCAGCTTCATCAACACTTACGAGATGGTAAGCATTTGGCTATTATTTATTTATATTAATCATCTGAGATGCTCCTATCAAAAAAAAGTTCTCACATTTGGTACATTGTAATAGAATTTATAAAAATAAACATACTATAAAATATTGGTTGACTGGCTAAGAATTCTTTACCTGTCTTTATACTAGTGGTTGTGTTCTCTACTATCCTGGCAAGTTGATAAGAAAGAGCACTTATTTATTTTAGTATTTTAACAAACTAAGGGATTAAACACTTTTTTCAATGTCTAAAACATCACGTTGTGATATTATTAAGCCTCTAAGAGCAAACTTGAGCACCTGAGTGCAGAAAGCGTCTCTAGTTCTTGTGAACGCCTACACTGGATGGGTTTTATCGTCATCTTGGCACAAACTAAAGTCATTTAGGAACCAGGCATCTCAATTGAGGAGTTGTTTTCATGAGATTAGATTGTGGAGCATTTTTCTTGATTGCTAGTTAGTGTAGGAGACCACTGTGGGCAGCACCATCCCTAGGCTGGTGGTCCTGGGCCGTATCAGAAAGCAAGTTGAGCACAAGCTAAAGTGACGAGCCAGTCAGCAATGCTCCTGCGTGGCCTCTGCCTCAAGCTTCTGCCTTGACTTCCTGCCCCAACTTCCCCAGGTATAAGCTGGTTTGGGTCAGTGTTTTATTACAGCAAAAGAAAGCAAACTAGGATAATCCATTTTATGCAAATATAAGGTGTATGGAGGAAACAGTTTCCACAAACTACCACAGTGAAGGAGGAGGATCCTGTTAGTGCTCTGAGAGCTAACATCACTAAATATTAGGGTTACGGGAAGGGAAGCTGGGTGTGAAAGTTCTTGTCACACTGAGGACCACTGACAATCCTCACAAACAAATGGGGTAAGAGGATTCAAAAAAAAAAAATCTAGGAAGAACTTGGGTAATTCTCTTTCAAAAGAATGGAGGTCAAGTCTGGGATATGCACCCATGGACAGATTTCTAAATTAATTCTAGGACTTGGGAGAGCACTTGCACATTGAGGAGTGATTACCAAAGGAAGAATTCCTTCACAGCTTACTCTTGGAAGGGTTCCCTCTTCCCAGATGACCCCAGCTTGAATCAAATTAGAACAACAACAACAACAACAAAAAAAAAACCAGACAAAAACAGAAAGGCAAATTAGAAGGGCAGAGTCCCACCAAGGCATGGCCTACTTACCTAAGAACCTATCATGAGAACTACCTCCCAAAGGCTGTTGGGAACATGCTTTAGGATGGTCCTCTGATGGGACACCCCTCTTGACCACAGGGTGTGAGTCAGGGTACACAGCTAGCAAGTGATTGAGTTTAGACACAAAGCACTATCTGCCACAGCACCCTATCCACCACGATGCAAAATCCCAGAGTCATAGGGCTCTGGCATCGCTGTGGAGACGCCCATTATTTATGATGATTTTGATGAAATGATAAAAGTGTTGTGTTTTCCAGAGTTTATACCTTGCGGAGGCTCACACCAAACTGACTTTAAATAAAACTGGTTGGTATTTTGTCTTGGATTCCAAAGTCTTTGAGATAGAGAAGACGTATGCATGTGGGTCTGTAGATAAATCAAGAGTAAGCTGACCGTGTCTGGGACTGTGTGGTTAGCATACATACAGTGCTCTGCTTGTGTGCAGTTGTAGTTATACATGAAATAAAAATGCAAACGGATGGTAATCCTTCAAAGCAGGTTAGAGGATGTCAGCATAAAATGGGGCTTTCGGTGGCTTGGTGGTGCCCCTGGCATATGCTCCGGGGCCATCACAAGCCCCTTCTCACTGCCTGTCTTTGCCGCAACCACACTCTATTGAGAACATCCCTCCCCACCTGCTCATTTGTGAACCACACACGCAGCATTGCCCCTTCTTCATTCAAGTCCTCGCTCACTACGAACTTAGCAAGGGCTAATTGTTTACAGCTTCATTTGCCTGCCTCTCATGTGCTTTCTGATTGTGGTATTTGCCACAGGTCAACTTACGCCAGTTCAAGGTTGAACCTGTGTGCTCTGCTCTGAGTTCCTGGGAAACAGGCACCAGGTGCCACTGAGGCCGTGTCTTGCATTCCAATCACAAAGTAGCCGTTGCATAAAGTCATGGAGAACTATCTGCGGGAATGCCGTTTCCAGACCCAACCCCCATCCTGCACCCCCAGGACCCATGAATGCTCCTTCTAACATGGTATGCAGGCTCCCTTGGCATCTAGCCAAAGCTCCTCCAGTGCGGAAGGGACATCTGGCCGACACAATTAAACAAAATGGTTCTAGCCCCCACCCCCGGTCTGGTCTGGCAGGGGATTAGCTTCTGAAATGTAGTTTCCCAAGTAAATTCTAGGAGACCTTTAATTCTCAAATGATCTCTTCTTTGTTTACAACTTTGTTATGATTATGTGTACATGTTCATATGGGGAGCGTGTACGCATGTGAGTACATGCCTGCATCTGTGTGTGTGTATGTGTGTGTGTGTGTGTGTGTGCATGTAGCATCCAAACAGCAACAGGTGCTGTCCTCAGAAGCCTTTCACCTTTTGCTTGTGGTAGGGTCTCTTACAAGCCTGGATCTGTAAAAGCCTAGGCTGGCCAGTGAGCCCCAGGGGTCCACCCTGATCCCCCTCCCCAGTGCTGGAATTATAAGCACACATCATGCATGAAGCATAGGTTTTGGGGGGTTGTTTTGTTCTGTTCATCTGGTTGCAGGGGATCTTGGCTCAGGTCCTCATGCTTGCACACTAAATTGTTTTCCCCAACCCGTAGTATGTACACCTTATTCTGCTGGCAGACCAGATGCGCCACCCAGTCTGCCTGCTGAACAAGGGTCATTGTGTCTGAAATTGAACTGAGAGTTGTTGGCTGTGTTCTTGAGTTCTGAGGGGCCCATGACAGCACCACTCTGCCTGCGTCTCACAAGCCGCAGTAAAGAAGCTGCACCCTTTGTTCTTGTGAAGTACAGACACGAACCCTCACTCCCAGAAATGTTCCCTCGCCTTTCTATTAACTTGTCAAGGGTCGAGCTGAGGAAGCTCATAGGTGGAAGTCATATCAACTGAACATAACTGAAACAGCAGTTGAGAGGCGCAGGCGCAGCTCTGTGAGGCCGGCGGCCCTTAGTCATCAACCTGGTTATTGTTTTTGTGGGATTTAACGCTCTGAGCCAGAGCTGGTCGAAATTACAGTGCTCAGAGCCCTGTGCACACATACAATGTTTGGTGGAGGATAACAGCTGCTGATAAACAGATACACAGGTTACAGTTTCTTCTGTGCTCAATGGGTCTCAAAGACCAGGGAAGTA